>NC_052545.1:11635863-12316726 GCF_016699485.2 Gallus gallus
GCTTTAAGAGTGCAGATGGACACCCAGGAAGGGGTAAGAAATAAAAGTCTTTGAGGAAATGTCTACAATGCTTTCACAGTGTTTTCCTGTAATTTTCCCAATCAAAGATTAAAAAAAAATTGAATAATCTGAGAGCAAAAATAGATAAGTATTCACTACATTTGTAAGATATATAATCATTGAAATACAGTATACATACGATATATGTTGAATAGCCTGATGGTTTAGATTCATTTCAAAGGACTGTTCCTGAGATTCAGCCTTGCTCTAACACACTTGCCATCTGTTCCATATAATGATCACATCTTCTCTTATCGTTAAATGGCAAAAATGACTTCATCATAAAACATACCTAGCAGGACGCCCTGACAGGAAAATGACAAAGAGCCCTCCTAGGAAAAGACGCCTTCACATTTGAAAGACCATTCCGGTACCTGGAAAGGTGCCTCCTTCATAAATTCAAAATACGACCACAAAGGTAGACATAGATTTCTAAAGAGGGAGCCCTACTCTAGGTCCAGAGACACAGAACAGTCCTCAGGGTTAAAAGATACACTTGTCCTTGCTAAACTTTTGAGTGTTAGCATTCAGCCCTAAATCCTCCTCCTGTACTTAGAAAAGACGTCTCCTCCAAAAGGGTGAATATTAACTCATACATGTCATTTTTTCAGTTCTTGTTTTGACAGATTTATGAGCCCATTAACTGCAAAGAAAATAACTGAATGTGAAAAAAAAAAAAAGCCTGAATACTTTTAGCTGAAAATCATTCTGCTAAATAAAAGTGAGCTCTGACTGACTGAAGCTTGAGATTATGTTATTTCTTTCTGATTTAAAAGAAGGAAAACTGGAAATTACAAAAGGAGGCCAGGCAAAGAAGAGTAATGGAGCCACACCTGTAGATGTCTTCATGTGGTAGAGAAGGAAGATGTCTCCAGTTCACGGTTATGGTGGGCGACAATGGCCAACCTCAATACATCCCCCAGCTGCACTCACTACCACTCCTCAGCTGGAGATGGTGGGGACATCCAAGTTACTGCATTTGTCTTCCCAGTAACACACAAGGCAAAGATTGGCTTTCTTAGAAATGGCTAAACACCTGTCTGCTGATGTGAAGGAGTAAACAAATTGCTTACCTTGCTTTGCTAGCAAGTGGCACTTTGCGGAACTTATTTAACTTTATTTTTGACTCACGTGTTGGATTTTCTTTGCTTTTGCCCTCCCAGTCCTCTCTTTTTTTTTTTTTGGTTTGTTTGTTTGTTTCCCCACAGACTTGAGAGCCAGAAAATTCAGCACTGTTAGTTTAAATGCAGGCTAACTTGCACAGATCTGACCTTCACCATCAATTCACTCACTTACTGTAAATGCAGATTTTCTGTGAAACCACTTATTTCAGTCACTCTTTCTCCTACCCTGCTCTGGCATATTGCTGATGTCCCTCATTCTATTGTTAGCCACCACAGAGTGCGTCTTTTTTGCATTAAGGAGCTCTTAGGTGGACCTGGCACAATTTTAGCACTGAGCAGCAATGTTATTCTCCCAAGCATTCTTCCATTTTCTTTATTTGTTCTCTGCACTTCAAGAAATCAAAGGAACTGCAGGGCAGTGATGAACGAGGACATAAATTTTAATTCTTATTCTTACTTTTTGAATGGTTTTATTCCGCTGGAGGAAAGCTCTCAAGATATATACAGAATTAAAGGCAAGCTATATTTCAGTTACAAAATGAAACACCATTCTGTTGAAAGGAAAAGCATCCACTGAGATGCAAAATTCCTTTTAGATCCTTTCTTTTAATACTTTGCTATTTTTAACCCAAAACTCAAGGGAAGTACTATCACATATCAATTTGGACCACTGAATCAAGTTATCAGCATAACCTAATTTAATCTCCGGCTGAGGAGGACATTTCATTGAAAGACCACTGATCTCCAATGGTTTAGCTTGGATTAGTCCCTTAAATAAAGAAAATTAACTGATCACATTATGGGAAGTTTCTAAAATATCTTCATTTAAAATAATTTTAAAAAACTCTATTTGATTAGAATATTAAGAAATATTTTACAGCTTAAATAACTTTATAGGGAAAGTCTTTACCCAAGATGACTAAATTCATTGTGAAAATAACACCAATCCAAGCCATGATATTCTTCAGAGCCCCCAAAACAGCCATCACTGCAGTCTCACAGTTTTTTTTATACTGACTGTGAAATCTGTTTTTCCTGATGTTGATATAATTCTGTGTCTGACTATTTTGACAAAACTCTAGAACATAAAACATATAAGCTGCTCTAAAAGTAATACCTCCTATTTATTTCCATGGAATCTACAGCAGAAACAAAGAGCACAATAACACTAGCTGATAGAGCAAATTCTCAGCTACAAACCACTATTTTTCAGCACAGTCACCACCATTAGCTGTACATTTTCTCCAGTGATTAACAGGAGTTACCATGCTTGTAAATTTGTACCAGCAGAGGTGTCCCACTGCCACCACTGCTGAAGAACACCACCACTGCCTCACTGTGCTCACATCCACTGTTTGGTCTCCATAAGTGTACTGCAAGCACCAGTGAACGTCAATGGGTGCCATTTTTTCCCCATGGAGGAATTTGACAACACACTTTTGCTTCATACCTGCTTCCACACCAGACACCATTCTGTCAGACTGACCCTCTGCTGCCATCTGTCACACAGCACCAAAACATAATGGAATACTGATGGGAAGGTTTAACCTCTACTGCCATCCCACCGACATCTGTCTCTGACATCACGGACCAACACAATAAAATAGAAAACGTTACTTTTGGAGCAACCCTCATACAGTAATCTCTGTGCGCACTGTAATGTGTACAATCCTCTTCTGCAGGTTATATGAACACAGATAGACACACCACTACTCTAAAGAGTTTACATAGTGCAGAAGAACACCACCACAACATGGAAGCAGTAGCCAGTATATTTTCAGCAACATTAAATATATTGCAAAAAAAAAAAAAAGTTGGACGTGGGCTCTCAACACAGTTTAACGAGCTACTATATATGCCTTTTAACCTTGATTTAATTCATTATTGATTCAACCAATTATTTTCAAGGAAATAATTTTGAATTTTACCAAAATTTGGAGAGTTGTCAGTGAAAAAAATATAATTTATGTTAATTAACTGCAAAAAAGTTGTTGTAACTGCTTCACTTCAATATTAACTGTTAATGGTTGCAATAAAAACCATTGTCTTACACAAAAAAACAATTTTGCTATTACTACACTTTTATCCTTCAAGATGGTCTCGACTGTATAAAAATAACAACTTAATGAAGATTATTGAAGCACACAATCTACAGAAACTTTCTCTTAATTTTACTTATGGGATTATGTCATGCTTCACATAATGCTATCCTATTTAGTATCAACAAGAACACTACGAATACAATGAAAGAAGACACATATATATAAACATAAAAGAAACATTAGGCAAGAATCCGGAAAAACAAAACTCTATACTCCAATGGAACGGATGACTCCATAAATATCATTTTAGATAATCAAATGCTAGAGCCAGTCAGTCACTTTGAACACCTTGGCAAAGCTTTCACAAATCATAACGACAACTCTGCAATATTGCAGAGAATATATTTCACACAGACAGCACATAACAGAAAAAAAAATTACTGAGGTCCTCAATGAGGTTAATAAGAAATCCCTTAATCACATAAATCATCTACCACATGTTGCTGTATCTAGATCAGTAATGCAAAAAGGCAACTTCCACTATTAGCTTGAATTTTTCAAATGATGAGGCCTAACAAAAAGGAAACACGGATTTCACTGATAGCTCATAAACAAGAAGAACTTCAATGGATTTACTGGGCATTTTAGAGCAAGAAAGGTGAAGCTGCCTCAAGGAAAAGAACTGCAGAATTATGAGTCCAAATGGGACAATATGTCAAAAAATATACTTTTGTGATAAACTTTTCGGGCTTGATTCTCTGAGACATGCGTAACAGAGAACAAAATCAGGCAGAGACGGCCAGTGCAGTTTTCTGTGTGCTGATGCTTCCTGTTGCTTTTCCTCCTATACTTAAGAGCTTCCCAGGAGAAGGAGTGGGAAAGGAGACATCAGACATCCTCTGCGTACACTGGAGAAGGCTTTGAAACGTACGAGGGGGGAGAAGATAAAAGGAGGAAGATAGGAGCGGAGCAGTGCCATTTGCTAAGAGCAGTTGTTCCACTTCCCTCCTTCCACTCTCATGTTATAGTGAAGGAAGAAAATGAATACAAAGAAAAGGGAAAGTATTTGCTTAGTAGGTGGATCTTGAATAATATATTTTCTGTAAGTGCATTTTTTTAGGAACCTGATACCTGACACCACATGCATTTGGATGATGTTTTCTGGATAGAGTTATCTCTGTATTATTAACACACACACCAAAGTAGCTATACACTATAATCAGCGTAAAAATTGGGTTGAATGGCTGCCAATGTACAATTAAAAGCATTTTAGTTGGCCAAGCTTGCAATTTAAATTCATTTGAAGTCAATCCCACTGCATGCTCTGAAAGAATTAAAGTCTGCTGCAGATGCTCCTTTAGATGTAAACAGGACAAGCATTTGTTTTCTTGTCTGATTTGTGAGAAGTTGTTTTACTTTGCTGGTACCATAAAACCCAACTAACCAGAATTATTAGAAGCTGATGGAACATTAGACTCTAGACAGTCCCTCCAATGAGTTATTCAGATGGAAGGAAATTGAAACCTGCCTAACTGTGCATGGAATTAAATCTTGCATCATAAAACTGGGGAAAACTCTTATTTTTATCTAGAATATCAACAGGAATGGAGGAAACCCTTTGCCAGAAAGTAGTGTTTGGTCTAAGGAAGTGATCTCAATAGCCCATCTGCAAAAGAAAGCGAAAGGTGAAACAAGTGGTAGTGGTGCCTTGAGCTACCAGCAATTGTCCTATAAAAGGGTATGCCAGTACTGATATTAAACTGAGAAAAGCTCACTCAATTGCTTTCTAGCACATTGATGGCATGTAGTGTCCATAAAGGTGATGCAGAGATTGATGGGGAGAATTCCTTCAGGGAAATACATCTGGAAACACTGTTTTATAGCTTCCAAACCAATGGAGAAAGTTATAAGCATGTACTGCTCCATAGAGGGGAAGCTGTGGGCCACACAGAAATCCTAACTAATTCCATAATTTCTCCCGTAGACAGCTATGTCTAAACAATATTTATAGGTGTTTCCATTGTTATTAAATAAAGCAAGTAAAGTACCAGTAGAATTAATGTAACAGTCATACAGAAATTCAATTCTCAGAGAAGGGAAGAAACAGCACTGCTGTTGGTAATCGGTGACGGCTGAAACCACCGAGGTCATCTTTTATAGATGAATGATCTTTCTTGCTGTCAAGTGATTTTCTGAATGCTCCAGCTGGCATACGATGCTTTGCCCACCTTTGTTTTGAGTCAGATGATTTTTGAAATACCTAACAAGTTGAAATATAAGTAAATGACAACTCTGCGTTTAAACTCACCAGCCTGAAGAAACACATTGAAGCAAACAGTAGTTTACAAAAGCAATCTTTTTTTCTGTGCTTTTAAGAAAAACGTATTCAACTGGATGAATTCAGTGAAAGGCAGATAGCCCTTTTTTTTGTTGTTGTTGTTGCTGTTGTGCTAAAGTGGTGATCCTATGATAAGAGTGATTGATAGCGTCTGGGTAAGTTTGCTTAATATTTGCTGTGGACAGTGTCTTGACTGAGGCTCAATCAATCACTTTGAACAGGAAATAAGGGCTAATGCACTAAAACAATATCAGTTATGCACTCAGTTAATCCATCACAATTCTCTTGTGTAGTGTTGGGAAGTAGGCTTTTGACTTAAAATCAATCTTCGAGCTTCTTTTATTAAAAAAGAAAGAAAGAAAGAAGATTTCTTGTTCAACTATTTGTAAAATATTAAATCTTCTGGAATCAAACTCATTACCTGTACTTGTAGGCATGCAGGCTAGGAAATCTGAAATGAGCCACATTCACCATATGAAAATCTGAGACATTTTAAGGTAAAAAAAAAAAAAAAAAAAAACCCATATGTTAAAACCTACCAAGTCTGATACAACCAAATTTAAGAGCAATGCTTCAATAGAGTTCAAATAAGGCTACATTGTCTATAACATTAACGTAGGTTTTAATTCCCATTTTTGACCATAATAAACCTATTGCTGGTATTGTTACTAGAAGTGACTGTTAAGTTTTTGTGTATTGGACAAGTGAAGTAGAAAGCCCCACCGTTTCTTGTAGTTCCTCATTATTCATAGGTACTCTTCTACATAAATTACATAAATATTCTAAACAAGCAAAAATGCTTGTTGAGAATTTCTACATTTAGATTCAAGGTGCTGCTTAGATACCTGGCCCAGAAGGATAAAGCTCTTGTTTACCAGAAATTCAGCATTACAATGAGAAAAAAAAAGAAAAAAAGAAAAACACAACAGAAATGTCTCCATCTGAGAACCAGAAAACATAAATCAGATCTCAATTATTTTCATAAATCATTTCATTCCTTTTATATGGTTGCTTAAGTCTTGAAAAAGAACACCAGAAATGTTTAAACCCTGATGATGAGCATTCACTGCAGGCAGGAAGCTATAGGTAAAAGTCACCTCAAGGACAGATATGCTTCTGCAAAATTGGTCTGAGTTACTTTTGTTAGCTACTGTGTTCCTATCTGTTTTTGGACAGAAACAATCAAATGGCTTGAATTAATCATCTGGTTATTTCTTTTCTTTTTTTTTTTTTTTTTTAACCAAGTGTCTGTCTTTTAAATTAAAACTTCCATAAGTAATAATATCATTTGTTCCTCTTTCTCCTTTTCTATACAATTTCTATGGTAAAAAGGCAGCATTTAAAAATTTGTAATAACTTCCAAAGCAGGGACACACCCCAGCATCTCTACAGTAGTGGGCCATGAGGTAGCATTGGCTCATGCAGGAGCAGGAGGCATCTTCATGATCCTGGAACGTTACCTATTTCTTTTACTACTTCAGGATGTGTATGATCACTGAAGACTTCTCTGTCCATGCTACTGTCTACTTTCAAATTCACGCATCCATTAATCATGACCATGATGTAAGTAATCCTGTAGATCTCTTTCATTCATATATATTCTCATACGACTATCCACCCACCTGTTGCCAGTCATCAACGGGAAACTCATATTTTCCTTGCTTTTTCAGTAGATTTTTGTTTTGAAGGACATAATATTGGACAGTTTTTGCTGTTAGTATTTCTCAGTCACCTTAAAGTACTGTTAAGCCAGATAATTATTTTATGCTATAGCAATAAGAGGCATTTGAGAATGATATTTATTTTGGTTCTATTTACTCTTCTTCTGAATAACATTTTGTCAATAGCCTATTGACTTTATTGAGCTACATGTTCTAGGAGATAATCGGCAGTTGTGAATGGATTTGTGTATTCTTTTGCATAAGTTGATTGGCTAGGCAACATCAATGCACTTTGGAGCTCATGAACACTGACAGATTTGGAGAAGACAACTCTAATGAAATTAAGAAATATCACGTATCTAAAGTGTCAAATTGGAAATGCATTTTTAGTTACGCATAAATAATTCTGAAAGTACAAATATTAAATAGTGAATGTACAGGAAATTATATATTTTTATTAACTCACTGAACGTGCACAGTATAAAGATTAAAGACTTAATTTTTTCTTTTCCCTCATCACTGCTATTGTCAATTTTATACCATTGCGTTATTGCTCAAACTTGAGCTGCCACAGGACATGCATTCAATCTTGTCTTAGAGGAGACTCCTTTATGCCAGTAATCAAATGGTAGGCTTTACGTCAGCTTGTTTGCCTACACCATATACTACCACTGGCTGCGCCCATAACAATGATTTCTTTTGTGACATGGATGTCGCTCTCTCCTCCCGGAGTTTGTCCAAGGCCAACAATTCACATCAAACGGTTATTCTGAAAACCACGAGAACTGAAGTGCTTTGAAATACTATTACCACAGGACAAAAATGTTGTACTGATTTACCTATGTGCAATTTCAAACATATCTCTGGTCACTTTATATCTGAGTAGAGTTCAGCCACGATCATGGATTTACAGCTGGGACCAGAAGAGAATTCACAAGATGGTAATGGGAAAAGGAGCCTTCCACTCTATCATATAATTAACAATCTTACTATTATTTAACATCATTGTAGAGTATTTGGCTATGTTTCATTTTTATTCTATGATTATATCAACAGTTTAATCTCTCTCTTCCTGTATACAGAAATTAAGCCACAAAAAGTACATTTACTCTATACGTCCTTCATCTTATATAGCAAAATTGGCCTGAATGTAACATCAGACCTAAGAGCTCCAATGCTGAAAAGAACCATTGGTTAAAGAATTTCATCTCCAGCTCTGCCCGAGAGGAAAAAAACTGTCTCAGTCTGACTGCTTTTGTTCTTAACATCTAGTCAGTGTTTTTCCCTATTACAAATAATTTGGGCAGAGAAGTAGCTTCAGAACAACCTCATTCAGGGTGGTGATGTGATTTGAGGAATACAGAGAGCTAGAGTTTTACATGTTTTGCTCAATAAATATTTAGTGGTTTTCAGTGCATTTAAAATAAATTCATGCAAAATAGTATTAAACATACATGTTTGCTTTACACAATGTAATGAAATTATGTATAATAACGCATAACTTTTCAGTGCTGATAGAATTTCATTTTATAACATACTAAGTATGACAAGAGAAAAGATTACTATTCATGGAATGCCAAGCAATGAATACCACATGCAATGAAAATACTGGTACTCCTATTGTCAAGATGAAACACTGTCCGAAAAAGCTTTTGCAGAATGTAGACTTTAGTGCAATTTAATGAAATTTCAAAATCAATATTATCAGTATAGATCCTCAAAACAAGTTATTTTTACCTCTTGAAAGAAAGGATGAAAGAGCTTTTTAATTATAACACCTACATTGTTAGGTATGGATATAAAACACATGACTTTTCCCATATCGGTATAATAACTCCTTCGAGCCCCTCTCTCCCCACTCCCATATAGACATACATTATTCAGCATGTTAGAGACCATCTGGAACTTGCTCCTGAAATAGCTCAGGACTTGATGACCTTCCAGATATGCTGCAAAAACCATTTGTTTGACAAGGGTTTGGGGGAAGGTTGAGGGTGTGTTGTTCCTGAAAGGATTAAACAGGCTATTTTACAGTTTTGATTAATGCCCGATTTAATTTACTATTTGCATGTGACTGTTTTTGATGCTATAAGGTCAACCACTTCTACTGTTGAGCTTAATAAATGCTTGCGATGTTTACTGCTGAAATATAAATATATACATGAACAGTCACTGGCACCAAGCCTGATTAATGCCCATTAAAGTCAATGAGAAGACTCTCATTGCTGAAGGCGATGGACTTGCTGCAGCGCAGTACCTTTGCTCTTAAAAGTGAGCAATACTTGCCCAGAGCAATTGCAACTGCACACCTGCAGTTCACTTTTAGGACAGTTAAGTGAAAGGCAGATGGGAGTCTAGCTAAACGCTAGTTTCTACCATGCGATAAGTGATATATATAAATAATGCATATTCTGAAGACCCACAGCTTGTGTAAGCACCTGAGAAATAAGATCATAAGCACAGCTACATATAATTAATGACAGGTAACTGCAAAATATTCATTCTACTCTTGTTTTACATTTCCCTATAGCTCCCCGTGCTTTTAAGGGCAGAGTTTAGAATCCACGTATATCCCTTGTGGCAAGGACAAAGCTTTTGAACGTGGTGTAAAGAATGATGAAAGATCAACAATATGGTTAGAAGAATAGTGCACGAAGAGGATATGGTTATAGTGATGGAATAAGGTTAATGCTTTGGTTATTTATTAAAAAAAAAAATTCAAAAAACCTTCAGCATTACATAGTTTTTAATTTACCGGGTGAGAGTTAAATAGCCCAGTCCCACGTACTGCCATAAACAGGGTCAACAGATTGCTACTCCAGTAAATGCCACTATAAGCAAAACATACATTTATAGGGAGATATGATAGAAATTTAGGAAGGTATTATATAGAGGGACCTTAGGAGAACAATCCATGCAAGCCTATAAAACAATTACACTTCTTTGTATCAAAAGTCAGGTATTTGCATTTGAAGGTACAGAAAAACATTGTGCACTTCTCCCCCTTGCACCAAAAATAATTTCTGTAGAGCAGGAAACCGAAAAGCTTCTGTATTGAACTGGAATAATGAAACACACAGAAAATGAATGAATGAATGAGTGAATGAGGAGTGCATGCTTTACTGAGATGATGAGGAACCCTTTTAGTAACACGCCTTAGAAATAGCTGATTTTCACTGCACTATGAAGGAATTATTTTATCAGCATGCTGTATATATACCTTTCAGCTTCCTGAAATACAGTCATAATGAATGACTATGTATACGTTTAGAAGTCACAGACAGCTTATTCCTTCGGTATTCCCCTTGTTCTCAATCACAAAACATTAGCTGGACCCAGTTTGCTGAACAATCCACTGTATCAGATTCATCACATTTCCCTCAATTTCTTTTTCCCCCACAAAATCTTGTCGTTTCAGAAATTGAGTTCTATGAAGAGCTGAAAGGAAGATGACTTCTTCCCGTGATAGCTTTGATAGCTTCCTGCATGAAATCCGAGGTAAGCTATACAGTCACACACAAAGTTAAGCCAGCGCAATTTCTCTAAGAAATAAATCTATCTTTAAGTAGTCCAGATCTAGAAACGTTCTTAGCTTTACAGGAAAACAATATTTCACTGCTCCGTAAATCTCACACGGTCAGAAATCTGATTTTTCTTAAGAGGGATGTGACAGACTTTATCTCTGCCATCCAAGCAGGGTACAAGGAACACAAGTTGGATAAAACCATAATTTAATTAAGAAAGAGACTACTTTTTGCTAAGTACTGTGCATGAATTGCTGCAGGTCAGACTGCTGTCAAATCTTACAATTTAGGGCACAGAACCCTCCGTCTTTCACATCTACATGAAAGTCCAGTATGTGGATCAGAGACAATCTTTAAGTTCTGAGATGCAAATAGACACATTAATAATAGCCTTCCATATTCAAGTGAACTGCCTAAAACAGAGAGGCACCTGCCTGCTGGTAGGCAGCAGTGAGTGAATTCCTTATTTTGCTTTGCTAGCATCCCCAGCTTTTGCTTTGTCTACTAAGCTGTCTTTAACCCAACCCCCGAGTTCCCTCACTTCTGCCCTTCCAGTTCTCTCCCCCATCCCTCCAGAGAGGAGGGATGAGCAGCTGACGAGGCCAAGAACCCTGCAGGAGCATTCCATGACAGCTGCCAACGATACTTCAGACTTGTGAATCTCAGATATAAATTGTACATACACTCACATACATAAAGACACACTCCCTGAGTTCAAAATGCATATTTTCTGGAGAAGTCGTTTTGTGGGTTTTTTTTGTTTTTTTTTAAGGTTAAAAAAACATTCTCTATTTTAATGCTTACTAACGCAGCAAACTCCAACGCTTCCAAATTTTGATGCCAGAGACACATCTCAAATAACTCGTATATGTAGATATTGATTTTAAAGCCAAAACTCAACCAAAAGGCTCCTCTAAATGTATTTTCAGTTTCACCAAGAATAGGAAAGGTATTTTAAATGCAACAAGCTCACCAGTCATGGCTCTCAGTTAGCTCAGGGAAAAGCATCTCACAGCACTGACCACATTTCAACACTGAACGCAGTTAAAAAAAAAAATATGTCCCCTAAAACTTCACCTCAGTCAAAAAACATTCCTTACAGTTTGCTGCGCTGAACTCTGACCACTGAGTCAGTGTAATTTAAACACTATGGACTTAGCAAGAAAGTAACGAGATTTGTTTTTTTTTCTCAGTGAGAAGCCATCAGAGGGCAGAATGTGAGGGTGGGAGTGACTTCAGGCACCGCTGGTGTGACGCTGGCAGCAGTTCTCTGTCAGAGTCCTTGGGGCTGAGAAATGATAAGAGGCTGCACGGTCCTGTGGGGTTAAGCAGCTTGACAAGGTGAGCCGAATGCAGGAAGGGAGCTGTTAAAATCCTTGAATCAATTCTCTGGAAATATGGGAAAGTTCTTCACACAAGCCGTGCCAAGCTTTTTTCTTCTTCTTCTTCTTCTTTACTGTAAAGATTAGAGTCCGAGCAAATAGAAAGGCTATGAGAACAAAACTTTTATTTTAACATAAGGCAAAAGCATTTGACGTTACCAATGGCTCTCAGTTAACTCCCACGAGATGTCCAACTAAACAAGGGCATTAAAACAGTCAGAGAGAAAGGAAATATATGCACTGCATGATCCTGATTTTGCTGTGAACAAGGAGATGCTCTATTTGATTTAGACTTTATAGAAGTAGGATAATCCACTGTCACTATAGATGTGATGATAAATGCACCGCATTATTACAGAATAGGCACGAAGCTGAAGAATACTAAGAATTTGAGCATATCCAAACTATGTGAAAATGAGCTTGGTGGCATTCGCTTCAACATGTCAAGGCAATTCCAGATATGTGGGAAAAGATTCAAAAACATAAAGGATTTCTGGCACATCACATTGACTGCTCTGACTTAGACAGATGCCATTCTTTTGACAGTAGCAGAGCTGTTTTGGGTGGAAGCAGAATTCTAAATAACAAGAGAAGAGCCTGGAGAAGACAGTGGACTTGAGCTCTTAATTTAGTTTTACAACTTTCTGTTTTTCAGACCTTCACATAACTCAGCCCTCTGAAAATCTGCAAAATGAAATACTTGGAGTTTCTTCTATCCTACAGAAGATACCTACTTTGGTCTCTGACAGGACAGATGCAAAATTAACTCCAAAGAACAGGAAAGCTCTCTTCTGCTAGAGCTGGTACTGTAATTATAAAGAGTTCCTTGCTCACAGTTTTTTATCATAAATGAATGCAAGTTATACCATCTTATTTTTCATTGAAGTTAGCAAGCTAGGTATTGACAGCTGTTGGTGGGCCTCTTTTGTTTGTTTTTGAACAGTTTTAATTGTGAACAACTGTTTTCAACTGAGCAGCAAATTTATGCAAAGATAATATTTTTTGGAAATTCAGATGTTCAAGTAGCAGGAAACTTGACATGATTAGCCCAGAACTGTTGTTACAACTCAATGCTTTTGCATCTTATTCTCTCCTGAGTTAGTTAAGTACATAGCATCATCTCATGATGCCATATTCCATAACACGTATGCTTTCATGTACTGTAAAAATGCAATAAAGCACAAAACTACGGGGCAGAATGGGAGCAAGAATCACACTGGTAGGACTGCTGAATTAAGGGGAAAAAAAAGCATATTGAGATTTTTATTTTCTCTTAGAAAAGAAGAATAACTCCATTTTCTAACTCACTCTTTGCATGAGTTTTATGATTTCCCAATCAACATCACCACGTGAATTTTTAGTCAAGGACTGAAAATACTGTTCTTGAAGACCATTAACTGCATCTACTCTGGAGCAATGACTTCTAAATTAAAGGTCGTGACAGTTATGAATGAGGTTATGAGCTTTTTTACCCTACTACTTGGACTTATGTCTTCAACAGAAGTGGAAATTTAAACCAGAAATAGGATTGCAACATGACAAATGAATCAAACTCTAAACTACAGAAAGCAGGGCTAAGAGGAGGTCATCCGTAAGGCAATGCAATGAATCTGTGATGTTGATGTTTTGACAAGCGAATAGATCACTCAGGTCCAATGCCTGATGCAAGCAATGCAGCATTTTCTGCAAAGCTTTATCTTAAGAAAACAACAACAAGCCTTCCTTCACAGAATTTAGATTGGATGATTGAACAAGTATTTTTAACCAATAAAATTGACCTTGCTTTTCCCCTACAAGTTGAATTATTCTCTCCTTTTTCTGATCTTTCTTGATTCTTTCCTTGCCTTTCTTCTCCACAAACTGGGCATCAGTGTTTCTTTCCCTACCCTTCATTATGTATAAAGGTTGGCTGTGAGTTTTATTGGCTTCCAAGTAATGCAGAATGAAGTAGGACTTCGTCATCGTATCAAGAAATCAATGATACACTGAAGAACTTTTTAATTAGACCACTGCAGTCCTGAACTAAACCTGAGACACAAAGATTAAATAATTGCTTACAGCATTTTCAATGTGTGGTTCACCATAGTGAAAAGAAGATTATTGAATCAACTGCTGAGTTATGAAAACCGATGAAGTCTTGCTGAGTGCAGAAATTTACTTTAGCACAACAAAACAATGAAGTTTTATGACCCAGTTCCTCTGAACTACTTTAATTAAGGACTACTATGATAAGAAAGAACTTGAAAAGCTATCTGGTAGGAAGACAGACTTGCATTTAGATGTTGACATATGAAGTCAGCACATTCAAGGATATCACTGTACTTCAGTGTTATATTGTCAAAGCCATTAACTCCTCCTAACACATTTATATCTAGAGATCTACACGCACAATCCTCATCAGTCTTCATGACTTAAGAGCATGTGAAAGCCAATATTGCTTAGACATCTGTTTTGTCTGAGTGACTTCTTGATATTTTCCACCTCTGCTGAAATTTAGACATAAAAATTAACATAAACAATTGTTTTAAGTTTAATATCCACATTTTGTGTAGCTGGTACAAGTCCCTTGATTTCAGTGAAGACACTACTATACAACTAGAAAATCTGGCCTTCAGAGCTCATTAGGTTTAAAAGCGTAACTAATTCCACAAGACAATCTTAAAAAAGTCATCTTTACATTCATTTTAAGAATAAAAATGCATGGGGAACATGCTAAGGGACAAAATGTGCTTAAATGATAGTGGTGCAATAATGGGAACAATCTTACTGAGCACTATAGAATTACATAGCATATTCAAAATATATATGCAGATGTATGAATAGTGAATATTTGTGAACATACTGATGTTCAAGCTTATTTGCAGTCTTCTATATAATCATTTAACATTTGAAACAAGTGGAACTATGTACACTTGTATTTAACAATACCATAGTTCAGCTGCCAAAATTATACCATCTGTGCAGAACAAAAAAATATTGCTCCTCAAATTACTGTGATGGTCAAGAGAACACTTTGGGCTTACTGTTTTTTTAAAAGGTATCTGGACTATAGTAGGAGTTTTAAAACGCTACTTGGCTTCTCACTCTATTGCTGGGGATCTAAATTGCTTCACAGAGCTCACACTTCTGCCAGTCCCTCCAGGCAGCCCTAGCAGAAGTGGAGGCTGTCAGGACACATAAACTGTGCCATTGTTATTCTTGCTCTATCAGTCATTATCAGTCAAGAAAAAAGCGAGCTTAGGCACTAAGCTACAGACCACTCAGCATGGCTAGCAGAAAGATAAAAATGAAAAGCTCTGCTCTATGGGTAAATGTATGGGAAGCAGCAGCAGAAGTCAAGAAGCGCATGGGGCCTTGTTTTTGAATGCTGGACAGGGTAAGCAGCAGCAACGAGCACAAGAGAGGCATGCACATAAGACTCATGCTTAGCTACGCATAAGCTTCAGTTTTAAAACGTTAACATGGGCCTTTAAGTTGTATGTGAAGCATCAACCATAAGATAGAGATATTCAGAAGAACACCCTGAGCAGGGAGGTCGCTCTCAGCAGCGCGGTGCTGTTGCAGCTCATGTGTCTTTCAGCACTGGACAACCTGCAGGCACTCACCACGTTTTCTCTGTCCTGCTGCAAGTAGTATCTTAGTACTTTCTCACAGTACAATTCATTTTCCCCAGTATTAAAATAGTGCTAAAAAACAAACGCAACCTATGTGCTGTTCTGAGACGCTAGTAGGGTGTATGAAAGGCACATTTCTTCTTTTAATTAGGATTGATTAACTGAATGAAACTTTTGAGCTTATTTATCGGCCATGAGTAGGTAGGAAGTTCCTCCATACCTCTTTGAACCACACATTTTTAAGCCCTTTTCTAGCAGCTGTATCCCAGCTTACTTTCCAACTCTGCAGAGTGACTTCACAAGCTGACGTAAAGGCATTCATTTCCTTGAAATAAGGAGTGCATAAGGGCAACTAGGTATTTTTATTAAAAATGTGTGCAAAAAAGGCATAGACATGCAACTTGCAGTTGTATTTCTAAGAAAATGCATTCTATACAAGTCATTTCCATAAAGAATCTCAAATCTAAAATATTTTACTGTGAGACTGAACATGGAGAGTTACAGTTGACTGTAACGGTGCCCATGTGAATACCAGCATGCACTCAGGAGTTGGGGAAATTCTGTTGCATACCAATAACCCGAGACATGAAAATGTATGCTCCTTCCTCAGTGATCCAAAGGGAAGCAGATCAAGGATCTGACTACATGTTTTCTAAATTAAAAATTCAAATCAGAATGTGTAAACTAGTTTATCATAATAATTACATGAATTCCAGCTAAGTATTACACGGTAATTACAAGGAGCGCTATTAGCAAGTTCAAAATACCATTTCAGTTAAATCTACTATCGTGAAACACAGCAACAGACAGGTGCATCCAAACATCAACA
Source organism: Gallus gallus (assembly GCF_016699485.2). Classification (NCBI taxonomy): domain Eukaryota; kingdom Metazoa; phylum Chordata; class Aves; order Galliformes; family Phasianidae; genus Gallus; species Gallus gallus. The sequence continues at coordinate 11,652,438 of NC_052545.1, forward strand.
AATGGTAGGGAAATTACAGACGTTTGCCATTGGGAAAAAATGACATTAACTCACTTCTCTGTGTTTTATGCTACGTCAGTCAACAAGAAAGTCACAGTTTATAAGCCTTACAGGTTGAAGTGTTCTTGAAGAATGGATGCAGTGAACAATTTGGGAAACAATTTACAATGCAAAAACTGTGCAGAACCAGAGGAGTCTGTGTGCACTCATCACTAACAAAAAAACAGGATTATGCCTGCATACAGTTTTGCTTTTCATTATTCAGTATATGCAACAGGTGCCTTGGAGAACAATACAAGAGATGTTCTGATTTTAATATACTTAACCTAGTCTAAGAACATTTTATGTCTTATTTTTAATAAGGTAACAGAAAAGCAGAAGAAATGGAGCATACTTTAGATTTAGCTCTCTGTGATTGAAAAATTAGCAGTCTGCAGCCAAAAAAGCATGATTACATGTTGTGAAAACTGTCTTTGAAAAAATTTAGCATCACTGGAAATATTTAAGTTGGAGAAGCTGCAATTTCTGGGACATCATTTTGTTTGTTCTGTACCACGTGCTAAAAACAAAATATGTAGAACTGAAACACACAGAAAAACATATTCCATGAGCTCAGTTCATTTTGATGCAACACTGAGGAGCATCTGTGCAATTCAGATTCTACAAATTTCCAACTGTATGTAAATGAAGAATTATACATTAGATATCTGTCAGTAAAACTAATTCAACTCCTGGCACATCCCTCCTCTAAACCACTACACTGATGCAACCAGATTCTGTACTCTGATGCTTGAATATTAGATGTTACCTTTTCTCTTAAAGCACTCCACCAAATCCTTCTGAAACTTCCTTTAGTCTTTATCTAGACAGACTTAGTTTACCCCCTAGTTTACCAAGATTTCACTCACTCTCCTTAGAAATTCAGTTTAAACCACGTTGCCCTCTGATGCAACCACAATTACTAAATCAGTTTTTCAGAACAGAATAAATACAGTGAGGTTTCCCAGAAAGATATCCAATCTGGGGATGCTATTTTCTGTAGGAAACAGTCTGTTCAATAGTCTAAAGCTGCATTTGTAATTAATCTTTTTCAATCCTATTATTTTTTAGAGGTCTGATTCCAAAGCATTTTTTCACAAAGGCCTAAGGCTGTCCCAGTGCTACAACAGTGGGGTCCAACTCCCACATCCGCTGGGACAACAGGAGCCAGGCTGCAATACGAAGGAAGCTTTGGGAGAGGACTGGGTACACTGAAATATGTTTTCCCAAATCCTGGGTCTCCTCTTGCTTCCTCCTTGCATATGTTTTTGAGTACAGGTAAACCAAAGGCCTACCAACATCTTACCAAAGCATATTACTGAAGAATGCTTCTACACCACCAAGTCTACGTAATCTGGTGCTTTTCATTTTAGCAATTAACACCCAATTTAAAAATCACAGACTCCATATCAGCACAGCAGTGAAAAGCTCAAGGGCATTATTGCACTGAGTCACCTGAATTTGAAGGAGTGGACAACTACTTTAGTTCACTCAGCTTTCTAATACTAGCCAAGCTTCACATCTTTGTAAGAGCACATTTTATAAAAGTGAACTCCCACACCCAATACAGAAGCCCTCTAAATCTGAATAATGTATTTCTAATTAAGGTTTGATGCTTTTTAGACTTTTCTCGGGATTTTCACTTCTTTTTCCAGTAAAACTGCAGAAAACAGAAAACTGTACCATCAGGAACAAGCTGAAGGGAACACTCTGCCTTCTACGGTTATCAGATATATTAAGAAACAGAATAAAATACGTAGTGCTGTATACGTGGTCACCTAAAAGATGCAGGAGGATCTGTTTTTGTCTTGACCTCAGCCCTCTCTAAAGGCAAAGAAAAAGATGTGCTCTTTTAATGACGAATATACATTACTCAAGGACCTCCATCAGTCTTATAAATGAAGTACCATTTCACTCATTCCTGTTATTAACAGAGAGCAGGGAGGGCTATCTACTCTCTCTACTTCCCTCACGATACCAACTAAGACTCTGTGGCCTGGATCCAGCATGCTTCCCTTCTCCGTCCTTTCCAGTAACAAATAGCTCCTACCTATTAACATCTAACAGGTAGCTCATGTGGATTCCTTTTTTGTTTCCCTTTCTCCCTCCCGTTTTTCCTCCCTCCCTTTTTTTCCTTTTCCACCTTCTCCTGTTCCTTCTCCTGTGCGTAAGCCCACATATGTGTATGTGTACCTGTACACATGTATCTCTGAAAGCTTCAGACTTGAAAATTACATCATGATGAAATTAAACTCCTCTTGGCACACACAGTCTTGGTTCTCCCTAGAATCATGACAGTAGCTTTGCTACTTCCATCTTAGCTACACATAATACTGGAGGCTCAACCAGAATATTGTTTCACCTTGCTAAAAAAACGTATTTCTTGTGCTGCAGAGAAAGGACAAAATTGGAGCAATCTTGGTGCTGCTCCCAAAACAATAATGACTCTGGAAATGTATCACAGGAGTATTCACACCTCTTCCCCAGAGTTCTAACTTAAACCAAACCTAAGCACTTAGCACAGAATAGGAAGTCTGTAGAAGCTTTCTTTCACTGTTTATCATGACCACATATATACATGCAACCTCTCTGATGCTCTCATCCATGCAAATATTTGCTATAGGTGGTAGGCTACCTCTTCCTATCTGAAAACTGAGATTTACTGCCAAGGAAACCCCTCCAGACACATACAAGCAGAGCAGCTTTCCCTGGTGGTTCAGCAGAGGGACCCAGAGCAGCAGGACAGCACCCTGCACAGGGCCCAGGAATTCAGTCACTCACATGATTCACGCCTAACTACTCTGGCATTTGTTTCATTTATCAGCAATCCAACATACCCAATGCCTTATTCAATACAAGTCACAAATTAGTTTTAGAAGAGCTACATGATTTTTTTCCAGACATGAAGAAGACCACTGTTCTATGGAAGAGTAACATCATCTGTTCTATTTTATCACTAAATCATATATCTTCACCACCCTCTTTCATTTTTTTTCCCAGTATAGTCATAAACAATGATAATTTCAAAGGTTTTCCCACAATACATCACTGAAATTAAATTATATCTCTCGCCTTTCATTTCCTGAGGTTTAAGCAGGGTTATTATTTTTTCCATATTTTCAGTCCTTTACACCAGGGTGTTTCAATATGGGCATCTCAAGGTGTTTTTCATTCATTTAAAATTATGTTTACATGCAGAACTGCTTTGCCTTTACACCAAAGCCCTTCACAGTGCTACAGTGATTAAAAAACAGGTGAAAAATAGAGCCTATTGAAAACAAGCCCGTGGATTTTATCACGTACAGAATCTAAGCTGCAAAGCAGCAGATTTCTGTATTCACAAAGCATACCGAACAATGAAGTCGAGATTTCTCAGTTTTTCACACAGTTTTGACTTTGATTTGCAGAGTAATAAGAACGTGTACTGGGACGTTAATTTACTGACCTAAATCTGCTGATACTTGTCTGCTATTTTGAGTGCTTTCACTCATGGCAACATATACTTTAAACTGACATATCACAAAGGAGAATAAAAGATTATTCTGAAACGCTGTTATTTATAACAAATATAAACCTGTAATTAAACTGAACAAAGTTAGACAAATATGAAGTTATGTTAGCCTGGTAAAAGGAAAAGGAGAAGGATGAAAGAGGGAGAGAAAAATACACATGGATGTATCCCATGCTTCAAGAACACAGCTGTATTCATTTGCAATCAGTATTATCTCACACAGAGAAATTAGAGGAATATTTTAAGGATTTTAGAGTACAGATTATTACTGATACTTAAAAACTTGATCCAAAAAATCAAAAAGTATTTATTTATGCCCAGGTCTGTTTTTTTCTTTGGTTTTATGTTGTATAGCGTATTGGTTCCTTAATAAGCCATAAGAAATAAGAGCAGTTACAATGAAATATATGGGTGTTGTTTTTTGTTGTTGGTTTTTTTGTTTGTTTTTTTTTTTTGACAACTTATGCACATTGGGATAAGAAAGGCAAATATACATAATTTACATGTTTGGTTAAAAAGCAAATATGAAAACATGTTAAAAATCTTTCTGTCCGCTCGCTCTGTTTGAAAGCAATTTAGAAGTTCCAGTGAGAAGCAATTTTCATGAGGCAAGTGGAAGTAGCATTTATCTGCAATATTATAAACCACAATCACTTTGAATCCCATATTTCCACATTCATTAAACCACTAAGAAGAGAAATCCCGCTGCTAAAATATTAGGTAGCTCTTTTAGAGCAATATCATTACCCAGTCATTTTGAAATAACCTTATTTTTCAAAGTGAGATGGAAAGAAATGTCTATTGCCTTGACTTGCATACAGTACCTTGGAGATGTCAGTCCCATCTGTTCTATGCACACCAAGAGTGGGAAAGGGTAACGGGTACACTCTGATAAGACTATTGATAATGGTAAAAATACTAAATTAAATAGCTGCAATCCTTAGCTGGAGGATTTACTTGCTTACTGAAGTCCCAGTGAGTCACTGGGACATTCTTCTGCCCCAACCATTCTGTCCTAAGCAATTCAATTTCATTTTCCAATACTTTTCCAAACGTTCTCACATGTCTGCTTTTCCCCCTGCCATTAACTTCATAAGAGTTAGCTGATGCAGCTCAGTTGCTACTGTACTGTTCCTGGCATTCATTTAAAATAACGCCCACAGCTGCTGTAGTTCAATCAGCAGTTACATTTAAATCCAAATTGCAGGATCATAGACTCATTTGGGTTTGAAGGGACCTTTAAAGATCATCTAGTTCGAGCCTCCCTGCATAGAAAAGTATTCCTATCTCTGAGCAGAAAATACTGTTGCTGCTGAAATTTATGTTGATTCTACTTTAACACATAGCACTGACAGTGCTGTGACAGTGCAACACAACGCTGGTTTCGTACTCCTTAGAAAAATGACTCAGAGATCTGATGCTTTGTTATAGCTTCGTCAAGAAGGACTAAAAGACATACTAGACAAAATCCTAAGTGGCCTTCTAAGCATAGAGCTTGTTGAAACACAATACTTGAAAGAGCTTACTTATGCAGCCCCACATTCCCTTCACAGAGAGTAAACGAGACATTTCTCATGGAATTCCATCCTTCGGGAAGATGGCAAATCAGGTGAAACACAGTCAAGTGTTTGCTAGCAAAGACATACATGTAAACTTAAAATAAATACACATTTTAGTCTAATTGCTGTTAAATTCAAATGCTTGAAGTTACAGAACATCCCCAGTTGGAAGAGCTGCCCAGGGACCATCAGATCCGGCTCCTCGTTGGCTTTTTTCATGGAATCACTTTGTTACAGCCACAGTGCATGCAAACATCAGGCGACATTCAAAGAGCTCTGCATGAATGCAGAACTGGCGCTCACAAAATGAGATGCACGATTATAGCAGCAATCTAGGAACACATGCTTCTATACACTGAGACAACTTGTCTTACCCTGCCTAAATCAGGTAGATGAAACTGCTCAAATATCCAGGTTATCTGCCACATTAGTACAAAATTACACTTTTTTTAAACATACCCAAGGAAGGTGAGGCTGAACAGTCTAGAAAATAAATCCATTATATGTACATGTTTATTTACAGTCTCTGGGAGTTTCTAAGCCTGAACAACTAAAGCAACGATAAATAAAAGGAAGCACTCAGAAAGCTGTCATTATGAGCTACTACAGATATCAACTTCACAGGAAGAATTTAGAGTTACCCACTCCTCGTCGTCACTTCAGGAAATTGAAACTCTTTGAAAACTCATCTTCCACAATGGGATAAATCAACGCGGGGCATTTAACTGAGAAAAGGGAAAAATAAGACTGAACGTGATATAAGTGTACAAAAAGGAATGATACAGAATCGGCCTGTTGCTCTTTACACTTCCATTTGGTGCAGCCATCAAAATCTAAATGACCATTTCATAACAAGAAACATTAATTGTTAATTCTAGTGACATCTGATGTGGGGTTAGGCACAATACATTGTGGCCATACATAGAGAATGGGTTTAATTATATCCAAGATTTAAGTCCTGATTCTGCAGCATTTGTATTAGAGACCATATACTGTTGCTTTTGTTGCTGCTTTTTCTTTTCTTTATATTAAACTATCAGCCTTCTCTTTAATGAATACCTAGAGAATATGATTTCATAGAAAATAAGCTAGGATTTCCTTTTCTTCATAGGTATTTTAAAGTACTCTTTAAATTTCACATCAAAGTGATCTACCAGTATTGTAGAAAGGGCACCTCTATGTAAGTGCATCAAATTGGCTGATGACACATTTATTGATAAGATGGATGTAGATAATGTCTGTGAGTCCAATAATCTGTGTTGGCTACTATTGCATCTGTAGCACAGAATCGTGGCTAGAAGAATAGATTCAGTCCATGATTGTTTAATAGCAGATGAAAATTACATAGCTGAAGGCAAAAATCACAAAGCAGACATGACAAAATGAGACTCCCTTCTTAACATGCATTTAGAAATTAATTTTCTGGAAGAGTACATTGGCAGCAGCCATTTACTGTATCTGTTCATTTGGGAGCACATTGAGAAGCAGCTTCTCAATCTGAAGGATCAAATTTGACACAATTCATCAGACAATAACAGTGAAATCAAAAAGACAGTAACTGGAAAATGTAATCCTCCCCTGAAATTTCCTTCAGCTCACCATCTGCTTCCATTCTATTACATCCCACTGGGGACTCGCTGCCTTGCAGCATGTCCTCTGGGTAGGCTTGCCGCAAACATACACACAATCCCTGCAGCATGAGGAGAATCATGACATGCTGAGGCTTTATCAGTGCCTGCAAGTGGAGAGACCTGGGCCAGCCACACTCTCACACCAACCCCTCATCAGGACACAGGGAGGAAATACAATGGGAGAATCGCCTGGGTGAGATGGGTAGAGAGAGTTAGCTCTGCAGCAAGACAGGCTTGGTGCCACCCAGTTGTTAGTGGCTGCTACTCTTGGGATAACGGTTACCAGAGATCTACACAGTGAGAACAGCCTGAAATGGTCCTTCTCTGCTTCATGTTCACTGCACGTAATGGATGTGCACTAAGCAGCATTTCTAATGCCCTGCCCATCACATCAGCTTCAAAGCCTCAAGTATTGTAATGTTAGCGACATGCTTTGGATTCCATATTAGGAGAAACTTTTCTCACACAACAAATAAAAACGCTTCTCAGAAGTGCTAAAGAGCTTAAAAGGAGCTCACTTAAATCTTCCCAAGTTTTAGGTTTTGTTCCTCATTTTGTCAAGTTTGGTTAAGTTTCAGTTGTTATTTCCTTGATCTCTCACGGTCAGTTCAAAATACACGGACAAATTTCAAGCCAAGCGAGAGAAAACAATTTGCATTTCTATTCACAATTCAAGAGCCATTACGTGTTAAGTTCACATGCTCCCTTACAGCAAAGCCAGAACATCCAAATGCCGAACTGCTCACACCTGGTTTTTACAAAAGGTTGTGTTGATTTTTCACAACAAAGGGCTCATGCATATCTACTTAGCAAAAATGAGAAATACTTTAAAAGAAAACAAAGTACACAATGACTTACTGTTGATTTACTGGATTTTTGTTGTCTCAGGCAGGTAAACTAAACCAGAGGACAGATTGTTCTCCGCAACAGCTGGCAGGGATCATAATATGTAAGAACAGGACACTCCTGAAAAGCTTAAAAGCCCTTCTGAACACCTCTACCTCAATTCACTTCAGTTGAAGCCTGGAAGCCTCACGGGACTTTGGGACCAATGGAAGCCTGTGACAACGCATCAGATTGGACAGATTTGGCTTCAACATCACTTCCCCTTTTTTTTTTTTTTTTAAATCTACTCTAATATCTGTCTTTAATTTCTTACCAAGTGATTAACATGCACCCACTGAGCCTTCTGGTTTCTGATATAATGGAGCCTAACTACTGTAATCCGAACTTTATAACAGAAGTGAAAGAAAAACAGACCGCTTTAGATATCTATTTTCTTTTTTTCTGTTTATTTTTTTCTGATCAAATCATTATCCCACTGGTTTTATGCAAAGCATAATTATATTCAATTACATCAAAAATTATTCATGTTTTTTTTACTTTCAGGACGCACGTTATTTTCTTCCAAAGTCCTTACAAACTAAGATAGTTTACTGAGTGATTTAAAAATTAGCACCCTCACGAAGGCAGCTCTTATCATCGACGTTCAGAAGCATTTATTTTAGGAGGACTTTTACTAAGGTGACTTTTTTTTTAATCTCCCAGAATCCACTGTGCTGGTTTTCTCTACCCTTCTTTCCAAATGAGTAACTTGGCCCACAGCACCATTCATTGAGAAATATGGTAAAGACAAGGGCCAAATGAAGCACTATGCTTGCTGTTGTTTCCTAAGGTACCAAAGACCATCATCCCAAAAACATATGTTGACTCCAAGGGTAGGAATGGGGAGATATCTGGAATGCAAACTGTGCTTTGGCACATGCAGTCAAATTTTAGGGTCATGGAGAGCTGACTCTACAAGGAGTGCAGGTTTAGATCACAGATCCCTCATGACTCCTTACAACATAGGCATGAACATACCTTTGCAAATATACCATCTGAGGATAGAAAGATTGCTGCATTTGTTACAGCAATGCATGCTGTCTGGGGCTTGAAATTTAATCATTTGTAACATTGTTTATAACCCATTTTAGTAGCAGATTTCTGTGACCACATCATTAGTTTATGTAAATCTCTATTTTAATGAGCCCCACCTTTCCTGAAAAGGTCAGAAATGTAGCTGACAGATACTACACATTTTTACTTTGCGTTTGCTAAGTATCTTGTACAGCCCACGTTACATTAAAGATTACAAGGGTATTCAAAACATTCAATAATTACTGAGTACGGTGCCGTTCTCTGGTCACGCTTTTCAGATGCATCACCAGACATCCCCGCCATGGCTGCCAACAACTCGCTTTTAATAAGCTGCTTATGCCAGTCACCAGAAAGGTCCCACAGATCTCAGAGCTCGAAAACTCTGATGATATTCTAACAATATTTATAGCTTAGTAGATGGCAGGTGACCTATGTCAGATCAGTGAACGGTATCAATGGCCACTGTCCTGGAAGGAACCCTATTTCAATATCTTTTATGCCTGTAATAATGAAAAATAAAGCCCATCAAGCTCACTCCTTTTCCCCCCCCGTAAAGTTCACCTCTGTCGTAACGCCCTGCTCCCTCCCTTGAGTTAATAAAGCTTGGACTGTTGATATGTTATGGCTGCAGCCACTTCTTACTGTCATCTCACTTTATACGTAGGTCATGAGCTTTGTCAAGTAAGAACAGGGTTTGGTTTGATTTTATATTGCAGCTAATGTGCACGCTTAATGCAGTCCCATGGCTCCTAGCAATCTTCACTAACAATGGAAGTAACAGTAGTTATAACAGTGTGTATGAATTACCAGAAATACTGCTATTCTCTAGTAACTTCCATAGTTTGAAGATCAGCATGTCAAGCAATTATTTTAATATATAAATGGGGTGCATTATTTTCTAATAACCCTCATGATGCATTTCTCGGTTAAACAAAGAGATAAATCCAACTCCAACTAAGCATGAGATATTCTGTAATGTCTTCATTATGAGGTTACATACTGGGGTTGCTCATTAGAGTAAATAAGCAGACAATAAATTAAAAAATGAGTAAGATAAATGCTCGAGACATCAGTGTAAGTTCAGTTGAGCTCCCAGTTTTCCTTTGATAATCACCCTTTGGAACCTCTCTGATTTCTGAACATGAGGAGCGCACTGCTCCCCTTTGCCAGCAGTGCTGTGGCTGTGATAGGGCAGGTGTCCCCAGATCAGCAGTCAGCCTCTGTTATTCCACTGACTGCGGGCCCAACTCAGTTTTGATTCATACTTTTAATGAAGACCACCTCGTGAATTATAGAGTGACATCCCACTGTCCTGTTTTTGATTTAAAAAAAAAAAGATAAATAAAACAGGTTATACTTCACTGCTTATAGACTACAGACAGAAGCTGGCATAGAATACATCTTTTCCTTTACCACGCCTGCAGCCTTGCCCAGATAAGCAAGCTGGGCTTGCCCTTTCTTTCTTATAGTTAAGCAATGACAATTATTGAAGACAATTAACAGTATTACTAAGATATACACATATTCTCATGTCACTGTACATTAGAAAACATAAAAAATATTTGCCTATCTGTTCTGCTGTGAAAGAAAAAAACCATGAGAAAATATATACAGGGTATTTAAGGGTACATTTTTCCCTCAGAAATCGCTCATTTTGATGATATTCATCATCATTAACCATAGGGTAGGGCTTCCATTTCTTTTTCTTGTAGTGCAGAGAGCTTCTCATCAGCAGTGTTTGCACTTTTACAGATTTCAGTCCTCCCACTGGTGGCAGGTCTGTGTACTAGTTAGATTCAATGAGAAAATTAAAATTACAGAAATATGCACATAAATATGCATTTCTTTAGGTTGCTTTTATTTCTTCTGCACTCCAAAAAAAGACAGAACACTACAGTCAGTGGATTAAGGAACAGTCAGAGCAAGAAGGATGGAGAGATATCAGATATCGCTCACTAAGCCACTGCAGTGACCTTGGTTCTTGCAGAGGAAAAGACTCAAGGCACGTTACTGCTTCATTTCACTTCTCCTTTGCAACCTCTGGGGCACATAATGACCAGTTGTATAACTGGTGTGAAGCCTGTATGGTGCTCTGATGCTGATGGCATTTTGCTTTCTGTTTTAAAAGAACTGTACAGAGAAACCTCCTTGTTAGAAATTAAGGTCTCTAATAGCTTTAGTAGGCTTTCTTATGTTTTGAAATGCCAACTAAGTGAAACCCAAACCCCTTTTCTTAACTTACAGCTTTTTTTTCCCCCCTAAATCTTTACAGATCAGGAAGATTGCAGAAATCATTCTCTCATTGCTCTACCAGAAATAAGTACCTGCTGACTAGTTACACAAGATGGATCTTTCAGACTGCATGTTTCAGAAGATAAAGAATTTAGCATTAAAATTACATTTATCATCCTTTGTGTAACACTGCACATCACAGCATCCCTGGAAGCCATTCTCACTCACAAGTGACAGCACTCTCAACCTTTAACTTATTAGTCTACAAGTATGGCAATTTCTACATACCTCTTTAACAACTGATGATGTGAAGCAGGCAGAAGAAGATTAATTAGAAATTTAGGGCAAAATTAAGCACCACTTTTCGACAAGTGAAAAAATCCCTGTCCTGTTTTTGCAGGAATATCAACAGGCTTCTGTTGCTTTGCCTACCACTCTTTGCAGTGCAACGTTCTCTTGTTACAATTGAAGACTGTCCTTTCAGGTGTACACCTGGACCAAGCAATTAAATTCTGTTCCATGAAGTACCCATTTCCATGAAAGAAGCCAGCAGTACAGTTTTTCATTGGTTTCATGGACACTGAATACAAATACAGTGACTACCTCTTCCTGCAGACATGAATTGCACCCACAATCTCAAAAAGTTTTATGAACATCTGCTGACTCAAAAATCAAAATTCCCATTACAAAGGAAAAGTTTCAGCTACTTCTACTAGAAGTAACAAATGCATGTAACATTGACTCATTTCCACAAAGGAGAGACAGTAGTTCCCTTCAGACCCTTAACATTACCTGTGAGATAGTTTCCCAGGAGTACATTCTTTTAATGACATGACTCAAGGACATAAGATTTCCACCCACCACTGGAGGAATGCAATGGAAATTCTTCGTGGTATAAAGAAGAACAGCATAATTTTGAAATAAAATTGAGCACAGTCTTGTATGGAGACGTGGTAGTGGCAGGAGAAGAATCAGAATCATGCTGGGAATCTTCCCTGGTTACCAAGTATAGGCTCTTCTACAGGAAAAAACATTCTGCTATGGGAGGACCTCAGGCACTCCTAGGGGATTGAGAAGGGCACTGAGGATGTATGAGTTGCTTGATAGCTTTTATCAGAGTAAAACAAAAACACCTAAGAGAAGATAAAACAGTAGGACAACACTAGATGTGTACTTGCTTATATACACCTATGTATTTCAGACCTGCCAGACACCCAATATAAAAATCACAGCTGAATGGTACAAACAAATTAAGATAGATTATGAAAACAGAATCTACAGTACTGTGAAGTTTTTAAATCTTTCATAAACATAACAAGAAATCTGTGTTACGAAGTTTCCCTGTTATTAATCCTTTCAACATACAGATCCCTCTGCCAGAATTTAGGCCCCTATAATTCAGTAAGATTTGTACACATGCTTGACATTAACCACATTCTGAAGTGCAAAGAAAAAGCCACTTTTGATGGCTTACAGGCTCTCATGAACTCTATAGCATTACACGCGATTCAGAAGGCACTTCTTCCCTTACAAAACACTAGTGCAAGAAAACTTAGATATCCTTTCCAGATACCAGCATGCCCAGCTACTGCCTACTAGTGGCTGCATCAAAGATGACTTGGGAGAAAGACCTGCACCAAAACAAAGTTAAGCAATGATGCAATGTTTTCAGCAGCAAAGTGCTGGTGTTGTATTTGAAAAGACCCTGACTGATAGTTTATAGATACATCCTGTTTGTAGCTGGAAGCTTTCCACTAGTCCTGAGCCTTAGAAAATGCTTGCTAATTACAGACACCCCAGTCTATGGGTAAGCATTTCAGAAAGGGTTGTTAAGCACTGGAATGGGCCTCCCCAGGGAGGTGGTTGAGTCACCATCCCTGGATTAATTAATTAATTCTACCTAGATTACTTTCATACAAGCATTTTCCTTATCACGGACTCATTAGCATATATCAGTGAAAAATTTTTTCAGACAGAAGTTTTTTCCCAGGAAACTGGAAAGGGCTGCTGTCATTCTTCACAAACACCAACGAGGATTCTCAGTAATGATGACTTCTTTAAAAAAAATGTCTATTTTTGAGTGTTTTTTATACACTTTTGGAACAAAGTGCTTTTTCCATAACTTGTTCTATTTCAGCATTCCAAGTCTACAGCGTGATTTTGAAGATTGGGTCCACCCCCTTTTTAATTAATTACTTTTAAAGTTCAGTGAGACCGAACAGTAAGATCGAAAGGCTGAAAGTCTTAAAATGAACTGACAATTATTCATGGGTCATTCCTTCTCAGATTTCATTTATTCAAAGACCCAGCAAAGCCCCACATTGTAAGGTGCTTCATTTCTTAAATTATTTCTTTAACTTTTTAATCTCATTTTTAAAATTATAAGAGTCATTAAGAGACTAATCTTGAGATTCCCTCCAGAGTTTTCTTAATAAGGCACATTTCATTCTGGCTGCGGAAGCCGTGCACTAAGACTCATTTAGCAAAGTAGTTAAATACCTGTTTAAGTACACCAGGGCTGCCGTATGGCATTGCAAATAAGTGCGTGCAGAACCGGAGTGCATTGGTAAATTGGGTCTACACCATTATAACATTAAGAGTGTATTAATATTATCATTAAATTAATAATAAAATTCGAGGCGAATATATTATAAAATTATACTCTAATTTGATACCAATTTGTCTTTATGTAATAATTGTACATATTTTCCAGGGTACTGCAACAAATAAGATATTCATTTTTAACTATTTACTGATCCAAATATAGTTTTCCCTTCTGTTTTAAAATGTGAGGACAAAGCATAACTTGTCGTTCTCTTCACAAAAATGCACTGTATTCTTCTGTCTCCTTCCTTATCAGATGAGTGGATAAATCAGGAAACATTGCCTGCCTGAATAAGTCAGAATCCACAAGTTTATGTTTCTCAGTCCACTGAAAAACTGTGGCTTTCAGCACAACTTTGATTTTCACTGATTTTCAAGGAGGAAGAAGTTTGTGTTAGGAAAGCTAACCAAGCTGTAAATGATTGAGCCCCAATTCAGAAAGTCATTGGCAAAATTCCTAACCTCAAATAAGGCATATGCAGGACCCATCATAATCTTCCTCATTGTTTCATGAAAACTAGTTTGGCATTTTTCCTTCTATCATTAAAGTTTTGTACCAAACATTTATTGTAGTTCTCTAAGATGCTAAATCCCAGTTCAAAAATTTACCAAGAATTACTGAACAGTATACCAAACCTCTTCCCTTAAGTAATGAAAATATTTATCCTCCAACACCTCTGTCAACTGCATCAGATAGGATTCTACTACACCAGTAACAAAAATGCACCAAGTTCTGGAGTGGCCTCTAGAACTGAACAGAGCTTACAGCAGAGAAATAACTGATGAAGAAAGGAGGCCCTGTCCACACAAAGGCTGAAGTGCCATAGTCAGAGCTGAAGCATAAAGCCATACCTGCAGACATGATTAAACTGCACTACTGTTAACGTGGCTCAAAAGCACACTTGAAAATTCTGCACGGATACAACCTGATATACAAAATAGACTCACTGATATAACTTCTGCTGAGATATAAGTAGTAATCATCGCTATTAAGCATTAAGACTCCTCAAGTACCATACATGAAATTGAAATAGAAGCACACAGTTGTTACAGCTGGGATAAGTGAAACAATGCAACAAATGCCACCACTTGGTGACCAACCTATCAGACAGAAATTTTGCAAGCACCCTTCATGCTCAGCAACTCAGACCTGTCCAGCTTCCATTGGAGCTTGGACGTTTATGAAAAATTTCCACTAAAAGTACTGTTCCTATAACCACAGCTTCAAAGCAATTCTGAACAGTGAGTCGTCCAAGATTCACATTATACATTTGAACAAGACAATACCTCACTTGTCTGTCTGCAGTCTACCTTACTGGGATGTAAGAAGCAAGGTAAATGAGTTCACTTTTCAGGTAAGAAGCATTTCATACTGCTCAGCTCTCTGCTTTTTTTTTTTTTCTCCTTAGAGACTAATGCAATTCTGGCCTCTTCCTTTTGAAGCTTTTCCATTTTGGGGTTGGTTGGTTCATTTGGTTTGTTTTCCATTTTAACCTGCTTAGCAGTCTGTAGAATAGAAGACACATTAAACTAAAATATTTTTGTTCTTTAGGCACTCGCCACTGTCTTAATATCTTAGGCTTAATCCATTTTTAGGGTGTAACAAGCACATTTGGAGATACAAGGTGAGAGTGCTTGAGGTGCTCCGTTCAGGGGTGACAGGGTGCCCTCCCCCCGCCTCCCACCCCCTGCTGGTGCCTGTGAAAGCTTTGCACTAACAGACACAGCTATGTCTTGCCATTGTGTTTCCCCACAGATGTGAGAACGCAGAAGTTTCCGCATCAGCAGCGTGGGATTGTAATAGGCTGCAAGGTAAATTGAAAGCTGTTCCCTTTAAACTGCTGCGCTGGGTCCTGATGTGCTTCACAAACAATTAAATTTAAAACATCTCTGGGAGATTTTGCTCTCTTCCAGAAATGAGTTAATAAGAATTTTCAATTACTCGTTATAAGTCCTCGGCAGAGCTGGAAGCCGGCAGAGCAGAATCACTCTCTGCTGTGTTGAACTCAATGCAGTGTGTCCTCCAAGCCCACTGTGGTCGCTGGAACAGCATCCCCAGGTTTCCTGCCTGTGGTCCACTGCCCAGCCTTTAGGTGGGCCTTCCAATTTGGGTACATTTGAGGCTCTATACGAGATCATTAGCATGACTTTAATTCCTATTATAGTAACAGAAAGCCGAGTAGGTGACCATTAATACACTTAATGCCTGAACCTTCTGTGCCCTTTTGTTAACATCCATCCTGTACACCTGTGCAAAAAACCAGTTCATGTCCCATTACACAGACACATGGACGTTTCACATACCATCCCCCAACCACATGGACATCAGGTATAGTGAAGGAGGGGCAGCTGCAACTCAGAAGAGAAGAAGCAGAGAAATGTTTCCCTGCTGCCTACTACAACACTACTAAGCAATGACCAGCACCACACGAGTAGAGCAGTGTAAATTATGAAGGAAAAAATATTTTAGGAACCATTTGACTTCATTTGAACTTCCAAATGAATTGCTTTCAGCCATTTGATAGAATCCTACATGAGCAATTTCATAACAAAAATTAAAGCTGTTGTGATTTACTTTGGAAACAAAGTCTGTGCAGAGGAAGTTTTTAAGTTTCTTTAGGTGAAGATTCTATTGGAAACAAGTTTTAAACCTACACCAAAGACACTTGTGCAGGTGCTTGTGTGCCCAGCCAGCTGTGGTCTCATGAGTCCACACGGCATCTTAAATCAATCATGGCAAGAACAAAGCTCAAATTTCCCTCATATACAACACAGTTTAAGGAAAACATTTCTAAGAAGCCTTTGAGTGATTAATACATAGTTAAGAGAATCTCAAGCTTTTCTGCAAGCTGGAAAAAAAAAATACATATTTACAGTGAATGATTCATTTAGCTCTGCACATAACTCCTCTCCTTAACCGAAGAGGATTTACCCTTATCAGGTGATTATCCTCTATGGTGGTTCTGTTGCACTGTAGCTGAAGTGATACTGTGTTTAGAACTCCAGACTGGTTGCCAGGAGTAGTACACTACAGCATTAAAACAAAGAGAGAAGTGGGGCAGAGGCTCAAACCATTCTACTCCTCTACAACCGAGCTGACTGCCATCAGCTGGGATCAGAAGGCAAATTGCATCCTATGTTCTCTTACTGAAAAGGTGTTTTGAGTGAGACACTGTCTGCAAGGCATTCAAGGTACAGCATGGTTTCACTTTGCAGGTATAGAAAAGACCTTATTACTTTGTGCTTTAGAACACTTTCATATAAGAATGAAATACACTCTAAGCCTGCTAGAACCCTGTATTCCTTATCCTGCCTTTTTTTTTTTAATTTAATATATATTTATAATATGCTGGGCAGTGAAGAAACCTTACACTGCAATAACAGTTGCTCCTTACTGACACAAATTAGCATTCCCTGTTTTTAAGACAAGTCATACAAGATTATAACGTTTGTTTACTGATGCTGCAGCACTCAGCTACTGCATAGAAACATATGGACTGAAAAGAAAAATAACATGTTTGTTCTGTTTCCCTTAACATCACAAACTGAATGCACTGTCATTCCTCAGTTGCGCCCCCCCCCCTTTCCCACAGCACATTCCTGGCCCCAGCCCTCTTCTTTAAATGAACTGCTTCTTTATCACTGAACGGACATGCAACTCTTCTCTAGAAATCTATGGAACAAAGGAATACTCAAATTTCTACTGAATGCAGAAAAATAACCAAACAATGATATAAAAGCAGCCATAAAATTCATACATCAAAGTCAAGGGAAATCTCTGTATTCTGCGGGTAATGCTTACAAGGTAAAGTGGCATGCAGATTTCTTATTTAATAAATTCCCACAGAAAATTAGTTTTTCACAGTGGGAAGAAATTCAAGGCTCGCTGCAATGAACAGGCAGGATCTAATCACTGTTCTGGCTTTGTAGATACACCAGGGCTTGCAGATATTTGAATGATCCAATTATTCTGTTGAGGCACAATCACCTTACCTGCATACTAATCAAGCAATACGCAACATGAAACAACGCTGGCTTTTCTGGAAGCTCTAGACTTATAAGGCTCCCTGGTTGACCTTCTGTCAATTGCATTAACTTCAATTCTATTAGCTCATCTTTTGCCCAAAGGTGACATATGCACAAATCTATAGGGAAAATTGCCTAAGTCAACTTTCTGCTGCACATGATGCAGAATAGTTGCTCAGCGATGCGAACAGAAGGCATTAGTTCTCAAGCTGGATACAGTTATACATTAAATAGCAATGAATTTTTCAGACAAGAAATCTCTTCGCTAACTGGAAGCCTACTTCCCACAGAAAGAGAAAGATTCTATTTGCTAAAAGAAACGTTATTAATTGCTCAGTTTTATACTTAGTGAATGACAAAAGAAAAAAAAAGGATGGACATGGGCAAGATCATTTGTGGTGTATCAGCATTCAGAGCCTTGGCTGTTGGGTTTCTTATTTTGTGAAGATTCTTTTAGAAAATACAGCTTTACTACAGTACTTTGTTCTTTTTTTTTCCCCTGACTGCAGACTCAGATTTTGTTATACAGAACACTTTACTGGTAGAATCTTGGATCGCTGCCACCTGGAAAACGTAACGTTAAAGTTTTCTTCTGTTTCAATACAAAAAGCTTACTGCCTAAGTTTTCTAACAAACAGCTTTCTCTTCAAAATAACAACTTAGGGAAGCCTTTTATGACAGGATTTCATATAGCCACCTGTCACGGTTCTGGCTGAGATAGAGTTAATTTTCTTCATAGAGTCTCATATGGTGCTGGGTTTTGGATTTAGAATGGAAATAGTGCTGACAAGACTGACATTTGGCTGCTGCTGAAAAGTGCTTGCACAGAATCAAGGACTTCTCTGTTACACTGGGGGGCACACAGCCTGGACAGCAAAGCACAACTACCAAAAGGATGTCCCATACCACATGGTGCTGTGCTCAGCAACTGGGGGGCAAAGAAGGAGAAGTAATGATATCCATAGTGGTGACGACTGTCTTTCTTGGAAACCATTATGTACAATGACCCCAGCTTTCCTGGAACACCTGCTGGTTGATGGGAAACAGTGAAGGAATTCCTGGTTTCACTTTGCTTGTGTGGGAAACTTTTGCCTTGCTTAGTAAATTGCTTTCATATCCATCCAAGAGTTCTCACACTTTCTCCATCCCAGTTCTCCCTTCCATCCCACCCGGGGGCTGAGCTGCTGTGGGGTTAAACCATGACATTACCTCAACTCATACTGACAAAATGCTGGTGGCTTTTATATTTCTGATCCTCAAATACATAGCAACTCAAGCAAAACCTACAGTATTTGGTTTTAGACCTAACTAGCAGTTACAATGGTCTTTTTTTTATTATTTTCAGCCTAGAAAAATGGTGATAAATTACACTACTTTTTTATTCCAACCATAGAGGCATTTACATAAAGTGCCTGCTCTTCTCAAAAATGCGTGACCTTAAGCAATGCCGCACATAGGCAAGGAGAATAACAAAGGACTCTGAAAGTATCAAAAGGCATCACTATGTCAAGCCATTAATCTTGGAGCTCATCATTAACCAAAGTGACAGCATTACTGGCTCGAGATGATGTGATACACACGTAACCAAGTAACAGCTATGAGTATGAAATATTACTCATGATTAATAGAACTTATTATAGAGTGCTCGTGGCTTTACAGAAAAGTCTCTAGTTTCTCTTTAATATCTCTCTTAAATTGTCACCACCATTGTAACCTCTTCTACGAGTCAAGGGCAGCCAGGCAGGGCAACAGCACTGCTTAGCACTACATCTGTGTGCCACGTCAACAGGGACTCTCATACACTCCTTCAGCGGGAACAGCTCTCATGCCTCTAGAATCCCTAACTTCTACCAATAGGATGTTGGCAAAACTCATCTTCATTATTCCTACAAAGGTTCATCCAGAGTACCACACAAAGCAGTGACATTTTCTTGAGACTGTAATTACTGTATCACTAATGCTTTTAAATACTCCAAGGCACTCTTAGGGAGAATTTTGCTTCGTTAAATGAGAGATAAAAGGCAGATGTTATTATGTTTTCCTTCTCCTTCATTTTTAATACGAGCAGTTTGTTCAAGGTAGTAAGAAAATAACTCTTCAAGAACAATATTCAGGTGAATTTCTATTGCTTTGTGTCCTGTAAGCATCTTACAAGGCAAAGAAAAAAAAAAGAATAGATTCTCTGGAAGAATAGAATTTGTAGAATAATAGTGCAAAAGGAGCACAGAAGGATAAGATGCACGTACTCTCTTAGCAACAAAAGGATGCATTATTTATTTTTCAAGGCCGTTAATAATATGCAATTGTCCTCATGATGAGTTTTCACCAAAGAGAATGGAAGATATTTACAACTGGAGGAAAGTGCTGAAGTACTGAATACTCCATGAATACAAGTTTCTCCCCTTAAAAGCAGAGAGTCTGGTAGAAAAACATACAACTTTTTCTGCAGCTGCAAACTACCACTGCAATAAACAAACAAAATGGGTATGATTCTACCACCTCCCTGCATTGCACTGAATATTACACTACACAAGAAAATCCATTTATTACAGAACTCAAGTTATTTCCAACTTTTATAAGCATCATTGTGAAATAAGAAATGAGCTTGTTTCCTGCAAAAGATTGACTGATACATCCCAACAAATGGCCACTGTGCCAAATAGCAGCTGAACAAACCCCGTAAGTATCATCTGTCCTTTGGAATGATCTCTATAAATCTAGATGTCTTAAAAAAAAAAGAAGAGTCACTTCTATGTATTTTGTCAGTTTGTCTGAAGAAAGTATAAATAAAAAAATCTGTAGGATACCTACTTAATATTACATTCTACTTATCAGTAGATCACACTGAGCAGTAAACATGAGGCCCGGAAGAACAAAAAACAGCACTGTGTGGGGAACACCCACTCACCTGCTGTACTGCCACATTATAAAGGAAATATCTGTTCACTGATCAAACACATTACATAGCCTGGCCCAATAAACACTTAAACACTTAATTTCTAAGCGTTCTCCTCTCACATAAACTAAGGTTAAGTTTGGACCAGTGTTGTTGTGTTTCTGTTAACAAGAGTACTATTTGTGCAGCAGTTTTCCTTAACTCTGCCACTTTACAATGACCTACAGAGAGTGCATTACAAATGGGTAGATATGGAAAACAAAACTCAACACCACCCAACCAAACGCCTTGCACCTGAAATGGGTGCAGCTGCTTTTGTTCGGGGAAGACAGAATAATCAGTTATTCTATAAAACAAGTTTCCTTTTTATTGTGGAAGCAAAAAGTAATCATTTGCCAAATATTTATTTTTATAACTTTCTGCTTAAGGATTCTGAAAACTAATTCTTTTGTCTGTGCAAGTTGGGTGTTCTACAAGCAATTAAAGATGACTTGAAGTTCCTGTGGACGTTTCCCTAAATCTATTAGATTATTACTAGAACAGGGTGCTTCACCCATTTCCAGAGTTGGCTTGGCATTCTCTGTGTAAAGTAATTGCTAACAAAGTACACTTACGCACACTTTGATGAAGGAACTGAGAAATTAAGATGAGGCACGGAGGGCTGACCTGAGCATATGACCAACACCGCACATCAAAGATGGATCCGAAATTGGGTCTGATGAGAAGGCATTCCATCTTCCTTCTAAAAACAGTCTTTTAAAATAATTCTGTCATTAGAAGCTACAAAGGGAGGTGTCCACAGCTCACAGTGCTTGTAGGTTAGATCCAGAAGATACGACAGTCCTGGGATAGAACTGAGTGCAGCGTACCCCAGAGGGCCTGGTGTACCTACATATTCATAATGCCCAAAACAAATGCTGCGCAGTGCCATGAATTCAGAAGTAAATAATTTCATGAAGGAGAACATCCCAGGCCTGGCTTTATTTTAATCAATCACATAAGGTTTCACTGAGCATGACATAGTTATATAATATTGAAGCAAATGACCCACCGTGAATTTTAGATTGAATTCAGAGTGGCTACAGGTGGTTGGAGAATTTCCTATATAAAACAATAACATGACATTTTTTGTTGTTCACTCACCTTTCTCTACAGTAGTAGACAGTATCATTAAAAATAGAAAGGAAATACAAATCCTTTGGTTGCACACATATTAGCCTCTTCCTCCCATGACTGCCCTGCTTGGTGCTGGACAATTTTTTGCCACATCATTTTTACAGTTTTCATTATGTCATACAAAACATACCAGACACAAATGACTAAACACTGCCTGTTACCAACTGAACTCAGTGACACAGGGAAAGAGACAACCAGTTCATTCACCACACAGAAAGTGCAAAGCAGACTAACGCTAATCGCTACTTTTCAACCAGATCATACAACAGAAGTACTTGCTAACAGCCAGATTCTCTTAGTTTAGGAGATCTTTTATCAAAGGATTCACAAGAAAAAAAAAAACAAACAACCTCCCCAACCTCCTAAAGTTTGTCGTTTGCTTGTTTTTAAAAACAAAGTCTGCATTTGCTTTCTGATCTGAGCGGAGTAAATAAATACTGTTCATTATAAATAGAGGTTGCTTTGTTGCTCTGTTTTATTTTTAAGTCCCTGATGGGTAGTTTAGGTCCGGTATAAGACCCACTGTGACTCTGCCATCATACAGCATAGGTCTTTAGGAAGGGCAACCACAGAGCCTGCCCAGGGCAGAATGTTCTGGGAAATGCAGACAGCTGAATACATGCTGTAATCCTATCTCCTCTGGTCCCAAATTGTTTCCACTGGGAAAGGAATTGCATTATCTGGTAACATGCTCCATCTCTAGAGTCTTTTCAGTTTCTATAAGCAATTTATAGGGACGATCACTGCACAATAACATGAATACCCGTAATGAAAATATTGCTCCTTTCCAGACTTAGTGGCTCAAGTATCGATGTCTGATGTATCTACACTCTGCAGCTCTAAACTTCAGCAGGGAGAATTTATTTAACTTTAAAAAGCTTCCCCTATAAAATACTCTATAATCTCATTCTCAAACACTGCAGATATATTTTTTATTTTTAATTAGCTTGCTGGAAGAAACATTTGGGACCGTATTTCCTTGATTTCTTCCCTTATTTATTTTAATTCCACTCCCTCACTCAGCCAGAAACTGTATCACCCGGGCTTCAGTTTTGACTTTTGGGAATGCAATAGCTATTGCTTCTCCCAGCTGCCTGGTCAGGGCTGGATTCATTACATACAGTTTGTCACCTGTACCCACAGGCACTGGCTCAGCATCCTGACATGGTGACTGAGGCATTTACCTAAGGAAAAGAACAGGTGAGCAATGAACAACACAGTCCTAACAAGGATTCTGAAGTGAACGTTTCTTGATTGAAAGATTACCATTTTACAAATATTTTCCCAACAATAATCCAAAACTTAATGAACCACGATAGGGAAGACATGTCACATACCTATGAGATATCCACAGAGCGTCAGTTTTCAACCACATAAACGCAGCCATGCACTGACTGACCAACTCAATAACTCTTACCCCAGAAATTTTAAGGGCGGGTGAAAAGCTGACAGCAATTTTGCCTGCTGAAGTTTCCTAAGCTGTAGGCCAATCCCCTCCAATACTATTCAAGCAGCATTTCCACCAGGGGATTGGATGATTTCTGGCCTATTTTCTCATCTTTTATGAAATAATTCCTCAGTCTAATTAATGCAGAGAGCCCAGCTGTCTTGCACTCCTCTTCAGAGAGCCATGCGAAGAGGACTCCAGGAAAGTCACTCTTCAGGGACTCTGCAGGGGTAGCCAGGACCTAAGATCTGGCAATTGAATTCCCAGATCTCTAGATTTCTCGGAACTAAAAAAAGCAGCTATTTTTGCATGTTACGTTAAGACCTGGTTCAAGTCCAGAATTGTGGTCTGATGAGACTAATAGCACAGTAATATATTCACAGACAGATAAGCGTGTCATTTAGAGGAAAGCAATTAACAATCCCATTCCCCATCTAAGATTGGAGCCTGACTGCACTTCACCTTCATTCCTGTAAG
Organism: Gallus gallus; assembly: GCF_016699485.2. NCBI lineage: Eukaryota > Metazoa > Chordata > Aves > Galliformes > Phasianidae > Gallus > Gallus gallus. The sequence goes on from NC_052545.1 coordinate 11,675,956, forward strand.
GCTCACTCACAAATCAGCTGAAGAAATTCAGACTCATAAAACTGTAGGTGCCTGCGTGTTGGGAATGATGTGCTGCTCATGTGAAATGCATGGATGTGCACAACAGAGGCTGCAGAAGACACACAACAAGGGATGCATGAACAGTCACCAGCATCAGTCAGCAAGCCCTGCATTATGTCACACCTTATCTGTGCTACCTCCTGTTCTAAGGAGAAGGATTAAGGATAGGAGGCAAAACTAGGGCTGGGTGTGCCATGTCCCAACTCAGCACCCCCAAACAGCTCATGGTTATCAATTGAGCTGCTTTGCTATCACCACAGGGTGAGCGAAATCAAGGCAGGGAGCCACAGCTGCTGCTGAGAGATGCAGTGAAGTTCTGTATAGCCTAAAACTGGGATTCCACTGCTCTTGGTGGTTTGCAGTCCTTGGAAACTAATTGCTTCGCTTGTGCCTAAATCTGTTCCTCATTTTAAGGTTCCCTAAAGGTACTGTAACTCATTAAATAAATGAAATAAGCAGCTGGCTTTAGGTCTAGGAGAGGTGGCACTACTGCATGAGTAAAACAAGTAAAATGAAACACTGGAAACTGTATATTCAGAAACAAATTTCCTTCTAACAGGGATAAGTTAAACACAAATGTCAATAACAGGATCCCAAGCTGTCCTCAGTTTCATCAATGAAATGCTAAGTGCAAGATACCAACTGGAAAGATAAATATTTAAAATATTTAAAATAAAAATAAGAACATCAGTTCAAAGAAATGTGTACTTCACAAATCCAATTAAATAAAAGGCCTAGGACAGACTCTATAGTAATGACATCCCACAAGCGTTCCTGTGTACTTCTGTACTACATCAGATCGATACAGGAATTTACTTATAACTGATTTTTAAGAGATCTGGGCAGTACACATTAGGTTAAGTACAAATAAAATTACGTCCTTCCCTATGAACAAAGAGAAAAGCAATGGCTTCAGCATGCTATGCTGATTCCTACACTGTTACATCTATGCAGGTTCCATTAGGGATAATCAGAGCTTTCTTCACTGGCAGCGTAGAAACAACCTACCAAATCTAGTAGCATTTTGAAAGGCTTCATTGGGTTATGTGTATGTATATATATATAGATAGATAGATAGGTAGATATATATTTATAAATCCATATAGATAATATAAATATATATCATTAAATATATAATTTATTTTTTAAACCAGCCCTCCAAGCAGGGAGAGACATCTTTATTTTTCTGACTCATCTGGGGAGTCTTTCTGAAACACAGTTGTTTTCTTCTCTTATCCTACTGTTCCCACCAGGTGCCTGAGAGGTTGTAAACTAGATTAATAACAAGAGCAGAAATAACTTCAATGAAAAGTGATACTCAATAGTAAAAGAACTTCTTGATGTCTTATTTCTTTCCCCATTCTTTTCTCTCTTTTTGAGGGCTGGGTGGGGGGCATGATCTTTAGGGAAAGCAAAAACAACAGTTGCAACAAGGACTATTCAACAGGCATTTAAGTGTCTCACCCCTCAATGTATTTCTATTCTCCAAATGAAGTATAAAATGTTGAAGAAAAGCCACAAATGAGAATAAGCAGGCTAATTTTTAAAGCAATTATTTCCATACCGTTCATCTGAAGTGCCATCATTAATCTGAACGTGTTGACATTTGCTCTTGTGAAATGCACAACTTCTAATCTGACAGTGTCTGTCCAGATGCTGCTAAAACCCTTTGCCTTCAGGAACAACCCAAGCGCTACTTAACCCCAAGCACCCTGACCATACATTTAACTGTGTTCTACTGTTTGCTAGCTGACAACCTTACAAGCATAAGAATATTTACCCATGAAGGACAACAGCATCAAATTGAATTACTGCACTAACAAGAGCAGATAAAATTTATTTAGAAAAAGAAAACTTAGTGGGCTTTATCTAATTAGAATTACTCAGACTTGCTTTGTAATGCAAACAATTTTAAAGGATGCCACTAGGAAGTGCAGTATCCAGTCTATGTGAATTCATTAGCTCTGAGCTTTAACCCTAGAACTGTCAGCTGTGATTGGAAAAATTATGTTCAAGGTTTTGCAGCAAGAAGTGATTAAATGCATTTACAAAGTGAGGACATCAGTTCCCAAGCTACCTAACATCAATTAAAAAAGGCCAAATTAAATCGATGTTCTAATTCCACAAAATTAATGGTAACTTTTTTTTAATAGATGTAACAACATTTCCCTGAGGTCCTGTAATAAATTCTTATCACAGCAACTCATGTTGAAAGTAAATGGTTACCTACCCATGAAAATCCAACGTTTAAAATCAGTTATGGGAATGGTTACAAAAAGGTTCCCGGTGACTTTATGTCTATATTCTTGTTCTGAGTATTTTACATTCGATTTGTTGATTCAGAGTTCTTTACTACTGAACACCAAGAAAACACACAGGGGGGAAAAAAAGTCTTTTTCACTATAGTGATATTCATTTTTCATCTTAGTTCATTTTAAATAGAGCATTCCTCTAGACTCATGGGATCAGGAGCTAATTAAGGTCACTTGTAATTACTTTTAATCAGAACGCAATCATGTCTTCACTTTAAAACATTTCACGAAGTGGGGAATTTTTTTTTAATTGTTTTTATTTTTTGGAGAGCTCAGTGACATCATTTAAACACTGCAGATCTCCACATCAGCAGTCCCTGCTTGCGAGCACGCGGCTGACGCAGCTCTGGTGTACGCCTGTCAGTCACAGGGCAGAACCAGAACACAGGAAAGGGACAGGTGAATATCTGCCAAGCACATCAAATTTTGCCATTATGTGGACAAGGGCATTCTTACACAGCTCAATTTGGGGGTCTTTCAAAAAAAAAACCCAAAGCAAAATAAAAACAGATTGTGCTTTCCAAGTAGAAAAATGAATTTTAAGAGTGTTGCTCTTCAGAGTAAAGCTCAATAAAACAAAAGCAGAACACTCAGCTACAGCTGACCACTGGAAGCTGTGTCTCCACGGTAAGGGCCACAGGGCAGCTCATCCAACAGAACACCTGCTATTCTTCCAGCCCCCAGACAAAACTAATTGAAAATGGAAGCTATCCCACATTAAAGAGAATTCCGGACTGGTTCCTTTTCTTGATAAATCGACAACTTCTATTTTTTTAAATCACAAATTTACTAAAAAAAACCCTCTGTTCTATGAAGAGGTTTTATTTTGACAGGAAATTCTAGTGAAGGATTCTATGGTTTAAAAAACAACCAATCATTTCATGACAAAAGCAGCTGTACTGTGCAGTTATTTGTATTGTGCAGTTATTTGTATTATGCTCCTGGAAAAATACTACAAGATTCATAAAAAAATTTTAAAATAATTTGTAACACTGGCAAGGCAGCAAGCCATATCCCATGAGTGTGAATAATATTTCGTAGAAATGTGTGTAATTATATCTTTCCTAAAGGCCCTGTTGCCACTTGGCTAAACTTATGAACTTAAAGACAGCGCTTAAAGACAATCACATTAAAACATCTGCATTCACAACCATAGAACAAATTCTGAGACTTGATCTGGCTTTCATCAGGTCACACAGCACTCCAAAAACTCCAGCAACCAAGCCCTTGTCCTGCTAACACACAGTTGCTGAGGTTGTTTTATCTCTGGAAACTCAGCGTGCAAACAAATAAGGCAAAAAAACAATATTTCAAAATGTTTGAACTCTGGGCTGAGAATAGGAACACAACCACAGGACCACTTGTGCTGGAAGGGACCCTTAATGGGCATTCATTCCAACTCCCTGCAGTGAACGGGGACACGCACAGATCCATCAGTGTTCAGAGCCCACCCAGCCTGACCCCAGGGGTCTGCAGGGATGGGGCACCACAACCTCTGGGCAGCCTGTGCCACTGCCTCACTGCCCTTCTAGAAAAAAAAAAACCCACCTTTTTCCTTCTATCCAGCCTAAATCTCCACTCTTTAATTTTGAAAACATTTCCACTTGTCCTTTAACCACAGACTCTGCAAAAGAGTCTATCCCCTTCTTAACAGCCCCTTCCAATATTAAGCATCAGTGGATCTACCTGTGTAATCCATTCACCTGCCCTACTGCGCTAGAATGACACAGAAACAAGCATAGGTGGATCATAACAGCAGAAACAAGTACAGACTTGCTGTAGGAAATCAATACTTAACCATCATGTTATGAAATACTCTTCCATTCTGTAACAATAAACTTCAGTGTCAAACTTTGAGTCTCCAAACCAGTTAGCTATTCACTTCAAAGGCCATGGCTGGAACTTCTACAAGCAAAAAGTTTGAATTACTCAGTACCAGTTTGACATAACATCATGGAGACACAGCAGCCTTAGTGCAGGTACAGGAAAGAGATGCAATGACTCAACAGTGAGAGCTGGCGAAGGAACATGATTAGCATATACCAAATCAACAGGGAGAATGTGCTAGGTGTTTACTCTGATACTAATTAACAGACTTGCAAACTAATTGCAAGTCTATTTTACAGCAAACAGTAAAAATGACAGTGCTGGAACACTTAAGTATTCCAATAGCTTCTGCTCATAATTATTTCCACAGTTGTATATATTATCATGTCTTCTATTATTATTCATATTTTAAACGAAATAGTGTAAATAGAAATTCTTAGGGGAAAAAAATCACAGTCTTTAATTATCATATAGCTCAGAGGAATAGAAGGCTGACTAACAACCATCACTTCTGATTGTTATTTTAAGGTCACCAGCCAGTATGACCTTTAAGACATGTCATTCCAAGCTGATGACTTTGTGGCTTTATTCTTTCTCCTTCCATTGCACATTGCTCTATACCACTTGTTTGTAAAATGACTACTCTGTATTTCCCTGTTACATTTTAGCCAATAAAAATGAATTCTGCAGAAGTTCTGGACCACAAATAAACATTAATAAAGTAATTACTTCAGTATTTCCTATATCTTGACTCTGCCACTATAACTACAAATAATGGTTCTTAGCTACATATGGGCTAATGGAGCACTTTAGAGACAAAGAAAAATAGGAGAGTTGAGACAAAGGAGAGATTAGGGAGAAAAGAGTAGCGAAGAGAGAGCATAGAGACCAAGAGATGAAAGAATTTTCAGATGAAATTTTGCCAATCTAGAACTGATGTGAAGCCACCAACTATTTATAGCAGAGCAGCTGAGCGAGACAAGCATTGGTGATAAGGAATTAAATGCCAAATCACCTGTGGGAAAAGCAGCTCAATTAGAGTCTCATATGGTTCTTAATCTTTCACATTCTCTCTACCATAAAGTACTCCTAATAATTAGAAGTGACACATTTGACTATGCTGTATCTCTAATTTAGTATTTAAGTTATTCACCAAAGAGCTGTAAACCCAACTTTCTGCCAGATGCAGCCACAATCAGAAGTGCTTGTTATTGCCATCCTTTCCACTCTCCTTGGGTTTTTGTAACTTCTCTCCTAAAACACTGTTGAGCAGCACAGAATCATAACTAAAATACAAATTCCATATAACAATGAAGTAAACGCATATTGAAGAGTTTAACAGATACAGGAATAAATCAATTTGTCTGGTTGGTTTGGCTTTCAGTTAATATTAGGATATACCTTGGTCTGCTGCTGTGATTCTCCTTCTGAAAAGTAGACTTCAAAACTAATTCGCCAACAACCTTGGATTGACCTCTTGTGTTAAGTCAATGCAAGATATTGAACTGAACTGGAAAGGGAAAGCAAACTATTTTAATATATCAGTCAAAAAAGGCAGGGGGGATGGAAACAACCCCAAAACATCTCACAACTCCATCTATTCACTTTCGCAATGAGCACTGCTAACAAGAAAAGCCTTTCTTTTTTTTCCATGTGCAACATAATGGTCAGCAGCCCCTTCCCAGAGCCCCCTACTGAGGGAGATGCATCTCAGAACAAGATGGCGTGTGGCTCACAATCTTCTCTTTTGTGAAATCACCAATGCACAAGATACAAACTCATTGTTTCCCCCAAACATAAAACCCTAATTCTCCATCACTTCTGCAACCAATGCTTTGATCAATATACTGATGGAAAACCACATTACTACTGCACTTTAGTGACTGTTTTCTGCCAACTATGAATGTTTTGTTCACAAACGTCTGTGAGAATACTTGTTTTGCTCATTTCATGCACGATGATAAGCAACAGTAACTTGGCTTCATTAAAAATAAACATGCTTCTCTCTAAAATCCTACATTCTCACATAACACAGGTTCTAATAACACCTGATGCAGTCACTTCAGTACAGTACTCTTGCCTTTGTAAAACGTGGCTTGCCCTTTCAGTGATGGGACAGGTTTATTTCTTTGTATATCATCAAGCACTGCATACTTCAAACATCAGTGGGTCTGCATCTCTTCTCTGTACAAAATATAAACTGAAGTATTTGTTCTCATGCATTCGTGTACCTTGGAGTCACTGCTATAACTGTCACCTCAGATCCCGGACAGTAAGTGACGAAACTGATCACATCTGATACTTCAATATCAACAGGTGACAGCCCAAGATGTAACTGTAGTTTACTGATAGCTGCGCTTCAGACTGACAGCTCTTTCCTGGAGCTTTTAACATAGAGATGAAGAAATGGACTAATTACATTAATTAAAGCATTAAGTTACAAAACTAAATAACCGCTGAAATAATCTATTTTTGATTAGATATTTCAGTCCCCAAGCCAACGGGACTTTTTCCTGCTTAACAAGGTGTGCTGGTATGATAATTAACAGTTTAGACTCCTTAAGCTCCTGCCACCTTCCACCTATGATGAAATTCACTGCTCTTAAAAACTGGCACAGTTCCATTAAATTTTATGAGACTCTGCCAATTTACATGGTAGAGAATTTGCCCTGTGGTTTGTTCAAAGGTTATAAGCTTTGCCTGGGAAGATTACAATTCCATGGAGAATTCAGCTAGTCTTAATTTGTATGGCTGCCTGTATCACCCAAAAGGTCTTTAGACCATCAATGAAATAGAGCAATGAAAATTTTAAATGCATTCCTATTTCCTTATATGCAACTAGAAAAGGAATTTTTATATTATATTATTCTACGCTGTTCCTATGAAATTTTCCACTGTTATGAATTATTTTTGCTCAATATTAACAAAAAAAGATGTGGGTTTTTTTTTTTTTCCAATTATAGAATACAAACAAGAAAAATCTTTATCCACTACCAACAATTTCCTGTGTATGTTTTCAGTGTGCAAACTGACTAACCAACTGTAACCTTGATAAACTGATTTGGAACAGTTAGTCAGAAGAAAGGGCCAGATTTCGTGGATTCCTCTGCTACTTCTACGAAACCTTCGACACAAACATTGGATCAGATCTGTTATCAATACCTCCCTTTGTTATTACAGGCCATAACAGATTTCAGCTGGTATAGGAACAGTATGTCTGCCTTCTGCTTTACTACCTGCATGGGCCACAGCAACAGAAAAAGCCAGCCCAGAATTTAAGCCTGCTCAGCGATACCGAAGGCAATACAAAGTTTGCCAAGAGAACTGTTCCCAAAAACCTTCAGTAGGTCTGAAAGGAAACATTTATAAGCACCAGAAAAATCTTTGCAACAGGTGTCTTCTCATTTTAAATTATCAACAGTAAATACTAATGTACTGAAGCTGCCTTTTGAGTTCTCCTATGAGTTAAAATGTCTTTGTACATTTTGTACTTTAGAAATATGTCAATTGTTGCCAATGATTTTTCACAGCATATGGCCAAGAGAAGCATACAATTTTAATAGGTAGCGCGTGTTTTCTTAATGTTAAGCCCTGCAGAAGGAAGAGGTTTATCTTCAAACAAAGATCTGCTTAAAGATGTCTCTGACAGCTGAGGAATTTATCTCCAATTCCTACTGCCTATGGTGTGCCACATAACTATTTTTTCGCATAGCAACATGCAAGAAGCAAACTAAGATGTCATATACATAATATGAAGATAAAAAATGACCCTATTTCCATGTCCATGTGATAAATGGAATGAAAGTTCAGTGAACACATATTTGCACATTAATTGAACTGCACGAGCCTGTCCTGTTCAATCAAGTCACTAGCGTATGTACCACAGGAAACATTTCCCCAAGAATCATTAAACCAACTTTATCGCTCAAACACATACACGTTTTCACCTATTTATCTTCTTGCCTTGCCAAGATAGAAAAAAAAGTTACCTCTGCGTATTCACATGATTGAAAACACACACAGATGAATTTAGATATTACTACTTCACATTAATATGACAAGAATATGAACTGTCACCCTTCGGTTTAATAATCACAGAACAAAGGCGTTTGATGAACTTCTGTAGCTTATAAATATTTAGGAGACATTTGAGCTTTGAGAATATTAAGTTTTTCCTTCAAAATCAAGTTTGCTTTGGTTGATTTAATCATCAAGATCAGTATGACACATCTACAGCTCTGACAGGATGATGCTCTTAAAATGCTCAGCAGAAGGACAGGGGAAGGTGTGCTTAATACAGCATCTTCAGAATCTTCATCAAAATGTGTTGTGATTCTTTCCTAACCAAAGAGAAGTTACAACATCTAGCAAGGAGACACCAAAGTAGCCCAACCAACAGGAACAATAAAGAAAGCACATGGTCAAGTCAGTACTGATTCTTTAGCAGGCCTGGTTTATATTCACTTCTGTTGCCATCAAATTGCTGACATACAGTGCTGAAACATCTTGGAGCTACATTTTCACAGGTAAGGACCAGTTCTAAAAACGTGGGTTATGTATACGCGTATGCCTTGTATATACATGTATATATAGAGATAGATAGATGGCATATATGTATGTGGAACACATCGATGATGGATTATTGCTGCCTTCTTTTATATTAAATCTTAAGAAGCCTCTGTAGGAGTCCTATCACAGAATCATAGAAAGATAGAATCCTTAGATTTGGAAGGGACCTCTGAAGGCCATCCAGCCCAACTCCCCAGCAATGAACAGGGCCACCACAGCTGGGTCAGATTGCCCAGGTTGTAAGTAAAGATAATTTACTTAAGTACTTAGGAAACTAGCTGACAGATAACACCTAGTACTTAAAGAAATAGAAAAGAAGGCTAAAAACCCAATTATATCTCTTATAAATGATCTCTTTCATAATTCATAATCAGAAAATTATTAGTCAACTGGATATGTCCAAAGTAATGTATTGCAAAATTTAATTTACAAAATCTTGTCATTTCTATTCATTTACTTACGTTGAACTATTTGCTTTCCAATGGAAGAAGCTTCTATCAGTAAAGTCCCCAAACCATAAATTATATTCTACAGTTTTGACATCATTTATTTTCACAGCACTATACACGCCAACCTTCTGACTATTCAAGATCAAAAGAGTTGCTCTCCAGGCTCGTATTTCATTATAACTCTCATACTTTATGCAGCAAATTAGACTTTACAGTAGCAGCTACAGCAAGACAGTCTCTCACTGCACAGCTTAAAATTACTGTAGAGGATTTCATATTGAAGGAGAACGATCCTATAAATTCATATTCAATTTAAAAAATGGATGAGAGCTTCCTACAATTCCTTCCCATTCATTTTGTTAAGTTTTTTTTATACATACATATGTAACCAACATCATTAAACCTTTAAAGTATTGGAAGACATTCAGGATTCTGCCTTTGATAATAAAAGTTGGAGAGAAGCTACCAACTACAAATGAAGGCAGGTATTTCAACTGTTCGGAGGGAGTTGCACTCAGATCACATTCAAAGGTCACCTACCAGGCATGCGCTGCTATGAATTTCTTTTCTGCCACATTTGGAATGCCAATATTAACTTGTCAAGATAATTGCTACAGTTGGGAGCTCCCATGACTGGCAACTGAGAGTTTATTAGGTATCTGAAGGCACAGCAATGCTCAGCAGGATTTATACGTGACATTGAATTAGCTGCAGACACCTTTCAGTGGGAGTTCAGACCCTTACTCAGCTTACATGCTTGTAAAATACTTTTCAGTGGAAATTGCTTACAAGTAAACATCGAAATCACTGCTCCTGCAGTTCCATATCTAACTGTTCAGTTTTACAAATCTGATGAGTAAAATCGACCTTGACACATAATTCTTAAATTTACATTTAAAACGATGAATAAGTAACAGTATGACCATACAATCAACTAATAATTTATTGCAATTATCTGTATGTATGTATTTTATTAGCGATACATTCCAGTTCAAATACAATTTGTGACAGCTTATGACAGTCGCGTCAAGCAACAAGGACCACCTTATTGTAATCATTACTGTCTTTATAAATTCTGAATTCCTCTTTGCAAAAAATGAAGTTGATTAAATCCTTAAAATAATCATTGCTATGAATGAATGGAAAGTGTTAGGCTACAGTTCTACACAAATTGCTACTGCTCTTTAAAATGCAAGCATCTTCTTGTTCTAAATCACTTAGAGGTATAAACATTAAATTAAACCTAATACCAAAGCAAATTATTTATTGCTTATCACAACTCAGTGCCTTCACCTTCAGCTGATGCAAAGAACTGATGCATCAGAAATGGGAGAGGATATAACCCATTAATTCATTTCACAAAAACAATGGAAATGGAAACATCTTGTGTTCTGAGTACGTACCTACCTGGAGTGATAGCAGACTAGGACATTGCATGTACTTGAGAGAAGAAAGTAGAGCAGAGGAAAACTGAAATATTTTTCATCTACCATGGATTTTTAACACAACATCTGCCATTTATCCTAAGAGCATCCAACCAAGCATTCATGTTTCCCCAGAGGAATTTTCCATGGATGTTTTCCCATAGAAATGAATCAGAAAGCCAAGAGGATTTAAAAATTATTCATATAGTAGCAAAATGATTTGTGGGACTACTAGGAACATAGCCCACTGTAAGCTACTGAAACAACTGTAGTAGTAGAAAAATGTTGACACACATTTTCTTAGAAAGCTCTGTTACCTATTCACATACACCCTTCCACTGACTCCTTAAAAAAGATTCAGCAGCAAGAACACAGTATGGTCCTGCTAGGAATGGAATCCCATGGTTCTGCTACTGACCTTCTATGTGGTTTTCCCCATTTCTAGCTGTTTTGTGCCCTATGTAAAAGACCTTCTGACATACTACACCATGTAACACATGCCTGTACAAAACCTGAAAGGCTAGGATTCCAAAACTAAGGCCTCTAGACAGTAGTGTCATGCAAACAAACAATATCAGCAACCACGAATGCTCTGAACAGCTTTCAGGCCCTATCTGCTTAAGACACCTTGCATATGCATCTCTTACATCATTCACACAAATGTATTTCCACAGCACCGTAAGCATCCATGATTTTTCATAAACATTTCATGAAGAAAAAAATATATGAAACATTTGTCAGTGCTGTCAGAGGATTTCTCTCTCCACCACACATAGAGAGCAGCAAAAGGGCGACTGAAGTGTAATACATTTATTGGCCTTTTCAGAAACGTGTTACTCACTAGGCCTGACCTATTCATTCAATGCACGGAAAATAGGGGGCTTAGCAATGACATTTCCTGATAACCAAGTACCTTATGGATTGCAGCATAAATCAGCCACAGGTTTTTGTTGTTGTTAGAGCCAGATTTTTCTGCTTGCTATTTGGAGGTTTTCTTTATACTCTGATTTAATAACCTCATTGGTTTGAGCTGATTTTGATTTCCAGTTATATTGAGACATTGGCAGCTCCTTCTTTATGACAGCTAAAAAAGGCTGCCTTGACATACCTCGCATAAAAGCAACCGAGAACTTATTGATAATTATACTAAATGTATATTTCAACTCAGACGTGGCCACTAAATTCTCACAAGACGACAGCCTTGAAGTTCACCACATCATTTGTTCACATGGCAGGGAGGAAAACAGAAAACATAAGCAGCTTTCTACTCTGTTTTGGGAACAACCCCTTTTTCAGAAAGGGAAAGGAATGGTGCATTCCCCACACTATGGATGGGATTTCTTTGCCATGTCGCTCAACATTTGTGCTAGAAACTTCAGAGATTTTAATAAAGGTGTAAAACTACTCCAAGTTCAACAGGGATGAAGACTTCAAGTACAGCACGTAGCACACATTTCAGCACATGACATGCAGGAAGCACAAGAAACACAGGAATCTTCAGATATGGTACAAAGCTTTTTGATTTAGAGCAGTGCTGAGTTTCAATATATTCTTTAAATAGAAGAGCAAGAAAGTCAGCTTGACACAAAAACTAGCAAGAACACCTTCTTGCCTTAATTTTTGATTTCTGGAAAAAAATAAATGGAGATTGTTCTATGCTAGAAGTATTTAGAGGTCATTGATACAGTGATTGACCAGGACCCCTCAGCAATGGATTGGGTTTAAAAGCTGAGACACAGCAACAAGTGAGCAGTGCTAAAAAGTCTGGAGGGAACACTAATTCACAAGCAGGTAAAACAGTGCCTAATGAAAACATTTCTTGTGCCTGCCAAGTCTGCTGCTCCATGGGCTGAAGCACAAAGGCCAGATGACAAGCCATTTTAAAAACAGCCACCACACGTGCTAACTTCTTAAGGTTTTATAATGATGAAAGTACTAACAAACAAACCAACACATCCGAGACACTTGTGATGCTTCTATAATTTCACACAGGCAAAAGAAATCAATTCTGTAGAAATACTTGAAAAATGTGAGAAAACAGCCTTCAGAGGGGAAAAAAAAATTGTGGTAGTAACTATACATTCACAAATCTGAGCTAAACAAAAACCTAATACAAAGCAAGAAACTAAAGGAGATAATTTATTAGTGGACCCTATTGATACGAAAACAATAGGATTTTAAACCAATGCCACAGTGAAAAATCATGTACAAACCTCCTTGTGAAACCCCCGAGACAAGACATATCGTGACAGTGAATCAAACTAACAGGATTAAACACTAACGTTACACCTTAACGTAAACAGAAATGAATTTTTATTCTTTCTCCATATATAAGTGGACTTGTGTCCTTGCACTTCAAGGTAACCAACAGTTTACCTAGTTTCATTACTAATACAAATTACTTTACTAAAGGGTACTATTAAAAATGTATTTGATTACAGCTGTTGAAGTCACCTAGACATTTTGTTATAGTAAACTATTAGCTTTAGAGTTCTTCACAAGTTCCCTACCGTGAGTTCAAGACCAGTTTTACACAGAAAAATCCTGAGCTTCCAGCTGATATTACATTTAAATGAATCAGTATCTGTGCACTGAATAAAAATCCCGGTCACTTAATTAAAAATGCAGTGACTTAATCAACAAGGTTCAAAAAGACAAATGCAGTATAATAAACATTAATGGTCAGGAAGCAGTGACAATTTTGCTTTAGCAATCAAATATCCAAAATAAATTCTAATAACTGTAATATTTCCACTTCCAAGAATGGTGTTAAAGACATTAACACCATCTAAAGTACACACTAAACATCACTAAAGAGCAAGCAAATGAAAATAAACCCGTAATATGACTGGTAAATAGATTTCAGTAACTACTTAAAAATATCCTCACAACTTGCATTACAGCTTGCTTTCAGAACAAACAGTTGGTCTGTTGTGGAGTAATTGCTACAGAGTTCTTTGGTCCATAACTAATAGATATCAGTCTAAAGAAAGAAGTGCCATTTGAAAATGCTAGAAGATAAATTTGTGTGGACTTCCACATTCTTTGACTAAAACAGAGTTTTCAACAGGACATTTCAACATTTATCACAAATGTGCCCTCACATTCGAGAATGAAGGCAGAATTTAAACTTGATCATGACAACAATCACACAGTGATGTGGATGTAGGTGAGAAAACATTTTAAATGAACACATGAACTGCAGAAAATGAATTGATCTGGTGGTAATTAGTAGTTATATGGATTCTACATCTCATAGCACAGCTATCAACAAACTCTTTCAAAAATGTTAGCAGCTACCATAATAAATGGCAGATTTCAGTACAGATTTTGATTTAAATTTAGCATATGGAGAAGCTACACATTCTGTCTAATGCAACTCTTCTCCAACTAGAGTAGTAGTAGTTAATTGGTTACATGAATATTAAGCTAACAAAATAAATGCAAAAACAATGAAAATCAATCTAAACTATAGCAATGGAAAGCACCCAACAACATAGGCAACACCTACTACAATCAATGTCATTGTAGAATTTAGTAAAAATTCAGCTGATATAATGGTGTTACACAAATAAACATCTCTATCGTTTCCCAATGTGTTCAAATAGCTTATTTGATATGCCACTCAATAAGTAAGGCAAGGTAGATTTGGACTTGGAAGGAATCCATGACAACCATCAGAATCAATTTTAGAACAGATACAATGCCTTTTTGTGAAGCAAAGTAGAAATAAAAATGGAGAAGGGCATAGGGAAAAGGTTAGATATCCACCTTCTGTTGTTGGAAATTATAACACAAGCTTACCAAGCTCTTAAGTAGGTGGTTTGAATGCCATGGACATCTTGAGAAAAATGTACATAATTGCAAAACTTTCACAAAGGCCACGTTAAATTATTTTTACACCAAGACAAAAATCCCCAGGAATGGCTCATTAAACAATAGAAGTAGCACAAGTGCTAGAATGAAGTCTTGTAACAAATTCTTCACCCCCAAACCATAAGAAAGTTAACTACACCATCAAAACCACAGATAACTACTTAGCATTTCACATTATTTCGGTATAAGACAAGGTTTGCCTTTGCCAGCAGCCAGTACCATCAAAACTTGAAAGTTACAGGGAAAAAAAATAATGAGATTATTTGCTTTTTAGTTTTTTCAATTCATTACAAAGAAAACCTAAAAAGCAGAGAATATTTTTTCCACTTTTATACTGTGATATAACTATTTACATGTCATGTTCGTAAGAACACAATAATAAAGTAAAAGAGTTAGAAAATGTAGCAAAGCAGAATTAGAAAAATACTTTATATTTTTTGTTAATTTTTTATTTTCTGAACGGATTAAGAGTAAGGATAATGCAGCCGCAAGTTCTTTGAACACATCAAGACAATCTCCAGGATGAGTTTTGAAAATAAGCCACCTTTGTACTACAATTGAGAATAGTTCAGTTGGAAGGGACCAACAAAAATCATGACTCTTAATTGCCCACCAACCTCAAGGCTAACTGAAAGTTAAAGCATAACAATAACAACATTGCCCAAACTTCTCTTGAGCACTGACCACTGTGAGGCATCAACCACCTCTCTACTGTTTGACCACCCTCAGCTTAAGGAAATTTTCCCCTAACATCTACTCTGAAGTTCCGCTGGCACAGTTTTGTGCTGTTACCTCATTCTCAGGTGCTACAAGCATAAGCTGAGGTTGTTTTGCCCATGGCAGCAACTGGGAAGTGATATCCCTGTCTTTATCTCAGCCTTCAAACCTTATTTTCTTTGTCTCTCTTATTCAGAAGATGGACTGAGGTCCAGGTTTCGTGCACCACATACACCAGTTTCATTCAGGGATATACAAACTTCAACATCTTAGCTGAAATTACCACACAATCGCCATTTAATTCTGACTTAATGCAACCAAGGCTGTACTTAGCACAAAGATACGTATCACCTGAGCAGCCAAGGAATTGCAGCAACAATTTGTCTCTGCCAATCAGGGAGCTAAATGGAAGTCAATTACACCTTAGTGTCTAAAGCTAGAAAAATACAGGTTAGTTACTATCACAAACTTGGACAAAATTCTGTTCTAATTATAGACACGGTTTTCATTGATATTAGAGCAAGTTGAGCTCTTAAACCACTTAAAATGGACACACATATAATAAAAAATAAAGGTTTAATAGCATGTATGTTTTTGCTAGGCTATAAAGGTTGTTAAACTGCATCTGTAAAAAAATATGTTCAGTGTTCGTGTTACAACATTGTCACCATTTTACTACATTGAAAAAACTCTTAATAGTCTCCTCAGAACTTCAAGACTGATACCTAGCTGTAAGTCGACCTACGTGAGAACGTGTCTTTATATTAGCATTAACAATCACCCCCAAGAATATCACAATTTCTACTCAGCTTTAAGGAGTAGGAATGGAACTGACCAAAGATGATCCAGTTGGCAGGGAGGAAGAGCAGCATGGTCTTTTTTGAATGGGACTCTGTGTATGTAGCAAAAAAGACAGTCCCATATATCAACCTTATCTCTAAATCACAGAGAGATGGATTTGAATGGTAGACTGTTCGGTGGATAAGACATTGTCTGGAAGGCCACATTCAAACAGTCATAGCCAATGGCTCAGTGTCCAGGTGGCTATTACTGAAAAGTGGTGTCTCACATGGACCCACACTGGGAACAGAATAATTTCGTATCTCTGTTAATGACAAAGTGGGTTTGAGTACACCCTGAGCGAGTCTGCAGATGACATCAAGCTGAATGGTGCAGCTGATCGTCTAGAAAAAAGGGATGAGAGACTTCAAAAGTGAGCTTAAATCAACCTCATGAATTTCAACAAGGTCAAGCGCAAGGCTTGAAAGTCATCACATCCATCCACTGCTATCATTCCAGTAGGCTTAACCATCACACTGTCAGCATTTCCTCACAAGAAACTCTTTCTACTGATAAATTCTGTAGAGCCTCACTCTGTGTACTAGAATTCAATCTTTCTTGGAGGAAATGACTAGACACATATGCTGTAGAGGATACACCCAAAACCTAGTTTAACTTAAAATGCTAGAATTTGAAGCGAGTTTCTTGATACTATCATGAATCCTACTCTAAACCATCTTCTAGAGGGGCTTATCTCTCTATCAGCTATGTAAGTAATGTGACTACAATATCTTACTAATATTACTATGTAAGTAATGTGACTGAATAATATGACTATTCCAACCAAGGACTCTATTGCCTTCCAAAGTAATTAAATGCGCTTCCATTTTGATAATTCACCTTCTATGTCCAAAGATTGTATTTCTCTTTTATACAGACATATTTTCCCATTGCTTTATAGTCCCACAGTGGTCAACTGGATCACTGGATATATTATTATGTCCAGATCTTTCTTCACCAAGTTATTATCTCATAAATCCCTGCTCAGCAGTTGAATTCTTGTTAATTCCTAGAAGTATGACCTTTTACTTGGTATTACTAACATTAATTCACTTCTCTTTTTCCAATCTGCTAGACCATCCATCTCTTCCTGGATAACGCACCCGGCTTTTCTGTATTAGCAGTTCCTTGCAGCTCCTCTTTTCATCAAATTTCATTAGCACATTGTTATGCCAAGCATACTGTTAAAAAATTATCAGATGAAATGAAAAATAACTCAATACAGCAATGCCAGTATAGCGACACTGCTAAGAAAAGCATTATTTGGAACAGTGCAGCACCATACTGACACTTGGATAACAGAGAAGGTTACTGTGCAGTCATACCAGATACACGAGTGAAATATTCACCAGGACAAGCTACAGAGCAGAGAAGCTGGGCAGAGTGGTATAGACATAGCAAGTTTCTTCTGAAGGCTCTGCAAATTGATTCCCAGACTAGAGGGATACTCATCTTCATATAAATGGAGGCAGAGATGGAGCATTTCTATTTAAAATGCCAACATTCCTCAAGCTCAAGTTTGTGAAACATTAATTTAGTACTGTATCTCAAATTGCATACGTGAAATTACTGAACTGTCAGTCTGTGAAAACCTGAAAATTATCTAAAAATTTAAAAAGATTTTTATTTTAGCTTATGTATTTTAACACAGATATTTACTGCTCTATTTGCATGACTGATTTCTTCTTCCCACCAGCCCTGCTCCCCCTCCCACAGTTCCTGAAACTTCTGATTTCTAGACCAGCAGCTGTACCTTCTGTCACACTTGAGAAGCAAGCAAATGAAGACACAAGAGTACAGACATGTGTGGTTGGGAAAGAATAGCAGTCTGGAACTCACTTTCTGCTGTAGGCTTTTACAAAAACTGTCTGTATGTCACAGTGTGATTGCTCAATTAAATCCTCAGGGAAAATGCTGCCAGATATCCTGCTCCTTAAGCAGAACACACGCTAAGATCCATAGCCAAAGAGCCTGAAACACAGAACTGCTTTATTTATTCCCCCCTGGGCAATCAGTGCTTACCATCCTACCTGGCATACCAATGGCTACCTGACTTTAGCCTCAACAGGAGACACAGTGACAAAGCATGCTAGTAATTTATGATATTACAAGAACTTGTATCTAAATTATCATCATGTAGTTTCTTCTTCGTCCTCCCTCCCCCTGCTTTCCCCCTTTTAGTTTCTAACATGTCATGCTCATTCCTACAGACAGGTGGGGATGAGGACAAGCCATGGAGAGAAGAAGGAGAACTGGAGTGTAAGCAATGTGCCTGTCACAACTGTCTGATCTTGGTTTCTAAGGCAGGTGGCTTCCTTCTACCTGCCATAGCTTATTGCTCTTAGCAGTGATTTGTATTAAGTGTAACGTTCTTCTACTTTCTTTTCCTGCGTCTCTGACATTTTTTATACTACTAAATCATGAAGCAATTTCAGCAAGAAACACTGTACCTTGGGTGAGGGACTCCTCCCTTTCCCACAATTAGCCCTCTGTGACATAGAAAACATGGTCACATGCCACTTTTGCAGAAAAGCTATAGAAAATACATGTGACAAATGATCGTTAAAAACGTTTACTACTCATAAGAGTCATGCACACTTCGCTACTTCCCATTCTGCATAAGCAACCCTGGGACTACTGCTGAAAATGGATAACATTGCAAATAAAATAAGAAGCCTTTTAAACTCTATTAGGTTTTTTGTTTGTTTGCCTCAGCATTTTGAAAGGTTTTCTCTTTGGGTGCCTGAAGAAGCATGCATCCATAGCTCTGATTCCCCAGAACTGTGCAGTAGACAGATACGCTTGTAAGATAGCTATGATTTGCACAAGGGCAGGAAAGCAAGAGGGCTTTATGAATGGCTTGGTATTTACATTAAAAATGCAAAATAGTACTTTCTATTTATCTTCCTAAGTTTAGGAAATGTACTATTTGATAATAGCTGTGCTGCAGCCTTTTCTTAATATGTGAATTCACACGTGAGTTGGGACAGACAAGATTGATTGCCCACTGGTTTTTCCCTTTTTCATTTGCCTGGAGCAGCCCTTAGTCTGCTTCCTGAGGATTCAGCACACACTTCTAATTGTGATTCACACTCCATGCTGCTGAACAGAATTTGAGCTGTTGGAGCTATCTTGTAACAGGTGTATGAGAAACTGGCCTTATGCTGAGTATCCCTCCCTACTTCTGCACTCCATTATGTGAACAGTTATACCACTGATAAACATTCAGCAGTGAAGCAAGTTACAAAAATAAAAGCCAACAGAAAAAATATCTGTCCCTTTAATAATGAAAGGTCTGACAATGTAATGTTGATCGAATTTAAGAAAATAAGCAAAACCGTGTTGTATTACTTCCTAAAGCACCATGTCTATGAAACATGAAACTGCAGCTAGTCAAATTTAGTGAAGTAATTGTGATAAATAGAGCTATATATCTAAACTGTTCATTTAACGCATTTAAATATCTCCTTCGCCATAAGCATACATAAATAGGCATGCAAGAGTTATTACCTCCCCGCTAAGCCAGTTAGGATTCATTAGGTTCTAATCACTGCCTTCATGCTTTTTAAAAGCGATATTGGAAAGCACGCTCAAATCAAGTTTTACCTCTACATTCTTTGGACTACCAGGAAACCCTACACCTCCAGTTATAAACCTAATCCTTACCAGGAAGGTGAGACCTGATCTAACAATTACACACATAAGGGTTGCTTTTGTTGTTTGTGTTCTTAACATTGTGCTGATTAACGCTAAGATAAAACTCTGAACTGAATAATATTTGGTAATTACAGACTTTGACTTATTTATGTTAAGCTGGCTGGGAAGACTTCAAGAGGTATTTATGTAGCAGCTCTTCCCTTCGCAGCAGTAAGCAAGCAGGCCAAACTGATAGCCTGGAGAAAAGAAAAAAAATATGGTCTCATCTAAGCACTGAAAATAAGTAGCAATAAGTTTAAAAGCTGAAGTTTAACTTCAAAATGTCATGTGCAAATTAAGCCAGCTAACAAAACTCATGTGCACCCTCATATAGAGAAGTATACAGACAATCCAGAACTATTAAATCTTAACTACTTGGACAAGCCATCGCATGGATATACACGATGCCATGTGGGGAACACATCTGACTCAAAACTAACCAGGTCCTCATCAATACAGAAACTGGGTGGATAAAATGCTCTTTGTAGGCAATTGCTCCTGAAAGCCCATCTGAAAAGCTCTCTGGATACACCTGAAGGCCGTCTCACCGGATCTTGCACAACACCAGACTGCGTTCTGTCTGTATCAGTTGCACATGACTGCCCATTAAAAGAATCCAATATATTAAAGACATACATAGGTGGAATGGAGAAGAGGTAGAATCAAGAATTGTATTTCCTAGATATGCATCTTTAATTAAATTTTGCTCAGTTTATTTACTGCTATGGACAACAGCATTAGATCACTCCAAGCACATGGAAGCTCAGTCAGTATACAGGCAATGAGTAAGCAGCTGATGAAAAAATACATCTGCCCTTAACTACATTATAGGAGTAGTTACGATGCTCAGTTAATATTGGCTAACAGTATAAGATACTTAACTAATTTTGCTATATAAACAGAAGGCAAAGCATGGAGTTATGTATTATTCATCACTATGAAGACTTTTGTCCACTGTTAGACGAGACCCATGCCGGGGTATGTGCTCACTGCTTTCTATCCCCATTGCATGGCTCCTGCCTGACGGACACTCAGGGTCACATCTCAAGCTTGTATGCTTTACCAGCTGGTCCAGCTTGAAGCTCACAGGTGAATACACACACATCCTGTGCACACCATGGCTGTGCACTCCAGGCAGAATGTCTGTAGGATCTTTCCTAGAACCAAAGAGCTTTGGCTCTACCAGGTATTGGCTCCGGCAGCTTAGCATAGCACGAGTCCACAGCCCTGACCCGGTTCCAGGAGCTGCCACAAATTCCACTCACAGGTCTCTGCCCTGACTGGGGCTGAGACCCACCTGCTCCAAGAGCTTTTCTTATTTCTATGGGGTAATCTGAGTAAACTCTGCAAGACGAGAAAATTGATGGAAAATAAATCCTCAAACATTTCTTTTTGCCTGTCACAAAGGATGCTGTATATTTGTGTGTCTGTTACAAAGCAAACATAAAATGATTTATTTATTCTCAAATTTTAACTGCACTTTTACAGGAAAAGTTGCACTGGACAGAACCACATTTTCTCCCTTTAGTATTGGGAATAAATCCCACTACTTATAGTAAGGGAAAACCACAGTGCATAATTAGTTGACCATAAGAATTACAAAGCTTTTGTTAACAATAAAAACATTTGGAGATTGTTAGCTGTCCTTCTGAAAGTAAATCTAAGCCTGATTTATACATACTGCTAGCAAAATATCCACATATACTCCTGCATTACAACCTGTGGCAATCTTTTCAATTTCCATAATTTAACCAAAAGCAGGATTTCCTGCTTCTTAGATAGAAGTTCATGAACAATTCAGAGCGATATGCAATAAGCCATATCTGGAATCCAGGATAAGCAAAACATCTTTAAGTAAACTGTTAAGCCACCGAGAGCTTTTACATAGATTCTCATAAAAATTACCTTGGTGCTCCCCGCTTAGCTTCTTAACTTCACAAAAAGAAAATTAATTAGAATGAAAACAGACAGAAAGACCTAGCAAATTTTACTTTTCACAACAATAATTCTGTGCTGTTATACAGAACACAGGTGAGAGAGTAGTAATGGAAATGAAACGACTCTCTTCTCATCTCTGCTTCACGACAGCTCAGAAGCACGACCAGCACCATTCATTTCACCTCCAAGCAGTAAGCTCAGTTCTTCTTAAATATTCACATTATGCCACAATAACAAAAACAAATGATGAAGCAAAAAAGAAGACAGACCTAACTCCAATGTCCTGCAGTAGCTGCAATAATTGCATAGCCAGCTCATTATATAAAGTTAGTCCCCTGAGCCTACAACGTCCCAGTTAAGCGACAGTAATAGAAAGCAGCTGTATGAGGACATTAGGTCAGCAGAATCATTAGCCCCTACAATTGCACCACTATCACTCCTCTTTGACAGCAAGGTTTTCACACATCATCAGGCTCCTAAACAGGAGGTCAAACATTATGATGAACTTAACCCAGTAACCCATTAACAATGAACTGTGTGGCTCAGATCTCCAAAGAAGTCCACATCTCTAGAAACTTTCAGGAGCTTAATGAATTTCAATAGCCTTGCTAGCCCTCACCTTTTCTGTCTCTGTGGTAGCTCTGGAATTCAGTTGCAGATGATTAGTAAGATAATTAGTAAAGTTTGTTAGGTAAAGGACTGTAAAGATGATTAGCAAAATGCCAGTAACCAATAATTTTGATGAGAATAACCTTTTGTTTCCTTGAAGTTTATCTCAGCACCTCTCTGAAATCACGCAACAAACAAGAATAGATTCTTTATCAAACAGAAGTTGTATGAAGATACCTTAGCAGGGAACATCACAAGGCAAAACGGGTTATAGATAACAGTGGTGACAGTTAAACAAGCACATGACGCGAATGCTTTCCTTTAAACAATCTGAAAGATTCTCCCAAGTTATCTCAGCAATAACCCTACGGCTCACCGACTCAGCCTCCCTGCCATTATTGACAGGGCCTGCTCTCAGGTCTCCCAGCTCAACATGTTCAGCAGCAAAGTTCATGGTAGAGGAAGACTGTATGAGGGTCCTGTGAAGTAGACTGGAAATACGGACATAGGACAAGCTGAGCACTAAGGGAGCTGGATTGTGTTGCTAAGCCTTACCTTGGTCTCCAGGAAATAAAGGAACAACTCTTTTTGGAAGCTAATTCTGGGCACACAAAGGACAATGATCAGAAAGAGCCAGAACAGATTTAACAGGCAAATCCTGTTCAAAAAAACAGATTGCCTTCTGTGATGCAATCAGTAGTACCCAGGACACTGGGAGAGCAGAGCACACTATTTACCTCGACTTTCACAAGGTTTTTGGTACGATCTCCCATAGCAACCCTGTAGCCAAACTGGAGGGAAACGGACAGGAAAATATTGCCCACAGAGGACTCGCCAGAACCATCCTTGGAGACAGAACTCAACCAAGGCCCCGAGCAACATCCCCTATCTTTGCACTGCTGTGCTGTAACCAGCTGAGCTTAACTGATTTCTACTAGTTGAAGAACTGGCCTAGTATGTGCATAGATGTCCATGTTCCAAGGGAACACATTGCCTCTTCGATAATTGATACGCTTGTGCTTAGAGTCTGTAACACACAAAAATAAAGACAAAGTTCTTTGTCAGTGTGTGTGTGTACTCTGATTAACAAGAAAGCCTGTGAAGTGAGCCAAGGTTTTCTAAAGTCTTTACACTCGCTTACACCTTTTGCAGGTGTGAGCAAAAGCGTCCCTAGCGTGCCAAACACTTTTGCAATACTTAGATAAAGCAAAGGCCCTTCTTTTGTTGTCTTGATGTATTTCAGTCAGAAAAGCAACAACCCTTCTATCAATGTCAAAGCCTAAATAAGTTTGACTAGATGCTGATGTTCTTCAAATTGTTTCTACTAGCAATAGTTCTGGATGGTTTGTTTTCAAGAAATTAATGGTGATACACCGAGGTCATTGTACCTCTGCTGCAGTGAACAGATGTTACCATATTAGTGCCACATTCCAGTGCTGTGCTAAACTAGAGCTACTTCTGGTTGTCATTGTACGAGGTGAGGCAAAACCAGACAAACAGAAAAGCCCTAATACATTCAGCCTAAAATGCAAACATTTGAAGAGCTATTGCAATTTTAAATTCCATTACTCAGTTACATCCTCATCAAAACAAGTCAGATTTTTTTTTTCCATCGAATCAAACCTAGCAGTACAATAAAAAAAGAATCTTTGTTCCTCTATGCAGTATATTTTCAAAGTCATTTATAAGCTGCTATTTATTCCTGACATTCACAGCTTTAGTGTATCTGTACTTCACATTGCTCTGTTACACTGAGGTAGAAACAGCCGTATATTTTTCCATCTTTTTTTTCTGAGCATATTCAAAGCTAGTCATGGCCATTCTCAGCTTTGTTAAACTTGTATGGGATTACTGTGGTGAACCCTGGAGAAGAGTAAGACGCTGATGTTTCCAAAGGCTGCATCTCTGTGCAGAATGCAGTAGGTTGCTGATTGTGATGGAGGAGGATTGAAATAGGTGGAAACCGAAATAAACGCTTCCTTAATAATCTTGTAACAACCACACTTTTGACAGTGCATACCTCAGCGTGATGAAGGCAGTGAAGTAATGCACCAGGATAAAGCAATATAGGGGTGCTTTACTTCAGGAGGATGTTTAAGATTTTTGGTCACTGTTGGTTAAGCGTTAATTATTTGAAGTCTTTTCTTTCACATAGCTTTACTATTTTTGAGGGGCACTGCTAGAACATACATAATTTAAAATGCAGTAGTATCTTAAAAGCTGCAGAGAACACAGGTTCAGTGTATCAGAAAATCCAAAATTTTGAGTCATGTTTTTAAACATTGAACATCAGACAAAAGGCAGTCAACTTTCACACGAAATTGATAGCATCAGGCTGAAATTCCTAGCTTTCTAAATCAATCTTGCAGTTATTAAAGGAGACATGAAATGACCTGAATCAGCCAACAGACTGCTTATACTAATCATTGTCATTTGTACTACCTCGAATGCTTGCTTCTGTGGGGTTCACTGCTTAACACTAAAGCCCCATCTTACAAACTCTTTGCTATGTAAATAATCTTTGAGGAAATACTAACTGTAACCTCCTAAAGCTGGAAACTTAACTGCATGAAAGAATTGTTGCTTGTCATTTTGTGATGTAGAACAAGATGCAGTTTACATGAGGATGACAGCATTTCAATATAAGCTTAAGAAGTAAGGTAGGCAAGACAAATGGGAAAGCTTGGTTCTTAAAAAGCCATTAGAAATGCAAGCTTTAAAGCATATTCACCAACTTACAGAAAGACTATGTAAGAGAACATGCATAAGAACTCCTTTTGCTCCCTTCCTACTTTACTTCTCTGCATGAACCGGAGTCAGTTTACACATTATATGCAGACTTGGAGTCACAGTCCACAGGAAGAAAGGATTAGGAAATACAATTATGATAGAGAAAGTAGAAAATGAGCAGTTTTTCGGACTTCAATGAGTTTAGGAAAACATACTTTCAAATTGTGAATTTTGTGTTCAGTAATATCTCTGTTTTAAGTTTTACCACTTTTCACACTCACACTTCCTGACAAGAAAATGGAAGCAAAATGATGGTAACTTTGATTATTTGAACAATAGAAGGGTTAAATATAAGGAAACCTGTTTTAGATGTCCACATTTAAAAGTCCATTTTCTCTTTTTTCCTCTAATACAGCACTAAAAGGTACGGATGTACCTCTGCTGAATACAACAGGAAAACCCAAAAATCCAGTGCTTAAATATGAGGGAATTTTAAATAGCTCCCCCTCCACAAAGGACATTTTCAACACATGGTGTATTTGGTATAATCAGATTTCTATACCAGTTCTCTGCACCACAACCCAGAGTTTATGCATGAATGATTAAAAAAAGAGTCCATGTGAAAGCATTTAAATTACAATATTCCTCTTAAAACTCCCTTGAACATCAGTATTAGATACATGTAAAACATTAGAAGTCAGGCCTCATTGAAAAGTTCTAACAGATCAGAAAAGCAGCGTGCAACTGCATCCAGGTCTGTTTTACCCAGAGAATGCTATGGGTCATGGAATAGCATCTTCAGACAATCACGTTTTATTTTGACCAGAATAGACTTGTTAAAAAAGTGCCTGAAGTAATACTAATACCAAAGGTGACCTTTGTGCATTTCAGCCTGTCTGTTTTTTTCCAAAGCACATTCTTATATAAATAAAATCCTAGCAGACAAGTGAACACTTTCTATTTGATTGTTTAAGCCACATCTGTTTGACCTGTGTGCTGATCTCAATCCAGACAAGATTCCTCCAAAACAGGTGAAAGTTGTAGGTGGAGCCTTGAATTACACCCTTACATCTTTTTAGACAAGGGAACAATATAGGACTCCATCAGTTCAAAATGATAACCCAGGAAAAAACAACAACATAGGAGATTCTGTAGTCACATCAATATAACACAAATGTAAATTCTCTTTCCCTAAAAGGGCACGCACATCGCTGTGTTAGGTTACCACTTATTTTTTCATTGCATCTCAGAAGCAACAAAAAACGCACCAACTCACAGCCAACACCACACAGATGTACAAAAATATGCACTGATGTAGAAAACACTGTATGCTTTGGTCCTGGAAAATATATTTGCTAAACGTCCCTCAGTTAATTTTCCATTAATTTTTCAGCATAAAAAAAAAACATTTCTTCCTGAAAGTGAATTTAGTTTTCTCTATTTCCTTATGAATTTATATTCTGAGCTCATCTGTGCCACATTTTCTTTATGGATAATGAGCAAGGCAACTTCACTTAGCTGTCACTGTAGAAGTGAAATGCTTACAGTCTGCATTTTGGAGATTCTGGCAGCTTAAATTCTAAGAATCATTTTTTTATTCCTGACAATAAGCATTGCTTTAAACTTCTCTTAAGCACGAACAAAAAGCGTTATTTGAAAAATCCTTGAACTTTGTTTACCCCCAGTAATGCTGTTAGAAGAAATGCTAGTTCAGATACATCATGCTGATGATGTTTCATGAGATGTGACGAAGACCATTAGCTACCTTAATGTCTTGCAGAACTTCTTGGGAAATTGCAAACATCTCACAATTAATTAGCAGGGAGATAAATATTTTTGTCTATGAAGCCTGTGAACAAAATATCCATTATGTGACTTTGAATGTATTTTTCCAACACATTTATTCAGTAGTATTTTGAGGACATACTACTGAGATAAAGATAGCTCAATCTCAAGCCAGTTTTGAGCAGCTGACCTACTAAATTCACTAAACATATATCTCTTTATTTGCCTCTCTGAAGTCATCCCTTAACAAAGTACACATGAATATGTCTATTGTAAAGACTGTTTTCAGTTTTCATTTCTATGCATGCATCCAGTCACAGTTTTAAAATGACATGCTTAAGCCTACAGGTCCTGAAAATACCATCTTTTATCCTTCATTCTTGGAAAACCTCATATAGTTTGAATTTATCTTTGAAACGTGACCAAAAGAATTTCACACTAGATTATCCTTCATTGAAGTCATAATGTAAGATTCATTGTTGATACAGTTCAAAGGTTATTGCTGTCTAGTTTTGAATTTGTGCTAAAAAAGGCATAGAAGTGACAGCCTCCTCTTTGCAGAAAGGATAAAAGTGCCAGCCTACAGACTTCAACAAATCTTTTCTTTGCATTCTCTGCCCTTCCAATTAATCTGAGAATATTTGAGCCTATTGGGATTGTTCTCTATAATCAACCAAATTTGATGTGCAATTATCAACATTGTCTTTAATATATTAGATCATTCAGGCCCATACTGTAGGAGAAACATTGTACTAAGTGTTGACAATTCAGCCATCTTCATAATTTTTTTGGAGTTCTGATTTAGAGAAACCTGGCTCACTTCTCCAAGACTGATGGATTTCTTATGCTCTTGCAGCAGTATCATTGGATGAACACATCAGTCGCAGCAACACAAATAATTCAAAAGCTTTTAATGTTTCCTGTTTTTTTTCCTAGTATCTGATTCACAGGTGAAATTATGACAGACTTCTAGTTTCTTACTTGCAGATCTGCATGTCCCCTCCACATATAATTGGTCATCACTATAATTACTATTTTTAAATGAATTCTTAAATGATATTTAAATCTAAATTTCCAGTACATTACTCTAAATTGACTGCTGAAAAAACTTTTTGTAGAATGCAGTAACTTTTGCCACCTTACACAAACATCAGGGACAAACTTTGATTACATGAATGAAACCATCAATGACATATCAATTTGTCTTGAAAAACATGCTTAAATTCAACCCCTCACTTTGTTTCTTCAAGCATCACGTAAAGCAAAACTATAGAATGTTTCAAATCCAACTTTGCCCTAAAATGACTCAATTAGCACTGCTGTAAGCATGTTATTTCTTTTCCACTCTTAAATCCAGCTTAATTCAGAGAACGATCAGTTAGAAGATGGTCCTAGCATGACTGAAGAGTGAGAGCAGTGAGGTAGGTGTGCGGGCAAGTTGGAGATGGCAATGAATTTAAACTAAAGGCCCAGTGATAAGACTCAGTCTTGAAACCACAGTCACATGCTAGCACCACTAGCTAATTCTGCACTGGTATAAATAGTTTTATATGTTGAGGGAAATCAGCTGTAGTGATTCAACAAAATATCTCAATTAAGATGTAAAGCTACTCACTTCCTTGAATGACTTCAGGAATTGAAGTGTTAAACAATTAGCTTTTCCCCACCACTAGTCTTGTATTAGCTTTCCTCCTAGCACTGTTGAATTGCTGTTGTAATGTCTGCATCTTCAACAGATGCACTTGCACATCAATCAGTTGTCATGCAGTTATTATAATTACTTGGCAGAGGATGCTGTGCTATGACATGATCTCCCTTTCCCACCATGAACATGTCCTGACTTCTCAAAGAGATTCTGCCCAGAACTCAGTATGAAGGTTCAAGTGCAGCAACAAGAAACCTGAATGCAGAAAGGAGGATTCTGCAAACCCATTTTACATTGATCTTTTAGAAAACGGGATCTATCCATTTGCATCCCTTATGCATATTCTACAGTTTTCTAGTCTTTGCAAGTCCCCTGAAGTCCATCTGCAGTATTTTGCTCCGAGAGCCAGTCTCCTTGCACAGCTTCCCATCCTTGTGCTTCCCAGAATCGGCAGTCCAGTGTATTTAAGTTATTCAGTGCACACATCTAAAACTAGTTCAGCAAAGTCTTTATCTTAAACAGTAGTAGTTTCTATCAGTCAGAGACAGCTGAGGTTGGTAACAGTTCAGCAGAACAACTTCAGTGCACTTTGTTTGTCAGAGTTGTCATTTTAGTAAATTTATTTTCTTTTTACAATTGCTTTCCATGAACTGGCTAGAAAATAAAGTTGTGGGCATGAATCTTCAAGGAAATGATGTGCTTTAAGAGCTGCAGGCTGTCACTTCTCTTTTATGGACAGGGTGACTTTGTTAGTATAGTTTCTATTTTTTAATCATTTCTGTTTAACTTAATGGTGGCTCTAGAGAGAAATGCTCACATGCCAGCATGAGCTCTGCCATCCTCATCATAGTTCTGTGTCATTGAAGAATATAAGTACGTAATTGTCAACAATACACATATAGCACGTTAAGTCAATTCAAGACGACTACAATTGTAAAGCATCAAAATACGTATTTTGTTCTTAAATACTGTGAGAAAAAACAATAAACACTCTTACACTGATTGCAGTGTGCATGGTAGCAGCATCAACAACTAGAAGTCTGGAAAACAAACCTAAAAGGCACTAAAATTGCCAGATCTCAACAAAATAACAAAAAGAAGGGATGGTAATAAAGGAAAAAAACAACAGCAGTGATGAACATATCCAGGGTTGTTATGAAGTCATGAGATGGGAAGACAGAGCAATAAACACACCATTCCTGCACTTGGGTTTCTGAAGTTCCACAGATGGAACTTCTGTCCCATGGGATGGCCTGCAACCAATGCATAACCAGTCTCCCAGCATCCAAAGAGAAGGGGTCCATCATGTGAAGAGGCTGCAGCAGGAAATTCCCTAACAGAACAGAAATAGCAGAGAAATGAGACAGGGCCTTCAAAGCATTCCTACATAGGAAGCACTTCTTTTGACTTCAATTTGTTTTCTCTCCCACTCATGAGAGAAGTCTAGTAAAGCAGCTGCTATATTTAAAATCCACAAAGGAGAAAAAGAAACAGAAGGATTCGTACAACTCCTAATATGCCTATCACTCTGTTTTGTTTTCATTTTGTTTAGCATCAAGACAAGATGCTCCTCTACCCACAGTTTGCCCTCAGAAACACAGTGTACAAACTTTCAGAAAACATCCACAGATTTCTTGCAATCCAGTTTATTTTCTCTTAGCCAGTAATTAAAACTTAAGGGACTTTGAGAGCAGAGTACTAAAATTTAGCTGAACTTCTCTTATTAAAAGAAGCAAAATCTCCAATAATTAGCTCTTCCCCTAAATGCTTTTTGGCTCTCATTAAAAGCAAAGTGCTATGCTAATATACCTTGTCTTGCAAATGTCTCACAATTCCTGCTAATAGAATTAAACCCAATTCTCAGCAAATAAACTCTCAATGCAGTTAATGGAAAACAAGGATCAGAGCTACTTTGTGTGAGAATGGGTCATTACCACGAGTTCCTAATTACAAGCGTCTTAATGCATAATGTAAAACACAATCTTACGTAGGCTCTTAAAAATTAAAGGTGTAGCAAGATCAAAGATCCGATGTGCCCTTGAATTTTTTTTGGTATGTACATTTTGGATGCCTTGGAAAAAAAATACTTAGTATGTACATTTTGGATGCCTTGGAAAAAAAAAAATAAATCGAAGATAAAGAACAAATCTGCAAAATACAACAATTCATTCACTTACCCTTCAAAAACACACAAATAAATTATGCAGTTTCTAAGAATGCAGAAAAGGACTTGATTTTGTCTTAGGACATATTCTGACACCAGCTTTATTTTGCCTCCTTTTCAAACGTCTTGAAAGAGAATGTTTCACATCTACTGATTAACAAAGGACTAATACTTTCCTCTAGAGTAAGTTGTAAATACAACCAAGGTTAAAGCAAAGGACATTCATCCTGAATTAGCTGATATGATGCCATCAAACACCACCACAGGTGATTGATGACATTGCTATTACTGCACCAAGCATTTATTAATACTTTACCATGAATTATTTTCTGGACCAATTCTCTTGTTGTCGTGTGTTGGCATCTTGTGTTGAATTTAATTCACTGAAAAGGTAGAGAGCATAGCACTGGAAACAGAATGCAGAACTATAGAATGGCTTGGAAGGGATCTTAATGCCCACCCAGTTCCAACCCCCCACCCATACCATGGGCAGAGACACCTGCCACCAGACTGGGTTGCCCAAAGTCCCATCCAACCTGGCCTTGAGCACTTCCAGGGATGGAGCATCTGTTATAAGTCACAGTAACCAAATCACAAAATACAGGATCTGAATCTGACTTGATAGTCACTGTTTTGCTGCTTCCAATGATTTCATAACAGTTGCACTTTTTTCTGATATTTCACAAATAATCTGAGAAAATACTACAGTTAATGCAGTCCATAATGCAGAACTCTTCTGCAAGCCAAAGTGGGCTGCACCTTAACCAAAGCTGATCAGTTAAAATGCAGCGATGAGTGAAATCAAACTTTTCTATGGAGAACTTGATCTTTTTTTCCCTAAAAATGTTTTGCATATTTATTGTCATGAGATTTTTTTTTATCCAAAACTCCACAGTTTTCAGTATGATGAATATTTTACGCTCTGGCTGTCACTGGATATAAGGAATATTTGTGTCTGGCACAATTGTAAAGCATTAAGATTTTTCATTAGCAAAATGGCTAAAAGTTGTAGCTAGATTCATAGTGTGCCTCTTCTCGTTGTCATTATTATTATTAATGCAACAAGTGGCTCCCCCTGTCCCCCTGATGACACAGATCCTGTAAAAGCTAAGCTCTTTTAACTTCTTCAGCTTTGTAGTCGTCCTCTCCCTGAAGGGCATGTAGGCACAGACAGGGAATTAGGGCTATATGAAAGAAAGTTATTTTCTATTTGCATGCCTATGGCATTGTGCTGAAATCAGAGCCCAGAGAATCCCATCACTCACACCGATCTCCGGGGCTTCACGGAGAAAAATGATTACTTAAGAACAGCAACAGACTAGCAGTGCCCAGTCACATAACCTCTTGCTCAGCTTTACAACCAAAAGGTAGCAGTAAACCTAGGTAGTAATGGAGGGAGTTTCTACTAAGCAGTATAGAATTCAGTTAAGTTGAGAAAGCTTTCACTTGAAACAAACAGGATTTGAGGCAGAAACTCCAGTCTCTGATCAAGATAAAGAAGGATGGGAATGACTCTCCAGAAAAAAGGTTCTCTGGAGCAGAGATTAAAAGAACAAATACAAGGAGTAACCAAGCTTAGTAGTGAACAATGATTACATGTTTCTTATTTTTCAAAGATTTTTTCAGTAAAACCCAGCATAAACAAGAAGTAAACTAGTAAAAACTAGAAAATGTGATTGCTCATGGGGACTTTCTTTAATCTGAATAAGTTATGACAAAAATAGGAAGTGATGGGACATAAGAAAAAAATCTTGTTAGGATTTAACTTAATCTCTCTTCCTCTCTCCTGATTATCTGAGCACTGCAGCTTCTGTCACTTTATATAAACATCTTCAAGCTCTCATGGACAGTGGTCATCCTCCCTGAAACTGAAGAGCTCTGAACTCCACCAGAACTGAAATATTTCTGCAAGTGCTTGGGATTGTATGTTAGTGAATGTCCGTACCTTTTCACTCACTGCATTCCCTTGCAACAGTGCACAATTAAGAGTTAGAAAATAGTTGCAACTACAACTCGGTTACAATAAATAGCCTTCCATATAATTACTCAACAAATACTGAACACATCATTTTAGTAGAAATTACAGTGAAATTGGTATAAGAAAAAAATCAGTTCGTATTTAATAACTATTGGGTGCAATATGAACAAGTGGACGTGGATGAACAGTCATCTACTGTGAAGTATGGCAACGTCTAATGTTGAAATCCAAAACTTTGGAAGGGGTTGGGCACACGATGTGCCAAATAAGCCTTAGAGAATTTTCTTCCATCTGAAATTCTTAACATCTGCATTTGTCACAGCCAGAAACATATCTATTTGCATAAACTGCTATTTATCTCCCAAACTCACATGGAATAGCAGTCTAGGTCAGACCTGAAATATTCCTTTAGCCCTTGAAACCAGAACACATTCTTTCCAATAAGAGCTGGTGTATACATAATATGTCATATGACCTTGGGTCAATCTCAGTTCACACAGTATTTCTTTACTAAAATCTACAACTACACTAACATAGCACCAAACAAATTACTTGAAGAAGGTTGAAAAATGCTGACCTGTTATCTGAAGTGAATTTTTTTCTGCATTCAGCATCACTTTAATGGAACTGGAAGACACCACGGCGAATACTCCCCCCATTCACACACAGTATATCCTATACATCACATTCTTTCAATGAGTCACAGGTTATGGAATGGTTGAAGTTAGAGGCAGCTCGGGTCCCTCTGCCCCAGCAGAGCCCTGCAGAGCAGGGCCCAGCCCCATGGGCAGCTCCAAGGAGGATATCCCACAGCCTCTGGGCAGCCTTTGCCAGGACTCCGGCACCGCACAACACAGCAGTGCTGCCTGACAGGCAGAGGGAACTGCTGTGCTCCGGGCTGTGCCCAGTGCCAGGACCAGAGGAGCTGCTGAAAGGAGCCTGGCTTCCTTCTCTTTGCACCCTCCCTTCAGGTATTGATGGACATTGATGAGATCCCCCTGAGCCTTCTTTTTTCCAGGCCACTGATCCATATTTGAGCACACAGCTGTGAGATAAATAGAAAATAAAGCAGCATCCAGGATTTTAATTTTAAACTCCTGAGCTGTGAACAATAAGTTCCTGAGTCACAAGACAGGAGAAAAATATAATGAAAAAAATAAAAGAACTGCTTAAAAAAAAAAAGAAAATAGGAAAAAAACAGTCGCAGGACGAGTAGCACAGATGTCTGCAGTTAGGCACTGAGTTGCAGACTCTTTGCCACTGCATCACTCCCACATCCCTAAGGTCACCCCATGGGAGAGAGTGAGAATGGCCATGGTGCAATCACAACTCGCTGCCCATGCATTCTGGACAAGCATCTATTTAACTGGTTCTGGTACAGCTGCACGCTCCGAGACTCATGTGGTGGCACCACAGATTCTTGGCGACTTGTATTCCTGCCCATCTGCCCAGATGGCATGGGGCCATGGCTTTGGCCATAGCAGGGGAGCCACAGAGCTGAACTACCCAGAGGCTTACAGCAAAAGCACAGTGCACATAGCACTCCTACACCATCCATCACACAAAAGCATTTCTTTTGGTGACAGAACAGACAGGAGCTTTTGCACATTTAAGGACACATCTCTACTTAAAATTATCTGACAAGCAGAGCGTACAAGAGCTGTAGCAAATAAATGCTTGTAGGTGCATGCCAGCTTCCACAAGAAGCTGAGCAACACCTAAGTGCTTTTACACAATTGCACAGCTTTATTTCAGTCATTCATTTAAAAAGTCATTCCCAAAGCAGATGACTGCAGAAGTTGTAAATGGGCTTAGAAGTCCAATGAAACTCAAATTTATTTGGCACTTACTTGTAGAGGTGCCTCCTTGCCCACGGCAGGGCAGTGGAACCAGATGGTCCTTAAGGTCCCTTCCAACCAAAGCCATTCTGTGATTCTATGACTTCAGTGATGATGGATCACACGCTTCCAGAATTTTTATGGTGGTTTTGTTAAAACTGTCAGTCAGAAAAACTTGAGCTATGGGATAAAGCTTAACTGCTGTAAATGAGATCAAGGTTTTCTCCGGGTAAGAAACCGATGTCAGATAAGTGATGGATCTGGACTGGCTCGTCTAACTGTCTGATCCACTTAAACCCCTCTGAGGCAGTTTCAGGCAGAAAGGGGCACTGTGTCACTCAGGATGATTTCAGAACCCAACAAACAATGATTCAGTAGGACAGCAGCTATTGTTCTCCTGGAAAATTATTTTTATGCTTCCCTAAATTAAAACTTCTACTACCTCAAAAAGGAGGAAAAAAAACCATCTCAATTTCTCTTAGCTTTCAGAACATTTGGAATAAACAGCTTAATGAATTAACTGGTGCTGAAATGAATTCTCATTTGCTTTGTTGTTTTTTTTTTCCTCTATCATGAAACACTCATTTTAAGCATTTCCACTCCATTCAGCATAATGCACAAAACTAACAGTGACCCTTGAACAAGAATTTGAGGATTCAGTGAGATTTGGTACCACGCTGCTGAGCATACCACAGGGTCATGGTTTAACTACAGCCCTTCCGTTACCAAATGAAAGCCAGCTGGCTGCATAAAGTGCATTGGTGGACTGCAGTGTCATCCCTGCAATGCAACTTTCTGCACAAGTCTTGCGGAAAAGAATCCAAATCTACTTTCTCAAAAAGACACCTTTCTACAGCCAATCAAATACTTATAAAAGTGTTGTTACAATCAGGAAGATTAACACGGTGGAAGGGCAATACAGGAGTAACAGCAAATGGACCAGCAGGGATAGGATGGTATTTCAAAAAAAAAAATAAAGGTGCTCACCCATCTCTGAAGTTGTAAGTTCACAGGAAAGACTCCACGAGGGAGGAATCTCCAACCAGAGATCCTTCCCAGTGGCATTCAGCCCTTAAATGGGGTCTGAAAGAGGTGCAGCCAGGCTCCACCTGTTCTGGTCACACAGCTGAATTGCCTTCACCTGTGCTCCCAGGGCTGACCGGGTCCTTTCTCCAGGTGCTCAATCAGTGGTTCAGGCCATGACTCAACAGTTCCCATATAAGTGTTAATGATTATTTGATACTATGGAATTATTTGATCCTTTCTGTGCATTGAGCACTAGCACTGCTGCTCCCTGGTTGCCGCAATGACTGTTTTACCTCTGGGGATGAACAACGTGAGTCACATGTACAGCAACAATAAGCTGTGACTGACTGAGTCCAGAGTTCTCAATTCATTTGCCCTACTACTACCTGTTCCTTAAATCTATTGGAAAATAAATGTATTTATCAGTTTGCTAAAAGATAACAATCTTGCAAGTAAAGACATATATACATATTTATATACATATATATATATATATTTTACCTCTGTCCTTAAAAACATTTCCCTAACGTTTCTCCAATGCTGAGGCTGAAAGTCCAGCTGATTTCTTGTGTGTACATGAATGGGTAGGACAGTTACATTTTTACACCATGCCAACGCTTTGGAAAAGAAAACTCAAAACAAAAATGAACCAGCAAAAGATGAAAGAGAAAAGTATCTTCACATTTCAAGTGCTTGCATACAAAAACAACAACAATATTCAATAATTCAGAATATGGCACACTGCATCAATAAAGGTTTCTGTGTTCCTACTGCTCACCTGTGACACAGCCACAAAGAGAAGGGGCAAACTCAAGGTCTGAAGGCAGCTCATTATAAGTATAATTAAATAATCTGGTTCATTTCACATTCCTCCATGTGAAGTTTTAATATTATTTAAAGAAAGAAGAACCAGGGACATCTATTTCCAGCAGTCTATCATTTACAAAAAAAAAAAGGGGGGGGGGGGGGGGGGGCAAAAACTAAAAATAACAGTAATTTTTTTTTTCCTCTGAATTTGTGGATGTTTCTAATAACTGCTCTAGACAGGTGTAACACCATAACATGATAGAAAGCACAGCAATGAGAATGGAATAGCACAGTCCAAGGCTACAACAAGCGAGGATATGCCTAAATGTAGAAACAAAGGAAAGAATCTCCTTACCTTTAGAAGACCTCATGTAGGCAGGGATCTTCAGTAAGAAACCCTCACCTCCACTGCCAACCCTTAAATGAGGGCTGGGAAGAGGTGGATCCTGGCTCCAGCCCTTCCATCACTCAGTACATTGCATGCACCTGAGCTCCTCTGGGCTGGCCCTGCCTTCCCACCAGGTGCTCAATCACTGCTTCAGGCCATGACTTTACATTTCCACCACAACATGTAGGGCACCAAAGTATTCCAAAGATCAATTCATGAAACAAATGTCTTTTTTATCTCCAAGGTACAACAAGGAAGGTTTGTTTTCCTTTCAGAGTCAGTATATCAGCTCTTTTTTCTCTTCTTGTGTTTTTCTTTTGTAATCCCTGGATAAATTTATTATAAAATTAATTATGGTGAAGACAATCAATTTGATTTCAATCATGTTTGAATGAGTTGTTCAACGAGATGTTGTAATAGGAGACTTCTTTAAAAGTTCACAAACATGTACTGGTTCTGATTACTGTAGTCCTGCATCTGGAGATAAATTCTCCTAAAATACAGAACTTCAAATTTCAGAAGACAGCTAAAGGGAGTGCATATTCTAAAGTTTCAGAACAATTTTAAGTTATTAGGGTCCAAAGCAATAAATCTGTATCTCTCCACCATTACAAGTTTTACCTTTCTCCTTCATTTCACTAAGCCACGTTCTGTGTGGATCCTGTGCTTCAGCTTCTGTGGGAAGTCCGTATTTTTAGCGTGGAGATTAAAAACATGCTCTCTAATCAGAGCCAGGTAGGGTTTCAATAAGGAGTGTTTTTCATTTGTACTGACCATCTCATCAGACAGCATTCACAGTTGATTCTTCAGTACTATTCTATATTAATGATAAAAATACTAAGCATATGATTCTCCTGAATTATTTTTCAAAGCCTTGTACAAATACTCTGCAAATTGCTTTTAAAATGCCCTCTATTCATCATCAAAACAGGTATCATTTTCACCTTCTTTAATTACCTGAAGTTTATAGTACTGCATATGCTCTTCTCTCTTTGTATGCTATAATCTAGAATTCATGTGCATTAAGGAAAAAAGAAAGCTTCAAACTCTACAGATCAAACCACCTCCAACTTACAAATTCAAACACTTCCTAAACTTACAAACATGACATTTGCTCATATATATTGTTACTGATTGCTTCTTCACATCAAAATTTCATTTTTACGCTGCTGATACATTTCATATTTCATGGCTCAAAGTAATTCACCAAACTGAATGCAGAATGAACTGCCCATTGCTTTGGCTTCTCTATCACGAGTGGATAAAGGATAACTTTTCTAACAAGGTTACACTGACTGCAGCGTTCACAATGCTTAATTTCCTATTTCTGCTTTCCATATAATTCACCCTTCAGTCCCACTTCCCACAAGAAATACCGGAACATTATAACTATTATTCCCACCAGCATTACTAAACAAGATCCATAACATTTTAGGTACTTCCCTTGAAAGAAGAGATTGAAACCATGGGTAAGAAAGATAATTTAAATGTATTATTCACATGCAACAAAAAGAATTTGCAGTATATGTTCTCTTCCTGTTTCCAGACCTCTGGATGAATGACTCTCTAGCACCTGCAATGCATTTGTCCCTCAGGAGATGACTCCTGGCCTGAAAACAGTTTGACTTAAGGACCGTAGTATTAGCTGGAGACTAAGTGATTTCATAAGTGTTCTGCAGTTCATTCCAAACATGATATAATTGAGCTCAGACTTTTTAAATCACTGGAGAAAGCTCATCTTGTTCCTCAGACATCTGAGAAGGAAGAGAGGCGAGAATTACAAATTGATTTCTGCAAGTTACATCAGAGTGAGCACCAAACATTATTGGAACATACCTTGCTTGTAATTCATAGAGATATAATTCTTAGACACACATCAGTAAGTCATTGCTAATTACGTACAATAAATCAGTGATGCAGCCTTGTCAATGTATTAATAGAAGGAGATGCATTGCAAATACTGGGCTGATGTGCTACTGACTGGAGATGTATTACTTCTGTGTGTAACATATAATAACAGCAGCTTAAATTTCAAAGTGGCTCTTGCTTTTGATGACAGTAAACGATTATAAACAGTGACATTTGTTTGCACATAATTCAAAAAAAAAGGTCAGATTATTTAACAGCAGCAAAGCAGCAGCACAAATATGCACACACAGGCTGTATTCGTAGAAACTGTCACAATTATTTTCCCCTTTTAATCACAACAAATTATTTGAATACCATTAGTAAAATACGAATAGGCTTTAAATCTGAATAAATAAATGGAAAACGTGAGAGGAAAATATTTTTCCTTTTTTTATATCTTAGCACCTTAAGCAAACCTTGAGTTGTCTGTGAAGTAGTTCAATATGGACTTTCATCGCTGCTGTCACTGTTTTAGCATTAATGTCCTGATATAAAGTAGTAGAGACTTCAGAGACTCAGGCCAATATAAAAGCTCTGTGGTATGCAGTAATTTTATGTCACTACTCTGTTACTTTCAGAATTGGCCGCAAATAAGAGTCTGAGGATGATTTAACGTGTCCTCAACACCATGGCCATGGTTTAAGAAAATAAACACATCAGTCTTTAGCAGTTATTTATGACTAGAAAAAAAGCAAGAAACAGCTACGATAAGCCTGGTTCTGGAAAATAGTCTGAAGGGAAATAGCTAAACATATGGAAAATGTTTTTCTTTACATGTTGCTGAATTCCACTTCTCAGTAAAATAAAATCCCAATGAATATCCACAGGAGGAATTATAAGAGCTAAAATCTTCCAAATAAGGTCCCAGGATATCACTGCTGAAGTGGAAATTTAGGAATTCAGATTACATGCCAGCAACTGGTACTTCTACCCCATTTTAGAAATAAGATGTCTTCAGCGCTCACAGAAAAGCCTAATTTAAGACAGAAAAACATAAATACTGATAACTCATTTGTGATAACTTGGGCTCTGCAGTGGTTGCTGCTGTAGAATTTGGCTCTATAGCGCTGATGCCATTCCCTGTTAAATCTGCTCAAAGGGGTGTTAAATATCCTGCTAAATATCTTGTCTGAATCCAACTCCTTCAGCAGACAATGGTTCTTCACCCCCATACTGGGAACTTTCCCTACTGTCTGGATTGAGTGCTTGCTATCAATGAGATGTGCAACTCTGGCATGCAGATATTCCAGAATATTGGCTTTGTTCTTGCATCAATAAGCTGTTTGTTTGCAATGAGGCCAAACTTAAAACACCTGCTTATATAAGTGCAAGGATAAATTGATTCAGAAGTCATCCTAATGCAGGACTGGGTGGCAGTCTGATAAACTGGATTGATGTCAATGTCTTTCATACGCTTCTAGCTGATCTGTCTTTGCAGTGAGAGGAGAAGGAGACTGGCATAAATGAAAATGGTGTATGTGTACCTTCAACCACCATGATAGGAACTGAATGAAAAATGATATAATCTCACAACAGAATCTATTAGAGATACAACACCAATTATGTCTTGTTAAAATAAAGA
The DNA here is from genome assembly GCF_016699485.2 of Gallus gallus. Classification (NCBI taxonomy): domain Eukaryota; kingdom Metazoa; phylum Chordata; class Aves; order Galliformes; family Phasianidae; genus Gallus; species Gallus gallus. Next base: position 11,716,124 of record NC_052545.1, read on the forward strand.
ACTGAAAATTGCAATGTAGATGCTTTTTCTCTTGCTTATCACTGTTATCTGTAGCCTAAAGATTGGGACTTTATTCTTCTTCATACAGTTTTTGAATACATTTAATACTGGCTACGGGAGGGATTCAGGAATAGCTGTACTTTGTGGAAAGAGAAAGCAAAGTTCTCTTTTGAGTGATATTATTGCATGTTTAGAGTTGCCAAGTCCTACGATGAGCTGAAAAATCTCAGGATTTTTAAACTCAGGAGTGAAAATTAAGAGACTGAGAAAAAAATTTCACAAATCCTATCTGTAGTTTTGTTGTAACCTTCTGGCTGTGAGAGATGTTTGAAAACAAGTCCTGCTTCTCCTCTGTTACTTTTAAGACTGCAATATTCAACACAGAATGTCAACATGGAGTTCTTATTTTTGTTTTAATGACGCAGATTGCAATTAGTGGAAACCATGCCTAAAGCAACACAACATTTGTTTGGAGTTTAATTTACAGCTCTTTTACTATCTGCACTGGACAGCCTCAAATTGTAAATATATATTTAAGAAGTTTACACAATAAACATATTTCTTCCATAAAACTGTCTTTGCTGTTTCCTCTCTGGTCCCCCTTCTTTACTATATAATACTTTCGGTTGGAAAAGATCGCAGTTATTTTCATCAGCAATTGATAAAACATCAACGTAGAATTGAGGTTTCACTATACTTAATCATAGTCCTCCTATTACTTAAAAAAGCAACCGGGGATTTCTTTCAGTGAAGTTATTGACTGGTATTAAAACATGGACATGCTTTAGGCACGTAGGCGTAACTGACTTTCAAAAAGAGGTTCTTCTGATATCACCACCTCTTTAGTATCTCAGGTTTATGTATACAATGTGTGGCTTTGTTAAGAAAAAAATACAATTAGGAATACATAAAAATTGTTATCTTAATCCTGTCCCCTTTGACAAAGTTTGAAAATGAGTTAATGTATTCTTATTGTAAAATTATTTGAATTTTAAGAATTCTCAGAACCTGAATTCTACACGTTATTCTCTTTTTTTTGCAGTATCACATTGAACCTCTGAAGTCACTTGTTATTTAATTGCAATTACATTTCATTGGAACTCCAACGTGAGTTATGTACCAACCTTGACAGCTTCTCTCTTCTCTCTCCCTTTTTCAGCTAATATTTTTATTTGATGTTTGTTTTTTTCTTTTTCTTCACATTGTATCTGTTCTTCCTTTCTCATAGTTCAACGCATGCAAGGTCATAAAAATGACTCCCATTCTGCATGAGACACTGCGAAACCAGGTCATACACAGTGCAATTGATCTCTGGCAAGAAAGGGGATATTTCCATCCAGATTAGAAGAGACAGAGCTTTTTGATTCCCATTTGGATTAGCAGGAGCTGTGTAGCTCAGTTCCGGTATACCACCACAAATGTTTGCCTTCTTATTTAATCCATTCCTATCTTTAGTTTTCATAGAGGAAAAACTGTTCTCAGGGGAAAAGAAAAATGATCATGATTTAGAAGCAAAATTCGGAATTGGTCCATATTTCTTCTCTAACTTTCACAAGTGTTAAAGCAGCACATTTCAACACTTTCCACTTCATCTGCAAAAGTACTCAAGTTATTCAGAGTTCTACGAGAGCCATTAAAAATCTGTCAGAGAAGTGCTGGTAATGGCAGAAACATTTTTCAGAAGCTGTCAATTTCCCCAAATATCCATCAGTGCTACCAGGCACAACAAGGGATTCCTCATTTAGAGCGTGTCAATTCTTATTATTAATGTCACGATGAAAACACCTGCTAAGAGTATGTTTCTGGCAAAGCGAGACTCAGTCAAAGAAATGAGAGGGTGAATGCCAGTCAGATTAGTGAGCAAAGAATAGCTGAAGCCTTTTTTCCCCCTTACTTAAGGAGAAAAACTCAGTCTCAAGCTGGATCTGGTAACAGTAAGCTGCAGATAATGCAGATAATTCATAAAAGATAATATGAATCTAATTTATTAGATGACAATAATCATAATTGCTTGTAAAATTATGTGTTTGAAGAGAATGGGCACTTGGTTATTGATTTGCTTTGCAAATTCCAGTCATAATGACAAGTACCACACAGTTCATGATATGCCGTGGATGCTGGTTGTTGTCAGAAGTATGACTGTAGTCCTAAGGGCATATAAAAGTTTGACTTAAGCTAGTTAGTCAGGCTACAGATACCAGGAGCACTACAGCAACACGGAGTTCAGGCCCACTAAATTGCCTCCATAACCATCACAGACACACACACATTTCTAGAAAGGTCTTTCAACCTTCACTGAATCTCAGCACATATTGCCTTGCCTGCTACTGCCTGACTCATTGAGCACTGCATGATGTGCTCTGCTTTAATAACATGAAAAGAACAAATTTATCCTATGCCTCACTGCAGTGTATATTCTTGTATATGTATATCTACTAACAAAGTGAAGATAGTGACTGCTGTCATCTATCTATATATTTATATACATATATTATATCTATGGGATTACGTGAGCTACCAAGGTGGTATTTTTTGTGAAAAGTCTTACCGAGTTTCAGTAAGACACGGTTTGAAAGAATTGCAGAGTTCTGCTTTGACTTAAGACAAATCCAATTAAGTAAGACAAGCTACCAATAAAGAAACTGTTAGTTGAATTCTCTCCTTATTTCTACACCCATAACACAAGTTAAGAAATATTTTGAGACAGAGGAAGATATAAACAACATTTAATCCAGCTGGCTATATGTTGACCGACAGGAAGGGTGCTGACTATAACTGAAGATTCATTTAAAATAAATTGCTATAGCAACATTTTAGCTGTCACCAGGCAGCTCTACATTCTGATGTTGAGACCACAAAGCACTTAAATACCAGTTTAACATTAGGCTCATGGTTTTAAGCACACAGGATTAACTTTAATGAGCATTCTTGTATTCATAATCACATACCTGGAGTCATTGATAGAGAAGGCATGAAGAAATAACGGTCCATATCTTCAGTTCGTGTAAATTGTGTGACCTAATTGAAATGAATAGAGTTGTGCCAATTTATACTAGCTGATAACCAGGTCCCAGGGGTCCAAATTCTAGCAAAGTGTAAGTTAACTTCCAGTGCAACTATTACTGCAGCTTTCTGTCTCATACAATTGATCACAACCCATTCTGCCTTTTCATCAAGCAGGAGTTAATAATCAGGTATGTATTTTAGAGAAACTGAAGGATAATCCCGGTGTCTTAACCAACCCTGGTTCTCTCAGTGAAAGATTCCATTAGCAAGGCCACGTGAGTTATTACCAAGAACATTTTGGCTGTTATATTTCTCTGCAGAGCTACCACAGAGTTTACAAAGAATATAACTCACATGGTTTGGTGTTTTATGAGCTTTTGTATGTGACACTTCCAAGAGAAAACAAAAAGTCTGCTTTTAAATAGACTTACTTTCGATTATTTAAATCTAATTTTTCTTGTTTTCTTGTCAGCAAATTCAACAGTCTCTCCACTGGGATCACTGTCACCTCTGCATTCTTTTTGCACGCTGGCCTGTAGTTCTGGAGGGAGAACTGGACTTGGAAGTCTTGCAAATGTCAATATTAGAAAAAAAAAATCAACCACTTTTTTGGGGGTGAAAAAAAAAGGCAAACTATTTTTTGGGCTGTGCCATGAGATAAAGCAAATTTTAGAAAAACGTCTGCATTTGTGTAGTTCAACTCTGCCACTGAAAGCTATTTACTTGACATCCAAATATCTATTACATACTGAACTAATGAGAGATTTTTGTTGCTATAGCGAGGGGAGATGCTTTGAGTTTTAGTGACAGAAATTACTCCTGGAAACCATCCATGGTCCTCATGGAAACAGAGATAAGTAGATCGCATCCCATTAAAAGGTAAAAGTTAGAATAACTGAGAGATCATTGTTTTATGTTATCACGGTGCTTGCTGCTACCAAAAAAAAAAATGAGAGAAAACTTTCTACGTGATCAGCAACAAAATGTTCTGCTTACAATTTCAAATGTTGTTCCTTTTAATTCTCAGACTCTTGTAAATCTAAGAAATAACCGAAGTGCTTCCTTTAGTACCCCCTTTTAGATGTTTGAAAAATAATAAAGTGCAAAGCATTATGCTCAGTTTTCTACTTTCATATCCTGTATATTAGACTCAAACAGAGCAGACACATGCAGACAATAAAAACAAAACAAACGCAGAAAAAAACAGCAAGCTCTTAGTGCAGGATATTGGACATGAAAGGAACACCAAATTTGTTCAGTTATTCTAAGGCTGTAATATATTCAGAACTTATTTTTATTTCCTCTCAATTACTTACTATTGCTTCTTTAGGCAAAGGATATAATAGGACAAAATGCTGAGGCACTTTTGTTTCATTTTTCAGTGAATAAAAACAGTGAACTTGCATTAAAATTCACATTTATTAGAATTTAATCCTTTTTTTTTTTTTTTACTGAAAACAAATTAAGGATAAACAACATGAACTAAAATCTCACTGCAGCTCAATGTTTTTTCCTACTTTAAGGCGATTCCTCTCTATCTCACTTCATGGCTTAGTGCTAGCCTCCATTTCTGCAACCATCTAACATTAGATCAAATCCCTTCGGGTAAGGATTGTGTTTTTTATATTCTCTGCACACTGTCTGCGACCATTTTAGATGCTCAACAAGCAATCAGAAATAATAATGGAAATTTTAAAAAATAACACTTTATATCTAAAAGACTCTTCATAATATTATCAAAACAATGGAGATGAAAAAGAGAACACAGGCAACCTATTCTAATGACTAAACACATTTTGCATCTGCACCGGCAGAGACGACCCACTGTTGCTGTGACTGAAATGCACCACTACTGCCTCACTGTAGTCACAGCCTTTGTTTGGTCTCCATGAACATTCAGCAAGCATTGATGAAGGTCACTGAGAGCCATTTTCAGCTCCCGAAGGAATGCAGTGATACATATTTGCTTCATCCGCACTCCCATATCAGACACCATTCTGTCAGAGTGCCCCTCTGCTGCCATCTGTCACATGGCAGCACAATAACAGGATGTTGGTGGGAAGGTTCAACCTCTGCTGCCATCCCACCAACATCCGCCTCTGACGTCACGGGCCAACTTCATAATACAGGAAGCACTACTTTCAGAGCAGCCCCCATAAAATATAGTTCATGCATATAAGTAACAAATCTTATTTTAACAAGTAAGCAACAACAACATAAATCTAGTGGGACACATGACCTTGTTTTTGTGAAGCTGGTGCATCAGGCCAGTTCGATGGCAGCAGCTGCAATTGAGCTCTCAAGGTGTTCATCAGAGATTTTTGATGAAATTTTACTCTTCCTGTGCTTGAAAACCGTTGTTCACAAACGCGCGTACTGCCAAAAGCAATGACATCAGTAAGGTGTGATGGGGAGGTGAGGGATATTACTCTCTGGTAAAAGAGGGCTTACAAAAGTCTGGTAAAGAGATATGATCACATTTTTAATTGCAATAAACCAAAAAATTGATGATTTTTTCAGCACTTCTGAAACCTATTCTCAAATTCCTTTCTCCAAACAGAAAACATGGCTGCATATTTTTCGCTGTTCACAGGACTGTCTTTAGCCAGTACATCAAAATGCATAAACTTATTTGCTATAACATTAGTTAGCACTGCAATGCACCTTCCCCATGCCCTGGTTTCAGCCCAGATGGGGTCAAATAGTGCACTGATACTCGGTTGGTGCCTTGTGATGGGTGTGTGCCTAGAGGGGAGCCACTCATCAGGAAGATGATGTTATGAGGCAGGGGTGGCCACAGTACAAGCTGGGCTGGGCCTCATGCAGCCCACGTGCTGGACATGCCTGCTGTAAGAAAAAATTAAGAAATGCACACCTACTGCATTAACCACCACTGCAGGCAATGCACATATGGGTTGTACTGTATGAGTCATCCTAATGGTAGCTAAGCATATTACTGCCTAGAAAATTAACTCATACACTGTGAATAAATTTCCTTTTCTACAGGGATGTTTTCCAGCTGTTATAAGATATTCAAATTTGAAAGAGAAAGGAAGAAGAAGAAAGACAGAAAGAATGAATGAAACAAAAAAAAAAGAAAGAATGAAGGAATGAAAGAGAGAAAGAAACTTAAAATCTGCATAACCTGAATGTGTTTAATGTAAATTAGATAGACCAGCCTAAACTTATTTCAGTACTTTTTAATTGCATTTATAATTAGTAAAATACATTAATGTGCTACACAGAAGGTCAGGAGTTCTGGTGAAAGGATCTAATTAAAATGCTCTACAGCATTTATGTCACACGTGCAGTTAGTAACCTTGAGCACTTCCTATAGCAGCAAAGGAGATTTTTATACTTCATTGATAATTTTTTTAATTAAGAAAAAAAAAAGAGAGTATGTTTGTATGAGAGCAGCACATGTAAGTATTCTAACATCTCACCCTACCTGTACAACACTCTGATTAGGATGGTTTTGTCTACTCCATATTGCAAATTTTTCAAGAGAGACAAATAAGCAAAAATGGGTTCACTTTCTTTATAATAAGGACTCTTAGATGCCCATGTGCTGCCCAGTCTTTTCCTCTTAGCTGTCTTGAGTCAAACTACGCAACAAAAAGTTGATGGGCAGAGATGGATCTGAAGTTGGTACCAGCCAGAAATTTGAGTGTGTGTGCCATGAGGTATTTCTTCCAACATCTAAATCTACTATATGTATGTATTTGAAATAAATAAAGAAATAAATAAATTTAAAGAGAAGCTTTCAGCAAAAAATCAGCAAGCTCTAATTAGTGGTGCTAATTTCTCTACTTAGAACTCATATTGTGATATTATTACGTTTAAATTACACATGCCCAGGTGTTGCAATGCTTTCCTTTCATCACCCTCTTAGGTGGTAAAACATCATTAACATTCTTCTGGCAATGGAATAATTGCTCGGTAGGATTAGAGATCTCTGCTTCACGGAGTTGCATACGGACTACTGGTATAGAAGTGAGTAAAGACTTATGGAAACAAAACAAAACAAAAGAAAAGGACCATGCGTAACAATAAGCATGGACTGTACTGAGAGCATTGTTAATCCTTATGCTTGTACCCAGACCACAAAACAACAAACAACCAATGCCATTTCTAAAACTGCTTATAAATTTACCCTTGCATACATTTGTGAATAACACTAATAAGCAGGTTTTCAAATATAGGTTATCTTGTTTTCCCCTATTTGGAATTACTGTATCTTGCAAGTCCTATTTGGAACTAAGTGTTGATCATGCCTGCATTTCAAAAACACAATAAATAATTTAAAAATAACCGACCGTCACTTATAAAATCTTTAAAATGCTAAATAGTACTCCCAAGTGAACTGATCCCAATTGCAGACTTTTATTTATCCTAGTAAGGATTCTTAAGACAGTTTCTCTGGAAGTGAAAGCTAACCTCAAGCAAACATCAAATCCAGCCCTGAGCTCTACAAAGGCAAATTTTCATTAGAATTAAAAATCGAAACACAAGGTAGACACAGATTATTCTCTCATGAAGTCCAAATGGCGCTAAAGGACTCCGACAACGTCCTGAAACGTTGCGAGATCTATTTTCATGGAACTCTAACTCAGAAAATCTGACGTATTTAAGGGAGAAAACAGTCAGCTTCTCTCATCTGAATGGTGCAGATCACTTTCCAAAGATGCCACATAAAGAAAAAAAATAAATCAAATTCCTCCTAATAGCAGAAGTACAGAAGCTTACAGAACAAAGATGGAAGAAAAATCCTGAATTGGGCAAAAATACAACTCCAAACCATGACTTCATAGTCTATAATATTCATAAAGGGATTAATATGAAAAATAAAATATGACAGATGTATAATATTAGTCTTTTTTTCCTAATGATTTTGACTGGTGCTATTAGTACTATTGTCTCAGTTTGAATCTAGATGTCAATTTCTCATTACGCATACAGGCTCTGGGTCAATGTTACAGATAATGAATATCTGCTGGTGTAAATGCTTATTGTGTCTCAGCCCAATTCTAGTAAAATTTAAATGGTCTATTAATTTTCTTAATAAATTTAGATATGGTTTCTGACTGCAATCTGTCTTAGATTAGCTAACAAAAGTGTCCAAAGATCCTTGCAAACTGACGATTCAGAATACTTCAGGCATATCATCATCAGCATAATAAATAATAAAATCTATTAATTTCTCCTTATCTTTAAGAACGGTGCAACCCCCATGTTTAACTCAGGCCTTCTCATATATTTCATCTGGAATTGTCAAAAATAAATAACGCAACTACTGTTAGAAACACTCAATGGACAGTCTCATTCTTTCTCTCTTTACAGCAAGCAGTTCAGAACATTTAAACCAAACCTCAGTACCTTCCCAGTCATTTATGCCTACATCATAACGGATCAATCGCCTCTTGTATCCATCAAGTGTTCTCATTACATATGACTATTTCCATCCAGAAGTCACAATGGCTCTGCCTCATCCCTGGAGGCATTCAAGGCCAGGCTGGACGTGGCTCTGGGCAGCCTGGTCCAGTGGTTGGCGACCCTGCACATAGCAGGAGGGTTGAAACTTGATGATCATTGTGGTCCTTTTCAACCCAGGCCATTCTATGATTCTATGGTTTCGCAGGGTAAGAGCTGCATATAGCACTGCGAGGCATCTGGCTGCAGTGTCCATAGGAAGCCCCATATGGAACAACATTATAGATTCCTGAGTGCCATCTACTGGCACTTTAACTGTTAACTAAACTTCACTTTGCTAAATTCCCTACCAAATATTCTTTCATATTTTATATATATATATATATATATATCCCACTTTAGGATGACTTTCTACCTCATTGATCCTTATTGCATAACATGATGTTCAGAGGAAATTTAATGGATACTTCTACTTTTTATTTTGGTGTTTTCACTTGAAATGTTGTGACATTGTCTGTCCAGACATACTTCTCAGTGTCAAAATGAACTGAAATGTTTCACTCAGTCTTAGTTCGAGGTTGAAATACGTCTGGCTGAACCGACGTGGTGCCATTGGGAGATGACATATATGCCCATCCTCTCATATAAACAACAGTTCCCCATATGGTCCATGTATTCCATGATGTGTCATAACTACACATTCAGGAGATAGTCTGTTAGGTTTTTCTCTAAAGCACGATTCAGACAAGGAGGCTGAGGAGCTGAACCGTAGAAATTACAGCCCATGTAAATAAATACCAATATAAATAATACTTGCCTTATTCAGGGAATTGACTGTGATATCTAAGGCATTTATGAAGGGCAAAGAAGCTCAAAGCAACAGGCAGATGTTTAAGGACGAAAACCTCCAAACACAAGAACAATTCATTCCGATACTCAGGAAAAGAAATAATTTTCTGGACAGTAATAACTGGAGAATGCAGTAGAGAATCTCTTGCCAAGCATTTCTCAGGATTGCACAAAGTTATTCCTCTGCCCACCGCAATGTTGAAAAGTCTTTCTTGTGTAAAGTAATCCAAGGCCAGTGTGCTTTTACACAATTTCTTAAATTAAAATGGCAGATTAACAGACTGATCAAGGAAAAAAAGCAAAATTCATCAAGAGAGAAATTGTGGTTGAGCTTAAAGATACTCAGTGGTTCCTTCTCAATTCAAGCATATCATTGAACAGTGCCCTTCTCCACAAAATTGTATTTGCAGCAGACAACTGCTGAAATGCTTATAAGACATCTTGTACAAGTTCGATTTTGTCCAAAATATATGGGAACATACAATAATACTAAATATTTTTTTTAATATATTCTAACTAAAAGATTTTAAGTCAGAAAGCCTTAGAAGAAAAGCCCTGCGGTGCTGTCAGGAAAAAATCCAACTGGTAGAAAGACTCATACCAATCACTAGGGCTGCTTCTAAGTTTTTCCTTAGAAATATCTTTCCTGGATCTACAGCAACAATTCGGAATATTTAGTCTTTGGTAATTGATGTCCAAAGTTAAATGCTCCAAAACTGGAATGTTTCAATATAGCAATATTCATCACTGTCTGAACACTGAAGAAAAAAAAATCCTACTTCAGTTATGTTCCATTTCTTCCTAAATAACACAATCAAAAGCAGCAAAAAATCAAAATCAGCAATCAGTAAATCTCAGCAAATCTACACTATGTGGGGATCTGCAAAAGCTTGTCTCTAAAATTCCATTTCTTGAATACCAAAGGACACTCCAAAACAGTGATTTTGGTCATCTGACTAGGCAAGAGTGAAGATCATGACTTTTTTCTACATACTAGCATTTAGGAATTAATATTTAACACATTACTTTCAAAAATGCTTTTTTAAATGTTATTTTGAAAATCAGTAGTTTCTTTAACCAATCAGTCTTGTAGTACAAGCACTTTCTAAACCAAAGCTTCGCCAGAGTAAATTCTGGAAATCTGGAAATAAATTTCATGGTAGTTATTCATTATGAGCAGCACTACCTGCTTTCTCAGAAGCCTTTTAGGGTTGCTTTTGATTATTTTCCCCTTTAGTTGGGTATCAGGATAGTTATATGCATAATTAATTCATGCTTTGGACTCTCAGGATTATGAAGTATTACAGGATGGCAGCACTAAGACAAAATGCTCTAATTCACCAGCTGTCATGTATTTAATTAGAGATTTTGAAGAATCTTTCCTACTTAGATGAGCCTTCATACTTTGTGTTCTAATAAAAAAAAAAAAGGAAAGAGAAAGGAAGAAAAAAAAGACTCCTTTGTACAAGGACTCTAGGACTCTGATAAACTTTTTCTTAGCATGACAGTCTTGTCTACCACATTAATGTTAGACCTGGAGTTGAATACCTTGTCAGCTGCCAACACTGACATTTTCAGAGAAGCTGGACTGAGAGTGCAGGCTCAAAAAATGAGGATTCTGTTATGTAGACAGACAGAAGGAGCACAGACAAGGTTCCTTTAAAAAGCAGGCAAGTTTCATGAATTTCCTTTTGCTTAGAAATAGAAGGAAAAATGTGTTTTGTGTCATCCATATGTTCACAAAGGTTCAGTCAACAAATATTTTCCCCTCCAAGAAATCTAAACTGACTTTCAAGAACTCAAGACTGATTCGTATCTTATGTATTTCATATGGAGGAAGAATATTCTACAAGAATTAAAGCTAGAAATATCCTTAAATTGACCTTATAGTCACAGACAATCCTTATGTACATCATATTAGCTACCGAATAGAAAACAAAATGTGTAAAAGAATAGATCATAAAAGTATGATTCCTATTTACATTATTGCAGCGTACACATTAAATTATTTTTGCTTGAAAACTTCTCTTGCTATAATGGCAGAATACAGTGCATAGGTAGTATTTTCAACATCAGCACCTGTGTTAATAACTGAGACACTTCCCTGACTCTGCAATGTGGTTAGCACTATCTAAATATTTTAAATTTTAGATATTTTAATGAGTTGTTACACTATCCAAAGTATGTAATAAACCCTTGAAATAGCATCCTGCTATAATTTTATCTTGAATCTTATTTGGCAAGCCTGACTTCCTCACGAAAATATAAGCGAAGTTCTCAATGTCCATTTCAGTTATGGGACCTAACGAGAGATCAGAAACTTGATGGAAGGAAAGACTATAGTAATAATTTTTAGAGATAAACGTAAAGGCACTAGTTTTAATTTTCCTTTATTAAATAGCCTTACCAGCATCAAGTGGTTCTTGATGGACTGCGTGTTCTGAGCTTGGGCTAGGAATTATATAGTATTATTAATTAATTAGCATTATCGATCTCTGCTTCCATTAAAGTCAGTGCATTATTCAACATTTAAATAGAAAAAAAAACAGGCTTAGAGTATTTCCTTCTAACGGGACTGCAAGGAAAAGGACAAACAACAAAAAGGTGTAAGCTTTGTTCCTTAATGTGCCCCTCTGCACTAAAAGTATGATGACTGTGGAGCTCCAAGTGCAATTAGGTACTATTTTTCTGGTTGCTGCCTGAAATTAGATGTCTTATAGGAGTGGGTAGAAAGAGCTAAAAGGATATCTTAAGTTTATGATCCTTATAAAACAATCTGTTTGGAAAACCACCAAATTACCACGTGTTTGTAAATAACAACACTAACAGTTGACAGCGCACTGAAGGCTGTATGGAAACAATTGCACGTTTTCTGGCCCACAGCTCACACTCCCTTCTTTTCCCCTCGCTCTCTCCACTCGTCCCAGCATTCAGTGAAACAAAACGGCTTAAATACCAGCTCTGCAGAAGGCCTGAAGAGGATAACAGCTGGGTAGTTATCTGTGTTGCAGTCAATAAAATGATTCAATAGACCTTCCATCAAATTGGTGTCCTAGGCTGCCTGTTGGACAGATATTGGGCCACTAGACGTACCTGCAGGTAGCCAGGGTAACCCTTAACAGGTGGTGGCTTCTTGGCCTTTCCAGACTCACGGACTAGGGAGATGTGTTTGGTTGGGAGACAGGCAGCTGGGGCCTTTCATTCAGGAAGGAAGACTGCAATACCTCAAGGATCCTAAAATCATCTTTAGTTCAGTTGGCTAATGCAGGAGTGGGGTGGGACTGGAGAGAGTGGTGCACTTCAGCAGTGGCAACAGCAGCTGTGGGTCACCTCCTCTGGTACAGAAAATAGGTTTACCATGACTAGCTTCTAGTTGCCTACACTGACTTGGAATCATGTGCTATATTTAGGAATATGAAGGAAAAAAAAATCAAAAATCTGCATTTGCACTATAAAAACAAACAAACAATCAAAAAAACTATTTGCTGTCTTAGAATTAACATGGAAATCTAAAAGCCATACAAGTGGAGTATTGGCTGGCTTGGGAATTTCTGAGACAGATATATCCTCTTCTTCCAGGAAAACTTTGTTTCTTAATCTATTTCTGGCACAGTATCTGAAAATAATATTTCTAAAGAAAATGCAGATTTGCTCTTTCTATTGAATGAGCATTTTTTTGCACCACGTTCAAAACAATGAAAGAGCTGGAAGCTGAAAATGGTTCTTCAACCCGCAATATAAGCCTAAAAAGGAACACTTAAGTGTATAACATTCTCATTTGCAATTCAAAATGCATTTTGCGGAGTGAAAATAACAAAGAAATAAATAGACATCATATCCAGATTGTACCTCAGAGACACAGGAAAATATAAATATGTCACTGAATATTACAGATTCACCCATCTCAGGAGTTAACGGATGAATTCATTTGCTTCATGAAAACTTAAATTGCCCTTTTGTTCCAATGGAGAAAACAGATGAGTTAATCAATGGCAAAGTGTAGCCCAACCACCCCTAGGTCTTGAATTTCCAGTTTCAGCGATGGAACCAACTGCAGGAGAAGGCATCAGAGGCAATATCACAGACAGAAAAACGTTGCTAGCCATAACACCACAGTTATTCTGACTGCAATCTTGTAATGTTAAATGGAATCTGATTATTACTGTGAGAGCTATTCTGCAGCAATACCACGTGCAATGTTTCTCACAGATGACAGTATCGCATTTCATCATATATTAAATACTGACCTAAACTACTTGTTCTTAAAACATTATTTGCTTCCCTTTCTCTTCATCACCTGCCCCTCCTCTTGCCCATGTATGCAAAGCAGCAGAGCTGGAATAAGATAGTTTATTATACTTTAAAATGAACAAATGCATAATTTGTTTTCATGGTGCAGTTGGTAATTTGCATCACAAAAGTAGTAGATCTCTCAAAAATTCTTCACTGCATCTAGCACCGAAAATTTCCTTTGTCATTATCTTTGAAGACTAATCTCACTGACAACACCTTTACAAGAAGGTCTCCCGGTAGCTCTCACACAGTAGACAGGTATATTAAAAACAATGAATAAGTTAAATTTTAATGATCATTTTCCATGGCATATTTGAAATGCATAATTTCAATAGTTATGTCTATTAAATCAAAAACAGTGCAATATTTCACTGATGTGAGCTATGGGCACCTCTCAAAATAGAAAGTTCTGCAGTAGAATTTACAGTATCTCCATAGGACAAACAAAACACAGTTAAACATTTCCCTGAATCAAGATCACGATCGTGTAAGAAGCTGAGGGACAGAACTGCTTCCAATATATTTTTCTGATGGTATATTCCAGCAAAAAAGGTATAATGGTGCATGCATCTTCCATTTCTTTACAAGTAAATATGCAAGAAGATTTAAGATCAAAACATGATCCTTACTAGATCTAGAAAGCCCATAGCTGTGATTGAACAAGGATGCTACTAGGGAATACCATGGTTTGCTTGAAAGGCGCATAACATAGGCCAAAATTGCCTCCATAATTCTTCCAAATTTTATTGACTAACACTTTTAATTAATTAACATTTTTCGCTGAAGGATGACAAACCAACCTAGATAGAGAAAACCTTTTGGCTTTGCTATTCCCAAAATAATTGGATGCTCCACAAAAAAAGAAAAAGAATAGCACTTTGAAGAAGCAGATGAGATAGGCCATGTGTGATGACAAAAAGGGGTTTAAAATGCAAATAATTATTTTTGCCGTTTGTGAAACCCTTCCTCTGTGCATAATGAGTTTATATATAAATCATATTCAGAAATACTTATGATGAAACTTCCATTCAAAATAAAACAGACAAATGTCTTCAACTTAATGAAATCGCACAGTAAATTATTTCCAAGAACATTCCAATGTCAAAGTAACTCACTTAATTATCCATTATCATAGAAATGTAGACATAATGTTAATTAAAATGAAGGGGCAAAACCATTTCCATTTTTTATTAAGATCCATTGGCCTCTTGAACAGCTATTAGCCTTGCTACCAGGGTGAGGTGTAGGACAAAAGTTGCCCTGGTGGGTAAACCATTGCACGCTGATTTCAACAGCTTAGGAACTGCAATGTCATAATGAGAGGCAATTGAAAGACTATCTGCAAGCCATTTGTACTGACAGCACACAGGAAGCTTTTCCACAACGACCATTATTTCTGCAGTGTATTTTGCAGCTGCAGTGCAGTCACCTCTAACAATGAGAAGAATTATCCATGCCTGTAGCTGAGAACACAAATACACCTGCGTAGTGTTGGCCATTGGAAGCGACATTCTGCAAACAAAATCTTCCAGCAATACACTCATCTTAGTTAGAACTTTGTCAGATTAATTATAGTGTTTGCACACTCCGTTATTTGTTTTAGGACTGGATTATCATACGGTGTAGGAAGTTTTACCTTCGGGGGTGAGCAGTGTAGCTGAAGGAGAATGAAAGGCCTGTGTGCTTTCTATATTTTGGTTCACGTCAGACACTTGGAGTAAAGTAGTTGTAGAAATCAAATGGCATTTTGGGGAAACTTCTACATTCCCTCATATCTGTACATTTAATTACAACTCCAAAGGAGATGTTCTCTTCACGTGACTGAAACCACTACTATAAATCAGCTATATCACTATTATTAAATCAGGTTTATCGTGAATTAGCTGCAGGCTTGTGGAACACAAAACACACAGTGACAGACCTGCACCGCTGTGGTAAGCATTTACCAAAGCAACATAACTTGCTGCCATTCACTTTTTTTTAAAAAAAAAAAAACATTTTTCTCTAAACAGGATGATATAAAAACACATCTACTTGGACACAAATTCTACCATTCTGTTCGACAGTCAATTTCATTCTTTGCGCCATTTAAATATTTTTGTACAACTGCAAGCAATATGATTTATGTTTGATTTTTTTAAATAAAATATTTACTTCAGTGCTTTTAATGTTCTGGGAAACCAGCACTCTTGCAAAATTGATCTATTACGAATAGAATTCCGTAATTTTGACTTCTTCCGCATTTCACTTCAGACATTTTTATCCCTGAATCATGTTAATTAGTCCAGAATTGAATTCAAATTGCCATAGGTATTTTTCTTATTTCTACTTCTTAAGGTGTCTATCATATACAGAAACAAAACACGGTGGTCATGTGGTTAACAGGAGCTATTATTGGTGAAACTATCGGCAGCGCTCATTCCTGTGTACAGAAGTAGGTTATTTGAATTCACAAGTTCAAAGGTATGTATGTTTCACTCTGATTTTTACTGTAAAAATTACTTGAAATAGGTGAAAGAATAATATAGGTGTTACATAGAACATTATTTTAATATAAGTACTGCATTATATCTCAAAGTGTGCAGATTCAAAATTGTATCCATGAAGCCAATTTTCACTTTATGACATTATAGTATCAGAATATATAAAAATCTTACGCACATTAATATCACTCTTAGCATCACTGCTGATTGTCATGAGAACAGCCTTCGATGAAATTTCAAATATATATTATTTCCTTCAGTCTTTCGAATGGTCAATTATAATTGCTTTAATAATTCAGAATGACATGAATTTGAATCTAAGGTAATAACTGACTTGCATATTACTTACCACAGTGCTTTAAAAGTAATCAGGAACCAGGTCTCTGCTGATGGAATAAGGGCACAATCACTGACTACAAAAAGTTTCAGTGAAGGGTACGAATGTTTCTAAATTGTTTTCATAATCCTCTCTCACATGGCCAACTAACCTGCCACACTTCAAGAAATTTGGTACACTGCTGGCCCCTTCTGAATGCCTCAGCCTTAATCAGAATGACTCTTGGACATTACGTGAGTAAGGATTTGGAAGAGAAAAAAAAAAAACCAACCCCTATCCTTCTGATTACTCCATAGTAAGCTTTATTCTGCTATTTTTCCAGTTTTGCAATTAGCAAATTGCATGAATACAATCTGGAATTCTGCTAAAGGGGACCAGGGGGGAACATACAACAAAATATTTTGTAGTGCAGCATCCACTGCACTGCTTTGTGTTGTTGGTTTTCTGTTTGTGTTCTTAAGGAAGAGGGCAAAAACATGGATTCTTCTCAGCTCTACTAACAGCTGCTCATGACCTTTGTTAAGCTAAGAGCAGGACAGGGGGGGTTGGAGAAGGGGAATGTCATCTTCCCAACAATCCCACGGGGACTGAAGAGGTGAAGGAACAGTCACCTCCCAAAGTTTTTGGGTTGTTTCCAGCAAATGGAACGACTTCCACAGCCCCTCAGGGACCTCCCCATGAAGCACACCACGGTGCAGCCAGACTGCGCGCCTTGCTATCCATCCATAAAACTATGGGTTTGGGAAACCATACTGAAACACCATTTTTTCCCTACCCTGTATGAGACATTCGTGTGGCATTTTATCTCCAATAATCTACTTAATCACATCTCAAGTTTTTCTTAAAATACTCTGTGTTTAGGTGCCTGTATTGCAGAGTTTCTGTTTCTATGGTTACCCGCACAGTCCACGTTTCAGAACTGCCACGATAAGACAATGATAAAAATGAGCCAACTTAGCATAATACAAGTCCCTGCACATCTAACATTTTTTCCTCCTTTCATCCCTCCTCCTGCACTTTGTAAAGCTCTCTCAGATCTCTCGCCACACACAGCCTTTCAAGGAAGGCAAACACCTCTTTTACTGAAAATGCCCAATTACTGGACAAATTTCTTGCCTCCCCCCAAGTAACTTTACAACTCCTGTATACATCTAATGATAAGGTGTAACGGTTACTATAGCAACACTGCTCTAGTAATAAATAACACAATCATGCTTCTGATTCCTTTCAACGAATTAAAAAAAAACTGAGCACACCCGGATTAATGGCATAATTTACTTAGAAGTCTTCATAGATCATTACTTATATTCAAAACCTTTAGCTAGTTTCGGTTCAGCGTATTCTCCACATAATCAGGACTACATGAAATAAACAAGGTATTTGTATTGCAGTGGTGTTATTACTTCATTTATCAGAATGCCACAAGTGACAGTCCTGGATTCAGGTGAAAACATGCTACATGCCTTGAGGACATCAGTAGGCTTTCATGGCTCTGAGCTCCCTGTCCTGGGACAGGAGCCACCACCAAGCTCAGGACTTGTCCCTGCAAACAGGATAACAAAACTGAAAAACTAGTTGTTAAGAACTCTGTATAGGGCAGTGCTTGCATGGAAAGCCTGATCTCTCCAACAGACTCACCAGCATGTGACCACATCACAAGAGCAGTCTCTGTTGCAGTGTGCTACCTACCAATGGCATCTCATAGGGGAAGGGAAGGACTCCACAAAGCACTGCTCTGAGCAATTCTTATCTGCTGCTAGATCCATGGCCCTCTACAATCACTCCAGTAAATGCATGATGCATTTCTGATCTTACATAAATTGGAAAACATCCAGCTAGCCTAACTGCCCACAAAAAACTGTCCTGAGTTACTATTCCTGCAGTGGCACGATGAGGTTCTGCTGATTGCCTGCCAGCCCCTTCTGGAGGCACAGCCAAGTCCCTTCTGCAGCAAGAGCGGCCTGGGAGGTCTCCTGGGGACAGTCTGGGATGAGGATTCTTCACCCAGCAAATTCACAGGCACGCTGACACGCATGAATCGGTGTATGCACAGCTGGGAAGGCCTTGGGGGAATCTGAGGCTGTTTTACAACTCCCAGTATGGCAGCTCCAGTAGTGGTTAGTCACTTGGTTCGCTGTGCAGGCCCCAGGCGCTTCAGTCAATCATTCAGTCCAACTCCCCCAAACGCTCCATTTCTCTCCCTCAGGCAGCAGCTGGGGAATTCCTGACCACACAAAGAACTGGGGACTTGAGAGCTCTTAGTGCGCACACAGCAGTAACCCCAATGCCCAGCTGCCCCTAACTGCCCCTGTAGGACCAACCTAAGTTTGTCCCTGTATGTTGTACTGACAAATACCATGGCTGCTAACACACCTTCCCCATAATGCAAAATTTAAACAGAACTGGCATACTGGAGACAACACATACCTTTTTAGCAGTGTTTAACTGAAATTTAGTTTAGAAGGATATTTACTGAAGGATCTCAAAGCAATAATAGAGATTATATCAGAAATCACAGCTGTACTTTGGATCACCATGGAAGAGTCATCAGTTATTATGCAATCAAGGCTATCCTCCTCTTACTGGTGGTATAAATTACACAAGTCAGCCACTGCTCACATTCTAGCTTTGCAGTAATTCTGATTATTATGGGTTTGTTGGGGTTTTTTTTTGTTTGTTTGTTTTTAGGTTTATCTGCATTTGTTTTGTCAGGTTTAATCATTCTTAATCCTGTGACAAGAGGTGAGTTTCACCCTAAGGCCAACTCAGAGTCCATGAAAAAAACGTTACTGCTTTTCCACATAAGAGTGCATTGACAGACATCAGATTTGGTATGGTTGAATGACTACTACACTTTCCAAATATCAAGCTTTTTCACAAAAATAAGCAACAAACAATTAGCTAATCTCAAACATAACTTTTGAGAAGACCACGTGTAAAGGTCTGTCTGCATTACTTTCTGCAACAAATCCTCTCGGCCTATACGTACAGCAATAGACTAAAAAAAAAATCACATTAAGACTATGAATAAACACTACAGACAGCCACATTAAAACCATCAAGGATTCTGCAGTGAGTACTTTCTGATGAATGATCATAGACTGAATGTGACCATCAATTGAATGCAATCACATATTGAATATAACACATTGGGCTTAGATGTTCAGCACTAGATTGCAATGAAGGACTGAAAAAGGGTCCCCTGGTGATTGAATTGGCTCTGCTGCTCATAGTAAGCAATGCAAGGACATTAGAACAATTCTGGAAGGCATGAAAATACCTTTTCCATATATTGAAGTTACAATCCACTGGAAGGCTGCCTATAATATGAAAGTGAAAAAAGCAAGCCACTAGGGGAAGAAAGGAAGTTGTGAACTTGAATGGGAGACAAGGACAGTTGAACTGAAACTCATGGGTAGGCAGCTCACCCTGAAACATGTTGGTGTTACAGAGGCAACCTGACGACAGTGAGAAAATGCTGATGTAAAATGGCTGCCAAACACTGACAGGAGAAAATGTCTGCCAGCCTGGGAGCTCAGCCAGCAGGTAGGTTCTTCTCTTGGCATTTAGGAACTCGGTCCAGGAACTAGGGATGTCCTTTTCATTGACTCACTTGGCAACCTGAGAAATGGAGACATCCTGAAGGTACCATCCATAGAGCAAAACAAGAAATGAAGAACATACTGTTAAGAATAAGAATCAGTTTGGAAAAATAAAGTTTAAGAAAATAATATAAACTAAAAAACATTATCATTTATTGGCTCTCTCAAGAGGAAGATAAAAATTTACAGTATCCCTTAGTTACTTGATGTGGTGGTGTCCTACGCCCTCTTATGTCTCTATAAGACAAAACTAACTTGATTTCTACATAAAATTGAGCTTCTCGCTTTCCAAGAAGCTTTCTATGCTGCATGTATTTTCTCTCTATTATTCTAAGCTGTTCGAAGTGTCTCTAGGACACCTTTGGTTGACTCCCAAGCATTGGGTTGTCTCTTAAATTCTATGGTGCTCCACACCCTGTGATGCAGACCAGCCCCAAAGTGAGATCTGCCAGTTCCTTTGGTCCATTTCTGGGCCCACTTCTGGGAGGGTTGGTCTCTTCTGAGGTCAATTTCCCTAATTACTTATTAGGTAACCTATGAGGTTGGCATGACCTTGACCACCCCCTCCATTGATTGGTTTGCAATGATGATTTTATAAATATGCAAATGCACATAGATGTACGTAATCTGATATAAGTATAGTCTTGATAACCATAACCCATCATTAGTATATTTGCTGTTACAGTATTGACGGTTGCGACGCAAAGTACATTCACTATCATACTATTATTGGTAAGTTTCGTTGAACATATAATACCATTGCTGCCATAACACTGATTTTACTGATTTCTAACTGCTACTACTATCAAATAGTGCTGTATTCCTAATATCCTGGTAATATCTATAATAGCTTGAATCTAGCTAGATAACAATTGATTCTATTCAAGAAGAGGGCAGTACACTGTTTGCTTGCAGTGAAAGAAAAGTCTGATCAAAATCACCACAAATATAAATGCCAGGAGTAACATATGAGTGCTGCACAATTTCAGTCCTGAAATTGATCTGAAAATGCATTGAAAGTTTTTACTGTGGAGTATGCAGGTATTGTGTACTACGAACAGAGCCCATATAAAATTCACCCTGTCATTCACGTAGCTCACACAAGCGTACAGTACACAGAAACAGTCTCCAAATTTGCTTCATTATGCCTGTTAAAAAGCTCTGATACATGAAATGACCTCCGTTAATTCAGTTATTACAAAAAAAAATCCAACAGGAATACACAAAGAATGATGTTTTTAGAAATGCAATACTTAATAAGTAGATGCACAGGCTCTGTAGTAGGAATTTCAGTGCATCTGCACAGTTCTGTTCTCGAATATTCTGAAGCACATTTCATTATTTTCAGCTCTTTTCTTTTTCAGTTATCATTACAGAAACTTCCACAAAACACTATACCTAAAGAATTCCTGCAGTCCCAAATTTTCCACTGCTTGTGTGCTAAACGTATAGCCAAGCATAAAATCTCTATAATAATACATCGAAATGTTATTCAATGGCACAACAGTTTTCCTCCAGACTACAAATAGAAATTATCTGTTTACTGGGCAAAAATATAATTCCTCGTGCAAACACCAACAGCAGTCATATTTTTGTTCATTCTGTAGAACAGCTAAAAACAATTGTGATTTATTTCATATTAGCTGTGAAAATAAACAGTTTGGTATTAATGAAATGGGAAAACAGGATTGCGTAATTGCAATTAGCATGTAGAAAGCTATTTCCATTTGTTTACATAAACACAGTTCCCTGCCCCCCTTTTCAGCTAATCCTTAAATCCAACTTTAAATGATTAAAATAAAAAAAATTCCTATGAGGGTGTGCTGTAGGAATCTTCATTTAAATTCTGTCTGAGCTACAATAACTGCTCCCAAAGCACCATTGTATTTTCCATCAAGACCTCTTCAGATAGAACAGTCCCACTGAGATGCAGCATTATGCTTCTAGAAGCATTCGGTCAGCAGAAAGAACAACAATCTACGTAAGTCTCAACCCAGCAGAAAGCAACCTTGGCAAAACCTACCCTGGTCACCTCTGGGGACTCTGCTTCATTGACAGCTGCAGGATTTTTCCCTTTTTCGCTGCACAAGGCCAAGGCACCACGACAGGGCACTGCTCCAAGGACACAGGAACTGCTTGGCAATTACTCATATGGAAATCCTCTTGCAGAAGAGGAGAACTCATTGATCCTCAACTTTATGTATAAAAGCGCGGCCTTAAAACATTGAGCTGAGGGAAGGAGGGATGATAAGATGTTCTACTACCAGAGCACCAGAAGAGCAATTTGCCCATGAACATCTCACTAACAGACAGGGAGGGGGAATTTTCATCTGATTAAATTTATCAGGTCTGTTTCTGCCGGCAACAAAGAAAGGTTTGTGCTCCATTTTTATACTACGTTTCTCTAAAGTGCAGTGGCAGGATTTGCTGGAAACTCTAAAAGAGCGTGAATGCAGTGAAGGTACTTCTCTCAGTAAGCAATAGGGAGTTCATCTTCCCAAGTAATGTGTGATGGAACCCTGCTTTCCAGAAAGGGGCTGAATGTCTCCCTACCAATAGGAATGGTGAACAAATTTATGAATTCACCAATCATTCTATGATTCTATGAATTCCACATTTTGCACTGATTGCACATGTAGCTTTGTTTTATACGTTAAACTGTTTTTATCTCAACACATGAGTTTTCTCACTTTCTTCCAATTCCGTTCCCCATCCTTCTGGCAGGGAGTGAGCAAGTGGCTGGGTGATGTTCAGCTGCCTACTGGTGTTAACCCACAGCAGTCTTTTTTGGCATCCAGAGGCTCAGAAGGTTTGATATAACAGCAAATTTAATTAGAGTGTGCTAAACCAAATTTATAGCTATTATGTCTGTTTAGCTACTAACTGGCAGGCTCATGTGTTTGCTTGCCTTACAGTATATTAGTGTCTATTGCTCGTTAGTGGCAGCGTTTTGCCTTTGCTGTTTGCGGTGCTCCTTATCATCTTGCTCTGCTGTGCCTGGGAACATTTTGATAACTGCAGTGGGATGTGCCTGGTCTGGCAGATGGTCAGAGCATTTCTGCTGATCCGGTTCTGCTCTACAGGACAGGCTGGATCCACCACGTGAACCTGAATTGAAGAATCCAACCTGCGGATAAATCCACAGGAGAACAGGTACATCCCAAAGCATCCATGGCCACAGCTGCATCCACACTGCTTCAGTTGAAAAGGTTATGTCTACTAGCCCAACAACACATCAGGATTTCAGGCACAAGAGTGCAGGGAAACGCTATCATTAATAAAACAGAAGGTAATAAAGATACTATCCTTTAAAGAATATCCAAACTTGGTTTTAACACTGCTACCAATACAGAACTTTCCATAGCCTTTCCTCAGTGATCATCCCAAATAACAAGTAACTTTTCCAATTGTAAATGTGACATTTTTTTTTTCCTAAAATGAATTTCTCCAGTTTAAACTTCCTGTCAGCAGCTTTTATGATTTTTTTTTTTCCTAGCAGACTGTAAAAACTCCATTAGCAAAGTTTTGTTCATGATGTGAGCACTCATAATGTGTGATCCCATAACCTTCTCCTGGTTAACCTCATCAGATTGTGCTCCCAGAACATCTCACTACAATTGAAATTGAAGGGTAATTTAAGTTGGTTGAAAGTAATTACATGAGTTAGTCAGATCCATAGTGCTAACAAGCCACTTTGTGTGGAAAGTCCTGTGGCATCACTAATGACCACAAGCCCTCTAGGTCTCTCAATTTCTACTTTAAAGAGGGCTTTGAGTAGAGCAGCACCCCTGTTAACTATGCTAAGACACAGGTATATTAGTCTCTAATTTTGTGACAAAAAGTCACCTTTCTTTTTCTCACTTTATTTTTGACTTTGCCAGGAGCACTTGGCTGATACTCCTTTCTCTTCAGCCTGGGAAACTTCTAGCTGTGTACCTGGGTGCATGTTAAAAAACGCAGTTGAACTAAATGATGACATACTCAATACCATAACACTGAAATTAATCTTAAAGTAGTTTGATATTACATTCGTAGCTTTGCACCATGCTCTATCACAACGTTGCAATCCCTATATTCTGAGCAGCTCTTCTCAGTAAGTGTGGAACAATGCACTACTACACTATGGATGAGTTCTGTTCTGATTCTGTGTGGAGAGGGACAAAAAAAAATGTAACTTGTCTTGTGCTCACTGCCTGTGACAAAGCAGTGCAAAAGACAGAAACATAAGGTTCCCAATTTAGAAAGGAGAGACAACCTATCACAATAAATTAGGTTACGTGCTTGTATTCCCTATTTAGAGAATCTAGATCAAATCCTCCCAATCCAAGAAGTTGTTTGGGTGAGTTATAATAATAAATAATGGATGCATTGGTTTTAAAAAAAAATCCTGTGCACTTACAGCAAGAGATATTTGGTACTGCACTCTGATAGCTTTCCTGGGTGAAGTCCGCAGCCTCTATTTTGTAAATCGATTACTAACAACAATTTATGTCCCATAGATGATAGCTGCCATTTAAAAATAACTGGCAACGCTGTTTGAATCTACATGGAAAAAGATAAAGACTAAATGATCTTTAAATAGTCTTCAATATTCAGAAGGATACAAAACTGTCTTCTCTTTTCTTAAGTTACTTAGTTACATTATATACTCCTACTCCTTGAAACGTAATATTGAAACACTAACACATAAGAGAAAAAAAGCCATCAGCTGTAACCCTTTCTCTGTAACCTCTGCTGCGAGCTTCCTCCCACCACAGCCAGGTCAGCAGGCATTTAGAATCATAGAACAGCCTGTGTTGAAAAGGACCACAGTGATCATCCAGTTCCAACCCCCTGCTATGTGCAGGGTCACCAACCAGCAGACCAGGCTGCCCAGAGCCACATCCAGCCTGGCCTTGAATGCCTCCAGGGATGAGGCATCCACAGCCTCCTGGGGCAACCTGTTCCATGAAACCATAGTTCATCTCTGAACCTTCACAGGTGCCCAACTTCTACTGAGACTGAGAAAGAGTTGTGGGAAGTTTGTAGAGAAGCAAGAAAGGTAAAAATTACAGATGGAGATGTAGAGATGGGACTGTTGGGACAGAATCAAGGATTCAAGGGGGAAAACATCAGCATGTTTTAAGACCCCAGCAGGACAAAGAAAAGAAAGAAATGATGAAGAGCAGCCAGTTGAGTTAGGACAGTTGGGTGATCATACTGATCTATCGGTGCCATCAGTTTCAACTGACCTTATGGAAGAGAACAACTTGCCAACACTGAGAGCTGTGTGCGGAGGCCAAGCATTCCTCTCCTGACTGATGTTCGTGGAGACAGCAAAGACCTGTCAGGCACCTTAGGATGTTAATTACTACACTAATAGCTCATTATATTCTGTCTAGATTTTGTGTGCTAGTCAGAAAATAATTGCTTTATAATTTCAAGTGTTGTATATCATGCTTCACTTAAAACCCGTTTGAAGTGGCCTGAGCAAATAAAGCCCAAAAGTGAGGGGTAACACAGTATATCACATTCAGGTGACTGGATTTATTGAGAGCAGGTAAAAGACACTTTTTCTTCACCTACACCTTAAATTTTAAAAAAGTTTTTACTCCAAGTTTCACTTTCAGTATAAAATATGCCCTTGTGGAAGCTGTTACAAATGTCAACACTTTAAGGAGCATGAATTTATGGTGGCATTGAATTTTAATGGCACTATAAATGTCTATAGTAATGGTGATATATCTGCAGCAATAAATTGCTACGGAGAAATATAAAAATAAATGTAAGATAAAAGATTGTGTATAAAATGTGTTTTTACATACTCTTTAATGATTAAAAATCATAGAAAACTAGAGGTTATAAATCACTGAAAACCACTGTTATATTTTACATGCTGTTTTCCACATATAACATAGAGATACTATTCTTTGGTCAGAAGGGCATTAACTTTAATGAGGACGGTCCAGGTGATTCTTTTGTTATTGACTTGAACAAAACTTACTGACATTAAGGACCACGGAAATACTGATATGAATGACCCTCATCACCAAAACCATGCCTGCTATGACAAACAAAGTTATAAATAGTTGGTAATTCTTCCTGCCTGCTCCCTTCCACCACCCACCTTCCCATTATTCACTCTCTCTCATCTCATTCTAGCTGAAAATGAAGTGTTCACAGGACAAAGGTATATTCACAAAATGATGAAAGGAAAACATAAAAACAAGGAATACATGCAGAAGAATATACAGATTTTCTCTGTGTGCCTCAAAAGTAGCGCTTGATATAATGAATGATCAGCCTGCACTTCCATTAATTCACTGCCTTAAAAACCTTTATGTCCTTCATTTATTTTCTTAAAATGGGGGCAGCTGAAAATTATGAGATGGTTTCTTGACAGTCGCTGATGCTGACATCAATAAAACCTACAACTCCAGGAGTGTTGGTGGACAAAATAAGAACCCAATATTGCTTGGTAAGGGAAGAATATTAGATAGGCAAAGCAAACAAATGGAATCCCAATAAACACTCCAGGCTGAGGAGGGGAGGTGGGGAGGGAGAAGTAACCGGTGGGTTTTGTGTTTGTTTTTATGTACACTACAATCACTTGAAATGCAAGAAAGAGCTTTTTGTCTAAATTGCAGTAGAAGTTTGTCCTAAGAATTCATTGAAGCCCCTGAGAGATGGAAGATGACCTGGAAGATTGAACAATGTTGCTGTAATTTATGTGCATAGAGAACTGTGATGACCAGATAAAACTGAGCCCATGTATTATACTCATTTCAGACAAGGAGAGTTGAGGTAGGAAGTGATACTGGGGTATCAATAGTTGAAACGGAGCACATTTTAAACCACGAGGTTTAAAAAACCATCATGCTTACTCTACATTTCCCTTCATTCTAAGAAAAAAAAAAATCAAGGAGTAACAATATTAAGTTGCTTATTAGCAACATTTCTGTCTACTTTAAGCAAAACTCAAGTGGATAATTGTTAGCCTAGATGTTGCCTAATAAAATAAGCTAAATAAATAGCTGGAAATGAAAACTCTATAACCTGACACGGTACTGTCAGCTGTCGCCATGTACAGGGTTTCAGAAATCATTGTCAAGGGTGTTCCTGCCATGCAAGAATCAGAGCTACGATGCTGAAGTTGTAAGAATTTTGGAGTAGGAACTGTGCTTACCTCATGGAATTATAAAAGCTCCTTATGCGCAAGTGAATTCTGTAGATACCTACGGATGTTCATGGAAAAACAGTTGCCAGAAAACAGCAGGCTTCAGAGCAGAAAGATGTGTGAAGGTCTCCCAAGAGCAGATAAGCTCCAGAGATTAGTAATGTTGCTGGACCTGCAAGAGCTGATAAACTGAGAACACCAAACATCTGCCAAAACTGCCCAAGGCCAACAGTGTACACTAGCATCAACAACAGATTGTACAGCTTTGGACCATGTCCAAGACAGCAGCAGCTATATGCAAGCAAAGGCAACGAGATTATACATGCATCTGATGGAACAAAGGATGCTCTGAGGGACTTCCTGAACACCTACTTGCAAGCCACTGGCATGACACTGGTCTGATCCTCTGCTTTTGAGTATCCAGCTGGTATTGGAATCCCAGCTGCAGCTCCAACCAGGCAGCTGTGAATGACTGTACATGTGTCTGCCTGTCTGTCTGCAGAAATAGGTAAATATATTGTGAGAGCTGATACCTGCTATTAATAATTACATCTTAAAGCTATTAACTGCTTAATCAATAAAAGGTGTTCTAAAACCTCAGCTATGATTTCTGTCTCCTCCTGGCTCAATCCATTGTCAGGGAAAAAGGGAAATTACAGCAATATAGCACTGGGAAACCTCTGTACAGTCTGCGTGGGAGTGGGATAGGATCATGAAAGATACTGTCAGGGCTCCCAACAATTTCTTATTCAGTTTTATCGAGGACTGATTTAATTTCAATTTTAAGGAAATAAGGAAAGGAATCCTAAGTGCTTCTTAAAATCCCATCTTCTTGTTTCTATCTCTAAAAATTGAGATGAAAGATGTGAAGTCTTTCAAAAAGCATACGAGAGGGTCAGTGTCAAAAGGGAGAGCATTGCTGACCTAAGATGTAAAAAGATATCAATTACAAATGCACAAAGAAAATAAAATAAAGGTTCAAAGAAAAGCAAGTTTTTGGCAAATCAAGCTTTTCTAACTATCTAGTAAAGGAAAGTTGAGGATTTATCTGTGATACTGAGTACAAATTACTGTTATTTGCACTGCATATTCTTGATTCATATATTGCCATCTGGTATCACATCCTTTCTGAAACTTGATTGCATTAGAAAGAGTACAGTACATGTAAAGCTACGTACTCATTTTCCACATCAATCCCTTTGCTTCTTGTGCCTCATTTCTTTTCCATCCCTTGCACAAAAAAGAATGCAACCATATCACTTCAAGACTCATGCAACCAAGTCATTTGTAGGGAGTGTATCAAATACACTGTGCATTTCATTGGCCTGCAGATTATCACTGATACTCAGGCATACAATGAGAATCAACGTTACACACTCTCTGGGGACATGGTGAAGTAGAAAGCAAGAAGGAAAGGTCACCCCCTACCTGCTTTGCCTTCTGCTACTCAGCTTTCAGAAAACTGGTTTGGCTTTCCTGTTTCCATGAGACATCTCTGAACTTGCCAATGGATGTATTCTTCACATAAAATGCAGCTTACAGAGGTTTTTTTTTTTTTCTTTACGATACCATGTGAAACACCTGAACTTTTTCTCCCTTTTATTTTATTATCTTTGGCCATTACTTAAATATTTTAATTAACATTAGAAATAGAAGTTGTGACGGTGCTCTTGCAGCTGCTAGAATGAAGTGCTCAGCAACAGAATTCCAATCAGATCTAAAGAAGTGTCTGTTCATGTATTTGCATGAAGACCAGATATGTTTTTCTCTGTATGATTGCCAGTTTCTCTCTTATTTTGAACAGAAGCATTCTGCATTTGATTATGTGTGGCATGTTTCATCTCCCTTCCACATTGGCCTGTGCTTCACAAAGGAAAAGGGTCAAGTCTCCATGCTGTCCACTTACTCTTAAAAAGGCAAGTAGAATATTTTCAAAATGAATGCCCCTATGCTGTTAATGATATTAAAATCCTGGCAAGAATCCCTGGTGAAGAAAGAACCCTATACTATTCTATATGAATAGGTAGGTGTCGATTTAGCCAGGCTGATTTCCTAAAATTACTGCTTGTGCAACCTAACCCAAAGAAAGGACATCGAACATAAGCAGGAAAACTATCCGCAGTTTTCATCACGTTCAATTCATAACTGACACTGTATTCCAAACTTCCAGAAAACCACTGGCACAGATACATGGTATTGACAAGACGGATAAACGTCTTATTCTACACAACCTTAAATTAGTTAACCAATATTCAGTTGCCTCATGCTCAAGCATCTATTCTGGCAAAACAATGACAGCACAGAAGAAAGCTTTGAGCAATAAAATCTCATGGCTGAATGAAGAGGTATCTGTAAAAAGAGTTCTCCTACAAGAGCCCATAAGGCTGTCAATTAGGGAAATGTTTCCAGATGAAGCTTTCCCTTTCAGTCTGATTAGCAAAAGGAAATATCTTTCTCATCAGTTATGCTACAGACTCAAAATACATAAAGTGACCCATTTGATGACAGTTATTATAATTTCTGTGGTACTCACATAGCATAAGAGTTCTACGGATGCTTGCCCTAAGATCTGCATTTATAGAACACCATCTGGTACTTCACACAGATCAAGTTTTGCTGTTACCACCATACCACAAGGCCTTGTCTCCCTAAATATAGAAACATCAGAATTATCCACAGAGTTATTCAGCTGTTACACCGCGCAGCGCTCCCACTGCTTTGTGATTTTTTTGTTATTGTTTTCTTAAAGTGCATTCACAGTGTATTCAGTGTAAAATTTCACCATTTCAAGGCACTGTTTGATGACAGCTATATATAGATGCTTTTGGACTGCTGTTTTCAGCAGTGTCTGAAATAGAAATTCCTAAGCAGCAGTTTGAGAATTGAATTTTTTGGAGGGCACATGACCAAAGCACACGACCATAAGTAGTGTTTGCAGTTCTGTCACAAACTCACATGCACTCTCGGTCAGAAGTCACAGACATCAAAATATTGACTTGGAGAAAAATCGTCGTGCTCCTTTCTCCACTATACACAGAGATAACCGAAGCATCTCTGAGAAGACTTGAGAAAAGAAAGACTAGGTGAAGCTATTTCCTAAACTTCTCATTAATACTGAGAAGCAGTTAGAAACAGTCTATTGGCAGGACTGACAGACTGGAAAGGACAATTAAGCACGCCATGCTGGTATAGCCATGAGATCTCTATTAGCTTAGTGGTAGGTCGGTATGTATGTATTTATGTCTCAGTGTATGTAGTTGTAGCTAAACCAGATACAGAAGAAATGAATGAATAGAGAAACGTACAGAAACTTCTAACAAATTGTAAGAGGTAAAGTAGAAATAGGACCAGAGGAAAGGAGTAAGCGCTCCACTTCTGAAAGACAAAGCTGCTATAAGCATCATCCCATGTCCCGACAGTTACCAAACATATTCGAGCACTGACATTAGCAATTAGCCTCAAGCTAATTCTGTAAGGATGCTACAGGAATGGAAGTATGGCTTAGCAGCCAATTGCAAATGCACATGGGAAAACTCCTCCCACTTTCATGACAGGATTCAAGGTCCTTAAAAGTAAGAAGTTCAGACTCAGCTTACGGCCTTTTTTGGGTGCTGTTGAAGATACATGCCACAAATACACTTGTCGGACTGCGGCTGTACTGACATGCAATCCGGGTTAGTTCATTACAATTAGTCTGCTAACCTTTTATTATGCACAAGATATTCTAAATGATTTCCTTTCCTAACACAAAACTTTTGCATATTACATCCTGTTTCAAAGCAGCTGTGCTCAGATGGCTTCCAACAGACAGGTTGCTCAAGTTGTTCTTTTCTCCTTTGTGTCATACTCTAAACCTGTGAGTTGACTGATGATAAACCTACGAGGAAAGTCGATGCTTAATAATACAGTGTTGTTATCACAGTGTACAAACCACCCAGGATTACCTGTGATGGTAGTTCAGTGAATTCTGGTCTGATCAGTGATTCATTTACAGCTAAGAAATGTGGGTATTTTTTAAATTACTCATAGCTGAATATTATTATTCCCATTTTATTCTTTAAGAGTATTCTAAGAATTTAGTCTGATATACTGAAGAATACATTACTGCTGAAGTATAATGATCTGCTTTTAGGTTTTTTTTTTTCAATACCAATTTTGAAGTCAATTTCTGTATTCTCTGTAGGCAAGTAAAGCTTCTCTTCAGCTCTAAAATAACAATCTACACTGGAAACGATATTCAAATTTTATCTCATATTGTGCTGGTCAGACTTGCATACTCCAGATGTTAACATCAGGATGTGACCAACCAAATATGCAGGGGTGGAATGATGAGCAAGGGCCTCGTGCCCATAGAGCTCAAGGAATAGCACAGGTTGTAGCTGACCATAGAGAAGAGTGACGGAAGTCACACTTTTATACTGTGATATAGCTGCATATTGCAAATTGCTATATTGTGCTTGTAGAGGGATTTCCATACCTTGCTGTATCACTTTTCTAAGTCAAAACCCTGTGTAATATCAAGTACCTTCCAGTAAGTCCATTACACTCTCCACATACGGAATATCTAAAAGAACCTCATCAGACTGCAGAGATGCTTACACAGGATAACACTGTTTCCTTCAATTAACCTTTCTGCAAGAACAACCTGAGTAGTCATTCAGGAAGAAAGAGCTAAGGGATTAACAGCTTCCAAATCATGCAAGTAAGGAAAGGTTACCCTGCAACAGTCTCTGACCAACCTAGATACAAGAACTGCAATTACCCACATTTGCTCACGTGTGCTAATCTGAGAAAAAGGGAGAAAAGGTAAGTGCAATGAGGAGGTGATATACATAACAGAAGGTTCACATGCATGATGTTTTGCCTTTAACCTATGTTTTGAGATGACTGGAAGCCACACACATTACAGTGGAAAACAAGATTAATTACAGCACTCTGCTTTTAGCAATATCACGTCTGCTTTCCCACCCCAACACTCCTCAAAGCAACCGTAAAGTTTTGTGCCTCATCTTTGGGGTTTCTGTTTTGCAGGAAAAAAAAAAACATAAAATGCAACCCATTTAAGAAAGTTCTCACTTTGGACTAATGAAAATCATGGTTGTTCAATATATAACTAAATGCAGTACTGAATAATTTGAATCCCCGTCTTCTCAGTCCTGCTCTGTATTAAGACAATTTGAAAGGTAAACCTTTTATCCAGAATATATGAAGAAAGAAAAAAAATGGAGGCATATTAGTTAGATTAATGAAATAAAGATGAAATAACTAATGAAATAAAGATTTCTTACTTAAATATCTATACTGTGGTCGATCCTTACATTACAGCCCAACTGCGTTCGGCACTGCGTGTTTAATGAGAAATCCCTTTCATAAAAGAGCTCTCAATCCAAACAGACACGAATGATAATAGAGTTCCTGATCCCTAAACAACTTATCTCCCTTTTAGACAATGGCCTAACAAGCATTACTGGTCTAAAGTTAACTATCATATGAGCCACAGAAAAGAGTAAGCAGTAGATAGGAATACACATTGACAATTAAACACATAAATAAGAAAATGTGGTACTATGTTTTAAAGGAGAACAAAGCAGTAGAAAGCTTTGGCGATTATAACTAAACAGTGAGAGAAGCATGATTGAAATAACACACTGGGATTACTTAAAACAATTAGAGATGGCCCCAGTACTACATCCATTTTTTTTTGAAGTCTTCAGATGCTTACAGCAGGTCTACATTGCTGTGCCCCTACCCACTATGCTATATTACATAACACAACTGATATCAAAGACAATCCAGAAACCAAAATGGAATTAAACAGAACTAAGATCTGCAGGATTCAGTCACGACTGCATACCAAGTTACCAGCATACAGAAAGATTTGTAATGATTATACACACATCTCATATTTTCCCACTGCAGTGCATACAAGAGGGTTGCACGCAGCCCTAATCCAACTTGAAGAGACTGCAAAACCCATCTGGTGTTTGATCCCATAGCTGGGAGCCCAGCAATGGACGGGTGTGAGGTGGGGGAAAGACTCCCTCTCATAAACCCCTGCCTCCAAAGGAACAATCCACCCAGTCCAGCGTTCCACCCCTGACAATTTCTGATAACTGCTTCCAAAGCAAAGCACGTCATTAGGCTTTTACTTAAGCCTAATTATTAAAAACGCTTTCTTGTTCCCTTAAAACGAAGATTAGTTAATAACCTGATTCTCAAGAGTTATTAAGGTTTTTGTAGGCCTTGGTAATTCACATGTTAGTATTAAAATCTGGTTAATTCTGACAGCCAGCTGAGGCCAGGCAAACAACACTCTCCCAAGGAATGACTGTGAGCCCTTTGCTGACATTAATGACTCCAAGAGCTGACCTAGCACCTAACAGTACATTACATCATCCATACCTACTATCCACTCCTCTTCTGGTGACTCCCTGAGTTACACAGTGCCTGTGCAAAGCCCTCTGTGACAGCGAACTGAAAGGAGGATGATGCATTCCTGCCTGTGAAAACAAGGAGACTATTTATGTTACTGACTCACTGCAGTTCTCTAAAAATTCCTTCTAGCAAGATGAAGGAGTTATATAATATAAAACCCCAGAAGTCAGCAAAGTAAATTCAGCTTTGTTTAGAATAGATCTCTTCAAAATCAATTCCCAGATTAGATGACACCACTCCCCAAAACATCTTTTTAAAGCACCTTTTTACTTTTACGATAACAAAATAAAACCCACCATGAAAACCCCCAACTAAAAAAAAAAAGCCCACAATTAGAAGACTCGACCAACATCTATTTGCTGAGCATTCAGTCCTGGATATTATTTGCACTACTTGCATTTTTTAAAATCTTATTCCTCCCGAAGCAGTTGTAGCAAAGACCATCTAATTACTGAAGAACAGAAACACACACTTATATGCATGCTAGCTAGCAAACACTAAGCTTGTTCTACAACCTAGATTGATATATCAAGTAATCACAGGACTAAGTGTTTATGTGAAAAGGAGTGGGATATTGCTTGTACAATTAACTATCATAAAACCCATCAACACTGGAATCCTTCATTTTAAAGGTAGACATTTAAAATTTCTATTTTCCTTCCATAACTAGTATGTTGGTATTCAGTGCTAAACTACAGATGACCCAGAACAGCTTCAAAGGCAAACTGCAGATGGTGCCCCTTGACTTGCTTACACAAGAGACAGAGTTTGAGGTCAACTTACTTAAGTTAGCGGCACACTTAGGATCAGCCTCCAATTTGTTTTCTGCAAGTATACCTTAATGATTGTAAAATTTACTATTGTAAAATTGTACGCTTAAACACCAAGACAACAGTTTTCAGGCTCACTGACTTCACAAATAGTGGTGTCCTCAGTTTGCTGAGTGTTACTATAAATCTACTTATCCTCAGCTGGGTTCCTAAGCTGAAAATGAATGAGCACATTTTCTATTCTTTAAACTTACAAGTTCGTTTTTATCTATCAGGTAAGAAAAAAAGAAAGCAACTTCTCACATTTTCCTTAAAAAGTTAGACAATTGTATGCTTACATGCATGCCTTCCTCATTCCTGGTAGACTGGGTTGACCACATACATCTCTTCTCTCTCAGATTATTAGCCAATAGATGATTAATAATCTTAGATTATTAAATGGTTACTCTTTAGGTAACAGTGATCATGAGAATAAAACTGCATTCATTAGTCTGTTCTTGTCTATCAGAGCTGGTTTCCATCCATTACATATTTTAGCATCTTTGATTTTTTTCTCTCCAACTAATTCTAAACTTAATCATGGAAACAGAATAATCAAGATGGCCATTTAATACAGGATTCTTCTGATTTTACAGAAAATAATCTTCTTTATTCAGAAAGAAAGTAAAACTTATGATTGCACAACTTCTCTCAATGCTAACCCTTTCCCTGAGCCTAAACCTACTATTATCCGAGCTTTGAAAATGCCTGTTCTGACACTGCCCAGGCAAAAGTAACGTTCACAGCCAACTCCTCTGGGCAGCCTGCACTTCCTTTGGTAGATCCTAAGGTGACTCAAGCGTTTGTACCCAGTAGGTGTCAAGGAAAGAAAGTAATCCATCACAGATATTGATCAGTGTTCCAGCTACTACGCTTTCCATTCCAGATATGGATTTCCAGGGAAACACAAAATCAGAACACAAAATCCTAAAACTGCACTAGGATTTAAGATCTACTGAAATTTATACACTTAAATCTGAGGATGGAAACTTAAAAGCCCTACCTAAAGAGAAGATCAGACAAACAAACAAGTAAACAAACATCAAAAAAGTTACAAATCAATTAAAGAACAAATTAAAAAATAATCTGTTACTATCTACATTTTTACTATAGGATTCTCCAGGCCTGGGTGTGGTTTGGCTTTTGTTTCTGAGGGCAGAACAGACTGTGTTCCATCCCAAACCTAACACCTACTTTGACCCACAGTCTATGTTTTCCATTGTATGCTGCTACCAGAAGAACTGCCTTGGCCTAATCCTGGGATACCTGCTCTAGATTTGAATGTCCTGACCTGACCGCACCATTTTAGCATATCAGGCCATTAATCTGTTTGTAACCAAGATATAAGGTGCTATAAAAGAAAGCATCAAAGCAAATTTCAATCTTCCTGATAATAGCTCTTGCCCAAAATGCTGTTTATGCATTCTACCTGCTAACTGTTGTGTATGAAATGCATACATCGCCTTTGGAGCAGGATCTGCATGCTGAACTCTTCCACTTTACAGACTGCAATCCCCACCTCCACTTCCCAGCTCAGCTCCTGCCTTTCCTCATTCATCTTTCTCTGCAGCCCCATGCTTCCACCATTGCTCTCAAAGCCCATCATTCATGTCTGCCATTCATCTCAGTAAGAGCGGAATACACGCCTCCCCTTAACTGGACAGTGAGATCAGAACAGCGCAAAAGGACCATGCTTTACAATAACATGCCAGTCGGTGCCTCACATCACAGTGCTAGCTTCCCTAGGTAGGAACAGAACATCCTGGCTTTATAAGATGACATACTTTCAGCTCTAGTCTCTCTCTTAAGCAACAGACACATAAACCACTATGGTGGCTCATTTGTTTTGCTCCAGCTTAGCCTACCTGAGGATTTTAGTCTCCCTGACCTTGCCCAGGTCACTTAGTACTTTCCCCTCACAGTGAGAACTAAAGGCTGACACCACAGTAACCCAAATCTCAGGCTGAAACCATGGCAACAGGATCATCCTTCAGGCACACTACCTGAGATACTCAGCACAATTTCAAAATATTCCATTTGAAATAAACCTCTTTCAAGCATTTCAATTTGCTGACGCTCATTCCTTCAAATTATTACAATACAGACTTTCAAGATGGTCTCCGGTTCCTGTAAGAACTTGGAAGGGTAAACTCTCAAAAACAGTTGACCAGTTTTCTTGATACATGAAAGAACAGTTAGAAAATTCTGTCCTAAACCTCCCTGCAAACAGTGGTACATAAGAATTTCCATCTGTCCAGCTGTGGATGTTCTTCAAAGTCATTTCTGTCAATTCCTCCTTTACTGAAGGACACTAGAGGAAATACTACCAGTTATGCAACAGAACCAAAGTGAAAACACAGCAAGAAAAAGCCTTTTCACATTGACCAGCTCCTTTCAGCTTCATTGATTTTAATGTTATTTGTAGCAATAACAAGTGCAAGAATTTCAGACAGAGTTGTGATTTTCATGTGATGCTTTTCCTTTAAGCAACCAGTAATCAAGAGAACAAGTAGCCTTCCTCTTTGAGCTTTCCTACAGGCTCTATGGTAATTAATCACAGATCTGCCTACGTTTTATCAGGCGTGTATAAAAGAATGTAGGGATCACAGTGTGTTATGTCTCGTGGATAATCTCAGAATCCTAACAGAGTCATACAGAGGTTTTCTAATTAAAATGTGCAGTGAGATGTGTACACAACCATAGCAGCAAGTGGGACAGAGGGAACAATATTGGTCAGAGCTGGGTTAACGAATTCTCAACCATCTAGTAACCATATATTCAAACACAAAGATCATTTATATGAATGTAAGCAGTCCATTAAATACAATGGAAGGAACAATTTAATTTAGTGATTTTTTTTTTTAATACAGAATACTGTGAGAGTTCTCAGTAACTTAATGCCAGATTGTTTTAAAAAGGTATTTAATTGCCTGAGTTGCACTGAATTATTACAGAACAGCTTGCCAGTAGGAGATGACTTATGCTAATGATAGTTGGTATACACTTTTAAGAGAGTTTCCTTCATAAAATAATTCTTTAAGATCTCTAACGTAACTGTCAATATTTTATTATCCACATAAATGTCAAATCTTATTCTGAATCATTAATTCGTTGGCACTAAACTTCTGGGAAGCAGCAAGACATGTTAATTATGTATTGCATACTATTTCTCTTAATCAGTTACAACCGTGCTTCTAAGTTAACATCCTTGGTTTTTTATATAGTTAGAAAGGGTAAACCAAAGCACACCACTTCATTTCATGCTATTTATTTAAAAAGCATTTCTCCCATTCTTTCTCTATTTTTTCTTCATATACTAAACAAGGACTAAGGGAATATCTCTAGATCAGCTTTTCTTGCCCTTGTGGGTGACTAACTTCCCAATTCTTAACTGGGAAAAACCACACAGCAGAACAAATAGGTGCAGGAAATTCCCAAAGCACACTAAAGCCAACTTCTTGGTGTAGGTACTAGAGGAGCCAACCAGGAATGTTGCCCACCTGGGTTTGTTCCTTGCAAAGAAAGAGTCACCACCATGAGTGAAGTGGTGATTTCGGGCTGCCTTGGCCATAGTGACCATGAAGCACTCAAGTTTCAAATCTTTGGTGTCGGGTGACAGTGAGAATTTGACCCCAGATACGGGGAGATTTGGTATATATACACTCAGTAAAACAATTAATAAAATGCACTTTGACTGTGACCTGGAACTTCAGAAGTACAACTCCAAATGCCAGCTCAAGCCATAGAAAAGCACTTATGTAAAGGATCTCATTGGTATGGACAGCATAAAGGGTTCTTGTCAGTTGAAAGATAATTTTCAAAAATGTTTCTTCTTCTGAGCTTTACACAATTCCTTACTCTAAAAATGACTGCAATTTGACTCTTTTTAACAGACCTGCCAATGCTGCTGCAGCGAACAACAGGAAATTACTGGGATTGCTTTATTCGCCTTGCACCATGTGCTCCTGTCCATGCTGCATGCTGACTGCACTGATAGTGTGTCCTGGGAAGCTCAAACAGCACCTGAAGAGACTGACCTGTATCTACAAACCTACTGGGGGCTAAAAACCTCCCCTCCCTTCACTTTTGAAAGGACATTATTATATGTATTTGAGCTCTTTTTAGATCAAGTTTATCTGCAGGTAAACACAAAACAAACCTGATGAATCTCTGGCAAATAAGGCATTTCGAGCAAAAATAAATAGAATTTGCAATCTGACAGGTAAGCTCTTTTGCTCAAGTTCTGAAGCTGCTATTATGGTTGGAAAAACAGTTATACAGACCGTTCAGAAATTCACCTTGCACTACTGCCCATCCAATATCTTATTTCTCTGATGGATTCTCATTTCAATGTAATCATATCCCCAGTAAAAACTGAATAGTGCTGGAATGGAAGGTTTGACACAAGTTATTTGGTTCAAAATATATGAAACAATATTAAACCCGGCCATAGGGTTTTTCAGGAGGAGGAAGGGAATGTCTGCTTGGCTACATTTAAAATATATTCCAAGTGAAATTCTGATTTTATAGAAAATATTCTTGCTGATCTGTTTGCTGCTTATTTCTGTAGTAAACACGATCATGGGGAAACGTGAGGCTTATTTAAAATCCTTAAAGGTAATTAAAGCTGAGACAGTTCAGGAAAAAAAACGTCAAAAGTAGAAATGGTTCACCAATGGTTCCCCCGTGCCTAAGGAAAGCTTTAATTAAAAGTCACAAGAAAATAATCTGCAAGAAACAAAAATGAGGTGGGCGCTGTTAATTTGCCTAAGTCTCAAGCAGATAAGCAATAAATATTCAACAACAAAATTTACTGTGGTTTTGTTCGTTTTAACACTTACTGGAAAATCTGCTCCCTTGTCTTCATCCTACTGACTGCTCCTTGGCAATACAACTGGTTGCCCAGAACTGGGGCTGGAAATGTCACTGCATAAGTTTGTGTGGCTTTTCTTCTGCAGCATATACTGAGCACAGTGTCCTGTATTACGTATTTTCACCACTGTCAGTTCCTTTGGAGGGAGGAGGGATTCCAGCAGAAGAATCTATTGAAAAGCTCTGAAGCAATGCAGGTAAGGAGATCCCTTTTCCCAAAGCTAATCTGCCTGCTGAGGCTCTACTCCAGCTATTGGACGCAATCCTGGATTCTCAACTGGTCCCCTAGAAAAAGTGACAAAGAATTGCCTTACAAGGAACAAAAGGAAGGGGAGGACTCCCCCTCTGTGCTCACCCCAGGCTCTACCACTGCCCTTAAGAACCAACTAGAACGGATCCCCTACACAGGATGACAACATTTACTTGCCTGTTGGAGAAAGACAGAATTACTCTGTCAACGCTCCTATTCTAAGACCTAACTTAGCAATGATAATGCAGAATATAAGTTTAATGGTGTACATCTGTCTGCCCACAATGGATGCCAACCAGAAGAAACTGCAGAAATAACTATTAACCCTTCTGCTTTTTGCCTCCTAGCATCCTGCCAGATCAAGGAACTTGGAATCCACCTGTCATTTTAAGAAGTAGAAAGTATGGCCTGCTGTGCAAACACAGAATTACCAAGGTCACACTGTTTTGCTAACCAGGTGAATAACTGCTATCCATTTCATTTCTTCCATCCAAAGGGCAAATGCCATTGTAGGTAGAAAGGGCACACTGCACTTGCTCAGAGCTCTTACCCCAAATTCATCCTAATCAGATTGCAATCACAGAGAAAATAGAGTAAAACCCATTTTTTGCCTTTTCAAATTTGTTCATAAGTCTTTCTTTTCTGCGTCCATAACAAAGAGAAGAAAACCCAAAATAAGCGTGATTTTCATCTTAGAAGTAAGAGCGAGTTTTCTACTCCCTTTTATCAATCTCCACAGTCATTTTGAATTTTAACAGAAGGGCAACTCCACTTATAATTCAGACATTTCCAGATAAAATAAGCAAAGAATCAGTCCTTCCTACAGTGAAAGCTGAATTGTGCTATTATCCTACACACGGCAGGTGCCAATTTTCTACAGAATCATGAAGTGTCATAATTATAAGCAGAATTACTTGTTAAAATTCAAGAAGCAGATAAATAACAAATGGGAATGTTGATTATCCAGCAAATGTACAAAGAATATAATATCTGCATCTGATGAAACCGGTATATTGTTTTTGTTCTAAGGGGCAAGATGTATTCCTTCAAAATGGAGGGGTTACTTTAGAATTTTAAAAAATATTATTTTAATTTAATTGTTTCTCAGCATCCCTGTATAAACATTTTTCCCCTGAAATATTTACAGATACTGTCATTAAATCTTGGGAAACTGAAAAACAGATCGATGCTACAACCACTTACAATTCTTGGTAGCTATCTATGATTTGAGAAACCTGAGAGGAAAGCAAAGAGGCAGCATCCAGAAGTGGCTCTCCTGTACTTTTCTATTTATCTTGTTAGCTTTTTTCCTTAACTTTTCCCCTTTTGTCAGAAAGCCCTGATTCCAAACCCACCTCTGTGGTGTGAAACTGATACACCCAGCTAAAAATACTGGAAATAAGGTGAGCGTGGATGAGCTAGAAACCTGCTCCTACCTCCTCCCTGCTGTAACCACTCTTTGAATTTTCCCATTACCTTTAGCATTAGTGTGGTCTGATTTGACTTCTGTCTAGAACACACTGTGCTGGTGAATTCACCCCCCTCCCTTGTTTTTAGGGGAACTTAGTTTCTACTATAACTTTCTATTAGCCTGAAATTCCATTGCAGTCAGTCCTAATAAGCTTTATTCCCTTTGTGTTATTTATAGGTGGTATTAAGGCAGTTTACGTTCCTCATTCTGAGGAAGGCATTTCCCTAGCATCAACTAGAAAAAGCAAGTCCTAGAAAACAACACTATTGCAAAAATCATACTGCATATAACACGCCACAGTTCCTCCTGATCCACCGCTCTGTTCCGTGATGCCACTGTACATGTAGGGCACCATTAATACACTATTTTTGCAATGACCAGGGCCAAGTGGTGCAAAGGTTATTTACCACCATGAGTTTGATGCAGTAGGTATTTGTGAGATGAAGATTTTGACAGAATGATATTTTCACTTCGAGAGAGGAAACGTTTAGGTGTCCGTATAAAGGCCACAAGTGTTAGAACTTGAAAAAGCAGCCATGTACAAATCCTCTACAGGATTTTAACCATTTTCTCTGAAAGCAAACATTAATGTGTTTACAGAAATAAATGTTAAGCTAACTCGAAGCCAGATGCAAGCGCATCGACTCACAGACACAAATCATGTCACAGTGGAGCAGAACAGCAGTTCACTTCCCTGCTTCTGCTGGAGGCGGTCGGATGCTCTCAGAGAGCTCTGCAAGAACTGCCTTTGGGATGCAAACCCCCTACGTCCTTAATTACAGAGTATCACGCCCACTGAGGAAGTCTTTCTAAACTCTCTAAGTAGGAAATTGTTTTAATCCTCTATTAGATTGCAAAAGAACTCAAAAGGCATACATCACTCTAAGCTGAAAAACCTCAGCTTGTAAGTCATTAAAATAACATTTGAGCTCGTTTTGTGCAGTCAAGTTCTGCAAAACAAACTAACTGCAAGATTCAAGCAGAGAAAGAGACACACTGCGATCGTATTTGTGTCAACATTTTGTATGGCTGACCATAAATTTAATCCACAAGAACTCTAAAACTACATTTCTCATTATGCAGGCACCTGTAAGGAAGCATTCTAACCAGCTCCCTTTTAACCACAGATGGATACCCACTACTGAATAAGCAACACGCACCACAAAGATGAGTGCTTAGCTATAACAATAAAAACTGGTGGATAAAGAAAGTTTCTGGTCTATCAGAGCTGATACATTAAAGAGGCAATTATAGCCCATGGCAGGAGGGTTGGAACTAGATGATCTCTAACATCCCTTCAAACCTAAACCATTCCATGATTCTATAAATATTAAATAAGTGTAACTACTCCAACTATTAAACACTGACAAAGCTCCAGGTGAATTACAACCAAGAAATCTGTAGAAAAGTGGTAAGGGGAAAAGGAAAGCCCATGGCAGGTCTCTGACAAATTACTTAGGATGGTATGGGCTATAAGAGAACTGGAGTTGCAGTTAATATAATTGTGCAGGGGACAAAAAATTATTAAAGAGAATTTAGAAGTGAATGATGAAGATGACCGTGACAACAGGTTGAATATATAGAAAAGGGAGTTCAAGGTGTAAAAATTTATATGGATTTTTTTAATGTTATCCTCCTCATAGGAAATATAAAGCCCACCTGACTGTTTGTGGCCAGAGGAGGAAGCTTCGTTTTGTGGATTAAGACAGAAGGAAGGTGTGTAAACTGACCTATCGCTCTAGGGGGGAAAAAAAAAAAGCATGTTGATGAGTTTATAGATGTATCTTTTCCTATAGAGAGATTTTTGTACATTTCTATTTTTAAGGTGGCAAAACAATAGGATTTCCTGCCGAAGTACAACACATAAAAAGCAGTTTGCTGTTTTCTACAGCTTAAGGCACTGCCCCAATGGTGAAATGAGGAATTCATCAAATGAATCAAAAGAAACCTTTTCCTAAAAGGTTTCAAATAAAAACTTTTTAGGGGACATCTGAGTTACTGCATCTGTAACTTAGCACCTCTAATTATGTTCTTCATTTTAATAAAACCCTTGTGCCGTTCAATTTCGATTTGTTCAGTAATTGTCACGTATCAGAGTGGACAATCAGAAGGAAAGGCATAACCTTCAGGAGATGCCATTAGCATCCAAGTGGCAGCAGATGTTACCTTCTGCTCTGGTATGAATATTCACATTGCATACACACGAGGCTGCTGATTGCACTACGTATTATGTCCTTACCTTCACTACTAAAGCCTATAGCGATAATTTTGGCAAAGCTGTTACCCAATGACTTTCAAATAAAATGGAAAGCATATCTGAATATAAACTTTTTTGCCAAAGTTAAATACATCCCAGCTAAAGTGAAATTAACCTTCAAGTGGTACTTGAGTTACAGTAAACCAAAAGGCTACGTAGTAGGAGATTAGATACACTGTACTTTAATTAGGTTACAATAATTCACCTCATTAATCTTCTAAAAAACAATAACCACAACAGTTAAACACTGTAATTAACATACCCCATTTCAAGCCTTATTTTATTTTTATACCCAATATTTTCAAGTGCAAGTAACTAAAAGGCAAACAAAGGATAGAGCAAGCATCAAGTTCCCTGGATGGGGACATAACAAACATCCTCAACCCCTTAACACGTGATGGGGAGAAACAAGGAGAGCACTGCTTTGGTTTATATCTGTCCCAGTCTGGGCCATAATGCCAGTGGCTGTGTCATCCCTCTGGGAGGATCACCAGTTTGGACAACGCACTGCAGCTAAAACACAGCAAGATGGTGAGCATGCATGTTTTCCCTTTTCATTGAACTACATAACTCTTTGGAAATGATGTGCAAACATCCATCTGTATGTGCCACGGCATAAGAAAATTCCACAAGGCTTTATTTGCTACAGTATTAGAATTGCTGTTGTAGGCAGCGAGTGATATTCACAGATCAGAAGATCCCATCATACGCACTGAGAACATTCCTCCATGCCTGCAGCACTGCTGCCTTGGGGCAGGATGAAGCGCAGGAACACTGCATACCAAAGGACAAGGGAAAATGCACAAAGTAAATTCGTAGGTAAAGACACATCTACAACATGATCACCTGGGGATTATTGCCTGAAGAGAGGTTTTAGGTTTTGGTCAGATATTGGAAGTGCAGTTGGATGCAGAACAAGGTGATAAATGGCACAGAAAGCCAGGCATCTTTGGCATTAGAGCTCAGAGGTGTCAGTGAAATGAGTTCAGCGTGGAGTCACAGGAAAGCAGCTCTGGAAAGATCAACAAACACTGAAGCATTGCTATCCTGGGGATCTTCTATAAGTTCATGAGCTACACTTAGTATTTTTATTTAATGAATCCTAGTCTAATAATTGCAGGTATTTTCACATAGATTAAATAACAATTAGGGCAGGAAAGCAAACCTCATTTTAAAGATTTCCATATATAAAAGCAGCTCTGAGAGTAATGCTGTGGAAATAATTAGGAGGCATTACTTTCAGAGCAACTTATGTTCCTCATTCAACTACAGTGCTAAATAAGGTTAATAATTTGCTTTGATTACTTCGATTTTAGTTTTTTTTTGTTCACAATAAATTTCCAAAAAGGCTGTGTCCTCATAGAAGTGTTGAGAAAGCCAAGCTGAAATATTTAAGTGTTGCAGAGAACAAAACTCATTCATTTATAACATTTTTCCATTAAAACAATGAAGTACTGAAGTTCAAATGATAGGTGGCTGTTTCCTTGAAGATGATTTTCTGTACATCTGATAAGTCATAAGCACTATGAAATGCACCTCAGGCAGAACAAGCACAATTTTGCAGAGTGATCTTGGAAA
Organism: Gallus gallus; assembly: GCF_016699485.2. Lineage (NCBI taxonomy): Eukaryota > Metazoa > Chordata > Aves > Galliformes > Phasianidae > Gallus > Gallus gallus. The sequence goes on from NC_052545.1 coordinate 11,760,952, forward strand.
TATACAGTGTGTATATAAGGATTAGTTACGAAGGTGAACAAATTTAATATATCTAGTTGCTTAGATATCATTATCATCCTTCATATGCTTCAGACTTATACAAAGAAGAAAAAAACACACATACTTTCATTCTATAAGACTAGCAAGATTTATTTGTTGGGTTTTTTTTTTTTTTCCTCTGCAAAGTATTCTTAAGAATATCAACAGTTTCAGAGGAGAAAAAAAATGATCAGTCATGAAACTCTACTTGAGAACTAGAGGCACAGGCATTATGCATATAGACTTCATGGTGGTTATAAACACTTAAGCATGAGGAAACACACTGATCCAAGACGACAAGCATGTATCTGTGCAGCTCTTCCAGCATCTTAAGCACAATGAGGACAACAGCCTGGGAAACAAAGAGGTCTCAAGCATTGCCACATGCCACGGGATATGGAGAAAATATCCCAATCATACCCACTACACTAGAAAAGAATTTCCTATTTAACACTGTACAAACAGTGTTTCTTGATGCAATCCACCTAGTTTTATGTCTTTAGTAAGTTTAAAACTACTAATTTTAGTATTTACGATTTGTGTGAGAGCAGTCCATGATCACGATCCATTACATTCATTCTGCTGACACCTAGAGGATCCCTTACACAAAGTTTAAAGCAAGCAAAAAAAAGCAGCACAGAACTTCAAGTGTGTGTGATGGAGTACTTGGTTTTTGCCATGGAACCAGTAGAATGGTGATGCCATTCTATGAATGATCTGACCAGAATGATCTGGGGAATGTGCTGAGCCAACATGCTAGTTCCAGGGCAAGATACAAGAAATACTTCACAGTTGTAAGAACCACCATGGCAATAGTGCCCATTGAAAACAGAATATTTATAAAACACTCTACACATTAGATGGTCATTGTTCTAATGCATGGTCACACAGGTTACAGGATCCCTCAGAAAGCACCTTCCGAAAGTCAAAACAAAATCATACTCAATAAAATTCCTAGTTTATGTTGTGTTCTATAGTAATTTAACTGGCTCCCTACTAAGACCGATGCTCTCTGTTTACGAGGGTGGATATCAATAGGACAAGGGGGAATGGTTTTAAACTGAGACAGGGCAGATTTAGGTTAGTTATTAGGAGGAAGTTTTTCCACACAGAGGGTGGTAACACACTGGAACAGGTTGCCCAAGGAGGTGTGGATGCCCCATCCCTGGAGGCGTTCAAGGCCAGGCTGGATGTGGCTCTGGTCTGCTGGTTGGCGACCCTGCACATAGCAGGGGGTTGAAACTAGATGAGTGTCGTGGTTCTTTTCAACTCAGGCCATTCTATGATTCTGATTGTATTTAACAAACATTGCTTTCAAGGAAATCTTTTTCCCTTGGAAGCCAACATTGTAGAAGCTTCTGTCAGATGCTGCAATAGAAAGAAAGGAAAAAAAGTCTAACATTGCATTCCTGTTAACCCTGAAGTCTTCTTGCTCTGCCTATTATCACTGAAAGCTTTAGAAACACCACTATATCATAAAGGCTGTCTTATTTCTTCCCAAAAGACAATCACATAGCAAGATCTCTAATAAAAAAGGAAAAGATTAATTGGAGAGCTGCCTTCAGAGACCAAGTGTTCCAGACCTGACAGTTTTATTATGTAAGTAATTAGGGCAACATTATGAGTTATGTTATCAGAGCCAGCAGTACGATCAGCAATTGTTTGTATTTCAGGGTCTATTCACGAGTACAGTATACAGAAAGAGCACTAAAAGGCAGAAGAAACAGATGTTGATGGAAAAGAGCTGACTTCTCAGCTGAGCACTGTTCACCCCCTGCCAATGCCTTCAGTGAATGTATCTTCATTAAAAGAAATTTAATCTTCAACAAAACCAAGAAAGCTGTTGCCTATCAACGCAGTCTGTAGAAGTAACAAAACTGCACTTCTGCAGATGTCGGAGCAAGTCAGATTACAAAAATTAAAGATGAGAAATAGCAGTTCAGGGAGAAAAAACAACAGTCATTTGCACTAACCTCTGCTCATTTCTTCAGCTAAATCTGAGCTGTGCTTTTGTCAGTGTTCTCAAGCCACTGTTGCTTCTGTGGGGGAACGCACACAGCTCCTCCTCCAGGCAAAAGGCCTACAGAACAACAGCTGGAAAGAAACAAGAGCCCAAACACTCACAACTGAAAAAGCTTTTGCCTCCAACCTGGTGACGCTAAAGACAACAAGCCTTTGCAGATAAACCAGCAAGCAGGGAGATACCATGAGGAAAAAACAGGAGTCAGCTTGAAAGGAAGTACACAGGAGGCATGGACACTTGCAACAGCATAGAGAAGAGGGTGACACGTTATCAGTCAGAGATGAGCCAGTTATTTGCCCAAAGGTATCCCAACAGCATCACAGCCTCCACTGGGAATGGCTATAAAATAGCACTCAGAAATTCACAGGTACATCTTAGCATCTGGTCGGTGTTTTATCGATGATTTCACTGACTGGGTTTAAATGTATAATTCAGTGATTGCCAGTTAATCACCAGTCATTAATAAATCAATAAACTACTTTGGGTATGATTGATTTAAAGAATGGGAATTGAATTTTTTTCCTGAGTGACAGTTTTTCCATCAAATCTTAGTGTTTACTTAATTGGCTTTTTTTAATCATTACTTCTGCAACTGTTTGAGACCATAACTGGTATCCTACGCTCAAAAAAAAAAAGTAATTTCATCTGAATTTAAACCTGGTGTGAAATCAATTCTGGTTTTGGTATCGTCAAGTGAAAATTTGATGTACATCATGAAAAGAATCACACATATAGTAAAAACATGGATTATTTAAAAAAATCATAAATGTTACACATAATTTGTCCACCAACGCATTAAAATATTTTCATGTATCAGATCCAAAATCACATACAAAATTCCTACAAGTGCATGCTGTGCTTTCCCATAGCAAGAGTTAACACACCAGCACAGATGGAACCAACTTCACAAATGAGTTAACCTGGACTGGAGCACTCTGTGTTCAAGCCATGTAGTGGGGGCAGTGGTACATCCACAAAAACACTGAGAAAGAAATCATCGTTCCTTCTCGTATACAGTTGGAAAGTTAAAAAGCTGAATTTTCATTTAACTTAGTCAAAGTTCTCAAAAAATCTCCTGCCACATATCTATTTTTACTCATGATGTCCAATTGGCATTAAGGATTTTTTTCTGTATGTACTTTTGACAAGACATAAGAATCAGGGTCAAGATTACAATTTAAAAGAACATCCCCAAGCCTGTTGAAAATTATGCTTTACATCTTATTCTCTTATTCCTGTGACATGCAACAATGGTGAGAAATTGCATCTGGAAATCTCCTCTTTTAACAGTAATTCAGTAGTCTCACGGAGAAGAAAAGTATAAAACATTCTTACTACATTCTCAGTTCCTATGGGGAAAAAAAGATGTAGTTTTGAATATCACAGGTGATACAAAATATGTAGTTTTCCATTTGAAATATCTGCTTTGGCCTCATTATTTCTCACATCTCAAAATTCAGCTGAAGAAGCATTTTAATTCCAGAGACAACGAAAAACCACAGAAATAATCCCTTACGGGTAAAAACACAACTACCTGAAAAGTAGGTAATTTAAGTTGATCTGGCAGTTAATGATCCAAAATGAAAATAGTATTGAGTTTTCTACTCTGCTTTCCACTTGATGAAAACTCCAGAGACAATTAAAGCAATGCAAGTTTCAATTATTAAAAGTTGTTCTTTCTTGTAGAATATTCCAGTCAAAATGGTGATATAAAAAAAACTCCATGGGAAAATACATCTTTAATGAAGAAATTCTATGAAAACTGTATTTTAAGTTATCCCTTTGTTATATGAATCATTCTTTATAATCTTATAAATAACCTGAGGAATACACAGGGGAAATAAAAGGGTATGCTTTACGTTGCAGGAGTAAAGTAGGAGCCAGTGGCTTCAGGCTGAGCAGAGGTGAGAGAGACTTGTGGTGACTTGAAAGTAATGTTAACACTCTGATCTATGCCTGCATAAGAGGCTCATCTTTGGCTAAAGCCACTGAAGAGGACACAGATAAATGTCTTTTTTACACCCCATATAAACATTTTCTTCACAAAATGGTGGAAAGTGAATGGTTCTAGTTCTAAGCAACTGCTTCATTCCTTGTAATATCAATGGAAAAATACACAGGCAATATGCATCACACCAACACCCCACGTAGTAAAGCTGTGTTTCATCACCGAACTGAAGGTTTAAAATAATTTAAACAAAGAAAAGTAAATAAGGAAGCAACAATTTATCTCCAAGGAATATTACTGTAACCATTGAGTAATTATAAGCACCAATCTTTATCAGTATGCAAAGAAGCTAGATCTATTTTACTTCCAGAGCAGCTCTAAGGATAAAATGATAAGAAAGTGGTACACATTATAATAAATCACACACAAAATTCCCCATTTGTTTCAGCGAATATCTTTACTCTGGAGGCACAGAATGCAGAGCTCCTTCCTGAGAATGAAGAAAGAAGTCTGTTTAACTTGCATTTCCACTGATGCATTGTGCCCTCAGAGCATATTCAGTTGAAAAAGTAGGAAGGTTTCCGTTTACAGAAGTTTTGTCAAAATGATTACAGAACTTGTCATAGAACAATTTCTAAAACAAACTGTGTTGTTTTCCTTTTATGGTCCCCTTGACATTTTAGTTCTTTCGCTGCTTCCCAGCTTCTGTTTTCACAAGAGCAGCATTGTTTCCTCTGATAAATAACAAGTTAAAAAAAAAAATCACAGGCATCTGTGTCTGTATGAAAAGCCAATGCCGTTAATTACTTTGTGCTTACACGTATAAACACATACGCATAGAAGAAATAAATGAAATAACAGAAGGAAGAAAACATTTGAGGCATTTTTAAAATAGTTTCCTATATAGAGGAGATCTTCCATGAAGGAGTGATTAAGTCCAAGACGCCCCAGTCTGCAAGAAGGATGGCTATAAAAGTCTGAAGTGTGTTGCAGAAAGGAGCTTATACTGAATCTTCTTTCCTAGGGTGAGAGCTAAAGTCATAAAAGGAAGCCAGGCTGCAGGAGATTCAGAAAGAGCAGCAGGTCACTCCTGATACAGCAAAAGTAAGCAAAACTAGAAGTTCACGTAGATGAACAACAGGCTCAACCATCAATGGTTTTTGAAGACATTAAGACTATATTTGAGTCAGAAAATTGACAAGCTACAAAGGATTGGAGCACTGTGGCTACCCTCCTTCTCTCTTTTTTTGGAAGGATAACAAGTGCATGCCCTTTTCTTATACCACCCCTTGATTATACAAAGGCCCCTCTTAATCATCATCTTAGAACACTATGTTAGGTGGACGGTTTAACAGACCCTACATTGCCATCCTCATATTCTTCTGCAACAGCAACTGAAATAGGAAGACTTCAGTTGCAGTACACTAGCTGGAAGGGCAATGATATAAATCAGGGCCCCATTGGGCTAAGACCCATCAAAAATTGGGTACCGACTGCAAAGCAAGGCTCAGCCAGATTTTCCAGTAGTTGCAATAAACAAAAATTTCTCTCATAAAACGATCCACAGATCAGAGATAGGTATAGTATACATATATATATATATATACACACACACACAGACACTGTTGTTTATAATGATCAGTTCTAACAGGGCATGAAGCAACATGATACATCGTGAAAATAAAACGAGCAGTTTAAATACTGCCATAGACCCTTTACCATTAAAAAAATAAGCTGTTAAATCAAGCCACGACAGCTGGAAAGGGAGCTAGGAATTCAATATAAATATTTTCTCTATGAAAAATAATGCTAAATGAATACTAAAAAAAAGTAATTGCTTGCAGTCACCTCAAGGAAACCTTGCAAACTGTTCAGATGCTTCAAGATGCTCCAAGTGTAGTTTCCTTACATATTAACAGGCAGCATGTCTCAGAACTACTAACTACACTGCAGATCTGCAGCTTGTCAGACTTACAGGAACCTCAGGGGATACCCATCCTGCAGTGCCTACAAAATGAGTTACTCACTGTCTCAGCAGGTTTAAATAAACAAAACCCATCTTGGAAACATCTTGATGGAGCGTTAGCACCTGACCCAAGAGATGCTACTGGCAGTTCACCTTTTGGAACAGAAACAAAGGAGACCTGGCTTCCCCAGCCCATTAGCCAGATTGACCTCTCATGCTCTTCTCCCAGTCTGTCTCATTCATCTTTCACCTTCAGAGGGAACAGAATGAGATAGTTGGCTTCCAGTTTCCACAATCTACCATTTTGTGCTCCTTACAGACTTGCATTTACAGAACAACATAGCTTGGAGGACACCTCTGGAAATAGTCCAGTCCAACCTGCTATGAGCAGGTGTAGTCAGAGCACTGTGCTCTGACCACTCATGGGTCCAGCAGATATCTGACCATCTCCAAGAACTGCAAGTCCCTCCCACTCCCTCCCATTACACTGTCTAAGCAGCCTGGTCTAGTTTCCAACCACCTTTTATTGTACTTGGATTATTTATTGCATATATGCCAACAGAACAAGCACACTAGCAACTTGAATTCATTTCTACGTGTACTCTCTGTTCTCAGAACAGCTATTTTTCCATTCCCTGCTTCTGTTGAGATTCCTTACCCTCTTCTATAATTGTAAAAATTCTCAGTATGTGCAGTGAAGTCCCCAGTTACAATTATTTTTAACTAGCTTTTCGTGCCCTGTTGAATCTAACAGCTTAACAGCTTCAATTGCACTTTTTGAACTTCCTGTCCCTATAAATACAGACACTTTTTCTTAATAGGACTTCCAGTTTGATACATCCTGGGTTGCAATGCCAGAAGGATTACTTAAATTGTAGAAATTCATTTTTAAGTCATTGTGGATTTGATCACATAGCTGAAGAGGCTTTACTCGGTATTGTAATAAGACATGCCATGCCACACAGGTCTTCTACACATCAGAGAGTTTAGAAAAACAGCAGCTGCAGGGCAGGCTGATGACAGTTTAGTTTTTTGGACCATGGGTTTAAGTTCCTAATATCACAGTTTCACGTTTCTATTTAACCAAATATTCTAAGGGTCAAGACTAAGCCATCCCTTGGTCTCTAAATCTGAAGATAAGAATGGGGATAAATAATGAAAGAGTTTATCAGATTTATCACGTTGCAGGCATCTATTCCACCAGGCAATCACATCCTCTGACAGGAATTTTTAGGGTTTCAGAGGAGGGCTTTGCTCCTTTTGCAGTAAACACAAGAGAGCAAAAAAATTTTACATTCAATTTAATCTCCTGTGTTCACTCCTATCTTATTTGCCTCATGCTTCATTACTGTGAGAGAGAAAGATCGCTGTAAAGCGCTTCAGATCAGGACATCACACTCACCAATACCAAGGTAAATGAATCTTAATCATATATAAATATCTTAGTTAGATAAACTAATGCCAATCAATGGGATAAAATTAACTGTGATTAATAACAAGTTGACACTTAACCATAGATCAAGACAGACCAAAATTCTCAAAAAATCCACAGGTAACTGCAGTATTTCACAAGACATCGATACCACCAACATCACACAAGAAGTTTAAGATACTGAAAATGGGATTTGTTTGTGTTTTGTTACTCAAGCCATTATTTCTCCACCTTCTGCCTGACATCTTCTATGCTAAGAAGATCACCGAAGTTTGCTATTTATTTTTGTAAGAATAATGAACTATGTCAGCACTGTTACCAAGCTCTCACACTGCTCGCACAGACCTAGGAAGGATTATTGTTTTCTCTCTGGATACACGCACATAGATGAAGCTCAACCTTGAGCTGTGGATTTTACATCACCACCAATACTGGAAATAGTTCCACTGCTCAATGTTAAAACACACGGTAGTAAAGCAACCGTTTCCTCTGTGAAGTTATGATCAAACAGCATGTTCACATCAGTTCCTGCAGACACCAACATGCTTTGTATTGATTTCTTGAGTTATAATTGGTACACACAAACACGCACGATGCTGGGGCACTAAGCCACTTGCTACCATTAAATCATTGTAAGATATCCACCAATTTTCATTATGCAAACAATGTTTATATTCAGATCTGCACAAGCTTCAGGTTTTAGGGTAAGAAAACGAATCCCAGTGATAAACATATAATAAACTATTAACTAATTTAAAAGCTATTACAGCTGATGGGCATTTCTTCAGGGATGGCTGCCTATACCTGACAATTTCAAATGGCTCTATACTTCTCTGGATACGCCAGGCCATTAGGCAGAAAATTGGCAAACAGGACATATCTCACTAACCGCATAGTTCTGTACAACGGATTTTCCCTACTCACATACCAAGTCTTTTCATCATGGTAATATTTACCAACAGCGATCATTCTCATTCTTTCAAGCAAAGGGAATTTAATTGCCTACTCGATAAAAGGAAATTTTACTTCACTTTTTTTTTTTTAAGAGTTGTAATCATCAACTGTAGTATTTCTTAAAGCTAGTAACGGATCAATCATTTTTCTTCTTTGTGATAATTCAACATATTAAGCACAAACCCAGAAGGAAATTATCTCAATGAATAATATGTCAAAATAATGCAATGCACTTTAGCTTATATTCTTGCTGATGGATTTAATACCAGTCTTTAGGAAATGATAATGCTGTTCTGAAGATGAATCTACTCATAACTGACAACTATGACAAATGATTTATTTTCAAAGCAGCAATTTATGAGGGCCAGGTGAAAGATGATAAAAAGTTAATAAAAGTTTGAAAATATTACAGGACTGAAAGCAGCGCATCAATATCTGAATCTCCAATCAAGAAAGCAATGTCCTCGTTGCTTTTTTTTTTTTTTAAGAGCTCTGTCTCTCAGAGCTATAATGTTATGTTATCCAGCTCGTGCAGCTCCAATTTTCCCAGTCTTGGTTTTCTCCTGTGTGAGATTATGAAATCCATTTATCTTAACCCTGTAGAATGCTGTAGCTGTAGACAAAACACATGCTGCTATCAAAGAAACAAAGTGCAGTGGAAAGCTTTCTGATATATTTATTAGCTGTTTAGTGTTACTTTATTAGACAGAAAAGATTAACTCAGACATAGAAAATCTCTAAGGATTCACTTAAAATTGATTGAAGTGTGTTACTGCAATGAACTCTTAAAAACGTAGTTTATTTTCACCACAGGGAAATATTCGCAAGTCTCAACTTTTCAGTTATCTACCAAAAGGGATACAACCCAAATCCTGACTCTAATAACATATTCCATAGCCACCCTATTCAATTTTGATATGTATATCCTGGGAAGTTCTCAAGAGAAGGCCTCAGTAACAATATGAACCTAATGCAACTTCTTCCAGAGACACAAAGTTCCACCCACCAAGACTATTCTAAGCAATGGGACTGCTACTCTTATATTTCAAGGCAACACGGACAGCAATCAGCACTTACCAGCTGAAAAGGCTGAGCAATACTTTTTTAATTCTTGGACCCCTGATAGAGGTCAATAGTTCACAGTCAATGATAAGGCTTTTAATGCATGCAAATTTGCAAGGCATGATGCATTTAATAATCCCTCATCTGAGTAAGCTGTAAAGAAGCCAGCAGGAGAAATAATTAATTTACATTAATAGCTCTCAGTGTGGTTTGCTAAGTCAAAAAAAAAATACTCTGAAGAGCTAGAAGTAAGAGTTCACTCCGCAACAACTATTTGCATTTTGATTCTCTAAAAACCTATAAGTGCATAATTAACAGAGAGCAAGATGCGCCAACAGCAAACTATAGTAACATCGTAATGTGCCAAAGAGTGGCAAAAATTGCTTTTCATAGGCACCGAGATTACAATTAGAGAATAATTTCAGAGAGAGTCCTCATTATCTTGCATGATGGCAACTGATGGATCATTCTCATAAGGAGATTTTTGAAGTGAAAACAGTGATGGAATAACTGTATCACAATAAATCATATTAAATTGAATATACATATTGTGAACTAACATTATCCTCACAAACTTGATGCCTTCCTAAAAATCACTTTGAAGGATTCTTACATGGAAGCGTAGTTAACATCAAGAACAATCATTAGCTTCCAATTACAAACGTTCAGTCACTAAAGTTCATTTGGTTCACGTTTACATTTTCCTCACTCTACACTCTCTCTGCTTTGTCTAGTTATCCATTGGGAAGCATTCTGCACAGAAGAGCATCTCTAGCATAACTGTATATAAGTCAGCCTCACACTAGTATAAAGCAAGAACATGTGTGCTCTCTAGCGATCTGCTTTTGGGTGAGCCTTCACCTCTTACACAGTCCTTTTCAGGCTCGTTAACATGCATAAAGCTAATCCTACAGCGACTATGAGAGAGATATTACATATACTGCTTGAACCTTTGCTTGCCGTCTACCTTCCCAAAAATGCTGGGGTTCAGAAAAAAGAAGCTCAACCTACTTAGGCCTGCCTGAAATGTGATTTTTACATGACACCACTCAGACACACAATTCAGTCAATTTTTGTGATAAATTGACTAATGACCTTACTCTAGTGTTGCCAATGAAATAGATTATTGGGAAATAGATTTCTTATAATTTGTTATCAGTTTTAAACCAACAACAAAACAAGACAGCATTTAATAAAGATTCTTGCCCAGACAAGATGTATTAATATTAAATAATTAAACTTCTACATTTCAATGGAAAAATATTTAATTCTAATCAACATTTCAAGATCACAATACCGTAAACATTCCGCAAAAAAATCTACATTTGTAATCAGGATGAACATTTTATCCTGACAAATAATAATTACAATAACACACAACCTACCTATCAACAAAAGTTTTACAGAAACAATCATAAATATTTGTTTAACGTTACCTAATTTTGAGCCATGTTAAGTGATGATTTACCTTAAAATTCCAACCTTCTAATATTAACAGAATAAAGTGAATCGACATGTGACTGCTGCATTTAATTCAGATAACACCATTTCATGCAGCATGAGAACACATTTCCTGATTTTGATTCTCCATATGGCAGGCTTTGTTTTGATTTCCAGTAAGCAATGTTATATAGAAGTCATTGTAATAGACACTATTTTCAGAAGATGGATATTTGATATTATCTAGCGAACAGCAGCAGCAGCCAGCGAGATAAATGGATGCATTTGGTAGTTGCTTTCTAATGAAAACAATATGCTCACGTGCTTTTTAAAATAATCACAGTTGCAGAGGGCTGAATTACATTTTCCTACCTATGGTAAATATTATCTTAATGGAATATAGAGTTCAAGCAAAACCAGTGGGATGAAAGTTAAAGATGTGACAAGAGATAGGGTCAGGGTTAGGTAGGTTGCTCTTGAGGTACATATTGACATATTCATTCATGGGAAAAAATGTTGCTAAGCAACAATTTCTTCTCCATTTGAGTAGCTGAGTCTTTTTACAATATTCCTAGAAAACCTTCTCTGAAGCACTGCGATTGTGTCAATGTCAATGGAGCCATTTTTATTTAAGAGCAATGAATGTAACAGCAGGAAGCTTCTTCACAAGTCTCTCTCACTACTCTTCCTCTTATAATATGTACATCTTTTGAATTGCCTGAATTCAAGCTTTTCTTTTCCTCTTGTTACCCCAGCCATCACATTGTCCCTGCTGGAGTAGAAGAATCTCCTTATAGATGTTTTTTGAAGGCAACAACCAGTTCATCTTGGGCAGCCACACAAACTGAAACAAATCATTTCTTAAATTCCTTCCTTCTACCCATAATTTTGCAGGACATGACTAATTCCTTCTGCACTTTCCTGCATAGATTTCAGCATGGTCATGTTTTCCATAAAACAGATGTGCCTTGACAATAACTGTCTCTCTAATGCAAGATACATACACAATTTTAAGTCGAAACTTTTTCTTCAAGATCAATAAGTTACTGTATGTGACAACAAGTGCTTTATAAACATTCACTGAGATATACAATAGGAAATTGACTTAAGATAACTTGATTCAGAAACCTTGTGGCATGATGAAAGAATAATAGAATCTTAAATACAGTTAAAAATTAGTTTTTTGAAACAAAGTAGAGAACAGTACCAGATGCCAGACCCATATTGGCATTTTACAGTGAACTAACTGCTTATAAGGAAAGTCTGTACAAACAAAAAATTGCAATTCCATAGTCTTTTAACTGTCATGACTACAATTACTTCGTATTACTCAGCTCAATGCTAAATGCTACATACAGACATGAGAAACTCTGGAACTTCTCAACTTTGCTTGGCTATTTCAGCTATTTCATTCATTACACTGCTGCAATATTTGCAGCACCTATAACACGCACTGCTGTAGATCATAGAATACCCTGGGCTGAAAGGGACCCGTAAGATGTCCCAGTCCACGTCACACAGCCAGGGAGTTTCAGGCCAATGGAATTGTTACTGTTCATATCATTAGTGCTAGAGCCAAGGTCTTAGATGAGAATTTCAAAGGACCTCAGGAAAGCTCTATAAATGCAGCAAGAAGTTTTATTATTTCCATTTCATTCCCACAAAGATAAAGAACATTCTCTATTAACAGCATCATTCCCTAGCTTATTTTCCAAATGTTCCTGTAATTCAATTCTAGATTCAGTCTAACCAAACTATTTCTGCTCTCAACCACTCTTTGATAAAATGTTTACAAGCTGAAGTGCACACGTTGTGTCTAGTTATTCTACAGTTACCTAATCAGAAGTTAATTGCCTCCTCAGTCAGGACATCTCAGTTTCATACCACTAATTTACCTCAATTATTCAAATGGAATTTAACCGATTTCTAAAGCATTACTCAAATGCAAATACAGCTCAAGCCTGATGTTTTCCTCTTGCAAAAGAAAAATCTCAGACTGTTTTTGATTTGCATGACTTTGTGAGGACTTTACTTTGTAGTGAATGATGGCAACACATTTTAAGCATACTTAGTAAAATGGGGTGTTTTTTTTTTTTTTAAACAGTTCAGGATCAAAGCCCAATCCTGCAGATAGCTCAGTGCTGCCTGCAGGACTCGCTAACGGTGTCCGAGTACCATCTTTCCTTCCTAGTGGGTCACAACCTTTGCAGTTTGTGTGATGTGATAATTATTCTGGTGGAGAGGAAACCCCTGTAGAGCAAATTTAAGCAGCCATGAATACGGTTTGTGTAGCTTTTATCATACATGCCTCATGCAAGCCTGCAGATCAGTTTGAAAACCATTAATCAGAAATTCAGCAGCATGCATCTTTGATTTCTAACTCTCCTGGGGAAAAAAAAGGCAATACACAGGTGAAAGCCAACACCAGCATCCAGCTCAGTCCATGACTGGGTAAACTCCATTAAATTAACTTTGCTTTATCATGCCAAAATTGCCATTTGTGAAATGAGGATAATTCATGGAACACGGAAAGACCCTGCGGTGAACAGCACTGAAAAGGAGGCAGGCACTACTATTGATGAATTAGTTGTGGCAACAGATCTTTGAAAACAAAATTTAAAACATCCAAAACTTTCTCTAGAAACTATATCCCATTCACCGGGATTTGCATTAGCACTTTGATAACAAGCCCATCAAACTGTGCATTTCTTTAGAGGGAACAAAGAACAGCTTGTCTCCACAGTCTATTATAATTACCACCAAACTGCACTGGAAACTTGGCAGTTTTGAATTTCATAACACCCATGACTGACATTCCTAATTAATACTATTGTTTTTCTCCTCTGGCTGAATTTTCTGAGTGCCAACATGAGTAGCATACACAATAAACAGACATTAAAGAAAATAACATCAATGTTAATCTCTAGCACAAATACATCAAATGCCTCAGTGAAGTGCACCGAAAAGGACAGCATTCCTATAAATAATGGATTGTTGCAGTCTGATAATCTTTACCCTCCTACGCTAATAAGATGATAATCTTTCTCCTCCTGTGTCCTTGCCTTTGAATTTCAGTGCTGCACTGGCTAAAGTGCACTACCAGCTCATCTTGTCACACTGCTTTGAAATCTGAAAATGAACAAACCTTTCAAAAGAGGGAAGAAAAATGGCCTAATGACAAATGGTCAAAGGAATGAAATGCTTTGCGTTTTAGTTCTTGATTAATCCCAATGCCAAATTTTTCTTCTTGCTTCTGTACTTCTCAGTAGTTCTAAGGCCAGGAAAAGTCATGTGTATGTGTAGCTCACTGTGGGTACATCTCTGATGCACAGTAGAGCTCAGAGATCTCCAGGGTATCCCAAAGTAACTCCAGAAGCAGAATTTGCATATTTGAATGCAACATCAACACCCAGCTGACAACTGCCCACACTTCATTTATCAGCAGAGCTGGTTTCTATTTCTGCATCGCTCTGTACTGATCAACGTGGACATCACAGCATCATTAAGAATATTAACTGCTACTGATTTCAGAGCCAGAGACTGCATAGAGAGATACCAAAATAATTAATCAAATATAATTACATTTTAGAAATATTATACTTTTTTTTTTTACTTTCCATTTTGAAATAGTGTTTCTGATGTAATAGGAAAAAGAATGAATGGAAGTAGGAAGAGAAAAAAAGCAAGTGGATTTTTACAGGTGAAAACTTATTTGTAAGTGCTGTATTGATGCGGCCTCACAAACTGGTCTCTGAGAACATGCAGGTGGAACCCAAAGCACCCTTCAAGCACATGAAACCCCTAAATTGGAATACACAAATTCACCTTGCCGAGATTTGGACATCACTGTGGTGGCCAAAGTCTGACTGCAAATCAGCAAAGTTAAATTTAATTTCCCACATAGACTTCCAGCACACCAGATACCTTAATGATCCAAACCACAGAGTAGAGACCCTAAAGAACATACAGTACATGTCGATCAAAAATATTTAAATTAGAGTTCTCTAAACATGAATTATATCCACAGCCACTATCAGCATAAAGAAACGCATAGATGGTATACATAACGTGTGCTTTTCTAAGTTGGGCAGCTTTTCCATGCCAGATCCCTGGCAGATCTCCCAGTAAAAAAAATTTGCTAAAATTTTTATATATGTCTCTTTGAAGTCATGATCTAAAAAGAGGTAAATTACACTTTTAACTATTGTGACCCAAAAAGGACTTTGAAGCACTTAAATATAGGCTTAGAGACTTTAGCTTAAGCATTGGATGATGGAAGGATGTATGGAAATCTTACTGTGTCTTAACTCTGCAGACTGCTTTTCAGTTTCTCACTTACATGAGAACCAACAAAAAATCAAGAATGAACAGTGTGATCTGGAAGCGATATTCAGAAATGGATGCAACAGTTGGAGTCTGTTCTTCAATACTCTCCAGTGAAACTGATGTACATATGATTGATAGCAAAATCTGTTCTCTTAGAGATTGAGTAAGAAACGTTTTTTCTAGCCCATGAATATGTTAAAAATATCAGAATCACAGTAAAATGTCAATTTTCAATGCACTGAATTGCTGAATAGCTTTGATATGCTTTTGACTTAAATTTTCATTTTTCTTTAAAATGTCTAAATTGAACTGAAGTTTTAAAATAGAATAATAAAATCAAGTTGAAAAGTGTGCCATTTGAAAGTCTAGGGAAAATACCATAAATGCTTTCACAACTTCACATTTTTCTTTACTTTTACACATTAGGAGTTGGGATAATTACTAGAACAAAACACTGACAATAGAGAACTTAAGTTCCACAAGTTATTTTTTCTTTAAATGACCTTATAGAATTTCAAAATGAAATTTTTAACTTCACTTTTAAGTCACACAGGAAAACAAGGAGCATCACATACACTTAATCCTAATAACCCAGTTATTGATAACCTTGCTAATATCCAGCAAGGTGTCTATCTACAGATTTTGTCTTGAATGCATTTATTACAAGGTTATTCAATTGGTATTTCTTTCTTTGAACACAACATTCAAAGTTCAAAAGCTGGTGTGTGTCATATGTCTTTTTTCATCTGTAATGTCCTCTTCATCAAAGTCTGCAAAGAGCTTGGAAGAGGCTGCAGTCTCCTGGTAGCCTTGTGTTTCATGTTGTGTGGTTTAAAAGAAATGCTTTTATCAGGAAAAGTGTCACAAAATGTCTTTATGAAGCCCTTCAAGTTCTCTGCTTTAGTATCAATACAGCCCTAGAAACATCAGCTTGAATATTTCTCTTTTAGAGCTTTGACAGGTTTGAGCACGTGGCAGTTCCAATGGCCTTGGTCTTACTCTTTTCACCTTGTGACACTTCCTACCCTTATATCTCTCTCAATATTGCCACATCCACAGCCCCATTTTTGGCAAATTTCTCTGAAAAAAAACTCAGTGCAGTTGACAGCAGCCTCTCATTTTTTTGGATATGTACTTCTAAGAGGCAGAGACAGACTGTCCCTTAAGCTGTCTATGGTGACTGGATCACAAGAAGAATGACAGATGTGACACCAGGGACAAAAACATTTTCATAGGGTTCTGGGGAAAATATTTGTAATTCAGAACTGTTTTTGTTTGATTTGGTTGTTAGACAGAAACCCAAACTCTGCGCCCCAGGCTATTGGCTATAGGTCTTCAAGACATCAAAATGGCAAATTCTAATATACATATCTGACTGACATACCTACAGATAACTATGGCACAGTGACTAGCACCCTTATGCAGGGACACTGCAAACAAAATCACCAGCAGAAAACAATGAAGCATAAAAAATATGTCCCTCCAGATGAGCATTGCCATAACTGCCTCATCTCAGTCTCATCCACCCTTGCAAGCACTGCTCATATATTGAGGGTAATTCACAACAATTTACAGATGCTTGCCTTATCAGTTTAGCTTCAAATAGTTAATTTGAGCTTATTTTTTCCCATTGCTTATGTAAAAAATAATGAACCACAGTAAAAACTGTGGTATTTCTGAATACAGAAGACTTGCAATGAGTCCAAGTTCACCCTGCAGTCTAAAGGAAACAAAACAAAACCCAGGAAAATGATATAATGAGGGAATAACAAACTGTAAAAACCTAAACAATAACTACAAAATTGTGCACGTATGCATTACTGCATCCACCCTTCAGGATAATTATGGCCCTTGGAGATGGGAGCCATTATTTCATTTTTATTTTAGATCCAGTGTTCCTGTGCGAATGTCAGTTATGATAATACAGGCTGATGGTCAGGTCTGAACTGTCATCGCTTTCAACAACGTTCCCTGCAGAAGGGTCCATTGTGTGATATGACAGTTCAACACTGCACTCATAATAACGGTGCTTTGGGGAAGGAATGGGCTTTTAAGAATTATCCATTTAATACATCCCTTTGAAAGTAACTGTTTCATAAAGCCTGGAGAGAATTGTGTTGATAGGGATCTTTTTTTTTTGTCTTCTGAAATCAGTGCTGTCATAGGAATTCTAGTTCTTCATGGCTAAGCACAAGGAAAGTAACAGCACAGCTCTCTCTTTTCATGAGAGAGGACCATTAGACCCAATGGGTTCAGCAGCTTGACTGCCCTGAGAGGAAGTAAAAAAAAGCATTCTTGAATTCAGTACCACAGAGATCAATGAGATACAGCTCCTAACATCCACTTGGAAAAAGTAAACCTGTTAGGAACGCCCTAATTAGGATTCTTCTTCTAACTGAAGAACTTTCTGCAAAATCAGGACCACAACCATTAGCAATTGGACCACAGCCTCGATCGCTTTATTGGCTCATTTTAATATGTCCTATTCCACCAAGACTGCAAGAGGCTTCAGCTCACTGCCTGTGCTGATGCACCGCAGTCAGATAGCACTTCAAAAGAGCACCCTATTTAATTTTCACCTACAAGCATTAAAACAACCTTTTAAATTGAATTTGCGATACTCATCAATCCTGGAAAGTAGGGCAGCTATATTAAGGTACATAAATGTGTATCTACATCTTAAAAAAATACATCATGATATGGTAGAAATGCTTTGAAATTAAAGAACAAAATTTCTGCTCTCTCACTCCTGCATCACCCAGTAAATAATCACAAATGGTTGTTAATCTATTCAGTTTGTTAATGGGATCATGCCAAATTCAGGAAAACATTGCAAATAATTATAACTCACAATTCAGCACCCCACCCATTCTCATCTTTTCTCAGCCTCTTTTATTCCTTTTGTTTTTCCCCTCATTGATTGCCAGCTGCTGGTTCAGATGTCATTTCCTGCCAGATGTTTTCATAAAAACCTCAATTAGTATCTAACAGATGAGACAGCTATGGAACCACAGAGTTGCATAGATTTCCAGAGTCCAAAATCCAGACTTTAGACGTATAAGTGACTGAATGAGATTCTGCTACTCCTGACACATTGGTTTACCCAATGTGCATTTCTCACAGGTGAGGATTTCATCTGTATGACTCTTTCTAACTGAAATAAGCCAAAAGTCTACTTTTGTGTTACTACACTTTGTTTTAAAGAAAAATACTCAACCCTGCACAAAAGAAATAAAAAAAGCCAACCTCCTTCTGTTGCTCCTTCCTTCCCAGATATTACAATATGGATGTGAGAGTATCAGAGCATCTAGATAGAGAGAACAGCCAAAGATTCAAGCACAGGCAATCAACTCCCTGCTCAAGGAAGTCAGCAGATCTGCTTAAGTACCAGACTTTACTCTAAGCCACAACAAGGACATAAAACATCACAGTAATAAAAAACTTCTGAATTTATAGGAAAATTAACATAACTAGAATTAAATGAGAGGAGTTGAATATGGAATTTATCTCACAATAATCTATTTTAAACTGCCAGTAGTCCTTTAACTTCCAAATTACCATAGAGCGTGGCCATGTAAGATACTACCTGACCATCCAGCCCTGTACCATTACAATAACAGCTTTAATAAAGAAATCAAGTTTAAAGCATCACCTTTCTCAGCATCTGAGAATACAGAGATAATTAAACCTGATTTTCTTCAAAGCATTCTACCTTCCTAATGAGGTCTAATGAATTCAGCACTGCAGATTTAACAACAGGTGCCTTTACGTTAGGAGGACAAGCTGTACAGACACAAACAGCACCTGCAGTACTTTTCCTCAAGAATGCTAAAAAAAAGGCTTCAGAACTCCCTCCAAAAAACAGCTACCTTGCCAAATACATATAATTAAGTAAATTAGAGTATTACCTAACATTCCCAAATAGCCCATCAGTGGGGCCTCAGCCCTAGCTCTCAAGGATCTGCATCCATCACAAGCACTGATGCACTCCCTCAACACACACGCTTCCCAGCTCTTGGCCTCCACTTAGACTGCTTGATACAGTTAGGTAGGATTGATTTTATCCCTTGTCCTGGGTCTGCATGAAAACCAAGAGACTTGTTAGGATCTCCCAGATGCTGATTTATTGAGGAACATAATGCTTTTCCTGGATCACAACAACGAGTGCTTTCCCTAAGAGGTCACACAACTTTCTCAGTATCACAAAGGAAGCCTAAGAAAGAAACTGATTAGTACCTCAGGCCACTCCTTTATCCCCAAGACCACACTGCTTTTTCTAGGCAAGTGCAGGAACTCCTTCCTCAAAAGAGATCAAAACCAGAAACTGCCAAGGTCATTTCACAGACCTGCAATGACAGCTGACGTAACAGCGAAGAAAGAAATGATGGCAATCCACAAGTTCAGTTATCACCAACCTTCGCTGCCTGTTTTTACATGTTTAAACAAGAAATACCTACACAGTGAGCTATATGTTCTTGAGACTAAAACGTCCATTGTGGTTTAATAAGCAGCTATATGGTCCATTTCTTTTAATGCTACAATACAGAAAGCATGTTCTCCGATGTAATAAACATGCTTGTGCTTCAAATAACTCTCATAATTTCTTTTTATAAAGTTGTTCTCACCATAGATGGCAAAGACTGGAAGGAAGTAAAAATAAGTACACCAAGTTTCCCTATAGAGTAACACACCTTCAGTACCCAGCTGCCAGTCACTCTCCCCCCACACACCTAACCAGCAGGCTCCTACTTGAGCTGTAGGAACACCATAAGCATCAGTAGCATCATGGTCATTGTTCAGTTGCTGTGACACATTTCACTTGCAGCTTCAGGTTTGGAAGGTACAACGGCTGAGTGTGATTAATCAGAGTCTATTTGTTGCAGAAGCTAATGGAAGAAACAGTGCTAAGCATTTTTCAAAAATGAATAATAACCCAGGTACCTGGCACCTGCATGTGAAGTGAAGCATTGCAAACAAATGAGGAGTAATAGAGCTTACTAGGCATATAATGTTATTGTTTTATTAAAAAAAGTGCAGAATAGGCAAAGTAGAAGTAATCAACCTGAACACTTTCACCAACTAAATAACCTTTAAACTTTCTGAAGTCCTATATAACAACATGATTGATTAGCATCTGTATGAGCCTGTAAAGGAGAATGGGACATTTATGTTTCGAAATTATATAAGAATTTTACTTCTACCTTAACTCTGCAAAAGGGTAGAGTCTATCATTCAAGTACTAAGATGCTGAGTTAATGATTTTCATGGCCTGGATCTTGCTATTGTGTTTCCTGGGCTTTTTGAGTACTTGAAGAAATATTATTCAGGTCTTAAGAATTTACCCAATTAGTATCTGGAGACTGACAGGCATTTTAAAAAGAAAATGCCAAATAATTGTTTCCTTATATACACTACATGATTTTTATATGATTTGTAGAGATGCCCAGGATTGTAAATTTCTTCTTAGAACTTGAAACAGAGAGTAAATAAAAGAAATTTTTTAAGGAAACCAAAGCTGGTGCACATGCAGGTGGCAAGTTTACAACAGGACAGCAATACACTGCTCATACAGGTCAGCATTACTAGATTTGATGGGTAAAAGCGTTGCCAATTTGCTGATAGTTCATTTTTGTGGAGCTAGAAAGTTTATTCTGCCACTTGAATAAATCCCACTCTACAAACAAAACAAAAACATTGAAAACTATTGCTAGTTACGTAATACCCAATTAGTTTTTATTTCTCCTATGGTTCCCTGGGAAATAAGATTACTCGTAGACATTGCTTCTATCTGTAATCCTTCTCAGCTCAATGACTTCCTCCTGATGTGTCCTAACATATGGAAGGACTACATGGAGTCTTCTGTGGAAACACTCTTGGTTTACCACTTGATAAAGAACAGGAAAGACCTTGGTCACCAACTCCATCCATACACAATAAATCCAATTTTTAAAGAACTAATTCACAGTATAGATGACAGAGCATTTCAGAAGTAGGATCACTAACATAATATGTAGAGTTCTGAACTATAGTAGAGTCTCAAGACTTCAGAGTCTGACTTTTAGAATGCTAGAGTCAGAAAGTTGAGGGTTTGCGGTTGAGAAGTTAAAGAACAGAAATATTAACGCACTGAAATGAATCACAAATAAACCAAGAACATAACAGAGTTCAGAGAATCACAGAATGGGTTGGGTTGGAAGGGACCTCAAGGATCATCAGGCTCCAAACCCCCTATCACATGCAGGGACGCCAACCTCCACATTTAATACTAAACCAGGCCCAATCCAACCTGGCCTTATACACCCCCAGGGACAGAGCATCCACAACCTCTCTAGGCAGCCTGTTCCAGCACCTCACCACTCTCTTGGTGAAAGAACTTCCCCTTGATATCCAACCTAACTCTTCCCCCCTTCATCTTCAAACGAATTCCCCTTGTCCTGCCATTATCTACCCTTGTAAAGGAGTTGACTCCCCTCCTGTTAATGTTTGCTTAAGTATAAATTCTTAATTTCATGAGAAATAAGATAGTTAAGTTGTATGTTTGTGGGCTTTCTAGCAAACACTACAGTACCATTCTGCTCTGAAAGAAGTGAGATATTCACTAGGCTGCCTAACATTTGGGGTCGTATTTGCATTCAACATACTTCAGATTCTGAAACTGAGAGGAGTGCATGCCTTTGTTTTGAAAAGCAAAAACATAACACTGGAAAACAAAGGAGAAAGACAACTGAATGATGGACTGAGGGATAAACACTGTGCATTATTGTTTATTCAAGCATCTTGAAGCACCAAATAAGGTTTTCCTAATGTCATTACTATGGTGATTAACATCCTTTTGCACACTTAAAAAATCATTCCTGAAATTTAAGAATGAATTGATTTCTCCTCACTATAATTAATTACTCCACACCTAATTGGAGGAAGTTGCATACTTTTTCCTCAACTCCACATTTGCAGAATAGCAGCTTAATTCTGCCTCCTTTCATCTTCTGTTGTAGGCAGCATTAGTAAACCCCATGGTGTCAGAATGATAAAATATCTGCTCCTGGCCTTCTCACTTTATAAAGCAAGCGAGTTCTACCATACTGCATCTCCTCCTCAACATTATGAAAGCGTCTGCTTTTAAGTTTTAAAGAAGGAACTCAGGAGAAAAGACAGGATAGTAAAAAATAATTGCTATGGTTTAACAAGCACAGCCAAACTTTCTGCTGGCTGCAAGGAAAGCTTCTGTGTGGGTATGAGATAGCAGGGGTCAGCTGGGCTGCAGTTCATCAAATAAAGCATTTGAGTGAAAATCTGTATACAAAGTGAAAGAGTAAAAAAAACTGCTAAGGAGATATTGAAGAACTCTATATTTTGATTTGAGAAACTTTTAGGTTTTGTTAAACACTTATTGACAGGGTGAGAAGAGAAACAGTGATTGTGTTCCCCGCTCTACAGCCATAAGCCTTTCATGGTGACATTTCATTAAATAATATAATGACATGAGGCCTACCAATAAACAGTTTTTTCTTTTCATTTTTGATACACTACCCTTGAACATAAACAACACTGGAACATTCTGTACCGCCACTTCCATAATATATATGTAAACAGAGATAAAATAGTGATAAACTACACGTAGTACAGTGAAAAAAATAGGCGAAGTAGCTCTGTGCCCTCACATTTGCAACCACAAAACTTTGGGAGTAATTATTCAGAATTAAAACACTTGGGAATAGTTGCGTCTCCTATGGAAACCTAACAGGACCTATAATAATTTAAGGAAATCCAGATGTAAAGAAAACACTTCTATGCATTGTTAGTGGTATCAATGAATTTTTCTGAGCTAGAAGGTACTCATTTAACACAACTTCATCAAAAGAATCAAATACAAAGTACCATCACTGCACCAAATCAACATTTCCTATCTCCAAGGATCATCTGTCCTCAGTCATTTTGTTCTTTTACTGCAAAACATTAAAAAAAAATAGTATCTCAAGCCTGTATTAATACACTGAAGTGTTTTGTATGCCACTAGAAAACTCTTAAAAATAAAAGATTGGCTTTGAGATCCAACATTCAGTCCCCCATGCACAAAATACTATGTGTAGTGAACTTTCTTCATATGGGTACACCCTTTACGTTAAAGAGATTCAGAAGCCCCCTAGCTACACAGAAAACTGAATTGATTACTTTTTATTATTCATCTTCCAACCTCCACATATTTGAACATCTTAACCTATAAATAAATGCAGCACTGAGGAAATATAATATTCATCTTCTCACTGAAGTCAAGAATCAAAATCTAGTCGTGCTAAACTCCAAAAATCCATGAAGTTCATCACCCTGAGCTGCTTATAATGCAAAGTTACAATGACACGGGTAAAACATCTGGAGAAAAAGCAAATTGCTCTGAACAGAGACTCTGGCAGCAGTTACATTACATTTTAACATCATATCTTACACCTCATAATTAATTCATTGTGTTATCCAGAAATTCAGTAATCCTTTCTCTATGTTGATGTGTCTTCAGACAGTGAAGTCTTCATGTAAGAACGTGTTTTCAGAACCAGACTTCAGCAATGACTGAAAAGACTAAAGGTGCACTATCTAAAGAGCTCGTAAGAACTCATGATAAAGATGATCCTGGATATAAATTAAGGCATAACTGCCCATCCTGAAAACCATTTAGTTTTTGCAGGCTGGGATTCTCTTCCCTCAGCACATTCTCCCCTTGTATTTAAAAAACCACCCTCTGTAATTACAAATGCTCTTACTCACACAAATCTGGAGCTGCACATTTTAATATGGCATTATTTCCTCTTCTAAAATGCTAATTTATTTTAGATAAATAGCATTCTTGTGTCACATGTCAATTTATTCTAAAGGAAATAAAAGAAATGAAAGAAAACAATCAGTGCGCATACTTCTACTACAATAATATGAAATTGCACCTTTTGAAAAGCTTTGATTGTTTCCTTACCATGACCTTTTGCCTTTTTGAATTGCTAATTCAGTTAATGGATTCATTTTGCTCTGAAATTTGCATCATGGAAATTACCAGCCTTACAAGGTCCTCCATGTACAACACAGTTTGCATATTTTTGTTACAAAGGTTGCATTTTACATTGGAAAACAGTAGGATGCCTTAAAAAGGTAAGAATTTAAGACATTACATTAGGGTCAATGGTATAACATAGTGCTTGTTAACTTTTTTTTTTTTAAAGACAACATGAAGTCCTGCATTTAATTTTATTTAGTTTATTAACGAAGAAAATCCAGATATAAGGTTAAGATCATTGCTTTGTCTTCAAGTTTAGTCAAAGACCAGCCAATGTGACTTGCAGACATCGAACCTTGAAGCCATGGTATGACTGTAAGATTTTTCAGTTCTTCATTTGGTTATTCCAAGTAATATATATGTGCATGTGTGGAGTACAACAAAAGTTTCATCTTAAATCTATGGAAATCATTTGGACAAGTTTCCAGTAGACAAATGAAATATGAGTGTCCTTTCCTGTCCTTGAGTTCCACAGCAATTTTTCCAAAGTACTGTTGATACCAAAACAGTCCCCTGGAAGAACACGTTATCTGCTAACCCATTGGTAGCAGCTCCATTTGTGACACTGGCACAGTGAATTTGCCTTTAGAAATTACACTAACCTGCTTATGCAGCTAATCAGAAACTTGGCAACCTCAAGTCACGCTCTAGAAAGTTGAGGTCAGGTCACAGAACTTTACTATAATTACTGGGGTCTTCAGATTTGTTCATTCTAACGAGTGTGTTATATAGGATCACAGTACACAGCTAAAGGGACCAAAAACCACTCTAACAACATGGGCTGAGTAAAGACCTTGCTTCGAGAAATCTGAACTCCACTGGGAAAATAAAGGAGACTTCAGAGGCTTAGACTACAGAGATTCCTTCACAATATGGAGATGCTCTGTTGCAGTTGAATAAAACTGTACTTTCTCATTTAGAACTTGAATTTCAGCTAACCCACATCCTGTCAAAAGTACAGTTCCTCAGAAAAAAAGAAAATCAGGTATCAAGAAGTCCTCAGATAAATCCCTATCAACAAATAAATAGATAAATCAAAGGCAGAAGTAATCAGATGAAAGGGCCACCACCACTGAGAACAGAACTTGTGATCACACTTCATTTATAATGTTAATTTTCACTTACATTTTCCACAGTGGGAAGAAAGCAGAACAGCAATTAGCTTATTTAGACCCTGCATACCAAATCCAGGCCCTTACAACAAAGGTTAAGCCATCATGGATACTTCTCACCAAAACCTCCTCTCAGCTCCTACATTTTCACATAAGCAGGTGAGAGCTGAGTAGCAAACTCAGTACAAGTCACCAAGAAATCAAGTCTTTTCAATACATGATGCTTAAGACTTAAATAGAAGTCGTGTAACTACGCTGAGAGCACACAGAAGAGTTCTCTCCAAAAGCAACTAGAGGAGCAGCACTAGAAATTCCAGTGCCAATGGAAGTTCTGTGATTTAACCCAGCAATCTCTCAAAGATAACCTATTTTGCCAAGCTGGAAGCCCACCCTTCATCCTCCTCACCCTGCCGCAGTTCTGCAGCTGTTAAACAGCACGTGGGGACAATACTGCCCGAGTGGGTCAGGACACAATTCACTGACTGCCTTACATGAAGCAAAGTAAAAAACTCTGATATTGGGAGAAATAATCTCATCACATTGTTTTAGATCTATAAAAGTTAAACAGAAAAACAGACTTTAAAAGACACAGATGAAAGGCCATTTGACTTTCCACCTTTTAACACCAGTCTAAGCTCTGTATTTCCATATGGTGTTTAATTTGAAACAGCAGGACCTCCTTAACTTAATATTTCATATTTTTCTAAAAACAAAAACGTTTGCTTTTTACTTTACAATTCAAGAGAAGAAGAGACATGCAAGAGGAAAAACTTTTCATGAGCTTAAAAAAACAAATTGACATTAGTTTCAAAACCTCACGCAACCAGTGAAGCAATGGCTAAGATTAGCTACAGTATATGATTCTAACTGGAGTTCAGTACATTAATAACATTTACTATTTATCCTGGCATTCTGGAGGAATCAATTAATTTAACAAGTAAACAGCCACTATGAATAACAGAACAGATTTTCAATGTAGATACATATACAGAGCTAGCAGAAGCTAACAGAGAACACCCTTAACTGTGGTGCAGCATGCTGTCATTTTTCTCCCTACGTATTTCTCTTCTACACTACTGCTTTTCATCTCAAAACTTTCATCTTACTGTACCTGACCTAAGACTGCTTACTTTGTAGGCTGGATTCATTCTAAGCCTGACGTAGCAAGACATCCCCCCTCTGAGTGGCTATTCCAGCCCATTTCACTGCTGTAAAATACCTTAAAAAAAAAAAAAAGATCCTGCAATAATGATTTTTGTTCCACTACCTAATTTTTTATTTATTTATTTATTTTTTTAAGTTTTCCTTTTGGTTTCCATTCGATATTCTAGTTGCAGGGAACAAACTTTCCAGCAATGTTAGATTCATGATTCTAATCAGCAAAACAAGTGTCTCAAAGCAGGTATTTTAAGTTTTCTCGGAGACAATGGAATACAAGATCACCATCATTCGCTGCCATAAGCATTTTAATGGATCACAGAATGGCCCGGGTTGGATGGGACCTCAAGGATCATGAATCTCCAACCCCCCCCACCACCGGCAGGGCCACCAACCTCCACATTTAATACCAGACCAGGCTGTCCAGAGGCCCGTCCAATCTGGCCTTGAACACCCCCAGGGATGGGGCATCTGCAGCCTCTCTGGGCAGCTGTTCCAGCACCTCACCACTCTTATGGTAAAGAATTTCCCCGATATCCAACCTAAATCTTCCCTCCTTCAGCTTAAAGCTATTTCCCCTTATCCTGCTGTTATCTATCAACGAGTTGACTCCCCTCCTGTTTATAGGCTCCCTAAATAGGATTAGACTTTTTTTTATGTCCAAGTTCATTGCACTTATTCCAGTGACTCCATTTATTGCTGCACATGGAAGGTGCTTTGGTATTGCACAGTAAGTAAAACACCCACCCTTTGGCATATTCCTTTTGGGTCTCACAGTTTAACTATGCTCTTTACCTCTACTTTTACAATTTTTTTTTAAAAAAAACCAATTTCAGATGCTTGAGGCCTTGATAACAATTACAGAAATATTTAACCTAACTTGGGTTGACAACATTTCTCATCAGCAACAGCTATACATCACTATAAAAATTAAGCAGCAAGATCACCAATGTGAGATCTTTGGTAGCTTTGAAATGATTGACAACTGTGGCATTAAACAGATATTTAGATACACACTGTAATCCTTAACTATTGGCCCATGAGTTTCTGTATGTGTACATGTATACCAATATAAATTATTTATTTCATTGTTCTGTATGAATTTAAAACAAAACAGTAGCAACACAGAACCTTGTATTCCCACATTTACTGTTCTCATCTCCATCCCATTGGGATGAGGGTGAGCGTGGTGCTGAGCCACTTGCTCAGTTCCATCACTTAGAAGTTATGAATAAATCCATAAGCGTTTACTGTCTCCTGTTTTCACCATATAACATGTCATACAGATGGGAAATAAAAGGCTTTTTAGGTGGTACAAGAAAAAAATTGACCTCATTCCTGCTGTCACTGGATCCTTCCAAACTGATTAAGAAGATCCAGACAGGAGTCAAGCAGACAGTTAAAGCGTTTCTCTTTCAAGAGAGTACAGAAACAGGAAGTATCATTATTAACAGATCTTTCTTCTGCTGAGCCAATGTTCTATATTCAAAGGAGCTTCTTTTCTACCTTTATCACAGATAGCCTCTGTCAGATAAAAGAACTGCAAAAATGGATCTCAATGAAATTCACCACAAAATACATTTTATGCATACTAGAGACACCAGCAGTGGCATATTTCTAACACAGTATTTGGCTTTATAACGCAAAACTGGAGGTAAACATAGTATTACCACTGTCAACCAGTGTTCTTCTTTTAATTTATCAGAAATTAAATCTAATACCAAAAGAAGTCCAGAAAAACTGCTACTGACTAATGATGATGGTCCAACTTGTGCTCCGAAGGAAATCCTTGGGATCCTCAGCGGGAGAACTTTTCTCTGGATAAAGATTGTGAACTAAGATTTCCAGCAAAGTGTCAGTAGATGGCATCCTGTCATCACACTTCAAACAGAGTTCATCACGACTGTCACTCCTTCGTGACAAAACAGTACACATACTGAAGACATTTCAATTTACTGTAACTCCTGAAATACTGTCTTTACTGTGATGCTCTATATACTGTTCTACTGCAAGTCAATTAAAACTGAAGAAAATCCATATTCACAGGTTGCCTGTCAACACACATACATACAAATTTGAAAGTTGCAAGACTGACTGTTAATTAAAAGGACTACTTTTTTTTTAGAGTTGTACTTAAAATTTAATCTCAGATTGTGAATACACTGAACAATTCCCTCTTGTTTGCCAAACTCCAGTATGTAGAACTACCAAAAACTGAATAATACTAAAGCAAAAGGCATTTTATTTTCCCCGTTGCATTTTCTCCAGCTCCCATAGGGTGGCTTCCTTGATTTTCCAACTAAAAGACATGTGAGACCACAGCTCGCTGAGAGCCTTCCCATATCAGCTTACCTTCAGAGATAAGCAATGCAAAGGAAAACTAACTTTTAAGTTCACTCCATAGATGCCTTCACTGCTTATGTCTTCCCTTTGCATTTTGAGCTGCTGTCCACCCCCAGTTTCTCTTCTCACACCAAAATGATAAATATTCACAAACTCAAAATGATCTTCTATCAAACTTCACCTGCCATCAGCTCTCTCACTCATACCTGTTGGCATTTCAATTTCTAGCTAGTTAGTAGCTGATTGCTTACCTTTATTTTATTTAGACTGACATTTAAACCCATAACTAAAGCACAGAAGAACTGACAGTAAAAGAAGGCTGCTATGAGAACAATGCATAGCTTAGTATCTCTACTACCATCCAAGAAAAAAACAGTGAAGTTTATAATACAACAAAAAATTAAGACATCAACATCTGTCAACATAACACAGAACTGCTTTTCTAAGAAGAGCTACAACTTGCTGCTATTGGCCAAACAAAACTTATGATTCAGTAAAGTTTGCACCTCATTTAATAATAATACACCCAATGGAAGAGAACACACGGGCGGCTCTGGAAGTAATGCCTCCTATGTTATGTCAGTACATAACATCAGAAACTACACTGCAATGCTGACAAAGCTGAAGGCTCCAACTTTACAGTTAGGCCAGAGAAGATGACCACCTTCCTCTTGCAACAGGAAAGCCCCAGGCCCCAGCCTGAATACCACGGAGCACATTGCCAGCCTTGGCTGGACTGTCCTACCACAGCCACAGCATAGCTTGGATTTGTGTATCAGCACAGCAATGGATACTCACAACATGTAAAACATGACTACATTAGCCATCTCAGGTAAAGTTTTGACCCAATTCTGAATACAGGGTGCATTTACTGTAACTAACAAAATACTCTTAGATCCACATGATAGAGATGTAAAAAAAAAAATCCTACTATGCAGCAGTTGTATACATCAGGTAAAGAACTTAAATCAAGCAAGATCAGTTTTAAATCATCAGGAGATTCCTGCACAGTATACTTTCCCCTTCCGTCCTGTGCAAAAGCTTTTCCACACAGACTGCAATGATTTTTAAGGCGCAGTTCTGGTTTGGGTTTCTTTCAGTTTTATGCCTTTCCCTGATAGTGACAAATCTTAATATCTTATTAAGCTTTCATCTGTTTTTTTTCCTTTTTTAATTTCTTTTGTTTTCCAAGGAAAAGGCTCCAAAGATGCATTTAGTTTTAAAGAAACCTAAAATTTCAATCTTTTTTTCCCCCCACATGCCATTATCTTCAGCTAATAGATATCTTTCTCCAAAGAAGCAATATAGATAAGCTAACTTCAGGTAGCTAGCACATTTCTATTCCGATCACAGGCAGCAATTCTTGCAGCAATTTTATTTCTCAGCAAAAATCATTATTGTCCCTATTGAATTACCCTGAAGAGTCTTATTTTACGCACAGTATCTTCTCTCAGCATTTCTTGATTAAGAACATTCTTACCAAATATCAATATATAGGCATGAATTTTAAGAGATAGAGACTGGGGATAAAGCAAAACCTTCTTAGTAAAAGGCAAACCTTTATATAAGCTAGAAATTTTACAACAGCTTGGAGTATGAAACCAAATACACATGAAGCATATATCACTTGGAGAAAGTATATCAGGCATAAAAAAATATTACAGAAGCCAAGCCCAAGTATACACCTATACAGTCTGACAGTCAGTAGCTTAATGATATCCAAAAGCTTCCCAACAGCCATGTTTTCTTAGCTCCACAGTCCTGATTGCTTGATGAGACTTAACAGCCAAAGATTTTAAAAGGCACACTTGGCTTCCATATATATTGGATTGTTAAACTATCTATTAAGTAGCTATACATATCAAGAAACACCATACTGGATAGGTCTGATTCACCACTGAGTTCCCACTGTAGGTAGTTCTGCATCACTAACTCTCATCACTCCAATGAAGTCTCCATTTCATAACAGAAGTGAATTTCGTGTATAAGTTTCCGCTATATTAGATTCCCATACAGGTTCTGTCATCAAGAGCAGAAAAAGCAGACAATTACAAAGAAAAAAAAGAAAGAAGTTACCAACTAGGTCTGGAAATCAGCATTTCAAGCTCTGGAATTGGGGAATCATTCACTAATTTGTTCTCAGCTCCATTTGAATTCTTATCTGTCAACCCTCCTTCTATTACCAGATTGTTCTGTAAGCAATGATCATGCAACACACTTGAAAAATCTTTGTGTTCCCTCTCATCGATCACAACAAACAATTTTCCAAGCAATGAGAAAGACAGTGTGATTTCAAGAGAAATACGCTTAGCACTTAACTCGTTATTTTTGATGCCATGATTGTGTGGCATCAGAAATATCACGGAAAATACAAAGCCCCTTTGTCTCTCCATCACACCCCTTCTCATCAAATCAAAGTGTGGTGCTCCAATCTACCTCTAAATCAGTAATTAGCAAAAAACCAGAATTAAAGGTTTGTAAATTACTAAGGCTCAAGCAAGGCAACTGAAATTCTGTTTTATAGGTACTTTCAAATCTGATAACATCTTCTTACAAGCAACAGCAACCAAGAGATTAAATCATAAAGTAAAAAAAAAAAGCAGACCTTCCAGGTTCAGTATGGCCAAGAAATTCTATAAAGCCACCCTCCTTTCCCTTCTCTCTGTCTTTTTTTTTTTTTTAAGGGAAGAGAGAGATTTCCCAATTAAAATGATAGATGTCTAAAGAGAGTTGTCCTGCACTGGTAATCAGATCATACTCTCTTTGAGAAAATACTTTCAGATGAAAAACACACCACAAACTACTTCTTTAAAAGGTTTGCTTTCCACAGATATAAACCCAATTCCAATGCTAAGACAATAAGCACAGGAGTTGCAAAGAATAAGCCTTTGCCTCCCACAGTATTACTTTAGAGCTTGTCAAAAGTCAGCTTGTATGAAAAAGACTAACTTTTCAGTTCCTGTTAAAGCTTACGAAAGCAGTTCTAGTAAGAGGAAGTATCAGATCAGAAGGACTTACTGAAATAAGCTATTCTTCCAAACTTAGTATATGGGGGGGGGGGGGGGGGGGAAGGATTTGATCAAATCATCATTCAGATAAATGAAAAGCTTTTTCCTTTTGTTTCAGTCTTTTAAGATATTTCTACACTTACATTAACGTGAGCAAACATCAGTTTCAAGCTGAAAGACAGTGGTCATTTGGAGGAAGTCCAACTACCACCTCCTTTCAAGATGTTTTAGATGCATTTTTTCCCCATGCTATTTCTGATGCCACAATGTTTAAATTCATTTCTCAAATTACATAAATCGTGCCCACAAATAGGAAAAAAAAATAGGCTTGCCAAAAACAACTTTGTGCATTTCCTTATTCTGACACAAATCCACATTCCTGCAACCTCAAGTCTGAAGGCATACCATACAGTCAAGGAGGAAAAAAAAAAATAAAGGAAAGTGTACAAGTAATGCCAAGTCAGTAGCAAGCATCATGCAGCCTTTCCACTTGGAAAAAGCCTATAGCATTACATCAGTATTTTATAGAGACAAAATGAGAAAAGAAACACTGAATTCCATTATTTTTTTTAAGTCACAATTCTGACTACGTACCAATCAAGACTGGAGAAAACAAAACCGCCTAAATACAGTATATAGGGCACTCCTTACAGACTGGAACTTGACCGCAATTCACAATGAGGTCTTTGATAACAAGTAAAGCTGCATATCACATCCCTTTGAGAATCAGGCCTGTAACTTCTTAGCATAATTTTATGGTACACCTATTCCCTGTCAACTAGTAGTGCGATAAATGAAAAGACTAAGCGCAATACAGGGATGGACTACATTATTTGCATCAATGAAGTCAATATAAGGTACTTCTTGCTTCAATTCTATGCAGTTTTCCAGCAAACAGTGGCATTCCTGTTGTCAACTCTGTGGTCTTGCATGCTACTGAACTTGTCTCAGTTTCTGCTTTTTAATTTGATATCTATCCTCAGTAGGGGACATCATTACAAAATGTAATGTGGGGGGCAGGTTTGCACCGGTACCACACCCTGCAACTTATTCAGATACCTTCCTCCTCAGCACAATAGCAAGACAACCTGAAGCCATATCTGCATTTTATGATGCTGACAGTAGCACACCAGATAGACTGATAGAGCTGTCAGTGAACTTCTATTTCATGACTCAAATCAGTGCTATTCTGTTTGGGAGACAGATCTTGGCTATAATATTCAACAGCATTTAAACCAATTCAACCACAAATTCACTTTTCTACATCCCATGTTTGCACCCAAAAAGGAACTTGAAATCTACAAACTGTCTCAAACTTGCAACGTTTCACATTAATGATGCTCTCATCACCTGTAATAATCCAGGGCACATTGAGACAGAGAATAAAAGGAAAAAAATATCAAGGGCAAAGGTGATTTTTAGATGAGCAGAATTCCAACAGAGCCAAAACTAACCTGAGCCTGTTAAGTGGGGCTGGAGTCCCTTCCCAACAGAGCCAGACACCTGGTCTGGACCCACCAAGGTCTGCCAAACACCAATCTCCTCCTCTTCTGTCAGGAAGGCTGAAATAATTGCTCATTCTCTACAGCTGCATTAATGGCATTCAGGTGCAGATTTCTGATGGCCAAAGAGATTAATTCCCCTCTCACAACCCCAGGATGATCACAATGATTTTCATGTATGCGATACTTTCCTGTACACTATTCAAAACAAAGCAAAAATAAAAAAAACCAGTGTATTTGCATTGACATTTGCTCTCATGCAATATGAGATAATAATAGCTCATATGCTCAAGTTCTACAAAGTATTAGGCCACCAACAAATCATTTAGCTATACACTTGCCTAGGAATTTACAGGAAATGGAAATAATTTTCTTTCAGCATTGCAGCAACCATAATGGCACAATAAAAGAAAAACACTCTCTCTCCTAGAATTAGAGTTAATGATCCTTTCGGTGCTTCCTACAGGTAATTCCTTGTAGTTCCATATTTTCATGAACATCTGTATTTGAGATTATTTCTATTTGGCACTCAAAGATGGAATTGCAGCAGCCATTTACAGGCTGTTATCGAGGCCAACTGTGTTACAACAGGCAGCTATGCTGCCAACACATCGGTCTTACCTGAAGTTTTAGACTTCGCTCTGCACTTATAGGAATCACGAAACAGCATTAAAACACTCTCTATACAAAGCTTAGAACACACCTTCCTCCCCACTCTTCCAGATGAAACTTAAAAGTGAACATCAACTCACAGACATTACAAACCATTCTTCTGCCTTTCATGTGAAAAATGCATTTTGGTAGTCTTTCCCCACATTAGGAATCTTAGCAACTCCCCAGGGGATGAAAAGAGTCAATGCAAGTAAGATGCTTTTTTTTTTTTCCTCCTTGGAACACTACTACTTCCAGCAATTTATTTGACTGACTGTGCCTTCCATTACCATGTAAATTGTTTCAGGCTGAAGGAAAAAAAGTATTAATCTCCCCTCAGTAAGTCATAAAATAAAGAAATCAATTTCAAGGTCAATTTAGTCTAAATAACACCTGCTGCCCTTTTTGTAACATGCAGACTCCTCTGAAACACTAAGTTACTGTCTATAGAGGCATCAATATGTGATGTTTCACATAAATCAAGGTAACACATATACAGGATAGACTATTTTAACCATACATCTGAGGCTTAAGAGAGATTCAGAACAGATCACTTGTCATCACAGAACTTCAACATAAGCATGAAGCTCTTGTGTGAATAAGGGTCTGAATTTGAAAGAAGCTCTTCTCTTGTGAGATTGCTGATACCTGGATACTGACGTGCAGGAAGGGTTCAGACCCAAAGGATGGGCCTCAACATCCTTACCTTATTGAAGTATAAAAACACAAGAAGCAACAAGAAATGTTTTCTACTGGAAAGCTTAAGATTTCTTCCAAAACGAACAACTTCAGAAAGGAGAACATGTGACAGTTTCTCACCTTCTTGCAAGAAGGGAACCTTATTAATTGAAGAGAGAAAGAGTTGGTCTTTTTCAGAAAGAGCTCAATTTCTCTTCTAACTATTCTTAATAGGTTTCCATGGTAGCAGAAGACTGCATTTGATGGCTCTACAGATTCTGTACCTTTACAAAACCTTTTCAGAAAAGTTTGCTTTGAACTCTTCAACGTCCTGCACGTTAATAGAGAAGTTAAAACGAAAAGAAGGGAATTCGTGAACTGGTTAATGTATTCCCCCCAGCATGATAATTCTTTCTCATAATCTTAAGACAACCGATTGTCCTATTCCATGTGAAAAATCAAAGCCGTGTTGGTACATGATTAAATAAAATCACCCAGATGGAGTAATTCCGAGGTGCCAGGGAGTCAACAACAACAGCTATCAGGGACATAAAAAGGTGATTTCATATCAGGAACTGCCAACATACTGACAGATACGAAGAGATTCAACATTTACACCAAGTGAGAGACATTATCATGCATATCCTATAAAATTATCAGTATTCATTTTGAGGTGGAATGGTCCTCACTGCAAGAGAATCCAGCAGAAAAATAAACAGAAGTGAGGGAGGCCCATTCAAGAACCCAGCAGATTAGCCATGGAGAGAAACAAAGGGACTCAACAGAAACAGGGTCATTCAGGAGCCTAAAGGAACCCAAAGCAACGCTAGCATCACAGATGCACATTGGAATGCTTTTCTCAACAAGAAATTCTCCTTCTAAGAAGCATCAAAACTCTGAACAATGGAGAGCTGGAAGGAATATAGAGCGACATTTCTTGAAGATGAAGCAACACAAGAAGGAACCACGAATACCAATAAATAGGTTTACTCTAAGGGATTTTTATCCATTTCCAATGCCTTAAACAAAGATTCACAAAGCGGTTTGGAAAGAAGCTTAGAGCTCATCTAGCTACAGCCACCCAACAAAGTCATGGTGCGTGACATCACCAGGCAATGGACTGTGACCTCACAGACCTCCACTGCTCACCCTCAGGCACAGCAGAGCCTGGCCCAGTTGAGCTTGTTCCTGGTGTCTGGCTGAGCACGTTGGCGAGGTCTAGAGACCCAGCGAAGCGATCTTGGTTTGTGCTGTGGGGCTCTGGGAGCTGTTCTCAGTGCCCACCCCCACAACATTGCCTGTATTTCCCCGGCCCTGCTTGGATCAGGCAGCCGGGTCCCAAGAAGCACGCTCGAGGCAGCGGAGGTGAGAGGTGGGGGGACACTTCCCTGGGGAGGCCATGGGGCTCAGGGAACTGCTATGGCTGCTTCTGCAGCCTGACCCGGGGCCAGCAGGGAGCGGGGTGGGGAGGCCTTCCTGCTGAGGGACCGGGGCACAACTGCTGCCTGCCCCTGGACACACACACTGACTGCGGCCTCTCCTTCTTGCAGCATTCAGAGATCACTGCAGGACTGCAGCAAGGGGAGCCGATTTCCAGCTCCAGCTCCCCAGCCCAGAACGGGGCCATGCAGGAGGCGTTCTGTGCCATCTGCCGCGATGCAACACCTGACACCTTTGTGGTGCCCTGCGAGCACCACTTCTGCCTTCGTTGCATCCTTCAGTGGACCCTAAGAAAATTCACCTGCCCGCTCTGCAGGAGGCTCATGAGCACCATCAACTTTTCAGTGCGGGCAGATGGCTCTCTGCCCTGTGTCATCACGCTGCCATCCGAGTACGAGGCAGAGAGCCACGACACAGCCTCCCTGTGGGACATCGCCACCCCGCCGCGCCCCACTCCACCGGGCAGCCCTGCGGGGCACGGAGAAGAGGAGCTCCCCGCCACGTCCTACACAGCTCCCGGGGACGCGGCCGCCCATCCCACCCGTACGCCCGTCCCCGGGGAGGCGGAGGAGCCCCAGCGGGAGCCGGAGCAGGAGGCAGCACCGGGACCTTCTGCCCAGGGCCGCAGCCCCACCGCTGCCAAGCGGGGCAGGGACCGCTCAGCCCGGGGGTCCCACCGCCCCAGGAAGAGGAGGGCCCGCAGCGCCCGGGGCACTTCGCAGCCCTGCAAGAGGCCGCCCCCGCGGCACCATTAGCAGGGCTGCATCCATCTTTGTTATTAAAAAAGCATGGAAAACCACACAGCTATTGCACAGACTATGCCTCAACCCTACTCGTAGCTCAGGGTACGTGGCGCTGCCAGGAACGGGGGGGTGGTGTTCCTGGCCATTGGGCACAAGTGCTGGGGTTCAGTGGTCCCTATGAATGTTCTCTCGGGCCCTGCTGCTGTCACCAGGGAGCGAAACTCAGCACTGCCCTCTGCTCCCCGGGAGGAGTCGCAACCACCAGAATCTTAGCTAAGAAACCAACTTTAGCTATGTGGGACACTCAGAGGAGCACAGCCAGTCTGTAATTCTACAGAAAACACCATCACACAGCATATCCAGCAACTCTTGCTTTGCACCAACTCAAAGTAAACACTAAGCCAGAAGCTCTATAGAAACATACACCTGTGGTACTCCATCACTAGAACATACCATCAGGTATTACCGAACTCACGAACACTCCAACAATTTCTGTAACAGAATTTAGAGACAAAAATTCACACAAACCAATACATTCCAGCTGCTTTCCCAACCATGGAAAGAGTTCTTTTATGTCCTGCTCACAAAGGAGCCAAATTGGTTCTGACAGGCTCTTGGCAATACCAGGCAAAGCACTCCCAGGCAGACCAAAAGTAACATACAGAAAGAAGCACTGAACTCACCCAACTGGTGATAGGGATCTCTAGCCACACAGCAGTCCCCCAGGAAGCAGCCAACGTCCATGAAATGCTCTCTACTCTGAAGCTGACCTTCATATGAACCGTGGGGGGTCCCAACCTGAGCCTATCCCTTCTGGTCACCTGGGGAGCACAGGTGCAAACCATCTGCCTCTGCTCCCCGGGCCAGCCACACTGCTTCACCAGGTGCTCAATCACCAGTTCAAGCTGTTTCCTAATGGTTCCCCTGCATTCTAAGGCATCATTTTTGATCCATTCAATAGTTAAATTCAAACACGCATGCAGTTAGAGATGAACTGGTTGGGGTTTTTTTTTGCGTTCCCTTTTTTCTACTATAAATACACAGAAACATTGAAAAACTATGATCCCTTTTTCTGTTGGCACACCACTGTGAAGGCCAACCAACAGGCACATCACTTTTCTTCTGTTCAGTAAGCTATGAACTGCATTAACATCAAGAAAGATACCTCACGAGCGTTTGGATAAAAATAACAGCTACAGAATAAAATTACCTTGACAAGTAAAATTCTGATTCCAGCCTCAGTTGGAAATCCATCACATGATTTTCTGTTTGTTTATTTCCAGCAAAAAGCCATCTCAAGAAGAACCTTCAACCTACACAGATAATTAAAGTTCAATCTGCCTGGCTATCCATTGGTTTTTAGTAGACACTGAAACAACTATATGGGTTCTGAGGACCAAGGAAGGCTCTTTCTGCAGGTCTCCAAACTTCCAGTGGCTCACACAGTACAATATGAAGATAAGATGTTGAACTCAAGTCCACTCAGGATACACAATTAACTAGCAACTGAAAGAAGCTCTCTAAAACATTTACAAGAAGAAAAGCAGCAACATGACCAAGCTCACTGCAGAGACACAGCTGAACTACATATAACTAATTAGATCACAGAAAAAAAAATGGAGTAGTTGGATTAGGACTGAGCAGTGATTGTGCAGAGACACTCTGAACAACCCTAGTACATGCAAACAACAGCTGACTGTCATGAGCATAAATAAAAGAAATCAGATGAAATGACTTTGATCATTGAAATTTCCCATCTATAAAAAGCAAACCAGAAATTTAGTCTATCCGCAGCCTGATCAAGTGAGACACATTGTAAACAGTAAAGGAGAAAAAAGTCAAAATCTAACCAATAAAATACTTACTGCCATGTGATCCATGTCCACTGCATGCACAGAATAGCTACTAAAGAGCCCTCAGGAGGAAAACACAAACACACTGAGTACTAATGAGGAATTTCACAGTCTGCCATTATATGTTTATTTAAATTTCAGTGTAGCATGCATGCCAATATGGGAAGAAGTA
Organism: Gallus gallus; assembly: GCF_016699485.2. Lineage (NCBI taxonomy): Eukaryota > Metazoa > Chordata > Aves > Galliformes > Phasianidae > Gallus > Gallus gallus. The sequence continues at coordinate 11,799,842 of NC_052545.1, forward strand.
GAATAAAAGGTCAATAACACCAGGAAATAATAATCTAATGGATAATAATTTGTATATTAAGCAAATATTATTTTAAAACATTTCCTCAAGTCAATGACTGTTTAACTCTGCCCAGAGTCAGACTGCAGATAGGATAATTCTCCCTTTCTGCAACAGTAAACCACCAGATGGGATTGCCAGCTATTTGCCTGTCGTGACAACTGTGGCACGAACACCAGGAAGTTAGGACAATGGAGATATCCCCTAGTCCTGCTAATAACCATAATTCATTCTGTAGTTTGAACTTATGTTGAAACACTGTTCATCTATTTTATAACATGCTGGAGAGACCTACAAATGGAATTTGCCTTATTTGCGCCATGTGCCAGAGCACTGTCTGATCAAGGACACTGTCCTACATCAGTTCTATTTCCTCCTGTCTACACTGAGGTTGATAAGAAAGCCTAGCAGACCTTTTTGTTCTGATGGAAATAATAGTAGTAATAAGAATTAGTTTTGTTTCTGTCTTCACCCCTGTGTTGGGACACAGTTTATTTTCTTCATAGTAGCTCATATGTTGCTATGTTTTGGATATGCAATGAAAATACTTCTGGTAACACACCAGTGTTTAACTTGTTGATATCGTCACCCAAATACGTTACTCTCAAAATATTCTGCTCCTGCTCTAATGTGTTTATCCCCTTGGCTTTTACCAATTTTTACTTATTTGCTGAGGAATCCTTTCCACAGTGCTAATTACTTTCCCTTACCAAGGCATGCTATCAATATGTACTCACAGAACTAAAGCCTAAGACCGAAAACTCTGCTTTCTCTTCTTCCCAGAAGGTTTCAGTGTGATTCTTTAGAAGAATCAGAGAATTCTTCTTCCACTTATAATTCCATTTCCTGTTTATACTCAGAAAAATATATTTAAGAAAAATACTGTTTCCATTTCAACTTATTTTCCACCATTTTGTAACTAATACTGATCTATAATGTAATAGAAAAAGAAGCTTAAAATGAATAGCATGTCCAAATGAGACACTGAAACGATCTTTTTATTTTTTTTCATTTAAGTGGGAATGCAGTTTTCCTTCACTTTTTGCCCAGAGTGAAATGTCAGTGAAAGTGACTTTTCAAACCAGCTCTAATTGTAACTCACTACATGGCACTTGCATTTAAGGCATCTTCAAATTTCTGAAAGCTCCTGTGGGGAAGTTTTATACACTTTGTCTGGTGCAGTCATTAAAATTGGATGAAATCATTCATCAAAGAGGAGAAAGACCAGAAAAAAACCAAAACACCATGAAAGTGAAAACAGATCCATGATGTTTAGTAACTTTAGTCAACTCAGTTGACTAATAAAGATATGAGCAGGGCACATGAAACTTCTTTCCCTCAGGTTCCTGTTTATTGATGGGACAAAATATAGGAGACCTGCAGCAAAATTATCCCGACTTAAATGATCTCAATCTGTTCTCTATCGATTTTTCTTACATAGCAGTAAGTTTTGATTAACTTTAGTAATAGCAGTGACTGCTTCAGAATGTCTTGAATTGATCAGACATAAGGATTTCCTATTAAGCAGAAATTAAAGACATATTTCTTCCAGTATCACAATTAAAAAGTGCCTCCTTCTTTGCAAAGGTATAAATGAAAAAAACTCAGTGCTCCACTACCCATTTTGTTGACTTGGAAGGTCATCGGGACATGTGTTCCAAATGGGTGATCTAAACACAATGGTAATTTTTTCTGCATCAACATATTCACAGCAGAGTGTCGTCCATAGGTTGCACGGCTCATCTTGTAGCAGGTACCAGAAGTTACCACATGTATAGGAAGTGGAAACTACAAAACACTAACAAGAACCTACCACCACAAACCAAAGAATGAAACTAGAAACATGTAGGCAAGGCTTTGGGAGTAAAAGGTACCACAGGATTCTTCAGTGCTGCGTTAATGTGTCAAATAAACATCTTCAAAAGCATTTTGTCAGTCTGATAATGCATCAAACTAGCTAATTGGAAATATTTTACCTCTTTGGAACTGTACATTTTTGCAGATGCTGCAAATCTACAGTTCTTAAGTGAAGTTCAAAAGGATTATGTACTTTCCAGTAAGGAAGAACTACATAAAGGTAAAAGATTACATTGCTAATAAAAACATGCAGAGTCAGCAAACAAAAGATCAATTGCCTCAGTGAACATACATCAAACTCTTAAGAACCCTCCTTATAGGTAAAAATATGTGTTTGACCTTTTTTTTTTCTGTCAGCTTGTATCAAATTAAGCATATTAATAACAGAAAAAAAGTGCCATTTGACTGGTTGCATTAGCCAGCAATATTACTGTTTGGTCCACTTTCCTGCATTTCCAAACTGATGGCTGCTTATTAGAGCTAGTAATGTCTATTTAAAGAGAAACCAAATACTAATCCTTTTACTTAGGCTTCATGGCTGCATTTGTTTCATTCTGGCCTTTAAAAATCCCTGGAAAAATGTAATATATTCACAGTCTTTGTGAAACCAGTGCAAAGAGATACCAAACAGCTTGCAAAATCGAACTTCTTAATGCTGATAATTAAGAATCTGTTTGGTTAAGCACGGAAGAGATGAGAACACAATTTCTTCTTCACTGTCTCCAAGAATCCACCTAATAACTACCACTGCTTCTCTCTAAAATCAGACCAGTGCATACAGAGAACAACTTCAGAACTAACATTGCCTTAGGTACCAAAAGGCCAGAGTGATAAGATCCCTCTTACATGAGCAATCATAGTTGTTTCCCATTTTAAACCTGTATGACTGAAGAAAACAGAATTCATCCTACCTTGCAACTTCTCAGAATAGTTAACAAAAAAACCCCAAACAATTAAAAAAATAAAAACACAATAACTTCACCCTGTTTCTTCTTTCTGTACGTGCTTGCTGCTCTTACCTATATTCATTTTCATAATTTTTCTCTACGGTGTATAGCAAACTTGAAAGCAAAAGGTACTCCTGGGGCAGGACACAACTCTCCTAAAAATAAAATATAAAAAAAATTATGCACAACGTCCATTTAGATGCGTATGATTACAAAGAAGTTCATTTATACCACAGGAGATCCTGTAGCTTACAGTTTTTGCTTCGCAGAAGATACTTACTCTTGCTCTCCCCATATTTTATTATGGAAGGTTTATCATCACTATTAAACTTTAATTCCCCCAAAGCAGTGCATTAATAGATTCGTAAACTTTAACACCTTCAGCTTTGTGCTATCTTCACTATATATTGAACACAATTATTAAGCAGCAGTTCCATACTTTTCTGTAGATATTTTTCATAATAAGGAGATTTCAGAAATATTAGAAATATTTTGAAAGCACAGTCATTTTGATACACTGTATTTTCCCTAATTTTAAATGTCCGTCGTAGAAAATTGAGTTTTATGGCTTTAAATGTAAAAACAAAGACTGCAGATCCCTTGCTCTCACAGTTCATTCTTTTCAAACCATTTTTCAAACCATACATGGAACTTCTAATGTATCTATTATTTACTGCTTTCCCCTGAAGCCTGCTTTCAAGTTCACAAATAATTATTTGTATTTACACTTTTTCCTGATTTAAAAGTCATCTTAATGATGGGAGACATTTTCCATTAAAGATCGTTCCACTATTGCAAATGCTGTAAATACTTCTAAGAGGCAGATACTTGTTATAAGAATCCCCTACGCTTCTCATTCATGCTAAGGTATTGGGAAGAGGAAATAAGATGTCTTATCAAGAAGCTAATTAGCATGATGGCACATAATTAAGGAAAGAGACTTAAAAAAAAAAAAAAAAAGGAAAAGGAAATTAATTTACTGAAGATTGTTGAAAGAAAAGAGATGAAGACAGAAGAGTAAGATAGAAAGGGGAATAAGGAGCCTGCTTCCACTAGAAAATCAATTCAAGAGCTAATATTGCAGAAGAACTAAATGCAGGCTTCATCTGTGACACGGACTCCCAATATATGCAATATTTAGGTAGTTCACAGTGGAAACATTGATTGAACCTGAAGGTCTTTTCACATTACGTCATCATAGGCAGGGAATTGCCTGCTCCTTGTGTAGATGTGAATCAAATAGCATTATCAACAGGGTAGAACAACACAAAAGGACTTTTTTTTTTACAAGCTGGACAAAATGGTTTAGAATCACTTAGGTCTCTGGTGGGATTTTGATATTTTGGAGTCAAATACTCAACAATCTTAACAATAAAGCATATCACCAGAGGCAAAATCTGCAGAAGTGCATCCAGGTCAGCCTCTCTTTGCAGATCAGTCTACATGTGGCAATGCAGAGAGATGATGCAGTCATCCTGTGGTGTCAGATAAACCTGGTCATAAACAAAAGGCCAAACCAACCAACCAAACTTCTCGAATGCAAAAGCAAAACCCATTGATACAAAGGTTTAACAAAATGCACAGGGCCGGGGTAACTTAGCAGCAATTACCACGCATTCAAAAACAGGTGTGTGAAAAGCAAGCAAGTTCTTGTTTTTTACAGAAGTGAGTGAACAGAGTGAACAGCTTTAAAGTTCAAGGCTGTAACACGTGTAATAGCATGTACTACACTTGCCAGTCCTATTACTTATGTAAGAAATAAAACAAGGGGGAATGAATAGGACAACTGTTTAGAATTGTGTTTTGCATTACAGGTTAGCTGTCATGAAAGCAAGCAGCAGCATTTATAATGGGGGGAAATAACATTGATACTCCCAAAAGAAAAGTCAGCATTAAAAATCATCTGTCAGAATTACTATTGGTCTTTCCTCATACAGAAGCAAGCAGGGGGAAATCAGAGATTATCAGGAGAGCTTCCAAACTTGCTTTTATCACTTGGCTATAGACACAGACTACAACAACAACAAATAACAGACTTTTTATAAGTAAAGCATTAATTTGGTGTATAATGTATTTAATTTGGCTTCTGTTGCCTAGAATTGGTTCAATCCTCAACAACAGCTGGCTGACATTGGGAAAAAAAAAAAAAAAAAACATTATCTGGGATAGCAGCAGAGAGGGGTTGCATTAATTTTCAAAATGTCTGCATTTTATTTAGCTTCTGCTGCCATCTACAGTAGCCATCACCACACTGCACAAAGGGCTGGTACAGCAGTGAGAGGAACAAGATAAACCTTCAGCCCAGTAACAAGCTGAGCTAGAAAGAACAGGGGTACTTCAGCTAACAGTCACTGAAGGACCTGAGGAGCTCTCTTTGTAGATAGCATCTCTCTCTCAGTTAGGGCCCAAAAATTCATTCCCAGCTACTTCTCTGCTTTCTGTAAATGAGTTAACTCATCTGCATAGCACACAGATAAAAGCACAGACCTCATCAGTGTAGATCAACACAGCAGTGGAAGTGCCTATGAAATGAAGAAAGTTTTAATTTCTCTTGGTAAGACTGGTACATGGGTAACCACTAGCTTGACTCAGTTTCTAATTTTTCCACTTGGTCATTTTGTGAGAAGATGAGCACTACACAGGATTTATGCTGTAACTTCTCCTGAACAGCCTTTGGTTACCTAAATATTTTTACCAGCTACCTTAGTTAGCAGAAATGTTTTTCATTTGTGATGACACCATTTATGAAGTATTTTCTCATCAGATTATGATATAACCGAGAGCTGAGTAGCATTCCCCTTATTTTTACATCCTATCAGCCTTGAAGACACAAGACCTCAGTGTGCTCTGGCTGAGAGGCCTGCTTTGCTTGAGCTGAGATGGAATACGATGGGCACTGGAAGATGGGAAAACCTTGGGATTCCTACACCAAATAACACCCTCTTCAGCACAGCCCAATGCAGCTGCCTTCAAAATACCATTGGAAGATAAAGTGGAGAACAAACTCCTTCCGGCCAGCCCACAGGTTGTGCAAAGCCTACAGCCAAGCCTCACTGTGGGAAGCACTGGGACACTTTGCAGGTGCTTGAAAGCATCTGGATTTGCCCAGCTTGGAGGCTGAGCATGTACAGCTGTATAAACTACAGAGAAATATCCAGTTAATCCCATCTCCTCCTCACAGTGAGATTTAATGCACATAATCGCTAGGTGAAACACTGCTACGCTGTCTAGGTGAGTGGTTGCAGGGACCTGTAAAGAAATGCTGGCACCCGATTACCTACCCCTCCCTTGACTACACCCTCACAAAGCATGCACGTGTGTCTCCAGCATGGGCTCAGGCAGGCAGAGAAGCAGTGTCTGCAATACTCCCCAGCTCACCATGTCTGGCACAGGCACGGCTCTTCATCTGGGAAGGGAAAATTCTGAGCTGCAGCACCTGGGTGTGAATGTGGGAAAAGGCAACCAGGCATGAGCAAAACGCCACTAAAACTCATCTGCTTCGTCCTCTGCACTCTGATTGCATCTAATCTCACAGGTAAACCACTGAAACAGCTTCGGTTGACAGAAGCCAAATGACCAAGGGATTGTGAGGAACTAAAAGTCTTCTGTCCTTCTGTTAAACCTGTCTCTGCAAAGCAACGCAGCATGCCGTCAGGTGACCCTGAATTTTAATTACTAGAAGAAGTAAATGAAAAAGACAGTCCATGTATCTTACATTCTACAAGGCGATTCTGTAATTTAAGGGGAAGTTTCAGTCTGGAGGAAATTGACATATTAACACTGTACTTGCCTCTGCTTTTTGCTGTGCCGTGAGAAGCTGTAGTTGCAAGTCCTCTTTAACTGCTATTCTCTCTTAGCACAGGGGAACACACTGCCTGTAGTGTGGATGCAGGGTCAGGGAGTTAGAAAGTTTTAATTACTGGCTCAATTATGTTCACTGAGAGTCTCCTTTGCCCTGCATGACGGTTGTGCATTTTTCAATTTGCTTCTCCAAGTAGATGCTTGTCTCCAAGCACATCACCTAGATACGCTTGGTCTCCTAATTACACTTCAGTGCTCTTGCAATGGTCAGTCCTCCAGAAAGGAAGCACAATTTGCAGGTGTGCTCAGATTTTGCTCAGTGCTGTCTTCCAAAACTTCCTTCTTTGCTCCTGAATTCAAGTTCTCTGCCAGAAAAAGTAATTTTACAGCTTGCTTGGCCAGCAGAACACTTTGAATCATTATTTGTAATTCTTAGTTTCTTGATATGGAAAAACACTGCCTCAGCTCCAAGTTGCGTGTTCTCTGCAGTTTTATTCTGTGGAATAAGGAGGACTGTGACAAATCTATAAATATTTTTAAACGATGACAAAGCTGGGCAACTATTCTTCAAGAAATCTGTTTTAATTTTTACTGCTTTTTTTTTGCATCTGTAGTGTCAGCCAGCCATGCCCAGGCTGATACTCATATGCATATTGTGAGAGGCGGTGAGAGGGAAAGGTGGGATAACTTCACACTATGTCTCCTGTTGCATTGGCCTCAGCAGAAAACATGAAGACTTGTGTCTCCTAATGTTGTCTTTGAGCAAAGAACACTTTTTCATTAAAAAAAAAAGAGAGAGAGAGAGAAAGAAAAGGATCAAAATCTGCAGTAGAGCAAAGGAAATTTATCAGCACTTATTTAAGGCATTTTAAAATGAAAATCAAGAAAGATATATTGGACTTAAGAGTGAAGCTGCTTTCTTTTAACTGCAGATTCCCTAAGTTGAGCATAAAAGGAGAAAATGTTAAAAATGAAGCTCAAGAAAATCATTGCCATTGTAAATGGAAATCGATTCTTCATACAACAAACAATATACTACTGATAGGGTAGAAGGCAAAAATGTTATTTACAGAGTAATATGGAAATGTCTTGTCTTTTCCATGGCATGACTGGAGATGTCTGTCCAAAAGTACCCTGGCTTGAAAGACTGTAGCCTGCCTTTTCCTATAAAGCTTTTGTGTTTGTTCTTGCTACTCACAGCTACTTGCTATTGGTATTGCTTGTGAATACAAAATCAAATGGAAGCGGTAAGCAGCCCAAGGCTAACAGCTCTCTGGGTCCTGCTGGCTGTCTCTGCCCAATTGTCTCCTGTGCATTGTGTGGTTGTTGTTTCTTTTACAATAACTAATGATAATGGAATATGTTAGTACTGACACAGCATACTTCACTGTTCATACTTCGTGCCTTCCCTGTTTGTACAGCCTACAATCACCTTTCCTCCCACTTTTAAACGTATTTGTTTACAGGCTTCATTGTGCCTATAGCAGATATTGCCAATCACAGATTTTGCCAATAAAGTAGTAACACAGTGTAGTAAGCTAAGTGCAGTCAGGAAATGAAGATTGGTCTCGGTTAGACAAAAAATAGTTAAAGGGCCATCAAAAGGTAAATATCCCAATTCAGAACTATTCTTTCCTTTTAAAATTCTTTTCTAGACAATATAGTAAGAAGGAGTTCCATATTTCTGAATACAATAGATTATATATCCCCAGTGCAAACCACCTCTGTTCAGAACTGGAACATCAGTGTGTGTGTGAGTCATATGGAAAAACTGGTGCCTGGTCATGTAATTAAAGTTTGTTATGTAATTCACACACCTGGATATTCCAACTACAGAAATTCACATGGGAACCAAGAGTACAAGGAATAGTAGTAGCAAACAGCCTAAGTGTCAAGAAGCACAGAGAATTGAACAAGAGACCAAATGAGTGTCTGAGCTGCAAAGTGAAAGGCAATAAAGACATTTAAAAAAAGAAGCAAAAAAATCTGTTTTTTTTTTTTGTTGTTGTTGTTGTTGTAGATGAAAAGTGTCTTGACAGTAGTACAGAGCCCTAACCAGACAGAACTGACAGAACTGCTGATATAGCAGACAGCAAGTCTTTCACTATCTGAATGGCAAGGAAGAAATCATCTCATCCCAGAGATCTCTGTCATTCAGTTTAAAGAAAGGCCAAGCATTATGTCAACAGATTCAAATAACATCTTGCAAAGTATCACATCATAAGCTATGAATATGGGGAATATTAAAAAGGGAAAAAAGTGTTTTTCCAGTGCTTTAAAAGAATAATCACCACGAAAACATTGCTCATGGACTTGTCAACTCGGTTTTGATCTTGTGTAGAACAACTGACATTGACTGGTTAGCTTTATAATCACAACTTTAAAAAAGCACCCTTTTTTGCAAGTTATATTAAATTTTAAAAATAACTTAATAAATAAAAAGAAAAAATAAAATGAGAAAGACTTATAAGGGAAACAATTTTCTTGGGAAACAGAGATATGACCACTCTTACCATGTTGTGAAGCGTGTACCCATGGGGAAGCCTCCCTCTTGTGCTCTTGTCCAAACTCTGCTAAGGATTTTAGATTAAGATAAAAGGATAAGTGAAAGCATAAAATCTGTAAACTGTGTCGTAGGCATCATCCCAAACTTAGGCTTTGCTGATCTTCAGGAGAAACATTTTAACTTCATTAGTCCTTTAAATAAGTTTATCCAAGAAATTAATGAGGTGATTTGATTACAGCCTACAAGCACTTACATTATTAGAATCCTGAAACATGAAAAAATCTGTACGAAAGCCAGAATCTTCAAATGTCCAGTCCAGCCAAGCCTGGAAATAAATTGTACATTTCTAACCATGATGGGAATTGTTCATTGAAACAGACTGTCAAGCATAACAGAGTATCTGTTATTTGGCTTCATTAAAATAAATTGGGTAGCTTTCTAAAAGCTTTGCATTTTCTCACTATTTTATTTATATATTTTAAACCTCTGAAATAACAAAAAGACATGCTTTGCCTTTCTGTGAGCAGTGGCAGCTAAGTGCTCTGTCGCTTGCTCTTTGGTTTTCATTCTTCGTAAAAGACCTTCAAACACTTAAATGACAGTGTCAAAATGCAGAGTATTTCTGATGCAAAGCACAGTTTTGCACAGTTCTTTTACTTTTTTTCCCAGTATGTTCATATACGTTTCTTGTCTTTGTTTCATTTTTGCTAGGACTTTTAGGTGAAGATACTTCGCTGCCAGCACCTCGGAATATCTCTATTCTTTCTACCAACATGAAACATTTCTTAATGTGGAGTCCTGTGATTGTCCAGGGAGAAACTGTGAGATACTCTGTTGAGTTTCAGGGGTAAACTTCTGGTTTCTGTTTTGTTTTAGTTATGTTTTTTTCCTTCTTTGCTCTCTGAACACCAATTACAATCCCACACTGCTCGGATTTCTTCAATACTGTTCAGCTCACAAGTGTAGGAGAAGTTTGATGCTCCAGCTCTGTTAATCATGAGTAGGAAGAATAGAATCATACTCACATTTGGTCTAATTCTGAGACTGTTTACAGACCAGAGCTTATCAACTGCTGGTTGTTAAGAGATGGCTGCATAATCCAAGGCGTGCTCTAACCCCATGCATGAAAACTGCCTCTGCCTAAAGAATTAGGAAGATTAGCAGAAGTTTGTTTAGAAGGAGAAAAAGCTTAAATTTTTTCAGTGTTATTCCTTTAAACATATTATATACATTTATTTTTCTTCAGAAAACACATGAGATTCTGATTGATCTCAAGCTGTGAATTGTGTCATAGTTTGGCCTTTGAAATCTGATTCACCAGGGATGATCAAGTGACTGGGCAGCATCTGAAGCATCAACTCTGGGTTGCTATTCCCACTTCCCACAGTGTCATGATGCTTTTGGCTGATGAACCAGCTGACTCTGGGGGAACTTCTCTAGATAAAATCTAAAATACATTCATACTGGTTTTATAAACTCTCAGTAATCCAACCCACTGTACTCCAGTACTGGTCTTACTTGGAAAGAACTAGCAAGCAGCCTTAGCCCATAGGGGATGTGACAAAGGTATCTCCTATCAGAATGCTGCCTGTCTGCTTTCTTATCCCCAGGGAGTATGAACGAGAGTACGCTAACGAGAGCTGGATCCCCATCTGTGAGTGTTCCCTCATCACAGTCACTGTATGTAACATCACAGAGGATATCTCAGCCACCGTGGCCTATAACCTGCGTGTAAGGGCAGACAGTGGTGCTCGAAGATCAGAGTGGGGCACCCTGAACGGTTTCTTCATTCGAAACACAAGTAAGTCCTGACATTTGTGTTAAGCTGCACCACTTACATTCATTTCTTGATGTCCGATAATAAGGGTTAGCTCTCATGCATGTCTGTGTATTGTGAATGTGACTTGAAGCCCATAAATGCACAGACCACGTCCTACTTCTCAACTCTTCTCATGCTCAGTTGGGATGTTTCACTCTTAGTCAGCCATTTTGTGGTCTTGGATATCAGTCCCTCCATAGGCAGGGCAAGATCTACCACGGCTTGAATTTCAAGGGCTTCAAGGAAAGCTAAGAAGACTCCAGGCATTCCTCTTAGCAGGCTTACCAGTCCTGCCGCTGATGTCAAGGAGTACTGATCAGCTGGGGTTGCTGTCAATGCTCTATCTAATCCATTTAGCCTAGTCATTTTTAGGGTCCAGAACCTGATCCTAGAGAAGCAGATACTCTAGAACTAAACACCCATGTCATCCTCTGTCTGCTTTGTGCTGCCCTGGAAATCCAGTTCCCTTCAAGACACCATTATTTCCAACCATGCTGTCAGATAGAGCTGCCTGTCTGAAGCCAGAGCTGACCTTAAACGTTCATGGATCACTGGAAGTTACTGCCTCATGAGTGAGCAGCCCTCACCCACAGAGAGCACCCTCAGAAATACCACATGAAGTACCAAGGGTGTCTGTTGGTGTAGTAGTGATTTCTAGGTGGTGCTTTGGATGACAAATCTTCCCTTTTCCAGGAGCTATGTTAGCACAGAATTGAGCGCAGTCCACGCTGTCAAGCAGAGACAGAGGAAGGATATTCCTTAGCTCAACTCTCTTTATGGACAAGAACAGCAACTTTCTCACTTTCCTTGTTATCCCTTTTCCCAAGCAGATCTCAGAACGGAGCAGTCTTTTTGTCAGGGGATAAATTATGATTTTGACACAGAAGCTACAAATTGGCATGAGATCTTTTCTAGTTATTATGAAATACGATACTAATGTGCCAGAGATTGCATTTATCCTGAGATTCAAACTGTTCATGCACTGGTAGTTATACAGCTTCCTTCTTCAGTTCAATCAAAACTCCCTATCGAACATATTTAAAAGCTAGCTAATATAATTGGAAAATCTGTTCTTTTGTCATGCCCTGACTGATAGAGTGGATTATCTCACAAGTGTTCAGGAAGGATGATAATCAGGCTTCTGAGGATTTCTACAGCTTTGATCATAATGCAACAGACCCCCATCATTCAAGGACCTTACAGTTTTATACAGCAAATTATCAGGTCCACAGCAGATTATCAGACAGAAGTTGTTTCAAACAATTCAGGATTTCAGATTAGTCCCATTGGTCTGCTCATGACTGGAGCATCTTGCCTTTCTGTAAGCGGCTCTGCCTCATCAGCTCCTGCCAGCTGAAGCATTGCTGAAGGATGCATGGCAGGCTATGGAGGACCTTTGTGAAGTCCAGAATTTTTCATTCCCCAAACTGCTGGAGCGATCAGCATCTCTTAAGATTAGAACTGTGGCTTTGGGCAGTTCCCAGTTCACCAAAAGGCAATTGGTATGCTGCACATCTGTTTATCAGCATCTAAGCTCCCTCTTTCCTCCAGCTCCTCACCAGCTTTGTTCCATAACCTGTTCCTTTCAGCTGTCACCTTCATTACCTCTGCTGTAGTCTAATATCAAGTCTAGAACCAGCACTGAGGAAGACACGGCACAACGAAGTACTTCCTTTCCTGCCTATGATTTTGATCCTCCTCTTTGAGAACAGGCTATCCAGAGTCTACTTGGCTTTAGGCCTAGGCAACCTTGCCACCTAGTTGCCCGGTGGGATCTCAGGCAGGTACAGTCTGTAGGTCGTATTCAGACTCATTTTCAGCCAGAGCCCATCTATGTGGCCAGAGCTATCTCTGAACTGAGGGAGAGTCACTGAAAGCAAAGATCCCGCACATTGCTGTGACCAGTCTGGCCATGTTCAGTTGGTGGTAGCTCTCCTCAGTACCCAGAGGTCACCTCACATAGCAAGTACACTTTGCCTTTACGTTTAAATTAGTCCTTTGAGGGAACCTGCTTGCCCTTTCACATTTATGGTAGAGAATAAAGATAGCCTGCATCAAGATCTATTTGCAAGATCTCCAAAGTGACCACCTGAAATTCCACTCACACCTTTTCCAAGTGATAAGGCATCACAGAGGCTTCCCAGTACCATGAAGTATTTGACAGCTTGGTCCTGTGTCTTACAGACCTCTGGGCAATCCTCTCGCTGAGCTGTGAAAGTTCAGAGGATACAGCTTGTAACAGGCTGCACTGTGAATATATGGGCAAAGGAGAAAGAAAAGGCACTTTCAGTTCTTGTCCCTGTACACTTTACTGCTCACTTTCTCTTGTCTCTGCTTTGTTGTCTCTTAGGATACCTGGCACTGAGTCTAAGAGGGACTAAGCACAGCCTGCAAGTTCTGTGTGTGATTTATGGTCAGATGGGGCATCAGCACAGCCCACAGTACTTCTTAACTAAAAAAGCTCCAGTCTCAAAGCCTTAGGTGTAGATACACACAAAGTATGTAGAAAATACTTTTTAACAGATCTTTCTTAAAACTACCAATTCAGTTTTAGTTTGATTTTAGTTCTTCATTTGTCATAGTTCAGATAGTTAGTTGGTATCCAGTCTCCCAGCACAAGAGACAAATGCTCATGTTTGGTTAGTATTTGTGTCTTGCAATATTCATCTGTTAATACCCAATATTATTTTCAACCTCTGAATGGTGTTATTATTTTTCTTCTCGAGACATCATCATGTTAAGCACATTACCAGCTTTTAATTTAAAAGTACGAAGTACTTTTCTAAGCCTCACTTTTGTGGCACATTCATCATAAAGACACTTTGATTTCATATTTTCATATTGTTGAGTATCAACAGCAATTCACTTTGTGCAAGAGCAATTCTATTAAGAACATCTCTTCTCTATGTTCTGTATGCTCTACTTCCTTTCTTGAAAGCAAGAGGGCTGAAACCAATTTCAGCTACAAGAGTGGTAAGGAATGGCGTAGGTAAGTAGTGCAAATATGATCTTTGTATTCCCTTGATTCCAAATTCATGAATGTACAGTGCATAGTTTCATCCATGCTTGATGGATTCTGATTGTTCCTCACAGCAGAATCCCAGACCAAACCAAGCTCTGAATATAAAAGTAAGCATTAAGCATATCACCAACAGATTTACTTGCATACTAGCTACAAAAACATGTCACAGCAGGCAGCAGGTCATCAGCCCACCCAAGTCCTTCTAAAAGTGTGCAGATACTGAAACATAATAAAGATTCATGTGAACAGACTGAATTATCCTAGGGCTGTAGTTGATTTCTCTTCTACCTTTGAATAACTGCCAAAATTCGCATGAAGGAGCAGTGGTTTCACAGCTCCTGTTCTGTGTGCTAGCACTAAGCTAATGCCCAAAAGCAGAATTGGCCTGGTGTGGTGTCTCAACTTCTGGTTGCCCAGCTGGTTCTGCTGCTGATCACATGGGACCTTCAGGCCAGATGCTTCATCCACTAGAGAAAATTCAAAACCTTTCAAGTCTGTGCTAGTCAGCTATTGCCAAATACCCATTCAGAATGCCAGTCACAGACCTCCTCCTGCTCAAAATCTGCTGCAAAATCTAGACAAGCTGGGAAGCGGGGCAGAGAGGTTTCTCCCCCACTGAAGAAACCAGCTATTATTCCAGATAATTGTTAGTGTGCTCATGGTGGCAGCTGGAGGACAGCCATGGCAGGAGCCTCTCTGGGCCCCGGCAGACTTTTTTGAAGGTTTGCTTCTGATGTGATAACAGTGCTCTCTCTCCTTTGGCAGCTTCCCTGACCCCACCTCTGATGAAGGCCGTAGCAGATGGGTATCATTTACTAGTGGAGCTGGAAGACATGGGACCCGCCTTTCAGTTCTGTGTTCTCTACTGGGAGAAAGGCCAGGAGAGAAGGGTGAGTTTACCCTTGGATTTTGGCATGAAAAGAGAGCCCATGTGTCTCAGAGCAAAAGCATAAAAACACTTCCCAGGCACTGTTTTTCAAGTTTAAGCTGCTGCTGCAAGGCTGGAGCACCTGCCAGGTGTCAGCACGTGCCATACTTCTCTGCACTGCAGGCTGGTGCTTTACTATTCCACAGCTGTTAGCTTAATGGGCTTTTGAAATGGATTTCCTGCTTTTCTGGAAATCCAAGTAAATGAGATGAACCTAGTCCATAGGTTAGAAAGAATCCTATAGGCTTGTGTCTGATTTCCTTTCACAAATGAAATGCTAACTCTTCGATATATACGATATTAATGACCTAATCATTAATTCCAAACTTCATAATAGTTTCTACCAACTAAACTGTCACAAATACCAGGTTTACTCGTCAGTATGTGCCCAGATCTCTACCAGGACTCTTTTCATTTATTATTTGTCACATTGGACATGTCTGATTTGAGTTTTTTGCAAGATGTCACACACCGCAGACAGTCATTGACCTGATTTGTTTCCCTGAAGTCTTTTCAAACCAATGGCTCTCAAGGTTATGCTTTCATGGAGAAAAGTATTTTGACAGAGAGGACTAGCCCTGCCAGAAGATCTCTGCTGGCTTTTTGGAGATATCCATATGTGTGTGATGGTGGAGGCTCATCAGACCCACTGTGAGCAAAGGCTTTGCCTCTGCAATACAGCAAGATTTATGAACGACTAATTGTTACCTGTCCTCTCATGTCTTGGCAGACTGGGAATAGGAACTTCATCTTGCTACCAGTTCAGAGTCCTATTATTACAAGAAAGAATGAGATATTTGTTCATCTGCTGTTTGAAGTGTGCAGAAGTGTGTTACAATTGCACACTCCAAGTTCATTTGCTCCTTACTAGCCCAGTCCCTCTCTGTACTCCAGAGTCATGGCACAGCTCTTGTACTCCTATCACAACACGGCTCTGGCACCCCTATCACATCATGCTAGAACAAGGCAGGATATTGGCATCCCCACAGTAACTCAGACCCCATATCAAACTGAGAGAGTAGGTCATGGGCTAGTGTTGTGGCTGAACACCATCAATAAGCTCACGGCTCTTCCTTTGCATCCCCTCCTACTCTTCCAGGCATGTGTGATCTGTACTCCTCTGTGCTTCTTTTTCTATCTCTTCTTATCCACACAATCCTCTCTGACACCACCTGCTCCTGTTATTCAGCTCCCTTTTCTCCCAGAAATGTCTGGGTTAGCATCACATTAGAACTCCTGCTCTCATTTAGGTACTTGTCCAACACTCTGATGTTCTCTTTCCTGGGCCTATGGCAGATGCAACAGAAGATGGTGAAGGAGGTCAGCTCCACAATTCATCTGGCCACCATGGACGCAGCAGCTGAATACTGTGTAAAAGCCCAGACATACGTTGAGGCAATCAACAGAAGCAGTAGCTTCAGCCAAACACAGTGTGTGAGGGCACAAGGTAACAGCCAGCCTTCTTGCATCTTCCAGTCTTGTAGTCACGCCCAATAGGATACCCAGCAGCATTTCTTTGGTTTGCAGCCAGTATTTCAAGGTCAGGCTGGACTACTCTCTGAGCAACCTGACGAGCTGCAGATGTCCCTATTCATTGCAGGGGAGTTGGACTAGATGACTTTTAAGGGCCTCTTCCAACTCAAACAATTGTATGATTCTATGATCTCCTGTCTTGTTTGTAAATGTTCCACCCATTTGTTCTCCAAGGAAGATCTGGAGTGCAGCCCCCTACAGTGGCATAGGTATCCCTGTGTGGAGTGTGGCAACAAAAAAAAAATGTCACCAGGATGGGTTGGAAGGGCAGCCACAGAGGGCTGAGTCTGATTGCATTGAGTGGTTTGCTCTCACAAGCTGAGAAATCTTGTTGCTTCTCTTGTTTTTAGGCAGCAGATCCATGTGGCGCATCACCGTCCTTCTGTCCTCTGCTGGCTTTGCTGTGGCTGCCTTGACTCTGCCTTTCCTTGCCTGGAAAACAAGAAAAATCTTCCAGTATTCCTGCTACCCCATTGCTGTCCTGCCAGACACACTGGTAACATTTTCACTTTGTTTCCAGGGTGCTGGATATTCACAGAATCATGGGGCAGGCACTTCTGATAGGAAGACTTGCTTATTGCATCGTAATGGAAGAGCTGGTATTTATGGGAAAGAGCAAGCACATCTTTCAACATAGCTTCATAAACTGGCAGCAAAGAGTTCACATGATCAGACAGCTGAGCTGTAGGATCAGGCAGCCCACATAGGGTGGCTGCACAGCTGCCACTGCCTAGAGCACTGAACAGAGACGGTGCTCCTGCTTCTTGTGTGGAAGCAGCTTGGGAAGCATGGGCTGTCCAGCTGCTCCTCAAACAAAACAGCTGTGTCATTGGCAACACAGCTCTGTGTCCTCTGGCACCAGCAATGAGCTCTTAATTCCTTGGTGAGGAGCAACCAGTAATCAAAACACCCTCTTCCCTTCCTCATGCAGGAGGAGTGTATTTAAGTCAGTAGCTTAAATGTGCTGTCTGTCTTAAGTGAGAACGTGAAGCAGCACCTTCTGTGAGCATGGTCTGAGCCCCAGGTCTCTGGCTGATTGCAGCAGGCAGGATGAGAGGAGGCCTGCGGGTAGAGGCAGAAATAGGAGACCAGGCTCATCAGTCTGAGGGGGGTTTGAATGAGTGCATTTGCTTTACAGAAGGTACCAGAGCCCCCCACCCAGCTGATATTGCACAGGAGGGAAGAAGCTGAGCAATGTGATCTGATGGTGCACGTGATCCCCTCAGAAGAGGTTCCCTGCCTGTGGATTCAAGAAACACTTTAGAGCATCCTGTAAAAAAGACTTCTACAGACCAGGCAGAATGTGCTTCAGTGTCTTCAGAGTGCCAACAAGGAACTGTTCTCTTTGTGCCAAGTCTGCTGCAAGGAAGCATTCTGTATGAACACATGGCCAACTCTCATCCTCTTCCTAACTTCATCCATTCACAGAAAAGCCAGAAAGGGCCCCAGGTGACAGCTGCCAGTTTCTGTACTTCTTCTTCATACCCATACCTATGAGCAGACATGGGTTAACTCATGTTTCCTTCACGGTCACATCAATGGCCCACACTTCAGCCACCAGGATTTCACCAGAGCAATGTACATAGAGCTCAGTCCCTGAGTCCCAAACCACTTCACTATCAGTAATTTTACCTCAGATGTTTTGTTTTTTTTTTAAAGAAATGAACCTGCCAGTAAGAGTTCCTTGCATGGCTAAAACAGCTGGAACAAACAGATATAAAATGCTGTCAGGGCTGCAGCCCCTGGACATGAGATGAGAATTTGTTCCATATGACACATACCAACATATGATGCCATAGAGGAGAAAGATAGTTGAGTTGTTTAAGTGGGAGGTGACTGGAGCTGAAAAAGCAGGGGGAAAGTAGACTCAAGAATGGGGGAAAGAAGCAGAAAGAGGGAAAGATGCACATCATGCAGTCAGGACCATTTGGGTGCAAGCTGGGCAGCCCCATGGTTCAGCACCACAGCTGAAGCAGGCTGCTGACTGCATCAAGCACAGCAAACCTGATTTTGTGGCCAGGAGGGCTGGGGGGATCAACACGAATGCTTTCATAGAGGGGGAATATCAGGAAGGATGCATGAAGCATCCCAGCATGACCATATCACTGCCTACTTCAGACCTGATGACATCATTTTGTTCCAGGTAGCTTATTATTATTTCCGCCTTAAGGAAGGAGATCTAAAAACAGAAAGTCCTACTAAACAGAAATAAGATATAGTTCTTTTGCATATACTGCAGTGATGGCTGTTGCTGCAAGGATAAGTCATTTAACACCTGCTCAGCAGACTTAAGTTGGGAGGGCACGGGAAGGCTTTGATCTGAAGAGCTGTTTTGAAAACTACCAGCGGAACGAATGAAACATAGCAGAGCTTTTCCTCGCAGGACGCGCCTTGACTTTCATTCTTGCAATGTCAGCTGAGGCCACCAGGTAGCAGCAAAGCACCGTGAAAACAGCAGAACTGACGGAGCAGAGCTCTGCGTTCCCCCGCCGAGGCAGCCCCCCTCGAACCCCCCCACCCCCGCAGCCCAACTGGCACCTCGCTCCGTGCAGCACAGTCGCTTGCTTCATTCCTGTCTTACCAGCTTCTGTCTGGACAACGCAGGAACCTAGTCACTAGGAGTTCAGTAACCATTAGGTTGGCTCTGATGGGTTTGTAGCAGGATATAGGGTAAGAAAATCTGTGCTAGCCTGAGCACTCGCTCAGTGTGGATGCTCAGGTTATTGTTAATTAATTGGGAAATGGTGGGTTGCAAGCACACAGATAATAGCAGCTCCAGACAATTGTTGCAGCAGGTCCCTGCTGCCAGAGCTGAGCTGGGGACTGCAGCACAGGACAAACAGCAACTGGGTGATTGTGGGCAGCGATGGGCAAGGAGGGAAGTCAGCACGTAGCTGGTGTGGGCTCTTTGTCAAACGTCTCCTCAAATGGCTTTGCTGAGATCAATCTTACAGGCAGTGACCTTGGTGCTAAGGCTGGTTTAGTGAGCTCCCGTGCTTCACATCTGTCCTGATTTTATTTCCATGGGTTTGGATGAGTTCAGTGTCTTAGTTTCTACCGTGCCCCACAAGGGTGTTCCCATAAGGGAAATCGTCCTATTGCTTGTCCAGCCCATGGCTATTATCTGAAAAGCCCTAGCATTTCCTCCTCTCACATCCCCCTCCAACACAGTTGCATTACAGCACTATCAGCCACTGCTTAAGGAAACAGAAAAAAGCAGGAAAAGGCTTTGTTAATTTGAACAGGAATGGCTTCAGAAAATTATTTCATTGCATATTTTCCAGCAGCATATTAAGCATAGTGAATGTTTCTTTCTCATTGCAATAACAGATTTTATGACCTTCCTCACTGCCAATAAAGTGACTGAACAATTGCACAAAAATGCCCAGGCAATTTTAAAAGACATCTGGAAAAAAAAAAAAAATCTGACAGCAGAGAGACAGGAGGGAATTGTTTGTGTTGCTGCCATCTTAGCAAGACTGTGCTCCATTTACATCAGGATATTCCTGTTTGTGTCTGTGGAGACGTGAAACCAAATCTGAGATGCTGACTGAAAGAGCCTGGAAAGTTTCCAGCTTTGAAGTACACGCTGCATTTTGCTATGCCTGAAAATTAGGGGATAGAACAATAGCAATTGTTTTGCCATCCCTGCATGTAGAAACATAGTGGCACCACATTAGGGAGCTGCCCTCAGTCACTCCTTCCGTTCAATTCAATGCACTGAAAGAGTTAACTGTGCCTTAGCAGTCATGGCAACGGCTGCCTTTGATAACTGATTTTGCTCCCACGACCATAATGCCACATTTCAAAGACAGGATCAGACAAGTAATCGCAGCAAAAAGCCATGATGAACTTGGCTCATTTCCATTGGGGTGGTGGTAAGTGACTCCATTTCTTTCTAAATACAAATTTCTTTGTTACTTTCCTCATAAAGTGTCACATGGAAATAAAGTACGAACTTGCATCACCTTGTCACTGCATTTGGTTCTTAAGCTGCGTACAACCTGTGGGATGCAATTCCTCAATACAACCTTTTCCTGCAGACCTCCTAGAAGCGGAACAGAAGAAATGTCAATAAGACCTTTTCTCAAAGAAAAACCACCCAGTCCGTGGAACACAGATCAGCATAAAGCGCTGATTACATGAACTTTTAGAAGGGTTACATGATATGACTCGATTGACAAGAAGGCGAGGAATTCAATTGCCTGTTCCATAACACTAACTGGCTGGAATATAGTCTAATTTTTCCTCTGAGTGTATTTCCTTAGAAGTACATTACTGCTGGCAATTTTTAAGGGGTGCTGATGTTAATAAACAACCCAGCATTTCACTCTCCCCTTGAGGTCTTTAATTGGATAAACTGTCATTTTCTTTAAAAAAAAAAAAAGAAACCAAGATCACTGCTTTTTCAGGACTATAAATTGATTTCAGCTTCCTGGGAAGGTGATATACTGCAAATGAAGTGCTATGAAGATAAGAAATATTTAAAACATTGCACATAAAGATGTTTTTTATTTAAAGACTTAGGTAGAAAAGTCTATTGCTATCAGAATACAACTGCAGAAAAAGAAAACAGCTCAGTTCAGCCCTGTTGTGGGCTTCTCAATAAACTGAACTATAAAAGTATTCAGAAACCTCTAAATCAAAGTATAAGTGGACTTAAAAGATGGCAAGGTTAAGTGAAATTGTCCAAATAAATACTGCACATGGAGCTCTAATTTAGTTTCCTTCATTATAAGGGCTATAAGTCAGCTCTTAGCTCAGAAGTGGCTATTTCTGAGAGTTTATGCTCCTGATTCACTGACAGTCACAGACGTACACGTACAGCTGAGGACATGCTCCCACAGCACAGGCCAGCAGGTAGGCATCCTGCTCATCCCCACAAGTGTCAGCCCCAGAGCGAGGTCTGACAGGGAGCTGGAATAAAGTAGAGGAATTAAGAACCTGCCAGTCTGAACTTCCCTGGTGCACCTGTACTTAACAGTGGTAAAAGCCAACTATGCACCAACCAGAGAGGTGCTGGGCTCATGCAAGAGTCTGCTGTGCCTCCCCCTGCTATACATCCAACTGTTTGGTGTTTTCTTAGCATGGAGCCAGGAAGAGAATGACAGCTCTCAGCTCTGTGAGCTGAGGTGGCTATGGGCAGCAGGGACATCCCCCAGGAAGGCACTGACCCCTCTGACCTCTGCACAAGAAGAGAGGAGTGGGTCCAGAGGCTTTGAGTGGGGCCAGACACATGGAATAATCAATGGCAATGAACAAGGGCTAGGACATGAGCTCAAACGCAGATCCCTGCAGGAGGGAGATTGGTAATAAGCCTCATCACAGCTCTCACACAGCAGTCTGACCACAGGAAACATGGGTGTGCCACATCAGAACTGGCCTTGGTCACAGGCCCATGACCTACTGCTTTCACGTGTTCTCAGCCTCCTTTAAGCAAGCTGAAGTCTTCATTTTCCCCTGGAACATAAATAGTATTTGATTTTTTTTCCCCCCAAGCCACACATCTCTACCATATCCTTTGATTTAGTAGAATTCAGAATCAAGAGAACTGCCCTGACTGACCGGTTTAGGATGAATCCACATACCATTCACTAGGGGTTGGCCTCAGGTCTATGAAACTACTGCCACCAGCCAACCTCTAATGGCACGGCACTCAAATCAGTCAAAACAGACAAAAACAGTCTCAACATCCATGGTAGAAATAAAGACCAAAAAAATCAGATATTGCGTTGACTTCAAGCAATGGTATCACAGGAAAATTCGGTAGTTCATTAAAAACAAGAGGGAACAAAAGGAAAAATCTTAGCAAGTAGATTGAGGCCTTTTTAAAGACACAGAGACTTAAAGAAAATGTATTCTACCTGTCAGAAAAGAAAACCTTAGTAAGAACAAAGAAAACCTGGTATGGTGAAATAGCAAGGTGAGGGAAGACAACACAAGCAACAAGGCGCCTTTCAGAAACCTGAAGTCATGTCCAAGTGAGAAAAAAGGAGGAATCACAATTTCTGTCTGATTAAAAGTAAACACAATAAATCAAGACAAAAAGACTTTGAGATACAACTTCTTGAAAACATCTAAACTAATAATAAATCCTTTTTCAATTACATTAGAAATGGGATGCTTGCCAAGTAGTCTACAGGGCCAACAGATGGTGGTGTTACCACGCAGCTCTCAGAGGAGTTAGAACAATAGAATCACAGAACATCCCAAGTTGGAAGGAACCCATATGGATCACAGAGTCCAATTCCTGGCTGCACACAGGACCATCCAAAGATCAGACCATATGATTGAGAGTGTTGTCTAGACACTTCTTGAACTCAAGCAAACACAATGCCATGACTCTCTGGGGAGACCATTCCACGCCCAGATCGACCACCCTCTCAGTGAAGGACCTTTCTATGAAAATAATTGAGAGAGGTCTCACAACGTCGGCCAATTCTGAGTGCCCTGAAACAAATCTCATCAGGCTCCATGGACTTATGGGTGTCCAGGTGGAGCAGCAAATCCCACACAAGTTCAGAGCTGGCTGGGAGTACTGCAGCCACTGTCCTCTAACTCAGGGCACCTGGGGTCCCAGAGCCCATCACTGGTGTTGAAGACAGAGGCAAAGGCAGCATTAAACATCTCTGCTTTGTCCATGTCTCTATTTGTAAGGTGACCATTCTCATCAACAGAAAACATTTTCCCTGGTACTCCTTTTGTTGTTAACACATTTAATAGCAGACAAAGAAACTGGACCTTGTAACAACTTTGTTCGCTGTGAAGGATTTTATGAAGGTTTCTGTGCTAATTCTATATGCCCAAAAACACAGGATTACCTTTCACAAGTGGGTGTGCTTGGATTGTTTGTTCATTAGGAAGAAAGTTAATAAATTACACAATCTGGATAGTATTCAGTCTGGAGTTACAGCATGTGGGTGGGAGATCTGAGTACTAGCTGTGGTGCATGGCTCCTCATATGATCCCAGGAGAATTTAGGCTGTGACAGAACTCAGAAGGTCTTTAATCAAACCTCCTGCTCATGGCAGGGCCAACTGCTGTCAGTGCAAGCTGCTCAGGGCTTTATTCATTCTGGGCTTGGAACTTTCCAGAAATACAGACTGCAAGACCTCTCAGCAACATGTTCACCTTTGTGTCCTCTCAGGGAAAAAAATTGACTCCTTAAATCTGGACAGAAACTCCCTTGTGCTATTTTGGCCATAAAACTGAACTTATCAAGGCCCAGTAGTTTCACTATAGAAAAAGCTATATTTAGTTAACTCCACGTTAGCGGGAAGCTTAGGGTTGGATTAAATGACCTCCAGAGATCCATTCCAATTAAAAATATTCTGCAACTCACTTTTGGCAGAGCTAATTTAATTGAATGCTCTTATGTCTATATCAAATTAGGCAGTCTATTTTGTTTTATGGGAATTATATTAACAAATGGAGAATAACAGACTTCTGTGAAATCTGAACAATACAGAGCCTCCTAGTAGAGTACACTGTGGAGAAAATGAGGATCTCTTCAAAGATGCACATGGCCTTAGAGGCCAAGCAGACAGGTGGCCTGAGCCCTGCTTCAAACATTCCAGGAAACAAAATAGGCATTTTCCTGATCCAAAACTCAATGGGGGAAGAGGTTAGAAAGAACTTACTTGGGATCAGCTGTGAGCCCGTAAATTCTACCCCAGGATCCCAAGCTGCACAGACAGTTCTGCTACTGCTGAGCTTTCTCCCTCCTGTAAGCTTCATTTCAAGTTCCCAGAAGATTTAATGCAATTTTCTTTTGAACAATTGCTCTTTCATTTTGCACCCCTGCTGAGGTCAGAGAGCTCATATCGTCCTGTGAAAGTGGCCTTTGATACAAACCAGCTTAATCTCTATAGTTTTTCCTCATATTGTGGTCTTCAACCCTACCTCCTGCTTTTTAGATGCATAACCTCTATCTGCTGTGCTTTCATTCTTTTAAATAGCGTCTTGTTTGTCCTCCAGGTTGCTCATATATCTCATCCCTCCTGCTGCTATCCAGACAGGTGGATGGCTAACGTTTTTCCCTCTCTTTGCCAAGTTCTGGTCCTGACTCTCTCTCCTGCCACCTGGTACTACTTCATTGTTAATTTCCACATTGTTCTCATCATATCACTGAGTTTGATGTTACTTCCAATATAGTACCAAACTAAAGCATTTTAGCATATGTCTCTCACCATCACTGTATGTTATGTTGGAATAGTCTTACCCAAACCTTCTCAGCTTCCCATACTCATACAATTTGGCATTTTCACAGCCACTACTGCACAGGCATTTGCTTTTCTTCCAAAGCACTGTGATATATTGTTGTCTGCCAGGCGCAAGCCTTCCGTGCCTCAGTCTGTCATCCTCCCATTGACCTATTCCCTTCCACTTGGAACAGTTATGCAACTATACAGCTCTTCCACAAAGACGTATCGTTTTCTCTCTGTTTTGCATTTACTACCAATCTCTTGATTTTTCTTTTTGTTGCTTTATCTTCCTCCGTCTTCGCAGGGGGAAGGACTTCTGCTTAAATTGAGATTTGGCACTGAAATGTTTCAAATCTGTTTGCTGTATGAATAAATTTGTTATGTTCTACAGTTCCTGTCTCAATGTAAACTGCATGCAGTATTTTGTAAAAAAAAAAAAAACAGCTTCAGTTTCTACATCCAACCTGACCATCCTGCCTTCCTGTGGCTGCCAAGCTTAGCACTTAGCTTCAGGGTAACTACCCAGCTCCCATTTGTCTCTGAGCCAGCACCACTACTTGGGATCATGACCACAGCCTCAGAGCTCTCAATCCATTGGTTTGGAGTAGTCCTTCAGATTCTATCAGAATCATGAGCCAGTGGTGACTTAGTGTTCCATCATATAAAGGATATGCCCAAACCACATCAAAGTCAAAACAAGAACCTGGTTTTAGTCACAAACACTTTCTGCCATCCATTTTCTTTCACCTCAAGAGCTCATAGAACAAAGTTGGTTTGCACGCCTCCATGGCTTCACTACAGCTGCACATTCACAAGCCCATTTCCCTCATCAACAGAAGCACAGTAGCACAGTGAAGTAGCTAGGAAGATGCATATGCTACAGCATATTCTCTTCTTTACAGCGCACAGTAACAAGCAGCAGTTAAGTACTGCTGATATATTTCAAATATAAATCTTGTTCAAACAAATTTGCCCTTTTTAAATCTCATCGACAAATCATATTCTACTGTTAGTCCATATAAGCAGTGAAGTTGCTTCTGATAAGTTCTTTGTGATAAGGAGACCAGGCAAAGCATGATGAGAAATATCAATAAACATATATAGGAAAAGTTAACTCACCCAACCCATGATGAGAGTCTTTCCAGCTGTAGAACATACCTTCCCAGCAAATAGCCTTCAAATGAGGCTCTAAATGAGCCCAGGCAAGGGTGACCTTTCCCCTCAGGTGGGAAGCACTGGTGAATTGACTGCACCTGTGCTCCCTGGGTCAGCCACCCTCTTCACCAGGTGCTCAATCATCAGTTCAGGCCATGACGTAACAGTTCCCTTGCATCTACCAATCACAGTGTCTGGGCATATGGATGAATCCTAGTTATTGCAGTAAAATACAAGGACATACGATTAAACAACATTGTTTGTTCTTCCCACAAATGCTACCAAATATACATGGTGTTCTCCTTTGCCAGGAAGAATCAGAAAACGACATCATTTAAACTTTCTAGCTTCTGTCCATAAAAATATATTGATAATAAAATAAAAAAATGTACCTGAAACAAGAAAGGGAAGATGGTTCCTGACAGGAGTTAAAATGCTATTTCAGAGTTTATTTCTTATTTTGAGGAAGATGTCAAATTCTCATTAAATCCACCTCAGATTGGATTGTTTAGCTACAAGGACTGGCTTGCAATATTTATAAGATCTATTTGAGTTCAAAAGACTACTGAGCTTTTGTAGTGAGTGTAACCCCAGCAATGTTGTCAAAAAAAAAAAAAAAGAGAGAGAGAGAGAGAGAGAGAGAAATGAATTCATCTGTAATTAACAGCCAGCATGGCTTCACCATGGGCAGA
This sequence comes from Gallus gallus, assembly GCF_016699485.2. Taxonomy (NCBI): domain Eukaryota; kingdom Metazoa; phylum Chordata; class Aves; order Galliformes; family Phasianidae; genus Gallus; species Gallus gallus. The sequence continues at coordinate 11,826,345 of NC_052545.1, forward strand.
TCATACCTGACCAACCTGGTAACTTTCTATGATGGAGCGATGGTGTCGGTGGACAAAGGAAGGGCAACCGATGTCATCTACCTGGATTTGTGAAAGGCCTTTGACATGGTCCCATGCTACATCCTTATCTCTAAATTGGAGAGATGGATAAAAATGGATATTAGCTGGATAAATAACTGGCTGGATGGTTGTAGCCAGAAGATTGTTGTCAATGGCTCTGTGTCCAGGTGGAGGCCACTCGTAAGTGGTTCCCCCAGGGGTCCATCTTCGGACTGGTGCTCTTCAACAACTTTATCAGTGACATAGGCAGTGGGATTGAGTTACCCTCAGCAAGTTTGCTGCTTACACTAAGCTGAGTGTAGAGTTAACAAAATAGAAGGGAGGGATGCCACACAGAGGGACCTAGACACACTCAAAGAGGCACAAGAGAATCTAATGATGTTTAACAAGGCCAAATGCAAGATGCTGCAAATGCAAGGAGCTTACAAGCAGGAGGAGAGAACCAACTTTTTACATGGCCTGATAATTGCTTTAAACTAAAAGAGGGGAGATTTGGGTAAGTTGTTAGGAAGAAATTTTTACTCAAGAGAGAAGTGAGGTGTCAAAGCAGCTTACCCAGAGAGGTCATGGATGCCCCATTTCTGGAGGCATCCAAAGCCAGGATGAGTGGGATTCTGGGCAGCCTGGTCTAGTGGCTGGCAACCCTGCCCATGGCAAGGTGTTGGAAGAAGATGATCTTTAAGGTCCCCTCCCACCTAAGCCATTCTGCGATTCCATGGCAGTTACTGTTTTAGGCACCTCCAAAGACACAGGGGGATATGAACATATCAACTTCTTATGAATGTGGAAATCAGATGTCTAGGTTTTGAAACAGTGTATTTGTGCACTGGCCCTTTGGCACTTGTCAGCATTGCTACATTTATTGTGAGTTCTTTTGTTCTGGGGCAACTGTTTTGTGAGGCCACAGAGTCTATGAATATTGGAAGGCTTAAAACCTGCCAATAAGGCTTGGATGTGCAAGAATGCTTCTTTAATTTCAGCAGTGAAGAACATGAATTCTGCTTCAAGAGTTCCGCTTAAGTGAACCTGTAACTTCTTGTAATAATTTAAACATGCCTGAGCAAAGTTAGCATTGGAAAAGTTACAAAAACTAGTTAAGTGTTTATCTTACCCAACCTAACTGCTAGCATCTTGACTGTGAGGAAACAATACTTGTAATTCAAACACAGAAGAATTTATAATTCAGGGTCAGAAAAGGATACCAAAGCCTCTTGCAGCAAATTAAAGAATAAAAGATATAGCTGGGAAGCAAGCATGCCTTTATGTTGGAAATATTTCTTCTGAGAATGAAGAAAGGCTTCCTTTTTACCCAGTAAGTATGAGATCAAAATATCTATAAAGTAATTTAACAAAAGGTGGAACACAAGAAATGGAGGGATATAAAATTACTTAGTGTGATATAGAGTAGGAGTGCATCTTTGCACTGGACTGTTTTGGAGGATCTCACCCTGGTCACAGCTCCAACCCAAACCCAGCCACATCCAGTCCCTTTTTATGAGGCAACTGTTGGCATCAACTTTCAGCTCTACTCAGTGCCATAACAAAGCTCTTGGAACAGACAATCACTACAGCTGCATTAACACTGCTCTGTTGTAGCTCTGCTTGTGCCACCTGCAAAACCACAACCTGAGGCTGCCCAGACTGTTTTCTGCCAAATTGCTCAGTAATGTGAAAGCTGCCTGCTCTGGGGAATACAGAAGCTGCAACCCTCCTATTTTCCAGCATGCTCCTACGTGGTGTCTGGTTGCCCTGGCTTTGGGACAGATGCTGGTAAACCTGTCCTGTTCAACCAAATGCAGCATGATTTGCATTGCTCTGTCCCTGTGTGCTGATGTCTTTGTGCATAGTCTACCTCTTCTAAACCTGAAACACAAGCAGAGGCACATTATGAAATGGCAAAGTGGACGTGCTACCATGCAAACACATCACCCTCCAATGAAAGAGGATAGGAAGTATCATCTACTCTCTGACCTCAAGGAGATCTCTGGGAAAATGGTGCCAAGACATTCCATATGACATTGGTCCTCTTCTCACAGGGGAAGCCATTTTTTCAGGACAAAGAGTGCCTCTAGATCTAGTCTTAGAGTGGCACCTGGTAATCCAAGAAAGGATGAGCTACAGTCAAAGCTGTTTAAACTATCCAAACCGGCTACTCTGAAACTGCTACTTCAGTATGTCTTATCTACCGACCAGCGACACTGGATTGTAGTTGGGAAGCAATTAAAAAAACCTCTTGATTATGCTGTTTGGTTTTTTATGAGACCTTTCTGTCGAGACTACTGAAGGTCTTTGCTACAGTACTGTCAGAAATGATTTTTACCTGGTCAGATTAGGAAAAAGTTCCTGAGCAGCAGCCTTGTTGGGCTTGACTCAGTGCCCCAAAGTGCACAAGAGACACATTCTTTTGAGAGAAGTCAAAAGTTAAACTGAAGACTAAGATAACGCTTTTTGCCACAATAAAAGAGCGAGAAAAAGATGAGTTATGCTGACATCTAGGTAAAGGAAGAAAATCCTGTCTAGAAAAGGAGAATTTGACACAGAGGAAAGGAGAAGATCAGCTACGAGGAGGGGTCCATCCCAAGGTGGAAAGAAGAACTGAGAAGCCCAGTCCAGTGGCTGCTGAAACAGACATTTACAAACACATGGGAAAGCTCAGAAGGACAGACCCATAAGAAATGAGAATTTGATGAAAAGCTATAGCTTTTTTAAACTGTTGATTTAAAAACAGCATATAATCCCATGCAGTTTACAGACCTAAACTAAACTAAGCACATCAAGCCCCCCCACCACTTCATTAGGGGACCCAAAAGTCCTGTCATTTTATTGAATGTTTCTTTTCTTTTCAACTAGTGAAGATCATACCCTCACTGAAAGATTTCCTTTGCAAACACTATAATTAATTTAAATTCTCTGCAGAATTATTTTTGTCCTCAAGAAAATACTAAGCAATAACAATTCGCACTGATTCTGTAGGAAATAGTAAAGCAAAAGGAGGATATCTATAACTCACAGAGGTAGTTTTACTTACAACATCTGATAAGAGCTATTGCTGCAAAAAGGATTTTTAAAGTTCTTGTAGCCACAATATGAAAACTCCTTCTCCATAGCATTCAAACCCTTCTGCTTTACTATGCAAGATAATACCACATAAATACAATTTAATCCAGGCATCTGAACTGCTTTCTGTAACATATGTATGACCTTTCCATTTTTATACACACCAGATCTGATAAACAGAGATTATATAAAGAGGAATCATTTGAGCTTTACTACATGAGTATAGCAGAGATTGTTTTCCCCTTTTTTAGGTGATCCTAACATACATGGCCAGTGGAGTCTAACATTTAGTAGGGATCTGGCTTCTGACTTCTGTTAGGAAGAAGAAAAATCATTTTAGAAGATTCCCTGACTTTGAGCACTCTTTACTTTGTGCTGAATACTTTAAATTCTCAAGGCTTTATAAGCTCTGTATCACAAATCACAAAAGAAACCAAACCTCTTCTTTATTTTGCTTTCCTTTTTTTTTTCATACTGCCCCTATATTTGTTCTCAAGAGACCTGTCTGTTGAGAATAAAGATAAGAACAGAAACAGAAATATCTGTTAGGATTAGGAGTAAAAACAAAATCTTGAAAGCATTTAGAACAAAGTTACCACAGTAAACCAAACTCTTGGATGCCCAGCTCCCTGGGAGAAGAAACAGTCCAAAAGTTGATGCTGGGATCAGAAAACACAAGTGATAGAGCAGCAGACAGAGGAGATTGGTGAGAAAAGGTCTGTAAAGATGTGTGTTCACACTTGGAAAAGCGTGATGAGTCAGGTGCTGACAAGCACTTGGAAGATAATCCTGCAGAGCACTAGCTATCCTATGAAGGTGTGCTGTCAAAGGTTAAAGTACACTCTTTATTTCCCTAAGCAGTTGGCATGCCTTAGGACACAGAAACATCTAAATCCACTGCTAAATGAAATGCCCTACAATACAAAAATAATTGAAGTAATAATCCTGTGCTCATCTAAACAACCATCATTTGTATTTCTTACATGCAGTTAAAACCAAACAAATAATGTTGATTATTTGGTTTGGTGATGACATACTGAAAGGGCTGGAGGAGCATAGTGCCATTATCATACAGTCACAGAACTGTTAAGGTTGGAAAAGACCACTAAGACCAACCCCACCCCACCCTGTCCCTCAGTGCCACACACCTACCCTCTTCCTGAACTCCTCTGGGGACAATGACTCCACCACCTCCCTGGGCACAACGTAAAGCTATCACCTCCCATCCTACCAGTTACCCAAGAGCACAGGCCAACCCCCACCTCACCACAGCCTCCTTTCAGGAGTTGTAGGGAGCAATAAGGTCCCCCCTGAGCCCCCTGCAGACTGAACAGTCCCATTCCCTCAGCTGCTCCCCATCACACTTGTGCTCCAGGCCCCTCACAGCTCCACTGCCCGTCTCTGAACACATTACAGGGCCTCAATGTCTTTCTTGCAGTAAGGGGCCCAAAATTACTGCTTCACAGAAGCACTCCTCCAGCACGGGCCACTGAAATTAAAAATCTGGTGCTGAGGAGGCAGTTGTAGATGACAAGAAGGCAAGAGAGGGTGAAGTGAAGTCCACTAAGGCAGGGAATTATCTGCTCTACCAAGCATTACCTTTGCAGATTTGACGTCATAACTGTTCTCACAGAGCACCATCTCTTAAGGACTTCCTAAATTATTTTTAAAAGAACAAGGCTATGGCCAAGTGATTCTGTATAAATAGTGAAAAATCTCACAGATAATCAGAAGCAGGCACGTAGGCCAGACACCTGCAAGGAGCATAACGGAGTCCCACAGCCACCTGTGAGGGAGGCAGGGGTGGGGCCCTTCGTTCGGCTGTGGTGCTTACCAAAGAGAAGCTCCGTCAGCAGTTCTTTTCTTGGAGAAGCTGGACAAATACCTCCATATCCCATGGCTGTGGGCAGTGAGGTTTCTTGTTGGTCAGCGTGCTGATTTAGCAGAGGACAGGGTGTGAGGTGGGAGCGTGGCCCTTCTGTTACTGTGACCCCGCGTGGCTGTTTCCAGGGCTCGCTTTGTTCCCTTCACTCAGAGTGCTCTGAGGGGCTGTGGGTGGCCCCAGGGTCCTTGCAGGGTGGAAGGAAGGAAAGGTCACTCAGTCCAAAGCCCAGCAAGTAAATGCAACTTCCTCACCACAGAAAACTGTGCTCATCTGTGAAGTACACAACCACTGCATGACAAACATTGCCAGCCTCGGTGCCTGGGTACCCGGTCTGTACCCTGTGCACACAGCAGCTTTGTGTACAGACCGTGCTGTCAGCACGATCCCCTCACAGCAGTGTCCCACAGACCCACTTCACTTGGTATCGTGACAGACATCAGTTCTACTTATTACAGACTTCAAAATTTGAATTCCTCTGGGGCTTTGCTGACCTCCAGAGCAAACCTTTGCAGACGGAGAATTACACTGCTGTACCGATAGCAAAATCAGCCCTTCACTTTGTTCCTCGTGAGCTCAGAAGAGAAAAGCTGAAGCATTATTCCATCCCTCCTTCTCCCAGTCACATCCCTGCCCGCTGGTACGCGACCAACGCGTTTCACAGCCACACTGATCCCTTTGGGGAGGAAGGTATGACTCTGCCCCAGTCCCGCTCAGCCGTCAGCATGATGCAGTCGCCTCTGAGGGCTGCTCAGGAGCGCGGTGGCACAGCAGCTGTCCCTGTCGCCCGACTCCTGCCGAGCCTCCCCTGTCTCTCCGTGCTGAGAGAGAACAGCGAGTCCTGCAGCCTGCAGGTGTCTCCCAGCAGAGGAAGCTGCAGAGCCCCTGGGGATCATGTGTGGTACCCGAGCAGATGTTGACTTGCTCTTGGTGCTCTTGGTGAGACAGACCCTCTCTGATCCTCTCACCGCCTGCAAGAGGACGGCCGCACTCCCGCGCCTGCAGCTGCTCCTTTAACATACAAAGGCAGGATTTCAAGTGAAGAGAAGAATGGGAGTCTGGCTGCAGCGTTTCCTTCACTGCTACAACAGCAGATTGGAAGAAGCTGAGAGTTTTGGTGCCTGGAAAACTGGATTCTGAATCGTGAGAGGCTTTGAAACACCACCCCCGCCCCCCAAATAAAACAAAAACCTTTGACTTCTTCTCTCAGCAGGAGGGGGAGGGAGGGCGGATTTACCATGAAGACAAATCGAAGATGCAGAGCCCTGCTAGCAGTGAGTCTGAATCTGATGGCTCTCCTCTTCTCTACAACAGCTTTTATCACGACCCACTGGTGTGAGGGCACGCAGAGGGTCCCCAAGCCGAGCTGTGGGAAAGAGAAGAAGACAAACTGCCTCAACTACAGTGGGAATGAGACTGCCAATGAGACGAACCAGAATGTGGTTCATTACAGCTGGGAGACGGGAGATGACCGCTTCCTTTTCAGGTATTTCCACACTGGGATCTGGTACTCCTGTGAGGAAAATATCAATGCTGCTGGTAAGTGTAAAACAACTTCCTTCCAGCTTGTGTTGTTTTGTGTTTGGCTCAGTGTAATGAACACACAGACAAGCTGTTCTGTGCTGGTAGCTAACGCAGATTTGCCCTGCAGAGAGAGGCAGAATTTTAACAGTTGTTCGTTGAAACACAACCTGTTCCCAACGAGAGCAGAAATTTGCTTGTTTACCCTGCTGGCTGATGCAGGGTCTGCGCTCTGAAGGCAGCCGAACCCCGGCTAAGCGGTGTGTGCTACCCCTCGGCGGGCACTGCAGCTGGGCACTGCTCAGCGCTTCGCCTCCGGGAGCTGCTCCATGCAGCGCACAAAAGGCAGCGGCTGTTAGTTGTTATGGAGATTCTGACATTTACCCTATCGGATTGCGATTGCCCCCTAAATAACCCAAAGGGCAGTGCTCTGAATGATGGGGAAAGCGCAGCGCTCCCGATTTTTATCAGGCTGTAGCCTAGAGTTCCTCTTTTCTAAGTAAATGAGCACTCAAATCCTTTCTGGTGGCTAGATTATACATGGTATATACTGGAGTAGAGAAAAGGTAGTTAAAGGGCAGAACTGGGCACAGGAAAGCTCATTTCTGTTCCCTGCTCAGCCATTTACTTACTGAGAACCACTAGAGAACACCGCTTCAGTTTATCAGGGAATTCATTTCCCTTTCTGTGCCCTGGAATTTACCAACAAATAAAACACTGGAGGATGGATGGAAAGCAGCCCTGCTTCCAGAGTTGTCAGACAGAGCTCACATCCAAACTCGGATGTGAAAGAGCTGTCCTGCCATTGCCCAGGGAGTGAATCAAGGGCTGCTCACCACTGTGGGGAGAGGAGGACAGCTGATCATCCCATGTTTTGTGTCTCCTCGGACACAACCTCCCCGGTAGTGAGAAGTTCACAGAATTTGTTTAACTACCCTGTGAACATGTGGTATAAAGTGGGGCAAACTTAGTGAGCAGCTCATCATCCACTTCATCCCAAGGTGGTAGTTTGGGGGATAGTGTTTCAAGTTGGTCATTACAACTCAATTTGATGTAAGAAAAGGGGAGCTGATGAACTCTAGCCTTCAGAGTGTCAACAAGTGGCCCCAAGCTAAAATAAGAGCACCAAAGTAACACTCTTGACATTAGGGTTAAAAAAAAGAAAAAGAAAAAAGAAAAAGGAACACTTTTCTTATTGATTTGGAAATAAACTGCTCACTTAGTCTGCTGTGGCCTGAGTTTAAGACCCTCCAACATTATAAGCATCTTATTTGGGATTGGCACATACAAATGTGCTTGAATTCCTTGCAGATCTTGCAAGCTTTCCAAGCTAAGCTTTATGTTTAGCATAACTTGTGACTGTGTGGCTCTATATTGAAACCGGAATTAATCTGTGGGCAAAGAGAAATATGGTGATCAGTTCTGTGCTGAGTAAACAAAGCCATGCTGTAGTGAGTGATTTTAGGAGATGGCTGAAAGCCAGCTTTAGAAAGTTGTGGTGAAAGCAGGAGAGAGGGCTGTTTCTCCTCTCCGGCACACTACCATAGCAGCCTCATCATGTGTGTTTTATCTTACTTTAAACACTAAATTGGTGAAAAGAACTTTTCAATTAGCAGATAAAGAGCAGCCAACCTTTAGAATCCAACCAGGTATAAGATTTGGCCCATGAGAGCATCAACACGTGAAAGGTCTTCATCCAGACTTAGTGGTTTGTGAGCACACGGTCTTGGCCTGTGGTCATTGTTTATACATGCAGCCCCTCTGCTCAATACATCTGCAAGTAAGCAATTCCATAGGCTTATTGCACTGCTCACAGTACATTTATTGACGACAGTTCTCTAAGTATTGCAAGTCATATGGTCACCATGTCATTAATAAACACCCTAGGATGCCAGCAGAATGCCAAGAATATACCACTCAGCATACAGAAAGTAGAGAATTTAGGTACTGATTTTGATGGATTTAAAGGCACCACATACTTTTGATAATGCTTTTCTTAAAGCTCTACAAATACAATACTGAAAATGACTGTATAGGAAATTTTAACCCCTAATCATCTCTGAGGTCCTCTGCTGGACCCTCTGTGGAATATCCCTGTCTTTCTTGACCTGAAGAGCCTAGGACACAGTGCTCCAAATGTGGCCTCACCAGGGCAGTGTAGAGGGGGAGGATGACCTCCCTTGACATGCTGGCCACGCTCTTATTAACGCACCCCAGGATATCATTGGCCTTCTTGAACACAAAAGCACACTGTTCACTCATGGTCAACCTGTTGTCCACCCCCTAAACTCAAGTCCTTCTCTGCAGAACTCCTCTCCAGCAGAACTCTCTCAGCCCCTAACCTATACTAATGCACATGGTTATTCCTCCCCAGGTGTCGAACTCTGTACTTGCCCATGTTGAACATCAGAAAGTTCATCTCCGTTCAGTTCTCCATCCAATTCTAGGTCTTTCTGAATGGCAAGATGTCCAAGATTCTCACACAATCCACATACTGAATACATAATTACCAGCACGTTTCATTTAGCCAAAGTGCTGTTCCTAACACATCTTGTAAATCTACTGTGCTGCTAACAATGTTACGCAGTGTCTTGGAGACCTCTCACCTTGGGTGTCAGTGCCACACACTCTATACACAAAGCACTGTTCTGAACAACCCACACAGAACATTCTCATAAACATAATGCTTGCTTAACAGTCTTCTTTTAGCCCACACCTGATGTCATCAACAGCCATCATTTAGGCAGAGCCCTTTCAGTAACCACTCCTTAACTTTACACCAGTGGGCATACAGTACATACGACCACTACATATGGCCACAGACTACAGGGAGCACCATTCCTACAGTTCCTGACCTTTCCCTGAACACTCACTGCAGATGTCTGAATGAATCCCACTGGCAGTGCCAGTAATTGTCTGTGTTGTTGTGATGCTGTCAAAACAAAAATGTTTCAGGTTTCTTTCCACTGCTTATTTGAACCATCTGCTTAAATTCCAGATGTAGGGGTGTAAAGACATGCCATGCACTGTATGGAGACCAGCAAAGTGAGCCCCTCCTCTTGTTCCTAGGTTTCACGAACATCTCTAGTGGATGTTGAATGTTGTGATTATTTCTGAAATATTTGGTGAATCTGAAGTTTATTTTTATCCAGCATGCCTAGGTCTGCTAAAGAATCTGAACAACATTTTGCATCTGAGAAATACAATTTTGAATTCCCTCTGGGAAAAGAGGCACTTGAGCATATATATTCCTTCTGTAGTTGAATTCTGTAACTATTTAGCACAGCTTCTGACTCAAAAGTATGCTGAATTCCAACCTGCTTGAAGGAGGATGGAGGCTCTCCTTTCCAGAGTGGGTTCAGTGCTTTGGATACCAAAGAGGTGAAGGTACCATCCATAAGAGCAATACATCTAGTTTCCCAAAGAACACGAATCTAAAGCATACCTTATGAGCTCTGTAGCTCAATGCTGTTCTCAAGTCCTGTTCTGCACGTAGACACAGCACGAAGTGTTTGGTGCCTTGTTCCAGGTTGTGAATTCCTTGGCCATAGCCAGGTGACTCAGGGCTGAGCTGCCTATCATTTTATTTCTTTTTGAGTATGACCTTGCATGCATATCTTATTTCACACCTGCTGTCTAGGCCTGTGCTTGGGCCACTACTGGATGTATCACAAGATACTAAACTAGTGATATGGTAACAGCAGCAGGGATGGAAAAGATCCAGCAGTAAACTGATGGGTGGATTTTCTGACTCAAGAATATAATAATAATAAAAAGAAAAAAATCAACATCCGAAGTAGGTAAGGCAGCCTACCTTATCGTTTTAGAGAACTGGGAAGCAATAAACTCTTAGCCTTTTTTGCTCATTAAAGCATTTATTTGATTTTAATAGGAATAAACCATAACTTGGATCTTGTTTAAGAGGCTAATGAGCAGGCAGTATCGATAATCGCATCTATATATAAGAGAGAAAAGCAGCACTTGTATAGATGCACTTGAAGAATACTGCCCCTTTCAATAAGAAAAAGAGCTTTCTTGTGTTGCTCACCACACTTCACAAAAGCCAGAGAAATAAGAAAACTGTATATACAAGCTCGTTTTGCATTATTGGAATTCTATTTCAAAAGCAAGGTGTCTCTGTATTCTCAGTGCCACCACATATTCATTAGCACTCTTCAAGGAAGAAATCAGCAAATGGGTCGGGTTGGGATCATCTACTTTTAACCCCACTGTCACAAATAGGGTTGCCAGCAACTCTATAAGACAGGAGATCAGGCTGCCCAGGACCCCATCCAGCCTAGCCTTGAACAACTCCAGGGCTGGAGCTTGGGAGAGTAGAACTTACCTGATATGCAAAGATGCATCAAAGTGGACCACAAATATAGACACTAAAAGCACATCTGCAGAAGGAGCCAGAGAACTAGAGAGGTGCATCCTTCAGTATTGAATAAATCTGTAACATATGAAGACAAAAGCTCGCCATACATTTTTGCAGTATGAAGTACAGAAACAGTACCGCTTCACCCTTCTCTCTCCAACAACGTGATAATAAGAATATGTGACTCACCATAGGCAGCTGTCCAGGGAGAGGGATAGGGCAGAAGCACCTGTGAATAAATAATTAAAAAGCAGGAGGAATTGGGAAATCTTACTGCATTATGAAAAATGTAATATAATTGGCATAACTGAAACCTGGTGGGTTTATTCACAACTGAAACGTAAAAATTGCTAGTTACAAATTGCTTAGGAAGGAAAGAGTGGGTAAAAGAAATTGAGGAGGTTTAGCTTTGTATTAAAGAGATAATTTCCAGCGATAGAGGAACTGAACTCAGGGGGCATGGATAGTTTCCATCCGAGAGTGCTGAAATAATTGGCACATGAAAATGCAGTTTTGGTAGCAAGAATCTTTCATAAATCTTCACATTTCTGTACTCAGAGAGGAAGATGGGCAAAAATAATAGAGACCACTTGACCCAGCAACATTAGGACAGGTTTTAGGGAAAGCAGTCAGTACAGGGCAACAACTGGATACTATCAAAGGTAGAGTTTTATCAAAGATAGAACTAGACAAGAGTAATGCATTAGACCCAGTCTCTGTGGATTTTCACAAAGCATCTGATGGAATGTCCCACTGAAAATTCTTCACAGAACTGCAGACTGCAGAGGGAATGGTAACAGCAGGTTGCTAGGTATCCACATATTTCCACAGTGGAAAACAGCCAGAGCCTCTTCAAACTGGAAAAAAAGGCACAAAGCACAGAGAACTATGACAATGACATTGATGGGGAATGACAGGGTTCCAACAAAAAATATCACTGACTTCTTCTGCAATTTAAGAACAAGAGGCATAACAGATAAATAGAAATATTTCCTCCTAAAGAGTTCCCTGCCATACAATGACGTGAAGGTGAAAACTGAGGACTGCATGTATCCAGGAAGGAAATATCCATCACTGACGCGATGATTTGAGAGCAGCCTCTGACCAGGAAGTCCCCAGACTAATGATGCAGTACTGATATCACAAGGGGAGTACAGGAGCAGAATCACTCTGTACTGCATACACACATCTTCCCTAAATATCAGTTATTTATGATGATACAAAGATAGTGAAGTAGGTAGAAATTCTGCTGGAAACTGTGGTGCAGATTTTACATTACATTATTTATTATTATTGGGATAAATGGGGAGGCTGCAAGCTGATTAAAGAGCAGTCTTACAGTGAGGCAATTAATATAAAAAGAGTAAAGAACACAGTGGAGATCAGATATATCTAGCAGTCCTCAGGTTTGGTCTTGAGACTGATTATAGCTGAGATTAACAATCCACAAAAAAGAACCAGAGACACAAGTAACATTATCCGGTTTCTTTAAATACAATTAAAATTAAAAAAGAAATCAAAACCAGCACAAAACCCACAGCAAACCAGTGGACATTAACAAAGCGGATGTATGTGCCTCTACTGATCAACATCATCATTACAGTCAGTAGAGAGTAACGAATACTTCGAGGGGAGATTATAGTCTTCCTGGAGTGGGCTGAACAAAGCCCTATGATGACCTGTTCTTGTTGGCCAGAAAAGGAATCTGTCCAAGGAGTTGCCATTCTAACATGGGAATCTTATCTTGAAGAGAACAGTCTTACTTTAAATGCTCTCCTTACGTATGCTGTGTCACAAAGTCTGGAAGTACTGCTATTACAGAGTAAAGATTTATCTCCATAACTAAAAATGTGAGCTGACATCACAGAGCAGTAAGAATAATATTCAAATAAGTAAGTTCAAAAGCATAAATTAGGCAATTTTGTGAGGTCACAAGTACTCAGTGGTAGGCAAAAAGATAAGAAACAAGATGTGGGCCAGCATTTGTCTGTGAGGTGACTGCCAGCTGCCAGAGTGCTGCAATAGAAAGGAAAAGTGTTATTCTATGGATGAATCAACACATTTTGTTAATAACCATCATGAATAGTTAGGGTAAGAAAAAAGGAGGGCAGAATAGATGCACTGTGGGATTTCTAAGGTAGTTGAGGAGAAGAGAATTTCCTTCAAGACAAGAAAAGAAAAAAGTGGTCCTCTTTTAGTAGAACAAATCAAACATCAAGAGGGGCTATGATAGTACCATAAACACACACATACACATGTATATATCCAAATATGAGCGAAAGAACATTATTTAAGCTATTTATCACTGAGAAGAAAAATGAAGATGCAAGGAGGGGTTCTCAGAAAGTGAGTGCCTGGAATTCACCGCCACAGAGGGCAGTGTGAGCAAAGGAAATGACTGAAATACTGATGGCTTTCAATTCACAGAAAGAGCTGCATGACAAAAGAGCAATGTTTCTGGCACGAGGAAGCTTGGACTGAATCCTGCATAACTGATTTGTTGGTATCTTGAGTAGGTCTGAAAGAAGCCATCTTGGTCTGACTGCCTTTTGTCACACCATGTTTATATTGTATTAAATTACATAGCATCCATGCTTCAGGGTTTCCACTGGTCATTGATAGGAGCCAAGAAAAAATAGCTGCTGGCTTGATGCACGTCGTATTTTCTGGAGGGTTTTATGCCTTCTCTAAAGCATCAGAAATTGGCTACAGATGGAGACTGTGCAAGGGTGCTTTGCTGCTCTCCACATTATTACAGCTTCTCAGAATCTAATTGGTATGTCTGTTCACGCACTGAACATTAAATTGATGATCTAATTTGCGATCAGAAGAGAAACCTCCTCCAGGTTAGATAACAAGGATGGTAATGGATTTTTGCCTTCTTTTAGAACAAGGGGAAAGGTCAGTTTCAGGAAAGCACCTGTGATTCCTCTTAACAAATCCTGAGATTTTGCCTGTAAGGTAGGATAGTCCTGGCCACAGGAATTTAACCAGTATAATAGGAGTCCTCACAGTTATTCTTGTTCTTCCTTTCCTGTGGTACATGACAGCTCTAGTTTCTGTGGTCATTGCTTTATTATAGACCTTCAGGTTTCTGTAGAGTAATGGGGATGTTTCGTGTCTGTGATGCACTGGGAATTGCGGATTCGAGGTCTTCCTGACCCTGCTAGACACAGGACAGCTGTATGAACACGTCATAAATTGTGAATATAAAGATGAGACCAGTATGGTAAATGCTGAGACTGGCAGCAGAGCAAAGGGACAAGGCAAGGCACCACTTCTTCCTTGCTAAATTTCTCTATCTCACAAACAAAACCTACAAACTACATCACTTACTCTTTGGATGAGTCCATCTTCAGCCACTTAACCCAGCAGTCTTGAAGAAGCGGTCTGAGGGGCTTTTCTGGTTGCTTGTAGATGGAATAAACTTCAAAGAAGTAGAAGATAAACACACAGGTCCCGTATTTCAAAGAGATACAAATGATCATCCGGATGGATAATTGAGACTGTTACCTCAGTGCCAGTTACTGCAAAATAGGAACAGATGCATTCAGGACTACAGATAGGATGGAATATCAATCATCACAGTATCCTCCTGGATTTAAATTACACCACACTAATTCCTGATTTTAAGTGTTCTTTTACATGGAATTAGCAGAGCTAAAAAAGGTAAAATTAAAAATTGACTTACCTGACAGATGTCAAAATAAGGAATTATCAGGGAGTGGGGTCACTTCTGGCATGATCCTCTGTTAATCATGCTTTGCTGTAATGTTATTCAGTATTCTTGTTGGTAATCTAAATGGTAATGTAAATCTTCACTGATCTAACTTGCCAATGACTTAAAGACTACAGACGGTAGTAAATAATGAGAAGCAGATGTTATTACTATGGAATGACATGGCCTGTATGAGCAGTCACAGTCAAACAAAAATTCGCTTTAAGCTGCTCTACCTTGCACTTAGCTGCCTCACGGGGCAGGGGGGGAAGGGCATAAGCCATGCTTACTGTGAATCAGGTTCACTCCACAATGTTCAGACCCATTAGATTTGGAGACAGAAACACCACATCATACTGTCATCCAGACTGACTTCATTCTGCATTATCTGACCAGACCAAAGGATATTAGATGAGATTTTGTTGCAAAGTTCTTTAGGTCCTAGCTTGGAAATAAGGTTCAAAAAAATAAATACATTTTTTTTCCCACCGGATTTCAAAAACTGGATATTCTTTTGCAGTGTACTCTGTGTTTATCTTTCTCTTTGTTAAAACATCCGTGGCTGGAAGGTTAAGGTTGTCTGTTTCCATGCTCTAAGTCAGGTGTGCCCACTTAGAAACTCAGGATGTCTCAACCCAAAAAGCAAGGGTAGGGAAGCTGGGAGAAGTTTCTGGAGTTTGCTTTGCAGCAAGCAGCCTGAATCACACCAGCTAAGCGGATCAGAGCAGACAGATGGGCAAGCCAGGGAAGAAATACTGTTAGAGTGTCAACTGTAAAGAAGAAATACAGGTTGATGTGGTAAAATTCCAGGTTCCCACTCCTGCAACAATCACTTTACCTCATAACCTACAGGCACTTGCGTGTCTTTCAAGCTACAGCCTTAGACTTGAAATTGAAAGTATTTTGTTATTCTTACTGATTATTCACATATCTCTACAGCTAAGAATCTAGAGCTTGATTCTTACAGAAAACCATTAGATTGATGTAAGAGCCATTGCTTCTACTTCCTTTTGAGAGACAAAATGCAGAATCAATCTGAGATTTCACCATTAAATAAATGAATGAATGACTAAAAGGGCATAAAAACTGAAAAGGTTTATCATTCAAACATTTTATTTTCAGAACCATTAAACAGATAAATAAACAAAGAGATCTGAGAACGGAGAAGGCTTATTACTCAAACGTCTTTCAAGAACTATCTGTGACCTCTCAACTCAAAAGAAGATAGGTTAGTTGCTATAAATTTGGGACTGAAAGATAGCACCATACAGGAAGACTTTTAATTGCTGAAGAAAAAAATGCCTATCAGTCAGGTTAATCCTACAGCGTAGGCTAACTAAAACAAGACAACGCTGCAATTATATTGAAATAAATAGACTCATCATCTCCTGATTTATTTACCTTCCCATTGCATGGGTTCAAACTTAGATATAACCCAAAACTAGCTTCTACGAGTCAGCAATGCTACTTCTAAAATACCTGGAATCAGCCAGAGAAAGAAATGAAGATCAGAACATTTGCCATCATCCTTATCTCCTCTATTACCAAGGCTTATTTTACTGGAACCTCCATTTCCTTCACCAGAATATTATGAGAGCTGGTTTATGTGTGGAGCAATCAATGTACCTTTTTGTGAGCAGCAAACGCTTCTCCCTCTGTGGGAAGTTCAGCAACTGAGGGAAATCTTTTGGTGAGCCCAAACAGATTATGTTAACAAATGAAGCTTTTCATGTTTTCAGTCTGAAAAACTGAAAGGTCTTTTACTTTGCAGTACTTCAACCTTGAACATTTCTTCATTGATTACAATGCAGTTTCCACCATGATCCCACCAAGTCATCTTATATTGGTCACTTTCAATGGGTAGCTAGAGTTTCTGTAGAAAGCTGAGGGCTGAGAAGATACTGCCTTTGCCCTCCTCAGAAGAAACGGGAGTTAAACATTTGGTTTCCTCTTCATGAGAAGAAGTTGGTGAATCCTCTTCTTACTCTACCCATGCTAGAGTAGCATCACAAGCTGTTCCTGGATCCTGTGGTGGAGGACCATGAGAAGGGGAGCCCGAGGACTCAACCCGCTTCTCTTGATCAAAAACAGACAAAAAAATTAAAATTGAGCCACATGGATCAGAAACATCTTCTATTTCTGTAGATCCAACTACAACAAGACACTAAGTCCATGTTGCTGATGGCGTAAACAGGAGATGCGTAACCCCTCTTTGGTTCCTATGTTTTAGTAGATATTTTAGAAATTCAGAAAGCAAGCTAAACAAAAGAGTGATGTACTTTAAGGCTTTTTAATCACAACTCTCTCTACAGGATCAATTACTTAATCCGTCAAGGAAAGGCTTCATCTGGAGATGGTGTCTAGATGCAGGACTCAAGCACATGCCAAGTTCAAGGAGGAGAAGGTGACTCCCTCAAGGATAGAGAGGCCTTGCAGAGAGACCTTAACAAAAGTGAGGGCTGGGCAATCACCAAGCATGGGTCCCTTCCAAATTAGGATATTCCTTGGTTCTTTTTAGTGACTCACATTCACAGCAACATGTCGTGCCATTGTAGTAACACTCTGTTCTGAATCCATCCTTTCCTCCATTTTTAGCGCACATTAGCTTTTGATGTTCTCATTTTCTGGAGTAATCCTAACCGTGAAACAGAGTTTCCTTCTTTGCTCTCAGAGACTTTCATCTCTGCTCACTCTGCTTATGTATTTCTGCAGCTACGGCACAGATCCAATACGAATACTCTGGTTGGGTGTTATCTGGAGAGAAGTGCTGGCATGGTTAAAAGAGGATCCATGCTGACCCACAGCTACTAATTGGAAAGAGTGGAAGATACTCCTTTGATCTTTGCTAATCACCAGCCTGAAGGGAACTGCTAATGCAGTCACATGAGAAACTGTAGAAGACATCATGCATATATATACAGTGAGGTATATATCAGCTACATATTCTGTCAGAAGCATTATTTCTGGTCTTTCATGGTTTCCTGGAAACCTGATAGTCCCCCAGATAATGGACTCCCTGATAACTAGTATGCTTTGGCATATTTACATTAGCAAGATTACTCTTCTTTTTACAGCACTTAGTCACAAATGACAGCAAATGGGAAGTGGGCAAAATGGCGGCTCTGTGCCCTGGAGGTTCCTGGGGAGCCAGTGAGTGGGAAACAACTCTGCTTTCCCATTAGCTGTCTGGAATGGCACCTTGGCATCTGGAAAGAGATGAGTTTTGTAGAGCCAGTGAGGCTTCAGGCAAAGTGCAATGTTTCTGACCACAAAGCTGACCACAGAGTAAGCACAGTGGGTCAAAGTTGTCACCTCTGTGATGCCTGTCAACCCTTTGGGCCTTACAAAGATAGTCAGATGAGTCTTGTGACTTCCATGCGTTTCAATTAGACATGACTGTAAAGAAGTTTGCTTTCAGTGGCTGTGAAGGATTTTCCCATCAATCAGGGTTTTGGTGCAGAGAACACAGTTGCCATGGCACACAGTCTGACTTAGCACAGCATGCTGCACGTTCCTCGCTCCGCCTGCACCCAGTGCCCCTGCACAGCTATCTGCTGCTCCGAGGAAGAGAAAGGGAAACTGCAGTGTGCACATCCCCTCTCTGATAAGACTATTAGCATTCCACTTTGAATATGTGAATTGAGGAAAAAATGCATGACTGAAATGAAAAAAGTGGAAAGCTTAAGGAAGTGGTCTTCTGCTATAAAAGGTAGAAAGGTTTAAGAGTTTGAGTTCATTGAAAGAAATAGAGAGAAATGAGAATTGGAGGAAGTTCTCACGTTACTTGGAAGCAAGAGAAATGTTGACAGGCAGCAGCTATAAATGAAAGCTGCTGGAGTGATAGAAAACAGTTATTTGCATAGCTCAGTACATGTTTGAGTGCAACTCAGTCAAAACTGGTTTGTTTTCCAGCAGAAAATATTGTTCCAGCAAAACCAACACTGTCAACAGTTGCTTTTGGAGATTAAGGCTTGATTTTCATTAGGGGAGAAAAAAATCAGTTAAAGGATTTGTCTGGGATAAGTTTAACCAAAAGTGCAATGTTTCATTTGTTAATTAACCTGATAAACTTAGTTTGAGTGAGCTCATTAACCTATATTTTTCCTCACGTAGTGTTTTAATTCACTAATAAATAAGTGGTGATTCACTAATAAGTGGTGATGCAATCCTCATCCACTCCTTTCGGACCCCTGGAGGGCTACATCATTTTTTCAGATACACACAGTGATTTTACTCTCTGTAGATGACGTGGAATCTCATTAGACTCACACGGCTCCAGATATAGCTGGAGAGACAAAGACCTGCTAGGGCCTATTGGGAAAAAAGGAACCTTGTCTTTCATAGGCTGGGAGCCAACGTGTTTCTAAAAGGGAATGCTGTTTAAATGAAATTTAATCATTTAACAGAACTGTACTTCTGAACTCATGAAATTTTATGTGGGTTAAGTGAGCACAGACAGCTTTCTCTTTCTTTTTTCCCCTCCCCAAGATGAAAAGCAGAGTTATAACAGAGCTCCTCCTTTCACTCAGTACTACTACATTTTTCTTAAAGTCAAATTATTTAACAGAATATTTTGAAACAGCGTAGTTGGAAAACATACCAGTTAGGATTTTACAGTTACTTTTTATTTTATTGCCTTAATTGTTAATGAGGCATTTAGTACTGGCCTCTAAAGAGGGATAGAACACAGGACCAGTAAATGTGATCCAGGATACCAACTTCTGGTCCTTGCTATTGCCACAGGTGTGTTATACCCTCAGCATATACACTCAGTTATACCCTCATGTCTTAAAGCCTGTGCTTTTTTTGTGTTTCCTGCCCTCCTCCTGATTTCTAGCCCAAACCACCAGTTTATATTCTGAGGTGTATTCTGGACCAGTTCAGCCACTGTTGTGTTGTCCTGAAGACAGTGATTGAAACTGTTCCAGAGGAGGGTAGAAATCTGAATTCTCCATCTGTGGAGTGAAAAAGGAATGAACAAACCACACATTTTAGGGAACTTGTAGAAGAAAAAGTACATCTGTATGCTATAGTTAAGATGCAATCTATGTGCACAGCTGCATCTCCAGCTGTTTTTATATAGCTGTGCACTTGCTCTCTAGTGTCTACCACTTCCCCACAGAAGGATCTCAACCTGAGCTGTTGCACTGTGCCAGTGACAAGTTGTGCACAGCATAAAGCTGTGCTCACTGCCATGAGCTCACTGCCATGAAGCTGATATATGGTGCAGTCTTGATGGCTCCATAGGACCTTGCTTCTCATAATTTTCTGAACGGGTTGAATTCTTGGCGTTTGGAATAGCCACTTTCCTTTTGTCCTGAAGTGATCTGATTTCTCAGACATGAGAAAATTTTCATGACAATTATTTGCTGGAAACTCAGGAATTCTGACTGCATTAGGAGCAGGAGAAGGCAAAGAACTGCAGAAAGATCGTGGGCCTCACCCTGCAAGTTAGACAGAGAGATCATCTGATGCTGCCACAACTCTCTCTCATTCCCTGAGTCCAGCACTTCTTACCACACACCACTTCCACAGAACAGAAGCCCAAAGCCAAGCTTTCCGCAGTAGAAACCACTGAGGAGCTGGCAGTCATTTGACTTCTGTGCTATGGGTGCTTGCACAGCTATAGAGCCGTGAAATGGGAAAAGTTCTGATGAGCCTGCGTGAGAAAATGCTGTGTGTGCTCTTGGGAACAGAAGCTGAGCCCAGAGGACCTTAAGACCTAGGGGATTTCTCCTCTCCTGCCTGCTTGCCGCTTCCCAGTTCAGGCTGAGCAGGTACTCGAGATGTAGGTGCACACACGTGTACATGCACACAACAGATGCCAGGGTGACACTTACCTGCTGGCCACACAGACCAATGCAGAGAGCTTTGCCTGTAGCAGCACCCCAACAGCTCCTCTTCCTCTCCATCTGAGCAAGTGTCAAGGTCACCAGTGATAAACTGCCCACTTCTCCCTGTAGATGCACAAGCACATCACACCAGTGGTCTCAGATACTGTTGTAGGCTCTAGGTCTATTATCCATACCAAGACCTCAGGATGCTCACCCAGGCACCAGCTCAGACCATGGGTATTTCCAGATATGTCTTCTACTCTCTGGCTGTTTAAGTCTGAAGATCCCTGCTCAATTACAAATACACACGTATCTGCACAATTAAGTAATATTAACTGGAGAAAAACACAAATTTCAGTGCTTTCAGTTGCTGATACCTAGACCTGTAGGTCGCTATGACCTTCTAAGGAAGTCCAGTGAGACAAGTGAACCTGTGCAGAGCCAGCATGCTTAGGATGGAATGCATTTGCCAGGGCTTGCACAGATGGCGTCACAGATTTCTACCTCATCCTTGGGAAGCCCTAGAATAAGTTGGCACCATAGTTTCCTCCTGTTGATGTTTGGGTAGTCAGTCCTTTCTCCTCAACCTGCAGCAACTCCCTGATGCTGCTGAGCTCCAGAGAGCTCTGCACACTGTGCAGCACTGTTAAAGCCAGGTTGCATCTCCTCTGTCTATGCAAGAGAGTCATGGACAGGAGAGACCACTCCTTGGCTTTCTCCTCAGTTGGAATCACTGAGACAAGTGGGTGAAGGCTATCAAGGGAAGGAACCTTAGACACTGTTCTTGTTGCAGCACTAAATGACAGCCTTTTCTGCATTCTCCAAAGACTCTGCAGGACCTAGTTATTAGGTGACGATGCATCTGGAAAAGGGTGGCACAGCAGGATAAACTCTGCAAAGTCTAAAATTAAACTTAAGAGGGCTTAAGAGATCGGTTATACAAGATATCCAAAAATAACTTAGAATAAATCCTAAGAGGAGCAGTGAAAACACTGCTGACATCTTCAGTTCTCAGAGAGATGCATGTCTGCATGTCCAAGTACAAACACGGTCTATAAATGCCACCGGCGATTACCTCTGAAAGCAGAGGAAGGAACTCCTAATGTCCAGGGACAGGAACAACAGAGGGAAGAGTCCTTCATCAAGAGCTTATCATGTAGTTCTGAGCATAACCTTTAGCACTAAGGCCATCACAATCTGGAAATCAGCAGTCAAAAGTAAAGTGACCTCACCCTCCACATGCTTTTCTTTTTCTCAGTCCCCGGTCTGCAACCAGTCTTTGCATCATGGCTCCAAAGGGCCTTTTTCTGGTCACTCCAGCATTTTCTGCCCTTGTTATTTAAGCTGGAGGCCTTGCCACAGAGAGCTTTCCTGGGAGAGACAACACTGGGCAAGCTGATTAAAGAGAAGGTATGGATGCACATTCCTCCAAGCAGCATGTGATCACACTCTCTACATTTGCCCTGTATGGCACCACTGGTTTCATCAGGACTCAGATGATCTGGAACGGCTCTGTCAGTACTTTACCATGTATCTGAAAGGCACTGTGCATCTCCAGCTCTCAGAATGACAGATGTCATTTCTCTAGTAGCAAATGCCATTCATTGTTGGCTTTCTTGGGGTAACATAGGGGAGAGTCAGGTATTTGTTAAAGGTTTCCAGAAACATAGCTTCAGGTTCACAGCAGCCATGGGGGGAGACATGACTCAGAGAAGTCAGGTTAACATAATATTGAGATAAAGTTAATAGATTATGTCTGAAAACAAACAAAAATTCAGATCCATATGGCTAGAATGAAAAATCCAGCTTAATCTGCTTATGTCAAATTCAAATCTAAAGGTCACTCTCCCTATATTAACTTGATATCAGTGCATTCCTGACAGACGTCATGCCTTATAATGCGGTCTGGCTGAGAACAATTCCTACTTACAACACGGTATCTTTTATAGCCCACTTGCTTGCCTGAATTTCTTGATCAGGTCACTAAGATCACCATGCATGAAAAAAAGTTGAGGGAGCTGGCCTTGCTCATGTCCCTACAAGTATAGGAAGAATGGCTACAAAGAGCAGCTAGAGAAGTTTCAGTTGGAAGCACTTCTCCAGAAGCAGGTGCAGCCCTGGGAGGCACTACAGAAGGCATATCACCTTCATCAGGTATCACAAGACTTGGTAAAGTCACAGGTGCCCTGATCAGGCCCCAGCAATAGTCCTACTCTGAGCAAAAGGCTGAAAAGAGACCAGCGAAGTCCTGTCAACACAGAGCTTCTGAGATGCTGTGGTTTCTGTGATACACCAAGTATCTTTCAGTCTGTTTCATAACAAAATTTGCTCACCTGACATTCCCTCTGCTCAGATATGGACCTCTTTTGGAAACAGATGTTGCTTTCTTTCAATAAGTTGTTTTCTTTTCTAGACTGTCCTTTCAACGCCCACATTCACAGAGGACAATTCCTTTGCTCAGACACAGGGTTACAGAAACATTCGTTTCAATATCAAGTGCAACTTTTATCGCAACTTATACATAGATTACATACACAGCACTCTGTAGCATATATAGCAAATAAAAAGTAATAATAGCAATCTGTTATGTTTTCTTTTATCTCAATCCCACCAAAGACATCAAAAGGATTAACGTTATACTGTGATCATGGAATCATAGAATCCCTGGAGTTGGAAGGGACCTCTGATGGCCATCTAGTCCAACTCCCCTGCAACGAACAGGGATTCATACATATAATTAATTGCTTTTAAGAAAAAATGCAGACTTCAACATCTCTTCTGCATTTCACCATGTATTTTTTAGTGGTTCACATTTTCTAAATCAGTTCTTTGACTGTACAACAATAATTAAAGAAAACTAATAACAACTTTAGCTGTCTTTCCATAAGTTAAAGTCTTAATGGGCAAAACAGATTCTTCTCCATTACCTGTGGCAGGCATGCCATGCTCTGATTACTCAGGGGAGAGCAGGTAAGCTATTGGCCACTTTGTAACAGACGTTATTGAAAAAAAACACATGTATTCATTGGACAGATGCACCGAACCACAGGAATTATTGTATAATTTCTTCAATTGCCTGAAAAAGTAAGAAAGAAAAAAGTCAAAGCATCCATCTTTAAGTTATATTTACTGCTTAGGTTACATTTGCTGAGGTCGAGTCCTAAAGAGAGAAGCTTTAATTTAGAGTGATAAATGGATGAAGCAGCCACGAGGCAGAGGGAGTGACACAGGGCTGTGCGACTGTCACAGCAACGCATTAGCCTGCTTTATAACAGTGGGTTTTAAAAGACTTGAAAATGCTATGCAATTCTTTTAGCTTGCTTTGTGCTTCAGCTTTTGTCTTTGGTAGCCACATTTCATACCTAAATCAGGGCCTGATACATCCCATTTGGAAAACTGGGCTGAGCGGAGCTTAGACATCTGCAGACAGGTAACCAGAGCTGGACAAATCCCTCTGTTCAGTCCTTCCAGAAAGATGAAGTTCTCCATCTCTCCTGTGAATAGTACTAAATGTCAGATTCTTGTAGAAAATGACTGCTTCTTTGCTTTCTGCTGTAATATCAAGTGCCCGACTGGAATTCCACGTTGATTCTCAAAGTATTTAATGACATTCTGCTGACAACGTGAGTCTAGTAATGTCTACAAGTAGGATCAGCATGATTTTTGTTCTGCTTAGTCTGTTCCCTGAGAACATGCTTTCATGGTATGGCCTATAAAATGAAGTCAACCGTTCTCTGCTCACTCACATTCAGAGAAGAATATGTTGCTTGGAGCACTGAGAAAGTGCAGCTGCAGCTTGAATATTGGGCCCCGTTCAAGTGAGCCAAGCAAGTGTACCCTCAAGGGCCCTCAAGTTGGTCCCTCAAGTTTGTTGGAATCAAATCTATCAACATCCTTCAAGATGTAGCATGGAAAAGTTGTCCAAATGAATTCAAATTGTGAATAACTTTTTTTTTAAATAGACAGCTTTAGATAAGCATTACAAAACTAATTATTTTTACATAGCAGATACCTATCATATGCAGAAATCTGTGGAGTCCTGCTCATCCATGCTTGTAAATGACAGTCCAGTGTTGGTGAGCTGTGAATGATGTGGCTCCTTCCCTGCTATCAAGTTGTTTTCTCCCGATAAGAGGCACAGGAATGCCCTTCAGAACCAGAACCTAGATGGGCTTTTTCAAGGAGGGTGACTCCTACCTTGTGAGGATTATTTGTCTGGGAAGGAGGCCCAGTAAACACCTGCTCTGAGGCTGAGAACATGTGGTGGTCCCATAGAGTGTCAAGTGGGAGCGATGGCAGGAACACCAGTCAGAAAGAGGAGGCAGAGCAGAACCAAACACTTTCTGTCTCCTAAAATAATCCTTTTCTTTTAAAGGTGAAAGATGTCGAAGTTTTATTGACCTTGCTCCGGCTTCTGAAAAAGGTAAGACAATACAGTTAAGGCTTCTTCCCTTTTTACAAATTGCACCAGTACTGTTTCTTGTCATACTTCAGTGCCAGGGGAAACATTACTTCCTAAACACAAGAACTTACATGTCATCCAGATTACTTTCAGCCAAGGGGTTAAGACAGCTGTTTACTCAGTTCCTGCAGACCTGTCATTTGTCCGATGCATTCCTTTTGCATTCAGCTGTTTGGTGTGGGTTTTTTTTTTCCAAGTAAATTAAGATTTATATTGTAATACAGACATTTCCGTGCTTCCTCTAGTAAGGAAGGACACTCTGCATAGTTTCCTCAGGCCATGGGGACATTTATAGTCAGAAAATTGCAGTGACACTTACTTTCAGGTCCCAAATGTCTCTTTGTGAGGGGGAATCATGTAGCTGCTTGTGTGACCAACGTCAAGGAAAGAAGAGGGGGAAAATAATCAGGTGTAAAGAAAGGGCAGGCTGCAAAGCTTTCCTTTACCCCTGTAAGGTGCACATCCCCCATACCAATTTAATCCATATTTCCCAATAGTATTCCTTATCAGAAAAATAAAACACAAGGTAGAATTCAACTAACAAGTTGGGCAGCTGAGCACATCCTGCTTCCAGCTCAAGACCGAGCACTCTGCCCACACACGATCCTTGTACTGCCCTCCGTGCTCAGAATGAACTTCTGGAGAATCCAAAGGATGCAAAAACTCACATCATTATAGAGGAGTGACACCATTTTTTAGATCATGTGAGACAGTCCCAAAGCCTTTTGAGCAAATGGTACCTTCATGAAGTCTGACAGAGGCAGCGAGTGGTGTAAGGAACAATTGTTCTCAGCCTGAATTGCTGATCAGCTGGACAGCTTGAAAGAGAAGGATGATCGCCATTAATAAACCAGTGGGGTATTCAGTGAGAGAAATACTAACAGTCTCTATGAAGGTCATCGTAAGCAAACTTGAACATATTACGCACATAAGGGAAAAACAATCCTGGGATTACTAACAGTGATGAGCTGTGAGCTAAACCTTACATACAGAAATGTGACCTTGGGACTGAACAGATTTGAAATCGTTAGCTCCACATTCAGTAGAGGGCAAAAAGCAAACTGGATTTTAGGAGTCCCAAGGAAAGGGCCTGAGAACAGAGCAGAGAATATCCTGTTGCACAATGACTGCACACAACCAAGAGCCACTCCCATATACAGAACACACAGTGGTATTTTTTTCCCCTTCTAGTCCAGTTCACAGAATGGCAGCAAGAGTACTCAGAGTTCTAGAGGATTCTGTACATGAAAGACTAAGATTCTTTAGCCTGAAGGAGAGAAATGTGGAAGGAGATATAAAGGACATAGATAAAGATGTAAGAGGAGCTGAAAAGGCAATAAGCACAAGGCCTAGCAGACATTGCATGAATTGAGACGGACTCCAGACAAGCACGGCCTGTCTGTTAGAAAGGCACGAGGATGGTTTTGTGCTTTATCCATTTTCTGTGCAAGTTCATTACGGTTCATAATGCATCACCCACGCTCATTCCAAAACAGCACTTAGTACTTAAGTATTTTTTTTGGTGGTGCTAAACGCTGTCAGCAGTTTTTTTCCATAGCACTTTTAGAGTTGCTGCGTGGTGTCAATGTATATTTCTAGGCTATTTTATTTTTCATTTTCGACGAAGTCAAGCTCTTTTGGGGCAGTTTTAGTGAAGAAAATTATTTATATTTCTGAAGGTTTTCCATGCAGTTGTATGACACGTTCACAGAAAGTGAGGGGAATGCTCAGCTGGAGATAGAAAACAGCAACTACAAAATACTAACTGCCTAACATAGAAAGAAAAACAGAAAATATTCTGCAATTGCAGATCAGCTGAAACATGGCCAACCTGATTTCTTTACCTTCAGCCTTGTACTGTCCTGAGATACTTCCATCACACATGAAAAGAAAGCTGTCAGTGACGCCCAGCTTACTTTCACTGCAAATTATTTAACTTCTAGACCTATTCTGCTCTCTTGTAAATAGAAATAACTTCCAACTCCTTTAACTGCTCCATCCTGTCACTCAGCACTGACTTTGCAAGTATCCCTTGTGCTGTAATAATATACCAAAAGAAAACAGAAATCAGCATTTTAACACGTATTTCTCAAGCAGAGCAATGAAGGTATTCAGAGCAGATGACTGCAGAGGGTCATCCAAATTCCAAGGTGAAAATGTATTTAGGAAAGGTATATGGCTGGATAACCGTGCTCAGCTGCTGGCAAGGGGCAGGAGACGGATTTCCCCACTTCTGGAGCACTGGGAAACCTGTGTACACCTCCAGATTCTTGTGGTATTGACTGGGCATAC
Organism: Gallus gallus; assembly: GCF_016699485.2. Classification (NCBI taxonomy): domain Eukaryota; kingdom Metazoa; phylum Chordata; class Aves; order Galliformes; family Phasianidae; genus Gallus; species Gallus gallus. Next base: position 11,853,549 of record NC_052545.1, read on the forward strand.
ACACTGGGCAGAAGCTTGCAGCTATTCAGTAGCACACGGTGCTGGGACAGACTTGATTCCTCTTCCAAGTGAATGAGATAGGATAAAAATGCAGCAAATGTTTAGAAATTGAGGGTCCTTTTCTGAGCTCAGTTGTACTAACATGCTTTGGTTGTGAACAGAACATTGTGTAACTGGGAATACATCTTTACAATGAGACTTCTGCTTACTCATTTTCTGTACACATTCTTAGCATCAATTATCACTAAAAAGTGGTTGTTCAAGGTTTTTGTATTATCCAAAATGTCTCTAGGTATGCATGCTCAATTACTGCAGCTGGGGACTCAGCTTTCCAGAGTTTTCTTTCAAGTCGGCTTTTCCTACTCCAAATCAGGCCTGTGTCTCATCAGCTTCTCAGCCAAGTACAGGTTGTTGGAGACTGCCAAAATACTTCCAAAGCACATCATCTCTCACTTTGAAGGCATGCTAGAAGGAAGCCTAAGTACAGACTCAGTTTGGTTGTGTAACAAGTCTTTCTACAATCCATTATCAATTAGCAAGAAGTCACAGTAAAACCCCATCAGAATATTTGAAACCTTTTTAACAGAGGAAAGTTGATCACTAAAACATTTAGAGTAAAATAATTTTAAAAATACATGGTGAGGCCTAGGTGCATCCTTACCACAGATCTCACATTCATAAATGAAAACCTGTTTCTTATTTTCACTGTTAAAACATAAGGAGCTCCCTATCTTTAGTCCACTTATGCTGATCTGTTTTTGTATCGTATTTCTGTTCAGCTATTACAGCTTTTGTATATATTGCACCAATGCCACCTACTAAAAGAAGGCAGATCTGAGCAGCAAGATTTGGGGCAAACAGACCCACAGTGTGGTATAAATAAACACTTCCAACCTACACTAGGGAGAGCCCTTCCCTGCTCTTCAGACAGCTGCCAACAATCTGTCAGAACCCTGTAAGCCTAACATTGAATTTATTAGCTATTGCTGGTTGTTAGTGCTAAATCTGCTTAACAAAATCAGCTTTGTGATGGTAGATATAATGAGAAAAAAATATATTTTCTGTGTCCACATTTATTATGACATTATTCATTCACTAATGGTGAAGGAAGGTAGGATAATAGGTTACTAACTGGGTTACTTTGGCCAGGACTTTTAGAGGGCTCTCACTGAGCAGTTGGTTTTGGGTCCCACGAAGCCTTCTATTTTCTAATTCTGATTACAGAAATGAGAAATAAGATAGCAAGTATTTCCAAAAGGAGCTGGAAGAAAGCTGCCACCTGATCTTTAAGTCCTGAACCATTCCTGGGATTTTCTCAACAAAGCAAATCAAAATTTCATTCTTGCTGATTACGGTGACATCAAAAAAGGGTAGCTGGTTTAGTAAGGGGCGCTGATCTGTTATACTGAAAAGCGCATCCAGTTTTTAACTACTCGGTACATCTTTTAATGCACCTCCCAGCCTTCCCTCTGCCTATGGGCTGCTCAAGACCTCGCTTGTTCAACACAGCTTTCTCTCCATCAGGCACCTGCCGCGGTGCCCACCCAGCACACTGGGCTGCGACATGTTCCATAATCCTCCCTCTCCCATCAGCCCTTCTGGGCTCACCTTCCAGCTCCCCTCTCCCATCCCTGCAGATCTGTGCCCAAGAGGACTTCCACAGGGCCACGGAGGATACATTCACATCAAAGAAACCAAGGCTGAATATTATGTCCAGAAACTGCAGCACTACAGTGTAAAGCAAAAGGTGGCAATAAGTCCCATCAAGCGACCTGATGAATGACACACAATTATACACAAATACAGGCCTGTTCCTCCCCATGCATAGAACAACATTCGAACTCCCTCATCCTTCTCTAAATTACATCAGTGTCAGCTGTCAACCACAATGACAGCGAAGGCAGACGGAGAATGAGGTGTGCCAAGCTGAGGAGTCCTGCTGGGAAGTTGCTTCAGGAGCAACCTAAAAGATCACTGTTTGCTCAAAACTGAGATTGTTGCACCAACATAGGGCAAGATTCACATATGGGATTCACAGGACAATCTCTTTACAAGGATGGTACCATTTAAACTACTCTAGTGTTCTGTAAGACCTCGTTTGCTTCAACTGTCAAATCCATGGAACAATACCCACACAAAATAACAAAACAGCAGGTCATCAGCAACTGCCTGCACAGCACTGCTTTTTACTTATTCACAGGGAAATCCACATGCATAAAATAAACAAGACCTTTTAGACACCATGAAAATTGAGGCAGCATAAAATCTTACAGAAGGAAAATGTTCATTGCTGGTGAGTATTTAATGCTCAAAAATGTTACAGGGGACTTTTTAAATTATAGACTGCATTGGCAGAGATAGAAAATGACTCCTGTACATCCTCTACACAGCTCATGATGATGCATCCTGTAGAGATGAGAAATAAAAATCTGTGCTGTCTGAAAAGTAGCTGGCAAAACTAGGATGACAAACAAGAAGTAAATAAAGTCTCACCTAAACAAAGCACAGAAAAAAAAAGAGAAAGCTTAGCCAAATCTATACATGCTTTTAAGCCAGCGCTACAGCAGCAGCTAATGAGAAGGAAAACGAGATGCCTGATTTTAATGGGTACTGACATAACTGGTGTATCAGAAATTTGACAGGAGAAAGATAACTAGAAGGACAATAATGTCATGGCACTGATTGCAATGAAAGTCAAAGCAGATGTCTTGTGCTAAAGCTGAACAAGAACAACAAGGTAACCTCATTAACAACCAAAACAGTCTCTGTAGAGGATTCCGTGCTCAGACAAAACGTACAGAATTAAAGAAGTGATCACCCATTGGGTTGGCTATCAACAGCGGGGTCAGATTTGGGAGCAGGGATAGTATGAGCAAAAGAAAGAAAATATCAGGAGAAAACTTCAAAACTCAGCACACAGGCTGAGAAAACATCACTCTAGATATGATGCAGAGACTAAAATTTGAAGAAACTTAATGAACATGGAGAAATGAGTTGAGAAACTTGTAACTCTTCACTTTTTCCTGAGCAGAGAGCTTGGTTCAAAGTGTTACCACGAGATGCTTCACATCTGTGACTAATAAACACACGTTTAGCATCCTCACAAAAGCAGTAAGTCAAAAAAAAAACCTTGGGAAGGAGGGGGGGATGTAACAAAAAGAAGAGCTGATGAAAAGAAACCAACAGTTCAGCTAAAACCTTTCCACAGGCAACAGCACAGGAGCCACTGCTCTCCCACACAGTCAAAACTGCTTGAGAAAATGGACACACAGCTTATTGCTGATAATGGGCTGTTCATGGCACTGAAAAAAAGGAATTGCAGGAAAATGCAATTGCAATTAATGAGAAAGAAAGACAGATAGTATTCTATGTTGATAAATGCAAATAATCCTACCTTTACGTGTACAGTGATGGGTTCTGAATTAGCTTTAACCACTCAGGATAGAGTTCTTGGGGTGGTGACAGACACTTCTATGAAAACATCAATTCACTGCTCTGCAGAGCTTAAGAAAAGAAGAAAAGAAATATTAGGATCACTGTAGGAAATAAAGAACAAAACAAAACTCTCTATAATACCACATGTATTCATGATGTACCCACCCACAGCACTATGGGCACTTCTCATCCCTCCCTTGACACCCCCAGCTCAAAAAGGATATAATAACAATTAAAGAGACAGAGAGAAAAAGGACAGTTATACACAAAGATAGGGAATGCTCTTTTGCATGGGAAGGACAACACAAAGATTTCAGGCTGGAAAACAGATAAATGAAATTCAAAATAGCAGAGATATAATAAAAAACCAACACACATTTTTAGTTGTGTGCTGTGTGACTGAATAAAAAGAGGGTAGCTTATCTAAAAGGGCTTTGACTGCCTGGAGACCTCCATCCATTGAAAAGAAATGAGTGGTTCTCCTTAAAGAATTGTACACTTTCCCAAACAGTCCCCGTTGTCTTCTGATATATTTCACGTTTTGCTTACATTTCTTTTAATAGAACTGTAACAGAGTGCATATATATATGTATACTCATGCAGACCAGTACCTGTGCACTTGCATTAGGAGAGTCAAGTACACAGGAAGAAAAAATACGTTACTTACCTTGTTACTTATCTTTTATCCATGGGGTTTTTTACATATTTTTTTGTTTTGTTTTGGGTTTTTTTGTGTGCTTTTTGTTTGTTTTTTACATCTGTTATGAATCATGAGTTATTTTTAAAAGCCAGGCAAATACACAAAGCAGAAACCATGCTTAAGAGCAGAATTCCAGCTAAATTTGCATCAGGAAGCACTAAGCTTGCTTTTCATGCTGATAATACAAAAGGTCTGGAGAATATTGCTTCTCTGCCGTGGGGAATGCTAGCTGCAAGGTCTGTGTGTAATTCATCCCCTCAGCCCAGTACGGACAAAGTACATGACCAGACCTGAACTGCAGCTCTACAGAGGGAACATTTAGCCAAAATACACTCATTAATGCTTATGGGACAGTCCTGATTTAGAGCATTTTTCATGATCTTTCACATTACGTTACTCAGCTGAACACACAATAGGAAAAAGAATATAGAACCAAGATATTTCCCAGTCTGTTCAATGTCATGTACAGGATTAAATTCAGAACCAAGTATAAAGTCAAAACCACAAGAAGATACAGAAAGCACATCAGCATGCCAAAGAGAGTCTCTTTGTTTAGGCTCACAGCTCAACGTCGCCTTTCAAAACAGAAAAAAACATGAAGAACTACAGCTAAACAAAACAGCTGGCATTTCTCCTATCAGCTACACAGATCCTGGTGATTACATTTGTCAAATGGTCTTTCATGTTCTGAGACTGGAGTCTCTTCTCTGGGTGCTTTTTTGACTGCCTTAGTTGCTTTACAAGAGCAGATAGTTTTAGATATTTCCAATGGCTCTTAGGATTATGAAGCTTTCTTTGCTTTGGAGGGAAGTTTTACTTAGTTTTGCGGTCTCTCTCTCATTCCACTTTTTCTACACCGCAGCACAAGAAGAGCAGGCATATGGTCTGATATTATGAGACTGCATTAACCAACAGATGGACTGACTGCTCAGAGCTGAGTCCCTATGCCAGCCACAACAGCATGCTCAAGGTTTATTCCTTTCACCAATTTTTATTGATCGTTCCAACATTTCTGGCTTTTAATTCCAGTCTTGAAGCAGCAGACATGAGCAAATGACTCAAACCATCAGAAAGCAACTGGAAGAGAAAGCATGAGATTTACACGACCAATTTAAGATTACATTAATGCTTTTCCCAAACAAGATGTACAACATTTCACAATGTGTACCTGTTTGTACATTTTTCCTCTCTTTTCTCTTGCAATGAATGTGAAGTGCAGCAATTAACATGAGATCCAGGTGTCAGTTTCAACACAGAAGTCTGGAAAAGCAGAGCAATGACAGAGTGTTTAGAAACATGGGGGGAAGAAAACCCAGAGCAGAAGAAACGAGAGGGAGAAGACCAGAAATGCAGAGGAAACGTCACTTAACATCTTAAAAATCAGCAGAGAAAGAAAACCAGGCATCCATTAAGTCTACGTAGCACTCACCAGAAAAGCAGGATCTATTCTATGAATGTTGAAGGAGCTGTTAGTACACTGTCAGCATCGTGCTACTAGTTCTGGAATTGAATATTAAAGAAAATAATGTTAAAGGAATAATCAGATTTCCACTGAGGTGGCAGACACACTGCTCAGCTCCACTGTTTCTATCACATAGAGGCTTTTTGTCATGTGAAATGTGATGTCGAAAACATAGTGCTTGTATCAGAAACTTCCAGACAGATCAAGCTTGAGTCGACAGAGGAGTCATTTGAGATGATGTCATGTCATAGCTCAGAAGAATTCCTTCTGACTGTCAGAGCAGATGTTTAGCACTGAATTATGAGGAACCTTGCAAGTATAAAGCTTTTCAAGACCTCTTTAGCTCTCCTCACACTGGCCCAGTATTACAACTTGCACAGGGACAGCGTGGCACAGTGTCACAGCTCAGCTGAGGCTGTTTTGATCAGATCCTTGAATCCTTCAGCCAGGAGGGCTGTTCTACCATCAGAACAGCTGGTGAGCAGTAACCACATTCCACCTTCAGCAGGGAGCACAGACAGAGACAGGAGCTGTTTCCAAGGAGGATAAAATCCCACTGCGATATTCTGAATATAAGCTTACCATAATAAGGAAGCTGTGTTTCTGTTGGAAAAGGCCCACAGGAATCAATACAGACTCTGGGCCACAGCTCCTCGCGCATCGCTGATGGAATAGGGGGGCATTCAGGAAGCGGTGTCACTGGCTTGGCAGGTAGCACATTTCCAAGCCACCAGCCAAAATGTATGACTAATATCTCCATGCACACAATCCCTGCCTGCACCACGTATAACACAGTTAACGTGACTCAGCAGTCTCCTGCAGGAATAGCGGTACGATTTTCCCAGAAGAGATTCTTTACGAGCAAACAGCTCATGTTTATGGATTAAAAATGCTTTGAACTCTTAACAGCAATTCCTCTTTCAGCCGCCTCTTCAGTGTTGCCTTGAGAACAAGCACTAATATTGGATCTTTGACAGTCAATTTCATGACCTGACCACCTGGAGAAACAGGCCAGGATGGGATTTCAACATCGTTATTTCATCTGGAGACAGGGCTTGCAATCTGCCATTGGAAACTGTTGGCACAAGGAGCTGGCATCACAGATCACCTTTCTGAATTTCCAACAAGTATATAATCATACACACTGGGCATGGTTGTAGATGCATGTGATAGAAGGCATAGATGTGTTTTTATACTCTCTAGCACTGGTTTGTCAGCTGCATTATTCTCAGAAGCACAAGAGTAGATAAAGTTATGGAACTTTGTGTTTCCATAAGCAGAGGCAAAGGCTTCTTTATGAGCACAGTCTCATTCAGATAGCATTGAATTCTGGCTGTTTCAGCTCCAATTGCAAACAAGTCTGGGAATGGCTTTACTAACACAAGACAGACAGGATTTGTCTTTGCATCTCGTAAGGAAAAAGCACCGAAGTGCATATCAGTAATTTCTTCACATTCCTGAGGACAATTTAACCAGAGCTCTCTCATACAAAAGGTGCGGTCACAACTGCTGCTTATTTTTTAGGGCAGGAAATTGCAGTGGGTTTGAACAAAGAGTACTTGATGCTTTGATTTGTACTTCTGCTCAGAGTACTCTGAACAGCCCGTAGTTTTTCTTTCTCCAAATGAAAAGGCCAGAGATGCAAACCACCAGAACACCCTACAAAGACAGCAGCAGTTACTGCAGTTTGGTATTCACACTCCTTCAATTGGGTACTGTACAGCCTAAACCTGCTCAAAACTTCTAGAAGTCATTAACCACGCTGTTCTTTGGACTGCTTAATCAGGAATTCATCAAAATGTGGTATGGTGCCTGGAGTTCTTCTAAGTCTAATTTCTGTGACATTTTTCAGGATTCCTTTTTCAAAGGAAACTCAGCATTGAAAACTTCTGATTCAGGATGCTCCTTGCTGAGAGGTAATAGTGTGTTCATTTACGGTGCCTTTCCTGATGCTCAGGGTTGACGTACTTGAATAAATTCAAGTTTTGTGAAGAGTTTTTCATCCTTCAGACTCATTACAGGCTGAGGTAAAGCCTCTTTATCTCATTGTCAAGAATAAATTCTGCTTGCCTCATTTTTCCATTCCAGAATTGCCTGCAGCATCCTTTTGTTAGCATGTTGTCACTCTGCAGCAGTTGCACTCAACACGATCACCACTTTTGAAGATACGCACTTAGTATCTATGAATCTATTTGATGCTGCCCTCCACTATCTGACAGAAGAACAAGGGACTGATCTTGTCAGATGGTTGTGATGGACTCGAGTTCCTCAAGTTTCAGCAATCCTGTGAATAACAATTATCTTTCCAGTCACAACGAACAGCATGTTCACTTCGTTTACAGTTGCAGGAAAATACATTTCCTTGGCATCCAATACCGCTGATTCAGAGGCTGAGTCCTTTTTCTGGGGTGATCTGAAAGGTGGAATACAGTTCTGTGGGGAGGCAGCACTGGTGGTTTTCACCAGGAACTCCACAAAGACAACACACTGTTAAGGAAACAACAGTAGTACAATGCTCAGGGATGCAAAGAAATTCACTAATGTCCTGGCTAATTTATTGATCTAAGAATCTCTAAACAACAGAAGACAGACAAAATATGCTTTCAGCAGCACTGTTTTCATCTTAGGCAGAGATTGTTATCAGAGGGCAATCTGCCTTGAAATCAGATCATAGAAAGGGCCTTCTGAAGGAAGAATCCTATGATGTAAGTCATCGTACATGGACTTAATCAGTTTGCCCCAGCTCCATTATCCCAGGTTCCTGGTAACTCATCCCAGGTCACATACTTACAGGGCTTTAGTTTTTCCAGAGGGTTGTCCTGAAGATTAAGACCCATTCCCTCCAGGAACAACTCTACAGTCTGTGGTGTTCAGTTTCAGAACAATCTCACCTGCAACATATCCCCATACAACACTCACAGAACAGAAGCAAAGAGCCAAAGTGACCCACAATACACAGATTTCTATCTAGCCAGCCAGACTGTTGAGGATGCAATAGGCTGGTTAGTGCAGAGACACCTAGGGAAGAAATGGCAAGATAAGGCATGTCAGAACAGCAGGTGTTGATGGTAATGAGATTACTAAGTCATCAAAATCCTCCTATCTATATGTAGCTTCTCATGACACCATGCTGGGAGACACAGGACAGCAAGTAAATTGTGATGTGCAATAGAGACATAACAGTGAGACAGACGGCTGTCAGCTCCTGTCTGAGAGAAAAACATGGCACATTGTTGATAACCTGCTAAAAGCCCAGGAGGTGTGAGGTGGACTTGACAGGCAGCATTCCCTCTCACCCAGTATCATTTCAGGGAATCCTGGAAACATCGTCTGAATATATTTTGCTTGCGAGGATGCACGTATGGGAGTGTAAGGGAAGCAGTTTTGCCTTAATTTTGTTTTAAAGTAGAAGACCATTCTTTGTTAGGAGGTCTCACATTGCTGCCACAGCACCGCAAGGTGAGCAGGGATGACACACCGCCTGACTAATGCTGCACGTTGTGAGGAAGAGGCAGTCAGAAGCTGGAACCTCTCTGCATTTACAAGGAACGTCCTTGGCTTAGCACACACATCTTTGCCTAGCTCTGTACCTGAGCTCATGGCAACGCTCTGTTCTCACATAGCAGTCAGTTTGGTGAAGAAGCAAGCCGAAAGCACACACAGGACAAAGACCAAATGTTGAGAGAAAGAACACAAACCCTCCGGTGAAGGCCATCTAGGTATGAGACTCCTAACGAACCAAGTGCTGACTACTCTGAAGGAAATATTTTGTCTGGCTTTACTCAGCCTTTGAGAAACCACAGTGGCAGAGGACAGAGGCCAATGGGTACTGAGATAGAAAAGGTGACAAGAGAAGACAGAGAAAGAAGACAGAAATCCTCAGGAGAGCTCCTTGCCTGCCACACGGAACAGCTGAGGTCTCCTCTAGAGATGGAGCTCTTTGTTTTGCAGGAAGGAGGCCTCTGAGGCTGGAAGCGGAGGTAAGCCCTGGCAAGAGACTGCCCAATGAATCTCAGGTTGGGAGCAGAGCACTGGGAGATCTCTTCAGCATAAGCACAGAACAAAGAGACATTCTCTCAAGGATGAAGAACTGTTCTGCTTCTGATCATCTTCTAGAATGCAGATACAGCTTGCATTTGCAGGATGTTATTCTTTCAGATGAAATTCAAACTCAAAAGAGGCAGAAAAGGACATACAACTATGTAAATTCCATATGTGTGACTTACCTTCTCCCTGTATTCAAGATACTTTTTAGAAGGCACAAAGCAGATATTCAGCATACAATACAAAATAAGATGTGAGGGTCCTGATCCTGCCTTTCTGGGTAAAAGAAGGAAGAAATGTCCATACATACCTTCCACAAGAAACTCTCTCTGTATCATACTGGAAAAAAGTTGATCATTCTATTTGACCAGATGGATCCTATTTCTCTCAGCAGTGCTTACTGCTCTTATTACTCAGAGACCTATGGTTAAAGAACTCAAAGCACTTCCTGTGACACCAACCACAGTCACTGAGTTCCTTCTCCAGTCACTTTCTCCTTGAACAACAGGACCAAGAAAACCAATAGGTTTTCCTGTGCCCTTCATTCTTACCTCCCAGAACTCTACAGTCACTGAATACTATCAAGGCTACTTCTAGCAGTGTCCCACATAATGCATAAACACAAGATGCAATAGTGTGAGGGCAAGATGAGCCTAGGCAAGTCCTCCGCAGCACCACAGCCCCTGGCATGCAGTAAACCACCCAAAACAGCAAGTCAGGTTGACAGATAAGCATCTCCATCCCCTACAGAGGACAGTTTCTGATAACCACCACCCTCATTTCCAGCTCTATCACAATCCTTTCAGTGCACCGTGGTCATCAACATACAGTCCCAAGCAGTACCACACTGACCTGAGCAGAATTTCTGCTCCCCTTTGTGCTTCTGTGGCTCTTAGTGCTGTGCTAAATGCTGTGTCCCTGTGTGCTGGGCTCTGGGAGCTGCAGTTTTGCCTGCTGGGCCCTTCTACAGAGACAAACTGTGCATCTCTGTAGTTTCCCAGCATTTCTCAAACTCATTACGTTTGTGTCCACAGCATCCAGTTTCAAGCACCTTTTCCTTGCTGGGCAATAGGTAGCTTACGTGCAGTTTACATATGTGAACTAAACTCCAGAAGCCAAAACGTAGGAATCCTGATATGGTCAGTAAAACCACACTGGCTCTTCTAACTTCTTAAATCAAATGGCTCGGATGACTTCTTGATGACATTTACACTGAAGCTTGCCTTTCTCTCCTACTCCTTGTAAGCTGCATCAGATCACTTAATAATGTGAGGTCGGAACATAGCAACGGTGTACAAATATTAATGAATGAATTGCCTGTGCTTCTGGTAGACGTTCTGGAAGCTTAGAAAATCTCCAAGCTCTTGGTTCCTTTGGGAAGAAGGAAATTTATAAGCCGAAAGGTGAATGAATGACAACTGCAGTTCATCATTTGGAACAGGGTGTTGAGGTTGATAAGCTTTGCACTGGAAGCTGGGGAGGAAGCAATAGCAATCAGGCTGGAGAGAAACAGAGCAAAAAGAATCACCAGAAGTTTGAAGGTGAAGTTAGTATTTTTGGTTGTATATAACTCTGAACAAAACAGACAATGGGTGGCATGTTTTATTTACCAAATAAATCTAGGTCTGGCTCTCAGGTGAAAATAACTTTTTCATCTGCTCAGAGAATGAATCATGATTACTTTATAAGCTTACATCAAACAATGTTCAGCATCAGGACTTAGTATTGAGGCCTCTTCAATTCCCAGAACACCGAATCTCAAATCTGCATTTAATTTGGAAGCAAGCCAGAGATTGTTATAGTGCATGCAAGGCAGATTGAAGCACTTTTCTTAGAAATGTCCATGTTACCAACACTAGTAAGCACTAATATTACAGCGGTGCTGGGAGATGCTGTGCTCTGCAATGCTGTGCTCAGCACTGTTCTGCACAGCCCAAGGAGATTTACCTTTAATGCCCTGGAAAGATGCTGGAGATGATCAGAGCAAATGCATGCATAAGATTATTCAAGAGACATGAGTCTGTGCAGGGTGAGGGTAGGGGCCGCATGCATAGGTCAGGCGGAGAAAAAAAGAAATCTTGCAAGAAGAGAGGTTGAAACAAGGGGATAGGTTACACGTATCCAGTGAAGTAGAGGCCAGAGCCACACTACAGCCTTGAACTGCAGTCACTGCTACAGCACTACCCTGGGTCTGTAGGTCCCAGCAGTGAGTATCCCCAGAAGTTAAAATGGGGAATAAATAAACATGGGAGCAGACGTGCTTTGTGTTATTCTATCAAGGTTGGGTGGAGGAATTTATGAATTTGAACTAGTTAGTCAGGGCTTTCTGCTGCCTCAGGTTACAATGAGGTTTACATAATCTGATTCATTCCAACTCGAAGCATTTCATCATTTTCTTGTTACAGAAACTTATGGTTTTAAGAAAATGAGGTAAAATCTCCCCTTAATCCTGCTGTATCTCAGAACAATACCTTGGCTGTCTCTCTCTCTTATTTCTTTTCAGAGAAGTGTTGCCAGTTGCCTTGATACCAAATTGACTAATAGACATAAAAAAAAGCGGCTGTTTGCTGTTGATAGATGCAATATTACACAAAGCCAGTGTAAGAAATTAAAGGGTTTGTTTACAGCTATCTCTGTAGCACTGTTTAAGAACTCAAAAGATCAGATACGGTGACAACTAATCACACCTATTAATCAGATGCAGTTTCTCAGACAAAATGTGAGCTGGGATCATTCTGGTCACTGATAAGTCACTCAAATATTTGATAAGAGCGAGACTGGGTATCTGATTTACTAAGCTCAACTACGTACATTATCATACGTGTTCTTACAGCGAGGAGAGAATGTATAAAAAGAAGTGAATTCTGTAGTAGTCTCTATGGTTACAACTAGCATTTTTCTAATATACACCATTGTCTGTCTTCAAATGCTTAATTTTCCATGTTTCAATTGCTTAGGCTGAAATTTCCCATCACTGCTCGTTTTTTCCAGGTGAATTCTCTAGCAGTTACACTAGCAAATGCACAGAAGAATTCTAGCAGGTCCTTAATGCTGAAATAGCAATTGGGAATCTGGCAGGGACTTACTATTATCGTCTGTTACCATCCTCTCAAATTTACCCCATGGCTTGCTGACTTTTAAAGACTCAGCAGATCCTGCTAGAGGCTTTGAGCTGAAATTTCCAAAAGTAACATTTACAACAAATGCATCAGCCTCACATGGCCACTACCAAAATGCAGCCAGAACCATCTATCTGTGGACAACCCCAGAGAGCTACAAAACAAGGTTCAAATGGAGCACATCAACTCCTCCCTTCATCTGAAGGGCTGTACACAGGGGCAGACGACACAGAAGGCTGCACAATTATTATTACTATTTTTACCTGCAGCTCTTCAACTGAATATATTATAAATACTTGGCTCCACCCCACCAGTATTCTGACAGCTTTCACATTCATCCCAGCAGGCAGATAGCTGAGTGGGTCTCCAAAAACCCACAGCAGTACAATCCTTCTGCAAAACACTAACTTCTGTGAAAGGGAATTTCTAAGACTAAAGCCCAAGTCTGTATTACGTATTTTAATACCTGGACAGGACATTTTCTCTCAACAGCCTTGCCAAAAAAAGGTATCCCAGACTGGACGTCTCCCATCAACCATATTCTTAAATTATGTGTGCCATCACCACCATGCATGCTAGACTCTGCTTAAGTCATGACATAGTGGGGGGAAAATAGACTCCATATCCTATGCTTTGGGTCACAGGAGTCAGGATTCTCTATGTATACCCAAAATGGTTCTCTAGCCAAACTAGGATCCTAAGCAACAGCTTGTTCTCTCTCTGATATTTTTATCACCCTTCAATTCTTCAGATCTTCACTCATCACCTTTTCTATTCTCAGAGTTTGGGTGGTTGTTTACCAATTTAAGCTTTTTTAATATCCAATTACTGCTGCTCCTGATTTCCTAATCGTTTTTACTACCTTTAACCTCATGGAAGTATTTAGCAAGTAAGTGACCAGTTGCTCCTCTTGTACATTGCAGGTGTCCTGTGGTTGTCAGTAGTATCTGAGGTGTTATACATCATGCTGTTAGTCGTCGGATTCAGCCTTATGTGCCTCGAGCTCTTTCATTCAAGCAGTGTAATAGATGGGCTCAAGTTAAATGCCTTTGCTGCTGTCTTCACTGTGCTTTCAGGTATGAGTGTTCCTTTCCCTTTTTGCCGTAAGAATGAGACAAATCAAAATGCTAAAACTGTGAAGGGATAAAAACTGGGGGCTACAGAACTCTTTTATCCCCATTGAACTATCACATTTTCACTGCAAGGTGGGAGCTGGAGCAGCATAATAACTTCGCCTCTTGCCAGGGAGAAGTAAAAAAGCACAGTCCTGATTTCACAATGGCAATGCAGTAATTAGTGTATCCCATACCCTGCCCAGCCACTACCAGAATCTCAGCCTCCATTTTCAGCCACATCATTTTGATAAAGCAATAAGAAATGAGAAATATATTGTGTTGAAAATTCTTTTTTCTGTGCTAATCCTAAGAGCATATGAGCGCTTGACACTCCAAACCAAAGAAAGATGTTTATCTTGTTCTTTAGCAAAGCTAAGAATGAAAAGGATTCCAGTAATCACACTTAGGAGAAACCCCAAGAGTAAGTTTGGGACATGTATATCCTTCAGAACAACTGGTTAGGACTGTTTTCATGCTCTGTCCGTACTTGGAGCCTTTCAATGTATCAACTTAAGGAATTCCCTTGTCTAAAAGTTATCAGATCTAACCATGTAATGAAGGACCACTTCACCTCTATGCTGGCTCAGAGCTCCCCTTCCCAGGATTTATACAAGCAACCAGCCACAGCCAGCTTTTGTGAGCACACCTGGATGGACTTCTCTGGCAAAAAGAACTTCTGAATTAAGAGGATTTTGTTCTGCTGCGTTTCAAGCTGAAAGACATTATAGCATGCAGTGCACATTTCTGTGAAAGAGTGTCAATCTTCAAGGACTGCCTCAAACTGAAATACAGTTAGCAACATAAAACTTTGATCAGAAGTGAATCTGAGAGGACAGAAAAAAACATCTGCTAAAAACTGCCAAAGCATAATTTTCTGGTTCAGATGTCACTCCCAACCCTCTTCCCATTAGGCAGAAGAAGTAATAAGTGCCAACTTCAATTTCGTCCCTGTGTTCCAGCAGCCCTTGTTCACGACCTCCTACTCACCTGAGTCAATGGACTGTCATCTTGGCCTCCCACTCAGCAAATGGGCTGAACGTTGCTGAAACATCCATCTAAGTTCTGTAGGGAAGAAAAGAACACAACAGCTCTGCTGAAGTTAGTCCTGGCTATGTCAAACCTCCTGATGACTCTGAGCGACAATGACATGCCTCAGGGTAGTCTGTAATATTTTATCAAGGCTGAAAAGCTACTGGCAGAAGTTATAGGAACAGCAAAGCACAGTTTTTTAACATCAATGTCATAAGCATCAGCTGGAGAAAAATCCATTTACTTAAGAAGTACAGCAAGCTCCCAGTGAATTCTGGAAATTAAACGTAGCCAGAGACAAGGAAGGTGTGCAGCAGCGTGCTGTGCTCCTGCTATGCCTCCCACCCTGCTGAAATCCCAGTTCTGCCTGTAGGATCTGCTCTTTCCTCCTCCTGACTACCCAGTGTGTCACACTGACATGAAGCAGCTGAGCAATTCCCTGCAGTTTCCTTCAATAAAATATCTTCGTTCAGCCTGTGCAGCAGTTTGTGGCAAATATAAATTTTGTCTTGCTGAAGGTCTTGCTTAACATACCTGCAACAGAAACACATCATTCCCCTGGCTTCCTCCCCCCAGAGCTCCCCTACATCATCCACATGTGTGATGTGAGACTAATGAAGCGCTTTTAATTCTGGAAGTAAGCAGAAGTCAAGTTAAGAGCAGCCAAAATTTGGGTCTAAGGGAGAGAAAACTGGGATCTGCCACCTGGGAGAAAGGCACCCGTGAAAAAACATGGATGGTCTGAGACAACAGGTGATTTCAGTTAAGGGACAAAGTGTAATGCACCCTGTTGGGGCACAACATCCCTATTTCGAAGTGTCTGGAACTGCTGTTGCAGCACAGGGGGCTCTGTAACATCTGTAGGAAAATGGATGGCCCTGCCTTACTCTTAGCTAACGGCCTGACCCCACGCTTTTGGTGAGCCCAGCTGCACTGCTCAGTACTAAAGCAGCTATAGCTCTAGCTATTGTAGCTAGAAAGTTCTCCAAGCATCAGAGCTGCTTTTTGCCACCACTTCTTGAAAAGTGAGGTTTGCTTTTCCTCAGCAGGATGTCTGGATGTAAAAAACTACAGGCAGATTTTTCTGCTGAAGCTGAAGAGCCATGCTGGTGGTAATGTACCCTGTGACCTGACTGCAGCTCTGCTCTTCAGCATCATGGGGAGCGCAGTACCTGTAATCCACTGCCTCATCTTCCAGCTGCACTTATCTCAGCGAAATACAGTCATGCCACAAAGCAAACTTCATCAAAAATACTTCTGTGATTGTCTCATCACACGTTACTAAGAATGCTGTTAACTTTCTTGTGCAACATCCAAGCGTTTTATAAGCGCACAAATTTACTTATCAATTATTCAGCTGAAATATGGTTCTGTTTGGAACTGACACATCCACCCCAGCATTGCCTACAGAAGCGTCTCTTCTCATTCTCTTACCTGAGGCCTGTCTGAGTCTGGCTGTGAGATGCCTTGTGGGTGGCAGACCCTTGTTTTGCAGCAGGGAGGTTGGTGGTGATGCTGACTGCGCCGTATTTTCTTCAGCAGTTTTCTTTCTTTAACTTTCCTCTTAATTGAGGATTCAGTACGATGTAAAATAGCAAGCTTCAGTCACACCTTTCCTCTGCACACACCTCCTCAGTAGAACAAGAGGCATGAAAACACAGCAAAGCCTGCAGCAGAGCTTTCAGAGCACTTCCAGCAGTAGCTGTCTCAAGAACTGTAAAAAAAACAACTTCAGCTGTTCTGCTCTCTGCTTCTCAGGTCTCTTGGGGATGGTGGCACATATGATGTATACTCAAGTGTTCCAAGTGACAGTCAGCCTCGGGCCGGAGGACTGGAGGCCGCATTCATGGGACTATGGATGGTCCTTTTGGTAAGTGTCAGCACCTCTTAATATCTTCTCATTTCTGAGTTGGTCCATCAGTCTGTTGGGAGATTGTACATATCATCTCAAATTGCCGGGAACATGCATGTGAATTTCCAGCTGCCAAAACACTACGAGCAAAACTCCACCATGGCCATACTATCACTGAACTGTTAGAGGACAGTTATCAGTAACTGTGCAGAAGCAGCTGTGCATATCAGCAGGTACATAGCATTTCTAAATAAAGAGCAGCCACAATTACCAACGCAGATTGAGCACTCTCATTAAAGTTCAATTTAGGTACATAATTACCGTGGCATTCCAAAGAGTTTTAGGGGGGTTTTGTTGTTGTTTATAATTAATGTCTCCGTTGAACCCTACAGTGCAATTTTTAAAACAGCTGCAGAGGAATGCATAGTGCTCCTGGCACCGTGGTCATTCCCTGTGAGTCATGGGGAGGTTTGGGACAATAGACATTTAGGAGAATTATTGTTATATATATTTAAAACTTACCCATTATCTTTGAAAATTACATAAAAATAGTTTGGTCAAGACGTACCAGCTGCATTACATCATTTGCAAGTTTCTAGGAAGCTTGGTAAGAAAAGGAGAACGTGGAGAATAACAAGACAAACACTGCAAACAACATTCACATCCCTCCAGAAGCACCAGCCTCCTTGTATGGCTAATGGGGAAAATACTTCAGTTTTCCTTTCATTTCTGAATATATTGCATCATTTTAATTCCATCTCAAAGCTCAGACAACAATCTTTGCAAACACCAATAAATGAATACAAATACATCTTATGCACAGCACTGCAGGGAGTTATTAGTCTCTCCTTCTCTCCTCACTAGACTAGGTTTCATGAGAGGAGTTATTAACATTTTAGTAACATATCATTAAATATAAACAACATTTTAAAAGTGCCCCTTATTATCTGTATTAATGGTAAAGATTCATTATTGCTTACAATGATGAGCTCATAAAATTATTGTGTTTATAGCATATGTAATAATTGTATATTTATTAATATAATTAAATAGTAATGCTTGCTATCTGTTTTCAGTAATCTACTTCATGATTTACTGTGAAACTAAAAATTCAGAACGTTGCTAAATGTTTTGCGTGACAAATGAGTCAATAGAGTATTCTTTTTCATCCCATGCAAGACAAGACACACCGTGCCATCAGAGGCTTGTGGGTCCTGTATGGCATTCTGCTAGACCACCTGCTAGAGCACAGAGAATTGCAACAGCACTGGAAGGAGTGCCAGAGATCAGCATCAAGGCTAAGAGCCAAAGGGCATGAATGGAGATCCAGGCTGTCATTCATTTTCCATGAAACAATGGGAAAACTATTTTTTCCCATAACTCTATTTCTGCTCTGTCAAATGGGAATGATAATTACAAATCCCAAAATGAGGAATAGATGCTTGTGATCTGCTCAGGGGTCACAGGGTTCACAGTGCAGTCTTTGGTGCGTGTTACCTTATCCCATTTTTCCAAGCCTTTGGCAAAGCCTGGCACAAGTCAGGAGTGGAGCAGGGGGTCCTCCAGGCAGTGAATTTCAGCAGGCCAGAGGATCAATGGATGTCCAAGCTTGGCCCCTCCAGAAAGGGGCCAAAGAAATAAATGCACAAGTCGGAGCTGTTTGAGCCACAACTGGAGCACAGCCCTAAGCTGAGCCACACCAGAGGCAGTGCAGATGCAATCCCACCACGCTTGATCCACAGCTGGCATGGAGGCACTGCTGCTAAAGAGGTCTCCGCTATGGTAGGATGCAACTCACTGCTCTTTACACTTAAAAAAATAAATTTAGCCAGGGTCCATAGAAGCTAAAATGTATCAGTCATAATTGTCTTATGATGATCATTTGCTAAATGCCCAACATGAGGTCACAACCAGTCTTCATTCTACATTTCCTTCCCTGAACCTTTCAGTATTTCTGAGTTAATAATTAGAAATTATCACGAGCCTTCAAGAAAAAAATGTCTCCATATATTATTCACAAGGCACTAAGCAGGCACAGTGAAGCACGTGGTTTCAGCTGGCTTCTTCCTTAATATCAATTAGGAAACCAGCTGGAAATGTTTGGGGATGTTGGAGCTTCTCCCTGCACTGTATGAAGCCACTTGCAAGGCTTCCCTGTGCCTGGACACATGCAGCACAAGTTTCCTTCCCACTTCTCAACCCAACCCCAGGAAACCTAACAGAGCTTCATTCCCCCAGGGTTCTCTACACTTCCTTCTCATTTGGTTGCATCTGGCAGACAGGTTCAAAAATCCTGAGGAAAAGGCTGCCTCTACACACTTCATTGCCATGGGAGTCCCTAAAAGACTGTTGTTGTGCACTGAATTTTGAAGTCACTGAAATGAGCCATTTCTGTTTACTTGAACCATTTTTTCCCCAGATTTTTCAGTTCATGAATATGTGTTCTTCGCTTAATTTTCAACGAAGAACTGTTTCCTTGTCTGCAAAACATTTGCAGAATGGGAAAACAGTTCATGCTGAGGGCTCTGTTTATAATGTTTATTTATGAGGTAATGCTATTGTGCTATGTTTTTTTTTCTTTCCTGCATATTTTATAACAGTGTTAAAATTGGTTATAGAAAAGATGAAAGAAAGGAGAAGGTTAAGTGTGTAGCTGACAGATGATTAAGTTAATTTAAGTTAGTCAAGAAGTCAATGTGAACAACACATACCTGGACCTGATGGGCTGGATGTGAGGTCCAGGAGAGCCTGAACACAGATAATTTCTGCAAACAAAAGGAGTTCTTCATGCTGAGAGCCCCATGCTAACATTGATGCTCCAGCCTGGCACTGCCACGGTCACTTTTTTATTTCCACCTCCTTCTCCTGCTGTCTCCCCGTGCTCCTGGTTGTCACTTGCATATGCACACCATGGGCTGCCCAGGGCTGGGTAGCACCACCTGCATGCTTGGGTCATGGCCTTCAGGTTGGGGCTCTCTACAAAATGGAAGTGCTGTCTTCTGCTCTGGTTGGGCTTTTGGAGCCTGGATGTAAGCCAGAAATCCTAGAAGTGACCCTGAAACAAGAAAAGCATAAAGATATTAATCTGATGAAAGTAAAATAGAGTAGAAACCACCCATGGAGTTGTGTTGGGACTTAGTGTCCCATGGATGCTCTCTGAGGAATTACAGTTTTCTGCACAGCTCCTTCCAGGAATTCCATACTGCATTTAGCACTTGCCTGCTAGGATCTGAAACACTGTAAAAGGAAATCAAGACATGCTGGACTTTTGTCAGAGTGCCCAGAGTGTTAAGATTAGCACTCTTCCATATGGTTCCCAATGGGATTGAAGCTGTGCCCAGCCCTTAGCTCAGCATCCTGCCCGCGTGCCCAAGCATGTGCCAGAGGTCACTGGAGGTAAGATGAGGAGAATGGGTTTGTCACTGCTGACTTACCTGCCTGGTCACATCCTGTGTATGTGTGTCTCTTGGCTTCAGAAATATAACGTGAGCAACTGTCTTAACCCAGCTGTCTGCTGGTTTCTCTCTCCACAGTCTGGCGTGGGGTTCTTTCACCTGCTGCATGGCGGCCTCCGTTACTACCTTGAACTCTTACACTAAGACTGTCATTGAGTTCAGACACAAGCGCAAAATCTTTGAGCAGGGCTTTCGAGAAGAACAGAACTTCCTAGACCAGGAAGCCATCAAGTACTTCAGAGAAAGGTCAGTGCAGACAGTCTCTCGGTCAGTGGAGGTTCTCATGGACTCTGCTAGTCTCAAAATCCAGGCACGTGGGCAAAGTCCCAGAGATACCTGGTGAAGATGTGTGTTAAAGAGACAAAAGATCCTACATGGTCTTGGTTTTTTTCTTACGTTCTGTGATGTCCCAGTGCCTGCCTGTTCTCCTCTACTCAGTAAGACACAAGACTGACCAGTCCTTACAGTGTGCATCTGATTCATAGAAATTCATACGAAGCTATATCGCAAATGTAAGCAGATATTCCTTCCCTGGAAAAGGTGAAACTGGGGGTGTACAGCAAATGTTACAGCTGTCCTTTCTCAGAGCATGTAATGGGTAATGTCTCAAAATCCCTGATAGCTGCTGAGATATATTCCAGTCACCGCTGGAGTTGCCATCTTCCATACTCACATGCTACAACTCATCCTGAACTCCTCCTCACAAAATCGTGCATCTGTCACATTGCAGTGCTATGCTCCTCTACAGAAACACCCACATTTCCACCCACACTGCTGCCAGGGTCCTGGATTCACTCCAGATCTTGGCTGGGCTCTGAAAGCCCACAAATGCTCCTTTGCTCTGCCGCTGAGCACAGCTTCTCCCTGTGTACTGCCCACCCCATGCTGCTGTCCCTGCACACTGAGCCCATCAGCACACACTGCACACATCTGCAGACCTGAGTGGCTTTTCAGAGCCAACTGCTCAGTAACCAGCTGGTCCTGGCCACAGAGATCTAAGTTCCATATTCAGCTCTTTTCTTGACCAGTGTGACAAGAGGAGCACTACCTGCAACACCTCTCACAGGCATTTTCCACTTCTTAAAAGTTACTTCCAGTCCTTCAGACAAGAGCTGTCACTCTGCTCTGCATTTCACCCCTGTGTATTCCTGCTGCACACCCAGCACCGCAGTAGTGCCACCTCCTCACCAGCAGCAAGAGGGCTACAGGGCAGAGGTACAAACATTGTCTACACTCAATCTTGGCATATGCAGTGCTCTTCCCCTTCACATACATGACTGGCCTCTCACACACTCTTTAGCCTCCTATGCGATTCCATGTTTGGTCCATGACACACTGATCATGCCTTCCCATTCCCTTTCACTTCCCCTGTACTTCTACATACACAAAGACTTTCCACATACATATATACACACCTATCAGGAGCAACCTTCACCTCACTGCTTGCTCGTCACAACCATCTGTGGCATATGTCATTCTCCTTTCCAAAGAACACTCTGGTCAGTCTGCTGTCAGCCAAGCCCTGTGCCCTGACCACTGTTACCCAGTTTGCTTTTCTTGCTCTTACCAGTGCAGTCAGTCACACTTTGTGTTTGTCTCTGGCTGGGCTGTGCCTGAAAACACAGCTCATGTGAGCCAGTGGAGCAATTTCAACCACTCTGAAGGGTGCTGACGTATGTCACATAACTTCGTTTACTGTCTATATAGGATCCCTCTGAAGGGCACTGGGGGTTCATGACTAGGGCATAGGTATGCCATGTTAGAAAGTAGGCTAACTCATTGTGAGTTCTGTAACTCATTAGCTGAAGTGGCTGCACTGAGATACTTGCTGTCCTTCTTTGACAAGAAGCCTAAGGCTTTGCTTAAAACAACAGTGTGAAGAACACAAAAACACTGACCTCAGACAACAGGGAAGGTGTGAGAGGCTCCTCAGGGGACCTTCATGGAACAAGGAGCTGCTAAGTTCAGAGAATCCTCACCGAAAGCCTGCTGCTGGAAGCAAGGTAGAAGTATTTTGGGTAAAGCATACCTAATGAGCATTTGTTCTTCTTCTTCTGACCAAAGCAGCAGGTTCTCAGAAGTGGAAGAACATGGCTGGGAAGCTTTAAGGAGACAGGAAAGCTGGTAGGATCAGACATCTCAGTAGCAAATTGAGGAGTTCTCCTGAGCAGGAAGAATGAGACACCTTGCTGCTTATAACATTGCTTTGGTTAGTCAACCTTAAATAGTCTGTGCTGATACAATTGTTCCTCTGTCAAATTTCAAGTTCTCATTCTACCTTTCAAACAGTCTTGGAAAGATCATAGAAATGACCCAACCACCCATGACTTTCTTAATTATGCATTTGGAGATGGCAATTAACTTTTAAAAACTCTTTGCATGAAATGAATACACACAGGGAAGGAGAAGTGGTCACCATGTACCTTAGGGGAACACCAAGTGAGGGGAAAACGGTCAGCAGAATTACTGAACTGAGAATTACAGATGTGAGACCAGCAGGATCGTAAGCAACAGTGTGTTTTGTCATATTGAGAGAAGCTAAGGAAACTTGATAAAATATCACCACTGCCATTTCTGGAACAGTAACAAAAGACGTGAACTGCACAGAGGTCCGTAACCCTTTTCGTCCCACATCTGCATTGTGTGGTTTGACTTGGATTCTTCCTGCATTCACACCAACACACCAGATGAACAGGTCTTAGTCCACAGTGGCAGTAAGCTGAATGCAGCACCACAGGTTTGTTTCACTTCTCTTGGGAGCAAGGTTTCATTTTACCTATGCAACTAGTAGGGTATTTAACACCTATGGCCAAGAAAAAAGAGAAAGGTGCTACCTTAGCCAGTATAAATCCACGTGGTTGTTAACTCTCCTTTTATATGCATCACTCAAAAGAAGCTCCATACTAGGCAACACATGTAGGAACAGTCTGTTCCTTGTGGTTGCTCTGCGTACTGGTCAGGGATGCCCCGAATTTCATGTTTTTGTCTCTACCACTTGCTCTATGGCAGGACCGTATATTTTGTTCACTCCTTCCAGCTTCCTTGCTCATTTCGAGTCTGTGTGAACAATTCACTTGTCGCTCATCCTCCACTCTCCTTTGCACACGTGCGGCAATCACAGCCCAAGCACAGCGTGTTTCCAAAGCAAAATCACACCACGTGCACGTAACAGCTGCAGCAGACAACTAAAGGTCCCTCAATAGACCCCCGAAATGAAGCTGCTTCTTTTCGTAATGTAGCCAAACACACACATTTGCATGGCACCCATCCTTTTCCCATCTATGGTAGGGAGACATACGTGCCCAGACCATGCATGCAGCCCTCAGTCTAGCTGTCACCTCTTGTGCAGAATGAACATCTCTGCCACATCCCCACTCACACTGCAGTGACACCTCACAGACCCTCCACAAACCCATCTCAGCTGCCAGTGCCTTACATTTCTGTACTGGTAATTACAGCATTCTTGCAATGTTTTTAATTAGCAAGTTGTTGATACTTGAGCTCAGACTTCCTGTCAACAAATGTGCTTCGTGATTACGATGTTTGTTTGGTTTTTTTTCTGCACTACAACTGTTGTATCTGAATACGTAACAAGAAGTCCACAGACAGCATTACCATGGAATCATCCCATAGATCTAGAGCTGGGCAGCAATACAGGCATTTGTTTGTTTGTTAAATGCTAGAGCACTGTCAGTTAGCACCAGCACTGTGGCCAGGGTGTACTGTGAATGCAGCAGTGCTGCAGCACCAATTAGCAGCACAGTGTTTCTGGATTCTTTGTGTCACCAGGGAAGTGCCAGCGGCTCCAGCAAGGACGTGACTTCCTCTAGCTTTGATCTTCCTTTGCACAAACAGAAATTAACTTAGATTCTCCTTCCTTCCTGGGCATATATCCAGGCATATTTTTCCTTCCCTCCTACTCCTGCATCTCCATGTTCCTTTTCAAACCTTATAAATAAAGCCCTCCAGCCCTTCTCCCTTCCATTTGTGCATATCACTTCCCTCTTCCTCGCATGTTTCTCTGCCTCGGTTCACATTCAGCACCCACTGTACACGCACAGTTGGCCCCCAGATCGAAATGATAGTGCAATGGGCAGCTTTCTAAGAGGAAATCATTTTTTTGTGAAAGTTGAAGTCATGACATTAGTCTCCACAGCTTCAATTCATCATCTGGGAGACAGGAAAAAAAGAGTTATCCCCATTTTGGCTTGGGGTCCCTTCCAATCCAAGCCATTGTATGAGTCTATGTTGATTTGTTGAAATGTGTACTTATAGGCCCCTGCTCCCAGATATGAAAAAGTCTGAAATACAAAAGATAACTGACAATAAAACAGCACTGATCTTGCAGGTGCTTTCTCAATCACAGCATCACTGCATTGCACTTGATTTTTATCGCATGTAACTACATCACCTTCTCAAGAGGACTCCCTAAAATACCACCAGAAGAATCACCAGCAATACATTAGATGAAAGAGCTGTGATGTTCCCTTGAGAGCCCCTAACTCAAGAAGCACGCACACATTCTCCCCCACACAGGGAATAAGACACATCAACACATGGCTCGTGGGCCTGACGCCTGACCCACCTCAGCTACGATGAACACAATGCAGACCTTTAAAGCTCCAGGGAAGAAGATCAGAGGCAAGAGAACAGTAGAGGCTTTTAGGTGAGAGCATGGGAGACCTGGAGCCTAGGATGAGGGATGGGGGGCTGAAAGGGTGGAAACCAAATTGAGGTGCATTCTTCATGGAGCAGGACAAGCACTACCCAAAGCAAGGATTAAGAAGTAATTGAAGTGATATGAGTAAACCTAAATGAGCCACTGACCTCTTCTACCATTGACATGAGGAGGATGAGGAGAAGCTTTTGAAATGCATCCAGGCCTGGTCAGGCTGTGGGAGAGGTGCTGAGTCCCACTAGAACTGCAGCCATTGCAGAGTCAGCCATTGTGGCACCGTGGCAGAAGAGCTCCAGTCTGACATCCAACCTTCTGCTCCTGTGAAGCATTGTAAATGTCACTTACTTGTGACCTGAGCCAACATACAAATTTATCAAGTAAATCTGGAAGGTTCAGCCTTCCACAGTTAATTCATTCATAGCACTGTATTTGCTAACTTGCAGCTGTCCATCAACACCCTCTGTGGCACTGAGCTGGTCTCATGGTATTTTCCTTGCTATCTGAGCCCTTATTCTGATCTGCAAAACCACTGAAACTTCAGGCAGATGCTGCTGGTGACATTCTAACTTGAGCTGAACACAAACAGACACTGATTCCAGTGCAGAAATTTTGTGTCTGCAGGGCTGGAAAATGTAGTTTTGAAATACTAGGAGTAGTTTGAAACAGATATCAGAACCAAAACTACTACCGCAGAAGTAATAAATCAGGACTGTTCCTAACTGTGAGAATCAGAACTTGTCCAGTCATCATTTATAGGTGCTATTTTTTCCTTTTTGTTCATTTCTTTCATGCACCTTAATCAGACCTTTCTTTCTCTAACTTCATTGTACTCACATAAAAATGCTGTCCAAAGGTACGCTCATCTCTTGCTCTGATTTCTAACTGGGTCACCTACACATTTCAACAAGTTTTAAGCTACTGACCTACAACACCTCCCCTTTACGTTATCAGTATCTTTTCCTATGGACATCACTAAGAACTTCAAATCTAGCTGTTCACCTTTGATTAGCACACAAGGATAAGTGTAACATTCTGCCTTAGATTTACACTGTACTTTAATCTGCAGCCAAGAAAGGTTCATCTGCAGAGCTATTCCCTCTCAAAAATTACCCACACTAGCAACCTATCCACTTCCAACACACATGTACTTAACACAATGTTGTTAGCCCCCGACACTTAGATGCATCATAAAAAGTAAAAGAATGGGAGAGAAGCAGCCCTGAGCCCCTCATTTCTATTCCCCATGGCCTCTTTACATAAGCTTTCCCCAGAGAGGGGCAAAGCCAATGGAACAGAGTCCTTCCTGACACCATTACAATCTCCATAGTGGGCCTGGCTGGCTATAGATGGAGGAGCCCGGGTATGTTGTCCCCTTATTTATTTTGACCCTTCCATTTCTGTAAATTTGGGAGCAGCCTTTGTTTCTGTTAAAGGTGCTACTTCTATATTCTCTTTTCCAGGACTGAGGAGGAGAGGGCTGAGGCTGGGGACCTGAGGTTACAGTGCCTCCATAGCTGCTCCCCAAATAGTAAGTGACCATGGCTCTGGATACACCCGATGCACAATGGCTTGTACTGTCCCCACAACTGGTTTCTTGGGGTTGAGAACAAGGTTTGGAGTAGGAAGCTCTGTAAACAGAGGTTCGTAACTTTCCCAGACAGTGCTGCCCAAATGATAATCAACTAGCATGTGAACAGTACAAAATTCTCAAGGATTCAGTTTAAGATGTATCTATACCCTACAATTTTGTGCTGTCTCAAGAAGCTGTGATTTCATAGTAGTTTAAAAATATGCTATAATTTACACCTGTATAGCTTTCATTATCACTACCCTTTTTCATCTATATTTATCACAAATTCATGATGATGCATGCTATTGAATATAAAAGTGATTGAAAGCAGCTTTGATAGCCAATAACACTAGTATAATAAATGCCTTTTTTTTTTTTTTTTTGCACTTCTATTAATCTTTATTCCAAAGATTGTTATGCTTTTATCCAGCATTCGCAAAAAAAAAGTCTTCCTTTAAGCTCCAGGAATCAGTGGTTCAATGCATGGAGCAATATTAGCGGATGGTTCCTGTCCTACTCTGAGTATTATATTTTGCCTTTACTCACCAGGAAAGATGTGTTGTGTCTCCATCAATTTCCTTGCAAAGAAAGCAAGTGATTCTTCATACAGCAGGGGGGCGAGCTGGGAAAGTAACTTGCTTAGCAGAGTTCTAAGATTAAGTCTGCACCAATAATAACTGGAAACCTCACAGCATTTTGTTGCTCCTGGCTTTCTAAGATGCACATCTCAGCCACATACTCACAGAAGCTAGGTGCTCACAATCCCAGTAATTGATGGTGCTGCTTTGCATCAGACCTGCTAGAACAGCTCTCCAGGTGGTCTCCACACAGGCACACTCATAATAGCACTTCTCTCAAGCTTGTTTTGCCATCAGCACAGTTGGCACTCTTGCTCCTTAAGATTTCATGGCAGTTGTAGACCTTTCCATAGGCAGATCCACATCCTTCATTTTCACAGGCCTGAAAAAGTCCATTGGTATGGAATCGATGAGTCATATTTCTTAAAAAAATCCTCTACCTACCAAGCTACCAACTAGTACTCACATGTGCTTATTTCATTAAGAAGACTGTCCAAAGGTGGGTTGGTTCCGTTTTTTATAAAGAACAAATAACAACCCTTGATCTCATTAGATGTTCCAAAGAATAGAACTAACTGGTTCTATGCCCAACTCCATCCTGGTGCTTTCCTTACAGGGGACACACAGCTACCTCGGTAGGTGTACTGAGCTCTCTAAAAGCAAAATGCATATGAGCAAAGTCAGGTACCCCAATCGTCTGGTGTGCTTCACTCAATGTGATCATGCCAGTGTCCTGAACTACAGCCAATTACTACTGAAAGCAAACATGAAAAGTTACATTTACTGCTGCTACAATTGCTTAATACTTCAAAGGCAGCATTATACAAAATGCTAAAAAGAAAAACAATCAGCTAACCAGGCAGTGCTGTGCTTTTATTTGTAAAGATCATTACAGCATTTCAGTTAAAAGAGACACAGAATAGAGCAAAACCCAGATAGAAAAGATGATAGATGTGAAATCCAGTCAGGAACTCTTTTTTTTTTTTTTTGCCAATCATCACACCCCACTAATATAGGAGTAGATACAAATCCAACATCCTTCCCAAGCCACCAGAAGTTCCCTTTCTTTTCTCCTACTACCTTACCCTCAAGTATTTCCCCAGAATATCCCAGTTCCCTGTTTCTGAGTGATACTTCAGGATAAACTTCAGACTCACTCCTTCCTTTGACTGGCAGGAGTGCTTTTTTTTTTCCCTCTCCAAAGTGCATCTTTCTGGTTACTAATGAGTTGCAGATATCCAATCAAGCTCATTATATTAGCTGCATAAGAAGTACCATGCAGCACTGCAGCAAAGGCATCAGCAATGAGGCTTGCAACCCCCCTGAGACAGGGAAGCATCATAATTTCCATTGATAGACAGACAAGCAGCAATGAGATGACATCTACAGTGCTACAAGCAGGAGATACCCCAGCATCACACTTGCCTTTCCAGACACTTTTCTTTAGTGTTCGTAAGTGGACCATCATGGAATTTAGGTTTCTGAACTGCAGTCTGGAGACAGGTTCTGCACTTGAAGAAAATCTACCTTTGTATGTACTCTGCGAACAAGGAAGCACTAAGTCCAAAGGTAGACAGTCAAGCCACAAAATACAGAGAGAAAAAAGGAGAATGAGTATTTATTCCTAATGTTACTTACTAATATTGGTACTGATTCTAATGCATTTGTCTTGAGGCAGTGGCAAGGGGCTCCAAGGACAGGCCTGTTGCTTTGGTGAGAAGGCAGCATTGCAAAGGGCTCATGGCCAGCAGAAAATATTAATGTCAAGAGCACAGCACAAGAAGTGCCTTGCTAAAGCTACACTGGCCACAGAGGTCTGCCTATATTTAGGAAGAGGACATTTCACTTTGGCCAAGCCTTCTGCACAGGACAACCTGCACTGCACTAGCAGAGGAAGTGTCAGAAACACCTGATATTCCAACTTTCCACACAAAGGTTGCCCTGTCCCAGTAGAACAGAAAGAGGTAGAACCAGGAGTTATTTCCTGCTGTTCCCTTCACTTGGCATTCCCCAGAGGACTTGCCAGCTGGCCTCACTTAGAAGTGCTCCAAGGCTGTTCTTATTTGGACTAAACAGCATATAAAGGACATTCACACGTTCTCAGATCTCATTCTTTCTCCTGTCCTTCCACAGTGACAATATGGAACATCTGGTCCTTCTTGAGAGATAAGGGCTTTTACTGAGTGCCACTGCAGAGCAAAACAGTAGAGCATATACACAAAAGATCGAAAGGACAAGGCTAAGCAGTTGCAGAAGACAAACAGCCACTGGACAGGAGAATTCAGAAGAGAATATTAAGGGCTGAGAGCAGCCCACAAGCAGTGCAGTGGCACAAGGGGCTCCTGGGAGCCCAGGCTGCAGCAGGAGCTGAGGCTGCCCTGCTGGTGGGGCTGGAAGTTTGGTGAAGAGGCCATCAGCTATTCATCTCTCAGAAGCTCAGAGAAGCCTTGATCGGGGTAGCGCAATAGTCAAGTCTTGAAAACTACGCGTTAAACCATGTAATGTCTAGCACTACACTGTAAGTTTCCCTTAATAGGGTTTAACCTTTCCAGAGTTGGGCTAAGAACAGTGCTGGGGAGTTCATCTGCAAGCTGGTATCCTCTGCCCTTCCCAGATCTGCTTCCTCTGCAAACATTCAGCGCTGGCACTTACTCATCGAAGTATCCCCAGTCGTATCTTGTTCATAACAAACTTACTCTTTCTACTGCAAATGTCTGTATACCCTTAGTTGCCTATTTGCTGTCTGTTTTTACCTTCCAAGCGTCAATTTTTCCTGCCAGATGCACAGTCACTATACAAAACAGATAGAGTTTCACATCAGAATAGTTTGTTGTTGCCCTGCAGTTGTTACCAAAAAATGCTCACTGTTATTACATTCCAGGCATCACCTATACCTGATTTCTGACATCTTTATGTTCACTCCACTTCCAGTCTCTCCTTCGGCCTTCCCCCAAACCACTGGGCATTATAACAACAAGCCTGCTGCTCAGGGTCTGCAGGGAAGGCAGATGAGGTGCAGAGAGCAGTGGTAGGACATGTAACAGGAAGAGGCAGGAGAGATGTCACGGAGAACAAGGAGAGGTCTGTATGCTGGCAGAGCTGGAGAGGAGTCAGGTAGCTCAGAAAAGCCACGAGCTTAGCAGGAGGGAGAATATTTTCCATTTTGCTGCTCACTGTTTGTGATTGAAAGCCTTGGTTGTTATTTGAGGCAGATTAACCCAGGGTCCAGAACAGCACCTTTTCTTGTAGAAAACTGAAAGCCTGTTCAAAATGAAATTGGCATTAAAAAAAAATACAATCCAGTCACTGTTTTGGCAGTGTGGGCGTTTTAAGAGGGTCACCTGACTGATAGAAGGCCTTGAAAGAAAAGCAGTTTGTTCTCCTTCCACCACCCTGCAGGCATGTCCCCAGGGTCCACCCCACAGCTCTCCCACCATCATCCCACCCCTGGCTGTCTACAGTAAGCTTTGCACAACCAGCTTCACCATACAGCAAATGGTCATTTTTTTCCTTCACAAATAAGGCCACCAGAACTCTAAATTGAAAACATGGTGGAAACGATTCACAAAAATCTGTTGCTTTTTCTTAGTTGCAAGAGCCACAGAAGGAAGATAGTGCTGGGTTTGCAGGAAACTTTAGTACATCTCCAAATTCAGTGCTGCAAAAAGTACATTGCAGAAGCTCAGCTGGAGAGGGCAAGGCACAGACGGCAGGCAAGGTCACTCTAACAACAGGGAACATGCTTGATATGCTGAGCAGCACAGGGCTGGGAGAAGGCAGACAACAAGGGCTTGATGCGTTTGAAATGTTGCTCAAAGTTGAGTCAAGGATTATCCTTGTGGAGGCACATGACAGCTGCAATCACCCTCCTATTTCATGTCAGCATTGATTTCAGCTCCGAGTCCTGCGATTGTTCCAGTAATTTATTCAGTTCATAGTGATTCACTACATAAAAAAAAACCCCTCTGATAAAGCACTATGGTTACAGATCTATGATTTGGGCTTGCTATGCTGAAAGCAAAGGGAATTTCACTCCTGTTTTCAGACAAACCCGTGTCCACTAGGAAGCTCCCAAGTTAGAGGTCTCAGCTCTACCCTCGTTTACCTCTGCCAAAATTCAGACTGACATTTTGCTATAACAAGCTTCAGATTTCTTCCCAGGCCATGATTCTGTTTCCACGATCAGCATGATGGTAAATGCAAATTCAGTCCCCCGTTCAGCACTGTGGCCAGGGGAAATTGAAGGATATCAAAGTAAAACTAAGGGATAGTTTATAATACTTGTTCTTTCCTGCAGTGCTCCAGTGAAAGGAGCTAGTTTTCTGTAGAAATACCCATGAAAGTAGTTCCAGAACTTGTTTTCTGCTTAAGTATTCTCTCTCCATAAATGCGCCATCTCCCACAG
The DNA here is from genome assembly GCF_016699485.2 of Gallus gallus. NCBI lineage: Eukaryota > Metazoa > Chordata > Aves > Galliformes > Phasianidae > Gallus > Gallus gallus. The sequence continues at coordinate 11,884,991 of NC_052545.1, forward strand.
CTAATGCAAGACTAATGAAAACAAAACCAAAATGAAACAAATCAAAAGAAAAACAAATGATATAAACAGAGAATATCCCAGGTTGGAAGGGACCCATAAGGTCCAACCAGCCTTGTCCAACACTGCTAAAGATGAGATAAAGTATTTCAGACCATATATGCACCCAAACAGCATCTCAACTACAGCACACGCTGTATTTCTCATAATGTGTAGGCAAAAGTTACTGTTCATTTCATGTTCAGACAGTTTTACATCATATTTGAGGACAAATACACAACACAAAGAACGCAAAGAAAGCTGCAGCACGTATCTCAGTTGGCTTAAAACAACTTTTGCTATTTTCAGAGTAAGTTTCTTTCACTTTCCCACAGCAAAACATTTTCTGATCATGGGGTTTTGTAGTGAAGAAAGCAAAGTGTCAGTGACCTGAATCAAAGCCGTGAGTCAACGCATTTGAAAAACCTGTCCTGGAGTTTATTCTGTAAAATGACTGGAATTATCCTTTGAACTCACAGCATTGTCAGAGTTGCTGTGTATGTCACATTTCAGCTGCAGATACGTTTCCAGTTGAATAAAGCATGGAAGTATTAACTCCAAAGTTAGGAGATCTTAAAAGGTGCCTTCCTCAGCCCCCTCAGAAGATGAGTGGTGGAGCAGTATAGAAAAATCCAGGCTTCTTTGAAAGCACTTAAAACATTTCACTTCTCTAAGACGTTTCAGATCCTCAGATAGTTGTTTAAGGATGGAGCCATTCAGAACTCCCCAGTACTGAAGGCCAAAATTAATATATTCTCTGTAACACCACCCTTAAGAGAATTTATTCAAGCAAGTCCAACTACTAAAAACGCTTTTGCTTAGATAGCAAATAAACCCCAACTTCAGAATTGGTAAAAGGTGGTCTCTTTTAGGAATTTATCTATTACAGCACTTGTAAAATGTGTTTGCACGTGAGCGAGGAACCTAGAGTGACATGCTAGGCTGTCTCAGAAAAAAGACACACATGTAGAAAGGAAGAACTAAGCGTCAGAACCCACCTGTGAAGCTGGGAAGTCTTCCTTTCCAAGTTTGATCTGGAGAAAACAGTTTTGATGCTGTTGGACATGTCTGCCCATTTATGATGGCACATCAGTCACAAGAACGGGAAAAGCTGGTTTCTCCATTTTACCTAAGTTGTAATTTCTTTGAGAAAAGGAACGATGTCATTGATGATGCCTAAGTAATGGCACGACCCCAGGACTGATTTCAGCCCTAGGCCCCTGGCTGAGCCTTCTCTGGTAAGGATTCCAGCCCTCTTATGCTTTACACAGCTTGTGGGCAGGAGCTAGCCCCAGAAAAAAAGCTCCAGTAGCCAAGCAGGGAACATTTTATACGAGGAAAGGGGTCAAGGGGTATACATCAAGGGGTAGGATGGTGGGCGGGGAGCAGTGAGCCTGCAAAAGCATCCACGTTCCCCCAGATTTGCCTTTCCTCCAGCTACACCAAGGCTTTGTTTTTCCTGACCATCTGTGGCTCATTCAGAGCTTTGCCCGTTCACCTCCAGCACCTTATTCTGAACATTCTCCATTGACATCTGAATTGGGCACTGACATGCAGCAGGAGTTCCCACCGCGTTCTCTGCTGTGCTGGATGAAGGCTGGCCCCAGCAGGAGAAGCCTGTTGTACCACCCAGCTGCTGCCGCTGTCTCTTTAGCATCTTTAATTACCCCATTGAGAACATCTTTCCAACACCTGTTCAGCCAGTTTTTGAAAGCAAAGACTTCTGGGGAAGGATGCTTCCCCTGATATGAGCAGTCTGTTTTTCTCCTATGCCTTTTATACAAGTCATACTATTCTGCCTTTTTAAGGGCTCTGTTTTTTTTCAGTTGCTCTGTTACCCAATTATTAAAAAAAAAAATCTAACTTTGATTTTAAATTGTTATTATGCTGTGATCTGGCAAATGTCTTGTTTCAGTAGCCCCAGTGAAGCCAATAGTCGCGATGTGTGCTCTTTAGGGTCTTAAAAGATTAGGGTTCAATTGCATCCAACCCTGAGAAAGGTGCAGGCAGAAGTGAGCACATAGTTCAGGCCACTGGTACTAGCAGAAGAAGACTTGATGCAGTGGATCCCCTATAACACATCCAGACTAGGATTTTCACCATCTTTCACCATGAGAGGAACATGAATGTACCAGTTGCACAAGGTCTGAGTTGGTCACTGGTATTATTACATAGGTTTATGTCCTTTGGTTGTCAGAAATTAGGAATCATGATCTGCAGTGAGCATGCTCATGTTTCCCTTTGAGGTGAAGGCATTTGTAGCTGAATTTGCCATCCATGAGAACATTTCCAATCTACAACAGTACATCCCCCTTGCTGGCTATCACTCTTGCCAAGCTAAGTTTAGCCATCAAAGGAAAAGCACTGGGATCTCTCCTTCTTCACAGCAGCCAGGAGAGAAGTGCAGGAAACAATATTCAGGAGAGGAGGTCTAGCATCCCATGCCATTTGCATTTTGAGCACCTGAAAGCCCCGCACACAGCATACAGTTCAGGGTGGAAAGACAAGTTCTTAGCACTCCAAGCTCTGTAAAAGAAGTGTCCCATAATGTCACTACAGGAACAATGATGTCACTCTGTGCAGTTCTTCTATTTTTATCTTCTCTGTTTATTCATCCTGTAATTCACTGGGCAACCATGCAGAGCTACCAGGAGGGCAAAGCACATGGGACCAAGGTGAAGGCCTCTCTTCATTCTTTGTAGGGATGATCAAGGGCAGGCGCTGCGGCAACCTGCAAGCCAGGCTTCATCCCCTTGCATTCTTACTGGAATTTGTCCTTTTCCAAATATCAAATACTTGCTTCTCACAGGGCTGTACGACTTTGAAAAGGAGAACACTGATGTGCCAGTGATTATTTTGATGATAGCTAACGACAGCTTAGCTGGCACCCAGGAAGAACTGGTCCTGAATTTATGTGCCTTCTTCTTAAATATTCTCTAAACTCTTGGTTATCAGAAACAAAGGGTTTTATACTGAGATGAGAAGCAAATCAGGCTATGGGAAAATGTGGTTATGAGAAATAGACCTAAGATTGTCTCAAAATAGAACTGAAATTGCTCTAAGCGATTAGCCCTGTCCAGATGAAAAAGTGTGTTTTTATCTTTCCTCAGGGCTTCACAACACCCAGCTCTAAATGTCACTAGCACACAGAGGAACAGGAGTGACCATAATGCTCAGAAAATATCCCCATTTGCTACGTCAAGCTCTTCTAGCAACATATCAAGCAGCTCTTCACTTTCATCAGAACCAACCTGCCAGATCTCCATGGTTCAGGATCAAGCCCAGCTGGACATTGTTTCCATCTCTAGGTTGGCCCCAGGAGAATCACCAAGCCCTCAACCATTTGAGCGAAGAAGTAAAAGCTTAGCAATATCATGTTCCAGCCAACTCGGTACAAGGACTCCTCCAGCATCTTGCCCAGCCAGCCCCAGGCTCAGTCTAACACCCAGCTCAGCCAAGCCTCAGCAATACTCGGACTCCTCTCCAGCCAGTCCAGGGACCAATGCTGCTTCCTTCTATGCCCTCTGTCCTCAAACAGCTCACAGCTTGGAAGCTTCAGCATCAGATTACACATTGACCCCAACCAGGAAAAGCACAAGGCCTCCAACGACTCCTGAAGATAGTTCCCAATCTCCTGGCTCTTCTAAAACTGGATTAAGAACTATAGGAAAGGGGTTTCAATCACATCTAGAAAATCCTGATCATGAAAGGTACGTATCCAGACTACACATGCTTAAGTCCTCAAATGATGATCAGTTTAAATATCTTTTATATTTGCATGTTTCCAGTGTTTGTTTTCCTATAATGACCCTATACTTCCACTATATCCTGCAAAAAGACCATTTTCATTCAAAAAGATCATTTCCATTCATTTATTTAGCTGGCTGAACATGAATGAAGATCATACCCACGCCAGGTTGTCACCCTCAGCTCTTTGCACAGGGCAGTTTAAACATGGCCTCATTTCCTTTCAAATGAGAAACCATCTCTCCCCACGCTATTCACAGCCACCTAGGAAGCAAAACCATCATGATACAGCTTAGTGGCGGTAGCATCATTACAGTTGAGCCATAGAATCATTAAGGCAGGAAAAGACTTCTCAGCTCACCAAATCCAACCCCAGCCCACCCTACCATGCTCACTGACCACATCCCTCAGTGCCACATCCCAATATTTCTGGAACACCTGCAGGGACAGTGACTCCCCCACCTCTCTGGGCAGCAGTGCCAACGCATCACCACTGTTTCTTAGAAGAAACTGTCCCTAATGTCCAACCTGAACCTCACCCTCGTGCAATTTGAGACTATTACCTCACATTCTAAATTGCATGATCAGCATAGAAAATACACTGCTCTTAGGAAGTCTGAGAAATAAGGGCTGGAGATGGCACTCAGTGACATGGCAGGTGCCTCCCATCCCAAACCTCAGGTTCCATACTCTGGCCCATGCAAGACAGACTGATTTCACCCCACTGAGCTGCTGAATTCCACACTGTGTCCACCACTTCTCTTGGCAGGAGATTTGTAACCACAGAGGAATTCCAAGCCATGGAGAAAGAACTAGAAGATGTAAAAGACGAACTGAAATGCTTGAAGTGGAAAGTGAGACACATTGGTGAGACTGTGCAGCCCCTGGCAGAAGACAGCAAGCGCTACAACGGCTACACCCTGACAGAGCTCAAGGCAATGGTGCAGTCTGAGGAAGATCCTTACAAAGCTGCACACAAAATCCTGACTGCACTCTTCAGCGATGTGTATTTGCTGCAGCACTCGGTCACCGAACAGACAAGCAACGCCAGATCTCTGCCCAGGCCCAAAATAGACCCAGAGTTGTACACAGTGTATTGTGACATTCTGAAAAGCATATTCCCTGGAATTAGCAGCCAAACCTTGAGGGAACAGACGCAACACATGCAGAAAAGCACCTAGAAAGAAGTGCAATAACATCAGAGTCCACAAAACTTTCTGCAAAGTAAGAAGTCCCTTACGACTTTGGAGCACTGGACTGTGGTGTGTACTGCTGGTTGAGTCCCACCCTTCTAGGAACGAATCATCTGCAACACCTTGGTGAGCTCTGAGCCCTTCACATCACCTGATGAGACAGGGTGGGAAGACGTTCTGCATACTTACCACACTTTAGAGAAAAAATGCCCCCTTAGTGTCTCTTTCTATACGTGGATGTCTCCTTGTTTCCAACAACTACAAATGCTGCCAAAAGAATTGAAACAAGGCATTGTGTGCTCAAGCAAGGGCCTCCCCAACCCCAAACAGACCTACCAACCAACCAGCATCTGGGTAGTTTCTATTTTCTAGACTATATCATTCATTAAATGACATTACTTGTTAGAAAATTGTGCTTGTCCTTTTTTTTTTCTTTTTTTTTGTCTAAAAATACTTTGCATATCAAAATTGATCAACAATCACCATTTGAATACACAGTGGGATGGAATATGAGCCATGTAGCAAACCACCTCCCATTGTGCAGCAGCATCCTAGATTACATGGGAAGAAAACCCAGGCACAGCAACCTGGTTCCCACTGTAGATAATTGGTGAGCTAAGACATAAAATTGTGCAGAAAGTCCCCATGGCAGCTCATGCATGATAGAATAAACAATCCACCAGCAAAAGAGGTGAGACTAGGAGTCTGTGACCTCTATTTACTCACCCTCTGACAACTGTGCTAACAGAATAGTTCACAACTCTGCTTTGCCTTCACATGGCAATGATGCATCTCCAGTGTGTCTTCCCCACTTGGTGCTGGTTACCCACACCATTTGCATATAGCAATCCAGCACCTGTGACACAAGCCCAGCACCTTGTGTTTTATGGAGGATAATACACATTTGTGTGAGATCAGGGGCAGTGACACTTGGGAACAAGAGCTGCTTGACTGCAGTCCAGTTCTTCTGCTGTCATAATTCTCAACATGCAGTATAACAACACTAACTCTCACTGCTGTGTATGAACAACAAATTGTGTATTGAAAAAGCTGCTTCAGGTCCGAGTTGCACAGCCTTGACTGAAGGAGAAGGAGCACACATGCTCCGTAAATCCTTGCTATAACAAACAAGGGAAACAAGGGTTGGGGCTTTCAACTTGCTTCTAATATTTCTGCATTCTTGCCAACCTTCCAGGCTGTGGCTTCACAGGATGCCCTAAGAGTGCCATCTCACTACTAAGTGTTGTACACAGGCAGAACGAGGTGGCTCTGGGCTCACTCACCAAGATGTATCCCTGCCATCACACCACCTTTCATTCCTTCTTCCCAGCCTCTCCTCTTCTATTCAGAACCTCAAAAACCCCACAAGCACACCATGAGCCTGCTCCCAACACTGACCCAGCTGATGAAGGTGGGAGGAATAGGTGGCTGAGGGGAAGCCCCAACCATTTCCAGCTCATTTTTCTGCATTTTGTCCATCCTTTAAAATAAATCAAATGTAACTGGGCAGCATCTACGTACTACCATCTCTTCTGCCCTTCTTTAGATGTGGCTTTAATTTTCTGCTTTGCTGTATTTGACCGTGGGGACTCCACACATGCCCCAAGACCATAAACTAAGTCTGGAGTTGTTGGTTACCTGTAAACAAATCCTATTTCTACATGTCCTACTTCAACATGCCACGCCACTTGTAGGAGATGTACCAGCAGCACTGCTTGGGCCATGGAGCACCGCCTCTCACATCCCATGGGGATAAAGGAAGAGAATTGGAATGGGAGAAGTGCAAGAACTCATGGGTTGGAACAAAGCAAACGATATCTGGAAGTCAGACTGGGTGAGCCACAGAAAAAAAGAGAGAACTGGCTTCAGGACAGCTACCAGCATTGATTCTTTGACCTTCCAGATGAAAGAACCCATCTCCAGGAGGAAGGGTCACACACAAGGCCTGTCCCTGGCTGAGCTGCAGGAAGCAGGAGCCCCTGCCCGCCAAACAGCCCCTCCTGAGGGGGAACATTGCTGAGAAGCTTCAGGCAGGCCACGCTCACAAGGCCTGGATCTCATAAAACAGAGAAGGTCCAGGGACCCAAAGGTGCTATGGCTCTGTGCCCGGGGGCATTGTTTTCTCTGGCAGTCACAGAGCGAAAGGACAGAGCAGTGCCCAGGCCCCACACTACGACCACGGCCTGCCCTGAGGAACAGCAGCCTCTGGTCATGGAAAGCATAGGAGAAAATGGCCCTGAAAGCCTCCCTCCCCATCTGAGATCCAGACAAAAGCAGTGGATGAACAGCAGTTTCAACACTGCATTCTGCTCCCAGAGGAGAGGTCTGCATGGCCTCATGTTGCCTGTGCAGGCTGCTGACGGGGCGGGAGCTGCAGCCATGTTGGCGCTGAGGGAGCAGGGCGTCCTCACGCCATTTCACTCAGCACTGATGGAAGGTGCTGCCTCTTGTCCTAGAGGCCCACCACCCCTTTCAGAGAATCACTGGCACTGTTTCTAAGTCATTTCCCTGGCGCAAATGTGACAAACAGATCGAAAAGCAGAACTTGTCTTTCCTGCACATTGCTGCTGCTGCCAGGCCCTTGGGAATGAGCAGAAGGTGACCTGTCAGCTCAGCACATCTATGCTGAGCCCCAGGGTAGAATCTTCTTAACATTATTCCAGAAACTGTGAGGAAAAGAAGAAAATACATACATATACATACACACCTATGAACATACTCAAGAAAAAGCCGCTCATTCTTAGTGTCACCACAGCTGCAGACATCTTTGCAGGATGAGACTGGGCAGTACACCCTGGAAACATGCTCTCTATCTCCAAGACACTTCTGCATAAGGACTCTGGTGTTGCTCCGGCCCTGCAATCTGTCCCAGTGCACCAATGAGCTTTCTTTGCAAGGTGTGTCTAAGTTTTGCTGGAGAGAGGCATGCTTGCTGGCTGTGCTTACCTGGCCTCTCTGGGGAGACAAGCACAGCTATCCTCCCACATGAGATTTTCAGCATCTGCTTTATTTTCTCTCTGGCCACCCACTCCTAACACAACAGAAGGGTGAGGACCAAGTGCCTACACCTGCAGAAAGAGTCCTCTTTGGAGGGTAACAAAACTGAGTCAGCACAATAAAAATAAGATAGCAGTATCTTAAGTACACGAGCCCGAAAGCAGTTGTTGGCTTTCACCCCTAGCCTCCTAGTCTAGCCTGAAAAGTGTTCTGCTACAGGCATATTCTGCCTTAAGATTTTAGCTCTTGCTGTCTCGTACTCAGATAGAAAAGCAATAGGACTGTGTAATTACTCCAACAGTTAAAAAAAATATTCATCCATTGTTCTTCTTGGACAACTCATCCTGATCTGCACTGTGCCTACCTCGGTCCTTAGTTTGAATAAGCCTTCTGTCCAAAACTTTGTCACCTCCACCTGCATGAAGATAGACAGAGAAGACAATCAGACACACAGGAAGAAATCAGTCTGTAAATCCATGTTGTGTTCCATCCTTTTCTCCATTAAACTATGTAACATCATTTTTTTTTTCATTTAGTACATACTTTCAAGTCTGAAGAACCAATAATGAACCAAATAATTTTTCTTTCTTTTCTTAACTCTAGATGTGACATTTACTATTCTGCAGCCATACCCACACTCAGAGATTCATTAGTATTACCCTTACCCAAGCAGCATACACTGTTATGCATTCAGCCCTGTGTGCAACCTGAGGACCTGTGAGTACTGCACACACAGCTTAGACCAAAAGTCTGCCTTCCCCTATGTCCTTCCCTAGGAGCCTGGTCAGAACCATGAGGACATGAATACTGTTCTCAGCCTTGGGCAATCTTTTATTTGCACTGATTGATTGAGTTAATTAAGCAATCTATTAATATTCAACATGCTATGGCTCAGTAGAGTTCAGTAGGCAGAACAGATCCTAGAGAAGATAAGTTACGCTACACAGAAGTTCCTGATCCATGCTGCTTATAGAGTCAGAGAATAATTTAGGCCTTTGGTTGGCTGCTGGAGGTCAGCAGGTCCAACCGCTATATCAGACAGTATTCTATAAAAGAAACTAAGTTATAAAAGATGTGCTGCAAGAAGTAAGCCATCGCAATACAGTAAACTTCATTTAAACAATTATACAACCAACCTGTACTGGAGCCAGTGGCAGATCAGATCCGCAATCCAAAATCCCAAGGGGTTTTATTCTTCTAGAAGCACTGCACTGGGAGATGACCAAGGTATAGAAACCTCATTTACGTCTGCATCAATGAATAAAGAAGATAAATGGCGAAGTTCCTGCAACACTGTTTTGGAGGGCTGCTTACCATGGTTAGATCACGCACTGCCAATTCACTTTTTAGACTTCTCATGAATATTTCTAATGCATAATTACAGTCAAATTCAGTCATTAAATCATACATTTTATGACCTCATGCTTACCCCTTTGTTCTGTTAATAATAATATCCCTGCATAATGTGAATGCTTTCTGCAAAGTCCAACAGCCCTTCTGGTTTATGGCTTAAAATATAGCAGAACTAGTTCTAGGGAATGTCAGCTTCTTTAATATTCATTATCAGCATCATCTTTCCTGAAATACGAGTCACAGTGCACGGGCAGTACCATTCATTACCATTAATCCCTCCTCCATTCTGCTCTCCTTATGTCATCTTCATGCATTTACATACCTACCTCCCATTGCACAATCCAGTACAACCTGACCTCAGTAACTTTCACATTGAGCCTACAATCCCTGCTTCCCAAGGTGAAACCGCCTCCGGAAATCTCTTTCCATTTCTTGTGTTCATGCATTCCTATAGGGGGATATATTTCACTGAGATGAATCCTACCCCCACTGGGGTCTAACACACATCCAACCAGTAGAAGGGCTATGGAAGGAAACAAGATCTGGAAATCCTGAAGGTCCTTCAAACACAAGGACAGAATACACAGTGATGTTCCCAAGTATCCCACTGAGAAAAGCAGAAGATCTTGATTTCCTGCAGATTTATTGTGAAGAGTACTTTTTTTTCATTGTCCCAAAGAGAGTGATTAAAATACGTATCAATGTCTTGCTGGGTCAGTGGGTTTTGATCAGATTCCCATTTTTGTATTAATATTCAGATACATTACCATCCCAGAGAGATGAATAATAGAAGCTATTTCATTTCTCTGACAATATTAAACATAATGAATAGGCTTACAACCATCCCGCATCCTTCTCCATGAATTCTGACCACAGATAGATCTCCTGTTGGTAATGGAAATGTCACTTTGATTCATCTGTTCGCCAGCCAATCCTTACCAAATAATTTCCAGCATATAGCAAGCGATCCAAAAACGCTATTTTGGAAACAAGCCAGAAGTGACATTCATTGTGCATTAGATTTTACCACTGTTTAGGCTTAAAACATTTCGGGGAGCTTTGCTGCTTACTTTCCTTTTAGCAGCGACTCCAGTAGAGCACAGGAGAGATAGATCATAAGACTTCTGCTAATTTGCAAATCTAAAATTATCATTGGGAGACCGAATTTATTATTGTACAGCTAGATGATGACAGAAGAGATGACCTTTCTGCGGTGCCAGATGTCTTATCCATGCTGACCAAGGCCTTTAATCAGCGAGAGAAAGTATAAATTACCATGTGTCACAGGAAAAAAAGCGTACTATTCATAGCCAAGTATTAAAGCAGGCTGCCCAGAGAGGCTATGCAGTCTCCATTCCTAGAAGCTTTCAGGGCTGAATGGGATGCAGCCTCGTGTGACCCATCTGATCTCCCAGCTGTTCCAGCTTTGAGCAGTACATTGGACTGAGGACGTGTGAAGGTCCCTCCCAGCCCCAATTACTCTGATTCTGTGACACTGTCACATCTGACTTCAGCTTTGCATTGCTTTTCTAAAAGGCTGGGTTCTGTGCCAATCTTCAAGACTCTGTAGATTTTTAGGAATGTAAGCGTTGAACGAATTCACATATTTTAAATAATATTTTTTGTGTGAAAATTCCTTACATCCTCAAAAAAAATCTCAAATATTTTGGTAACAAATACTGTTGCTACTATACAACCAGATGAAAGGACTTACATTCTACATGAGCCATATCAGCTAGATTGCAACTAAATACATAGCAAAAATTAGTGATGTATACATATACATCATTGTATGATATATATATTACATGATATACATCATGTATTTGTGACACTCTCCCCCCCCCCCCCAGAGATGAGATTCTGCCTATGCTACTTACACAGAGAACTCTGCACCAACAAACAGCACATCACAGTATGACTGCATATAGAAAGAGATTGTAATAGTCTAAGATGCAAGATGGAAACAGGGGCCTACAGCTTGGAACTGAAATGGTTCTGAGAAAGCCTAAATGGTGGCAGCTGGCTAAATACAGGTACCCTGCAGACCGTTGTCTTGTTTCAGCCTTCAAAGCATAAATGGGAGACTCAGCTAGGAGAACAGTTCCACCTTTCACTACGTGGCAGTAGTGCCCACAATAGATCATGTTCAGCTTTGAAATAAACAAATCAAAACAGAAGATTCAAAGAAGAGGCACGCAGATCACTGAAGCATTGCAAGAGCACCCTACAGCTCAGTCTATGCTCCATGGTACGACCTGATCCCTGGTCAAACCTGGATCAGCTTTTCTAGGAGCACCCGATAGCAGAGAATCACCTGATGTGTCTTCCTCTCATCAAGCAGAAACGCTCCTAAAGCAAAAGACTATTAAAAATGTCTTCAGCATTCCCCCACCCCTTTTTCCATACAATTACCAGCTCTCAGAACAAAGCCCCTCTTGACTATAAGTACACAAAGCACAGCTCTGTGTTCCTTTACCAAGTGCTTTCCTCTGGAACACACATGGCAACTCCTACACAGCACCCTGATGATAAGAACGTGCTACAATGGGTCAGATGGATTCCACCTTGCTCAGTATCATGCCTCTATGCCAGATGGTTAGAAGAAAACACAAGAATTAAGAAGCACATGTATTTTTAACTAAGGATCTTCCTACATTCAAACATTTTTAAACTCGGGAACTAAGACAGCATCTATTATGCATTAATGATTCCAGTAGCTTGCTGTTTGTTGGGTGTCCCCATGAAGCTGTTAACTTTCAGCAACAGTAAGCATCTGTCGGTAAAGGCATCCTCAGCCATCTGCTACATGAGGACACAACTCTTCTGCGTTCCAAACCTGATCCCTACTCTGCATTGGAAAAGAGAACAAACAACCCATCTCTCTACCCATCCCTTTTCAGACTGACACATTACCCTCCTTCCCATCCAGTGTTGACAATCAACATCTTAAAAGCCTGTAAGGTCCAGCCTGGCAAAGATAACTGTCTAACATTAATGATTTCAAAACAGGGGAGCCAATTGCCTTTTGTAAGGATTAAAATTGTGCAATTGCAGAAAGAGACCTGAAACATTTGTGATGAATAGGAGCACAGAGCCATGAGTAACAGGCACTACACTTGCTAATCCACACTTGTGAGCAAGCAGGGATGGCAGTCATCAGTGTCTGATCTCAGCTCAGAGTTCTGGCTGACTCCTGCCAACCCTCTGTAAAGCTGTACTGGTGCTGCCTCAGCCCGTCTTCTTTGAACATTCTTCTTGCTCAAGATGAAAGTTCTTTCCTCAGTAACAGACAACAACGTCTGTCCTGGCTGCCCCCTGACACTGCTGTCAAGCAGAAGAGAAATCTTAGTGAGAAAGATGAAAGGGCTCAACTGCTTTCAGTTCGTTACCTTTACAGCAGAGACCGTCTCTTCTCCCAGATACAATGCTCCCTTGGATGAAGTATCACTGCCAGGAGAAACCTTCATAGCCAGGAAAGCTTCCTGTTTTCCCCTACTCTTATGCCCACCACTCATGCTTTCTATGTGAGCCTTCTCTACAACTTGGAGATCTGTTCAAACCTCTAACACTCAGCAGGGTTCACATTCTCAGGTGGCAGCAGCTGAGCCCCAGCCTCTTCCCACTCCTGACAATGGCAGTGAAACACAGTGGCTAGATATAAAACCTGAAATAAAGCATTTCTTTAGCACTGCACATACTGCCTCTTCCAGGGTCAGAATTCTTACAGATAGGAACTGGCTTCTTTGATGAGAAGACCAATAATTGGCTATTTCTTATTTCTGAATTTCTTAAGCATTCTCTGACACTCACCTCCTGAGCATGCTTAGTCCATCATGCTTAACTCCAAAAAAAATACTGGGAAATGCTTTTTCCAGTTAGAACTAGTTGAGCTGAGGGATACTCTGAAACAACAGTTCACATACGAGCAAGAGGGAAAAGCAGAAAAATAATTGTATCTGTGTTTCTCCCTAGGTTTAATGTTCCCCAGAATCTCTGTTCTCTTGAGGAAATCTACACGTGCTGATATTTTTGTAAGTCCAGTTGAAGTAATAAACAGCCAAACTGATTTTAGTCAGACCAACCAGACCTTGAGGTAGTCAGAACCTAAAGGCAGGACTTAACTGAACAATTGGGACCTTCCGGGAAAAAGCAACAACCAGCATACCTGGAGAAAGCTGCCAGCAGATCATGAGGTCATTTTTCTCCTAATCAGAGTCAGAGCAGTGAGCTCTAAGTGCAGAACCAAGCACTGCTGGAAGCAGCAGTCATACTGTGCTGCTGGTCATTGGGATGGTCAGTCCTCTCCTTCAACCAGGAGCTATGAAACAGATCACTAGAGCCCCATCAGGTACAAGGCTTATAGCCTTTTTTCCCCTCTTTTCCACTAATTTCTAGGTCAGGAAGAAGGAAGTTGCAGTTTGCAAATGTTTCCTTTTATGCCTGGGTCTGAACACTGCAGCACTTCCTGGGGTCCTGAGCCAGGGTGAATGGAGCTGATGCTGTTAGACAGGGGTGGAAAATTGATCTCTTCCCAGCAAGATTTAGAGGCCAGTCAGACAGGAAATTACTCCAGATGGGCACTCTGTCCCCATCTCTCAGCTCTTCCTGCAGCTAGGAGATTCACTCTATAATTGCTTTTTTAGTCCACATTTTATCCTCAGCTGACAGAATTCCATTAGGGTGATACAAGCTGCGTGATAAAGGGATGTTTGTGTCTCACATGGGCTGTAAGTCATTTCTCAGCAAACAAGCAAACAGTCACAGAAATGGGTGAAGAGACCACTGAGCCAGGAGTCCTTCTGCTTTTGATCTGAATACAAAGACCACAGCATTCAAATGGAAGCAAACGCTCCTGCAGTATGTTCCATTCCCCACTGCTTCCCTCTCTTCTCTTCGGAGGGGACACATCAGTGCCTGCCCACACCAGTGCTGGTTTAGAAACTCACTAACACACCAGGACCTGGCAAAACCTCTGCAGGATCAGGAAATCTTGCAGAAAACAGCACCAACTGAGCAGAATGCAGCGGTGTAATTTCATGACCAGCTTCTCATGGAGCTCCTCCAGTTTCATCCTCTAAGATGAGGATGACTCTCCTGACTCAGTAGTACTGGAGCTTCCACGTATCGCGTCTTGTCTCTTACATTGTCCGCTTCACTGCTTGCTCCCCTGCTCACAGATGGGTGCTTCTCAGCAGCAGAAATCAAGTTCTACTGGATTACACCACAAAAAGAAAGGCAGAAATTGGAAAACTGAAGTTGCAAGCCTTCCAAGGCATCTTGGGTTTCAGATGTCATTTCAGACTGTTTAAAATACTTTTCTAAAGATCAAAAGTAATGCAATATGACATTTATTTCCTCACAGATTATTCCTTTATCTTCTGCCCTTGTTGGAAAAACTCATCATTTTGATCTAACCCCTGGAAAGCAGGAAAGCAGGTAAAAAGCCAGCAAATATGGCTCAGAGGTTTTTGAGTGGCCCTGAAATTGATCTGGGCTGAAGTTTAATAATTCCTATTCAAGAATTCAACCAAAGCTCACGTTAACTGCCCTGTTTCCTTTGTCATGCTTTAGATAATGTAGAAAGACATATTACTGCTGCTTGAGAATTACTTTTGCTGGAATTCTGATGTTACTTGACATTGGCTAACGCACTTCACGAAGATTTTCTTAATTGTATGCTTCTTTTCCCTCCTTAGATGCTTCTGACAAAAACGTACCTGTAGCAAGTTGAAATAAATGAAAAATAATCATTATTTTTCCCCAGTTCACCATGGAAATGATTCTAGTAGCTGGAATACATAGGACTGATTAGGACATTAAAATATCTGTGTTACGTAAAGGGTCATCACATCTCAACTCATCAGGAGGGCAAATGCTGACATATACGCTATAGGGACGAATGAAGTACTTTTTAAACATTACACTACTTTCTACATACGACTGCCCAGGATCAAGGACTTCATCAGGCCTTGCCTTAGTGCCATACATCATCCCAGAGCAAACCCTCCTTTCAGCCAGAGATACTGCAGAAGAGAACGTTCCACAACTTCATTTTTTTTGAAACATTTCAAAGAACTTCACCCTCTTTTCCATACTGTAGCAATTATGGGGAAGGAAGCACCAGTATTGGAAAAAGATGTTCACAAGTTTAAATTGCTAGTACAAATGCCATTATGGCCAACAGGCACTTACACCAAGCCAGCTATTTACAGAAAGCAAAGCTCTTAAGCAAGCTTTGTGAAAACGTCTTTTATTCATCTGCTCTTTTCTTAGCATGAGCACTTGTCATGCTAATAACAATACCAATAATTAAAATCCATAACAAATTCTATTTATAAACAAATAAGCATCTATTTTACATATAGAAGTCTTGTGCATTTAGTACAAAATACATTTTGTTACTCCATCAGTATAGAGAAATCCAGGAAATGTATTGCTATGTTGGGTCTTTATGGCTCAGCCAACAACAGCTAAGTATTTTGTAAACAAATACACAAGCTACTGCAGCTCCTGACTTACTACAGCAAGTAAAGGAGCACATTTTGAATCTGTATCATGAGCTGCAATAGTATGCATCTTTGTTTCACACATAAAAGCGTTTCAGAGCTTTCAGTTCTCTTTGAAAACAATGAATAAGTTCTAAATGAGGAAGGAAGAATGTTCTATGAGATCTTATAAGAGATTTACAGGTTGTCACCACTGACAAATATTAATTGAAAAGGACATTTGCATAGCTACAAATCCTGCAGCACAATTATTTGGTTAGAATTTCTGGTTAAATGGCCAGACATTCAGGGTACTCAGTGTTTTAAAAATGCCATTCACTCCTTACCATCTGCTCATTAAAATGCCTTTACCACTTCTCAAAAGGGATGGTGCATTGCTGGCAGCAGAGCTGGGTGGTGCAGCCCAGGGGGATGGCCTCCTTGCTCGCAGAACCAAATGCAGGCTGTAGTTGTGGGCAGCAGAGAGACTTTGAAGTATGTGTAGAGTGCCAATGCTTTTTTTTTTTTCTTTTGCTTTTACATAGTAGTGAAATAATGGAAGAAATCATTTTTTTCACTGAAAAAAAAAAGGTAAGTGAAAGCTGAAGCTTACTCATTAAATCTCAATAAACCCACTTTCTGATTTGTCATTGCAGATAATGACAATGAAAGAACCAGAAAACTAAATAATTCATGCTTTAAATTTCATTACTGAAGGAAGTTTTCCTGTAGCAAAGGCAACTTCCTCTCATAAGACAGGAGGTGGTTCAGCAGCAAGCATGGAGTAAATTCCATCTGGATGATAAGTCATCTAGCTCTCCAAGATGCAAGTGTCCAGAGCTGGATGTATTCAGGACTTTGCAGTCAAGCCCTTGTTATCTTTTCCTCCTCTGCAGTCCTTTTTCACACAGACAGGTTTTTGGACGCAAAGCTGTTAAGGAAAATTGAGTGCTGTTTTAAAAATGCTCCTACATCAACAACAAAGTCACAGACTAAAAAGAGGAAGAAACATTCTCATTTCTATTTCCATCCCAGAATGAAGGTTACACTTCTCACTACCATATCCTACACTGACAGCAAGCAATGCCAACTACTCCCTTGTAGAAGAAAAGATCTCAGAGTGCCAGACTGCAGGACAGCAAACAACTAAATCAGTGTGAGGAAGTAACTCTATAATCTGTTACTCCATCTCTCAATGGACGTAGAGGAGCATTTACATGATACACACAACTTTCTGTCCACAGCACAGGTGCTCAGAAAGAAGGCAGTAGCTGAATTGGGTCACACAGGAACCACTGATTGCTGTTCCATTTCAGACCAAAGCACTAACACTTGCTGTTTCTTGTGGTCCATCCTTTCCTTGACATTTTGATTTATTACTTTACATGAATGATCTGGCTTCAGAGAGTAGGTGTATCATCACAGGTTTGGGATTATGTTTAGAAAACAGTACGGATATAGAAGAAAATGGATAATAAAGAATGCGCCAACAAGGGGAGGCAGAAAAGCAAAATCTGAAAGCAATGATGGCATAATTAATTCCATCTTTCAATAAAAAAAACGGACTGACTCCAAAGAGACAAAAACTTTTTTCTCCATGAAGGCAATTCTGTGGAATCACTTCGCTGGGAAATCTAGTCTGAACTCAGAGTCAACTCTGCTCTGGTTAGCAGTGTGAACTGGAGACCTCCTGAGGTCCGCCCTCCAACCCAAATCACTCCATCAACCTCTGCAGCTGATAGCAGTATTAGGAAGGAGACACTGGGCAGACATCAAAAAACAACCAGTCCTCAGCTGAAAACCTCACAAAAAGAAATGAGAGCTCACCCATCTTTAAGTGCCAAAAGAAAGCATTCTTCACTAGATACAGGGCATGTCTGCACTGCAACTCAAGGTGTCATTACAACAGGCACAGAGATGTGTAGGATACTTTTGACACAGCTAGTGCTAATGTATTAATACTCAAGCTATATTTGCACAGGTAATGGCATTTGAAATCCTTCTCCTACAGAAGTGTTATTAAAAGCCATCAAATAATTTCTGTAGCACTTTCCAGAGAAATGAACTTGAGAAATTGTCATGCTTGGGGAAGAAAAACAATCATGAATATACCAGCTTGGCTGAGAATATGTAATGTATTTAGGGAGCTATCCTGAGGAATTTACAGTGAATGACTGGGACACTTCAGACTATAAATACAATCTACTTTTTCTCCTTGGGAAAAAGAAAAAAACAGGCTGCCTTTTTAATTATCACTTATAAGAGAGAAGAGACCAACAAGACAGGCATCTGGGATTTTCATCCTAGTTTCATATATCATGATTTTGGATTTGCTTGAGGAGCAACAAGCAGGTAATTCTGAGACACACACACGCCCCTCTCTAAAGCTGCTTAAAAGGCCAGTGGGGATGCAACAAGCTTATTACTCCAAAAGCTATCTTTGGACCTGTACAATCACACTAGCTTTCAATTGGTCTTCTTTCCTGAAGACTTCTGTGTATGCGTTGGTATGAGCTATGATTACATGCCACATAAATCTTTGATCTATATGATCCACTTTCAGATTTAGATACAGAATAAACATCCAGAGCACGATGTTCCATGTTTGCCTTCCTATGGAAGAACTAAATTAAAAGAGAGGTGCAAATCTCCTTTCTTTTCCCAGCTAGGTCTATAACAATGTTTACTATTCATAGTGCTTTTGTGGAACATGAGCAGAAGAAAACTGCATTAGACAGAACTAACCTGGATCAGCCACAACCTGCTTCTTTTTGCTGTTGGTGACAATCTGATTTTCATTCATCATTCGTACATCCTGATCTTCCACGTGATTGCTGAAAAGATTAAAATCAGCATAATAACCAAAAAAGCCATTTTGAAAAGCTACAACAGTTATAGAGAAAGGTTACCAAATAAGTTATTCCATTCAGGAGGCTAAATATATACGCCTATGAAGCATACATATACACACTTATATAATGTTCCTATATGTTAAGCATAGGGACATAACATGAAACTATCTATAAAGGAAAGGCATGCTGCATCTACCTGAAGTATTTTTTGCCAGTCTAATGAGTGGCGTAGGTTGCAGCAGGCACACGTTCAAATATCAACATCATATTCACTCTACAATTTCCTTGCCTGCCTACGCAGTTTGAACCACATTAACCAAAGTGAGATTTTACAGTAGCTCTGTACAAAGAGTCTAAAAGCCCTACATGGAACTTCACACTATTTTGTAATGTTGATACAGCAATTATTCATGAAAAATTTATGCACTAAACAAAATTCATTTACTGTGACGAGTTTTGTTTGCAGGCCACATAATTTTAATAATTTCTTTCTCATAAAGAAATAATAACCTCAAAGTTAAATTAAACCCATTACAGAAGAAGCTGTGAGCTGAATTGAAAGTTAAAGAAAATACTAATCAGACAAAACAAAAAGTAGCCTGATTTTTTTCTTTTCTCTGCAAATACTGCACACAACAGGCTTCTACTGTTGTGGAAAAATTCAACGCCTCTCCAACAGACATAGTGCAACAGGAGAACCAATACTGAAGTAAATCAGTATTTACATCACTGATGATAATGAGAGGGTTCATGAAATACTGAACAGTGATACATGGAAGAGAATAGGTCAAAGTTAGAGGTACCAACATGCAAAAAAAAAAATCAAAAACATCTTTTAAAAGTAGGGAATTATCCAACAGATAGTAAGAGATGTGTCTTCTACCGCCAAAGAGCCCTGTCCTTCAGGGGGTTAGAATAAGACAAAGGGAATAGAAGACAGACAAAGACCAACAACATTCCTGCACAGGAATTCTAGAAGAGAAGACTGCATAATTTTTACTGGAAAACAGATGCTGCAGTGTATATGACCAAGAAAGAATACCTCCCAAAACTAAACCAACAGACCATCATATGAGTAAATGCATAGGAAGTCATGTGAAATAGCTCTACAATTACAGCTGAAGTTTCTCTGCTTTCAGTAAAATAAGTTTCCTCGTACTAAGATGTTACACTGAATAAAGTAGATGTTCATTTCTCCTTCTCCTTTATGTATTCCCCCCCCCCCCCCCCAAAATTATTTTCGTTCCAGTAATTTTTTCACTTGAAAAACCATCTACCTCCAAATTTCACCATGACAACACAGCTTCTTGTAAAAAAAAAAAAAAAAAGTAAGCCTAACACAGTACTTTCAAACAGTAATAATCTCTTTCAACATCTGACAGTACCAGTGGCTAACAGTCAATGCTTTGGAAAAGCGTAGGAAATCTCTATAAACAAATGTGAATTTCTATTCCGAGTCAGGATAGCTTACATTCCTTCCACTTATTTTTATATTTTCTAATATTCTTCTAAAGTAATTGTTTTGCATTTTTGAATGCAAAACTGTCACCTTTCTTTCAAGTGATGCATGTTTAAGACATTCTATTTTAAACTGTGCAATGCATAAAGCGCTTATTTCTAGAAGACTTCCATTTTTCAGTTTTTCCAACTCATTTAAAATATATTTATCTTTCAATCTTTATTTTCCATGCTATGGACCCCATCAATCCTGATCTTCTGAACATATTTTTCACTCCATTTCCATCATATTTTCTGTGAGGTTACCAACTTGGTGGCTTCAGTGGGTTAGTCCGGAGAACCAAATTCATTTTTCATTTGAAGGACTTTTTCTCTGATACTTGATGCTTTTTCAAAAAAATCTTTGGGTTTTCCCTCTCCCCCATGTAATCTCATTGCAATTTATCAATTCCTCTCTAAGGAAAACCATCTTTCCTCTGTGTCTATTATAGCGGTCTGACAAGAAAATACATTCAAATATGAATCAATAATCTTAATAGTATTAAAAAACAGTTAGAAATAAAGCTAGTACTTTTGTCCCAGCATGTAAAAAGCTACTGGTTATTTGCCATTAAGTGAGACTGAGTATGCTTTAGAGGGGAATTCTTCATAGCAACATGCACATTCCTGACGTTAGCCACATGAAAACATTTTCCAAAACCAAGACGCTTCCAGTCAAGATCTCCCCACATACCTAATTACAGTTCTCTTCTGATGGCAAATCTTCTCATCATCCGTAAAGAGAATGGTATGATATGGAACTACTGGATCACAGGTGGGTAGGATGCCTGAAGCTACATGGTTCACCATATCCAGAATCCCATTGTACACAAGCAAGTCATCCACCAGAAGCTACAGATAATAAAGAAACAAATAATAATTAAAGAAATCTAGGAATCAGATGCTGCTTTCAACAGTCCTTTCAGTCAATTATCTAGAATCATTTTGGACCAATTGTTTCACAACTCCAGTCATCAGTTTAGCTTTTGTCCCTAAAACTTCTATTTCTCTCCTCCCATTTTGTCTTTTCACTGATGTTGCTAAAGAAGTTTTCAAGTAATTAAAAATGTATTTCATGCTTCATGTAATTACCCTTCTATCAACTGGAGTAAATCACTCAGATTTAGGAATTAGTGAATCTCAACCCACTTCAGCTGTCTAAAACTTGGGTTTTTCATTTGAACTGATGTTACAGACCTGCTCCATAGCCAGGAAAAAAGAAAGCATTATTCTGCTAAGGCTATTATCTGAAAAACTATCTGAAACAAAGGACTATGACTAGCACAGGTTAAACATTTTAATATTAAATGCAGTGTTAATGAGATGAATACTATCCATTCAGATCATATAAAATCACACTTCAGTAAACTGTGAAAAAGTACAGAAAGATACAAAATGCAAACAGAAATTACTTACACCGAATTCCTTCACACCTCTCTGAGGTGTTTTGGCATAATTCCACAACTTGATCATTGACACAGTAGTAGGCGCATCAAAAATAACATATACTCTATTCACCTGTAAAAGAGAATTCATTTCTATTTTAGAAGATAAATCCCCCACAGAAAAAAAAAGAATCTCATACACATCAAATTGACCCGTGTTTGAAGAGATATAGCTATAGGGCAGATAACTGATGGCAAGGATTTCAATTCAGCTATCATTCCTGCTGATAATTCACAGATGTTACTCTTGTCCACAGGTGCCCTCTCAAATATACATACAAGTCATCAGAAGATGATATTTGCATCTGAGCTTGTTGTCTTGGACTGCAAATCAGTTAGGGGAGGAGCAGATTAATACTCTTAATGAGTATTACATCAACAAAATACAGATGTGCTTCAGCACGAGACAAGCTGGCACATGAATGGAATACACCTTATTTGTAAGGCTAACATTCCTCCCATACCCCCTAACAAAGCTCTGTCAGAAATCCTGCAGCTTCTGTGAGGTACACAAACAGGCACAACTCACGCACTTCTGTGTGATGTACACAAACAGACAACACTCCTGATGCTTGCCCAAACAACTATTGCTTGAGATACTGCTCATTTTACTTTTTGTACTGAAGGAGGCAGATGTGATCAATGGAACTGCTTGCATCTCTTCTTTCCCAGAAGAAAATCTGGGCTATGATGTCCCATGACAACTGTTGGTGTCATAAATAATGAAAAATTTGATGGAAAATCCATTCAAGCAAATAAATAAAATGACAATCAGTGACAGGGTGACAAAGAATTCTAACCATGCTTACATTAGTAATAAATCTGCAAAAAAACAAAAATACTTCAATATTAGAAAGGAAAAGAAATTCCATCATATACAACTTCAAAGCCTTCAAATTTTCCAACATAGCAGAGTTTATGCAGCTTTCTAAGCAACTGGAATGTCTCTAACCAGCCTGGCTTAGCAACAAAACTATGCAATATGGCACAGCTACATGGATCTTGAAAAGATATCATTCATTACAGTTGAAGGACAGAAGGGTGCATTACTTACTCATCCCTCCTACATTTCACATACTATCCATTTACCCTTTGAATACTAATATCTTACCTACAGCACTCTGGTGAAAGACTTGACACAAAACAATGCACGGAACAGTGCTAGAATCAGGCATTATTTTCCTTTTATCAGAATGAAGTAAGCTGAGAATGTTTTCATAAAGACATTGACATATGCCAAACAAAAATTCAGCTGCCAAATCACCCATTCCTGAGGTTTCAGTGGATATCTTCATATCCAGCCAACATGTAGGAACCTCAGGCATTACACAGACCTTCCATTTTCTTACACAATGCAAACAGTACTCCCAAGTATAATTAAAATTTTAATCTTAACTATACCCGATGCATTACAGCATGGACTATTTTCAAAATAGACTTCCTTGCTTTTAATAGTCTAATTAATAACTGTAACATATGCAGTAAGTTTTTCCAACACAGTAAGCTGAAGAATCACACCTCAGCTTCACATTTTGTCACTTTCATAATCCATCTTCTAGGAAATGAACACATCATCTTAATGATACCCAGAACAAGTCCATGAAAACAACATCCTCCAAGAAATGAAATCAAAACTCATCTAGGTTTATCTACTTTTCCTGTTTAGATATTTGGCACCCATTATTTTACACATGCAGCCTCTAGAAGGGATCACTTGGAGCCTTAGCTTACAAAATACTAAGTAGTCTCACCTAATTTATGAATTTAAATTCAAGATAGGTTAAAAAACTCCACTGTAGAAAAAACATATTGGCTTTTGTAAGAATCAGTTTAAGATCTCAGTTCATTCCCACTTGACAGGTCTTTATTGCACAACACACAGATTAAACTCCTTTGTCGGTAATTTTTTCATAGTAACTGAACACACACACTAGAAATTCTCCTCCTGTTGCACCATGGAGATACAAGGACATTGCAAAGCTGGGAAACCTATATCTGTATGGCCATGATCTGTGCAATGTAGTCAAGAGAAGGCGGAATAAAAAGAGCTCCTTCTGACAAGCAGTCATTTAGCACAGCTTACTAATATCAAATTGACCTCAAAGTTTTGTATTCCTTCCCTTGCCATCATACTTCTAGCCATATCTGTACACATCAGTAGAATGGGATGATAAGGGAAAAACGTACCAAACCAGGAAGAAGTGGTGCAAGCCACATATGTCTGCCATCAGTTGTGTTATTTACTCTGTCAATGAGTTTATCTGGAGTTCGGATATCTCCAGATACATCTTCTAAAACGTTGACACTATCTGGAAAAGCAGCAATATCTGAAAAAATAATTTCAGTTTAAATAACTGAAAAAGACATTTCCAAAATACCATATGTAAGAGTTCACACCTCTTCTATCAGATTCCACAAGCAACTATTCTCCAGTACAGCAGTAAAAGTTATAGAATACTCCAAGTACTTTATTTAAGATAGTTGAAGAACTTGAGAGCACATTTTTAAAAGCAGGAAAGCCCTTAGAGATTCTGGCACACAAGATTATTTTTAAAATAGAAAGAAATTAACTAGCAGCATTTCACTTATTTTAAAGCCCACTTTTATGACTTCATCAATAAAGTTCCCTTATCAGTAAGAAGCACTGCCTAGGGAATTTTTTGTGCAGTTGTGGAAACCTCACATGAAACATATCTTAAGAAAAGCATCCCTGTAGACAACAGTCACCTTTCTGACCAGGTTTTTTTTTCCCTTAAGTTCCTCAACTCTTGTGATAAAAATTAACTGTCTAATAAGGCCTAATTTCATTTCTTCAAGAGGGGAAGAATAAGCCTTCTATTGAAAAGGCTTTCTAGATACGATGCTTTCCGTAAGGAAATGCTTATGTTTAAAAATATATGCAAGTTAAAGGCATGTATAGAAATACGGATGAATTATGTTGTCTTCAGAACTGTAAGTCCCCAGCAATCCAGTTTGAGGGACAGTAACTCTCTCTTGTTTTGCCTTCTGAGAGGCTAACGCCTGTATGTACTTCGTAAGAATTTAAGGAATGACACAGATGATTCAGCAGCTTAGGAAAAGCTTGCTTCAGACTTGGTAGCTGAATTATCATGTTTAGTACCGCACTTAGACAAATGTGCTTTCTGGGATCCTGATATATCTAGGAGACACTGCTGTACAAGCAGAAACAGATGCCTATTCCAAACTTACTGAATTATCTTAAATGGCATTGTGTTGTACTGTAAAGGCACAAAGAATAATATAAGCTAACGATCCTCTGCTCTTAAAAATAATCTGTTAACACTTTTCAATTTCCAAATGTTTCTTCTCCATTACACTTTCATCATGCACCATACAAAATATGAATAAAAATGTCACTCAGAAAAGAGCTTTTTTATTTTTCATTGCAATCTCTATTAATTAAACATCGAAGATCCCTTGAGACATACAATTCACACAGCATCCATGCCTTTTACACTTAGTTTAGCTGATACGGAAGACTGAAGTGCAACTCTTCAATAACTCTGATCACTATGAATCTTTCAAATGTGTCCTGCGTTCCCTCTACTGGTTACCCATGAACACTGAATCAAATTCAAAGGATACTGTTTTCAGTTAGTAAAATTTGGTCTCCATGTTCATCGAACAACTCCAGGCCAGTCAAACCAATGTAGTATGGATCACCCCAACTTGTCAGAAGCTGAAACTGGAAAACAACTAAGAAGGAAGGAGCTATTAAGGAAAATTTGATACTGATACTCTCTGAAGAAGCTACATTGGACAAGAAGTCTGTCATTTCTGTTACTGGTAGTACACACACAAAAATGAAGCCCTAGGGTTGAAACAACTCTATGTGTTGTTCACATGTATGTATGCTCATGTAACATCCTCAGCTGCCAGATGAATATATAATTTATTTATTTATGACTGCACATCCTACCTCCCCATTCTGCAGCTTATTAATAACACAGCTCCGACCCAGAGCCTTTATTACCTTCCTACATTTTCTGAATATGCCTCTGCTCAGTTTTGAATTACATGAATGATAATTGGCCAGGAAATATGCCCCTTAACTGAATGGCAGAGAATATAATAAGAGCATGTGCTGTTCATTTTTCTAGTAGAGCGCCTATTTTTTATCTCTGAAAAGACACTGATTTTCATGAAACTGTCAGGAACTTAGTAATGCTGAGATCTCACTGACTCCAAACATGGTTAGGACAGCCTAATGGATTTAAGAGGGCTGTCGGGTAGATGGATGGCACAACAGTAAGCATTACTGCAGAAGGCTGTGCTTATTTAGGAAAACATAAGATTAAAGAGCCAGAACCATTAAGAAAAATGGCAAAATATTACACAGTTCTGGTCAACACAGTCTTAATAAAGATGTAAAATGAGACAAATTTCAAAGAGTAGCACTGAGAACATTCAAAGACATGCAGAAATACAGATCATTACTAGCTTTGAGAGGCTGGCAGGATACTGTGCTAATGGGCTTCTAGCTCCAGCTTTCATGGATTCTAAAAGGTGGGAAGAAGTGCTACCAGAGCATCTCACTACAGGTCAGACCTTCATATATTTTGCTTCATTTATTTATTCTCAAGTCATATTTAACAAATGCCTTTCTCATCATATTCATCATATCTCATTCATTTCTTACAGCATCAGAAGTTGTTGTATTCAGAACTATTGGAATTCATAACTACGTTATACAGAATATAACAGTTATATACTAAACAAGAAAATGACAGAGGATACAACCACACGGCATGAGTGGTGCTTCATAGTCCATACTAGCTTGTTCCATTCTCTTTGAACCAGTTCTGCCAAAATATAACCAACACAAAATAGTTTATTTACATACTCTTGGCTCATTGAGAAAAGAACAGAATAAGAAAAAATAAGCTATCACACACACCTTTCCCCTCCAGATTATGTAGCAGATTGTCTCCTGATCTCAAGAAAACATCCCACTTCATCCAGGCGTCTCATACAGATTTGGTTCAAAAGAGAATACAAACACTGAACAAATAAGAGTAGTTCAGATTGTAAAAATATCCTACTTTACCTCTTTTGTAGCCTGTTAATCAGCTGGGGCTGGAGATAGTCAACGAAGAGAATTTCTTGGGCAAAGTCAAAGTGGCAGTTGCCCGGTCCCTTGCGGATGAGAAAGCCCTCTGGTGGGGAGATGTTGTGACCATCCAGCATTACGTGGACGACCTTCACCTTGTTTAAAAAAAAAATTATAACATAAATGCAATGCAATTGCATTCTCTTCAGAGGCTGAAATAATCGTTCCCGTAATTTTGCACTATTTATTCTATTCCTCTATAGTGTAACATCCTTTGGCAAAAGGAAGCCTAGACCAGCAGAACCCAGTCTGTCACTAGCTATCAAGATTGCAAGTGGCAGAGCTTACAATTTTGGAGGAAAAAGAAAATGGTGAAAAACAAAATACAAATGATTGGAAGAGCTCCTTCAATTACTGCACCCCCAGAGATCTCAGTAAACTGAAGATCTGTGGGCTGCAGGAGAACACATCAAGAGACTAGAGACTCAGCTTTTAAGTCAGCATATGTTGCAAAGGTGATTTTGAGGAGCAGGTTAGTCACTCATCATCCACCTGAATGCAATGGTAGATCAGGTCTGACTGCCCAACCCTGGCTGAAGAGATCACATAACCTAGTGACCTCTCAAGAGGTCACCTTTTCTGTCTCTACCATGTTTACAGAAAACTTATATTTCACCATTCTACTCATCTGTGTGGCAGGCAGCATTTGGACTTTTCCAGGATTATGCCAACTCATCTATCAAGCAGCGCTGTATATAACCTAAGGGCATATGAATAAAGAAAAGGTACATCTATCGGGCAGAAAGGATCGAGCAACAACTGTGTCACAGATGTGTGCACATCTGAGATAAACTCTGAAGATTAAACCAAATAATTCAGGCATACTTGATCAGAAGATGGAGTTCAGGCCCCTTCATCCTCCCCCATTAACACCATCTGGGGCTCTATGCACAATCACAGTCACATAACAATTCAATCATGCAGCAACAATTATCACTGCATTTTGCCCTAAGGTATGTTAAATATAGTCTCACGTTAATCACAAGTATTGCACTGAGTGTGCCACTAATTACTGCTTAAGGAAGGAATAATACCTGGAACATAGAACAGGACAGCCCTTTAACTGGCCCTGTGATTGCAGCCCGTTGATTAATAGACTGAATGAGAATAGATTAATTTAGCTAGCAAAAAAGACTTAATTTAGCCTAAAGGTAATGCGTGTCAGATCTGCCATCTTTAGATTTTATACTTACTGATGAATACATGATTATTTGAGAATAGTTTTGTATGGAAATATGTAGTTCTCATGATCTGTTATTAGTATTTTTATTAAAACACAAGCAATATGTACTTCTAGATGTCAATCTGAGAACAATTTAACACTTCAGGTTTCCTAGAAAGCCTGGTATTCACAACAGCTTTCATATTTCTCCAATTTGCCTTCAATTTTTTAGTCAACTGCCATTTCAGTGAGTTGCACATGCAATAACACAGAAGGAAATCTTTTTCAGAAAGTTCTTATTTGTTTTGAAGTTTTTTTTTGTGCATTTTGTTGGTATTTTTGTTTGTTTACAAAACCCTTTCTCAATTTGAAAACTTGAGGTACCGGACTGTGCAAGGTGCTCACTTCACTTCCAGAAAGCATGAAGATAAATTAGGAGTGAAAGCAGCAAGCAGAGGAAAATAACTATTGCAGGTCTCATCCTTAATAAGCTTGGGAGCAAAAAAAAGAAGAAAGGAAATACACTTTCTGTATAAGAAATTCTTCTGCATGGTACCTTCCAGCTGAATCAAACTGCCAGACTATGGAGAGGAAGTGAAAAATCCACTGAAATATACTTTAGTTTAGAGAACATGTATTGAATGGGAAGTCTGGAGACTTAGAGATGAAATCTTACCTATTACACCACAGCTGCTTATATTTATGTGCCCTTTACAGCCCTCATTTCTAAGTCATTTTCATCATCTGAGGAGGCACTCAACCATCACACATAGCATTTTACAAATCACATAACAAAGCTTCATAAGGTAATTTTTCATAGAGCTGGAAATAGCATACAAGCCTTCATTTTGACAGTTTACTGCCATTACCCTTTCATACTAAAGCTGTGAATAGAATCCACCAGTCTACAGCTGCCTAGCAAATCATTATATCTCACGTCCAGAAACCATTTCTTAGAAGAATAGCAATACTTCAAATAACAGATGCCATGATACCATAGGTCTATGGTCTAAAGCCTCTTAACTGTGGCCCAGCAGATATCCCACATCCTCAGTTTTTCAAGTACCTTATTTTATTCATTCTTTCACAGGATTGGTGGTATGAACTCCTCATTTAAACTGCACCTGACTGCTGGGGGACTTAGAGGTGTGCTGCCTGCATGCATACTTCAGACTCACCTCCATTACTACCTAGCAAAATAAACTGTAAAAGTACACCTTTCTTTTTTCCTGTCATAGTCTGCTTCCAAAGACCAAATTCCACGTTACAAAGACAAATCCTTGAAATCTTTTAGCTCCTTTAATAGCTGAGACACAAATACACACTCAGAAACTTGATGTGGCTTGAAAAATTCACATTCAAACATTTCATCCCCCTGTTTTGTCTTGGAAAGACCTGCTCTTATAATGAGAAAGCAAAATATTCCCCATCACTACATAGGCTGTTCTTCATATTGCATTATGCACACACACAATCACACTAAGATTTAAATCAGATGGGACTTCTGCAGTCACAGTGTCTCCAGTCACAACTCCTGCTCAGAGCAGAGAAGCCTGTGAAGTTAAATCAGGTTGTTTGGGGCTCTCAAATTGACTCATCCCATCACTGCATGCTGCCCCAGTGCCATATCACTCTCAAGGGGATAAAGGGGAAAAAGCCCTTTCTTTAAGCCAAATCATATAAATTAACTAAGCGGTTTTACTAAAAAACAAAAAAAGACATGGCTACCCAGGGTATGTTTACATGATAAGCTCAACGTGCTCCTCAACCCTCCCATGAGTCAAACACATTGGGTTACTGCATTGTATTACAAAAGTTAGATGACAAATGTTAAAGCCTCTAGAGGAGCTGTGGCTAAAACAGAACTCACACTCTGAACCTCTGTGACTCTTTGCCAGTCTACAGCTTTCTGCAGTACCCTGCTGCAGAAACTTAAAGAGGTCAGGGCTGAACTTCAGAGAGGGAACATTCATTTGTGGAAGGTAAATTTACACAGAAAAGCAGTTCCCCTGTATTTGTTACTATCTAAAATCATAGAATCCTTAGAGTTGGAAGGGATCTCTGAAGGCGATCAAGTCCAACTCCCCTGCAATGCACAGGAACAGCACAGCTAGATCAGGTTGCCCAGGGCCTGACCCAGCCTTGCCTTGAAAGTCTCCAGGGATGAGGCATCAACCACATCACTGGGCAACCTGCTGCATGCCTCACCAACCTCACTGTAAAATATCTTCTCCTTATATCCAACATAAACCTACTCTCTTTGTGCTTGAAACCATATCCCCTTGTTCTATCACCACAGACCCCATTGAAGAGTCTTCTTTCTTGTACCTCCCCTGTAGATACTTGAAAAGCTGCTATCACATCACTTCACAGCCTTCTCTTCTCCAGGCTGGAAAGCCCCTTAGAAAGTCTTATGAATGATCCAGGCCTCCAACTTCAAATTCTAGAAACTTCCTAGAATTTTTTATATTGTCTCTCTTAAGTTTCACAAATAGGAACAATTTTCTTATCTAATAACAAATTAAAAGAACCAATTTGGAAAAAAGTGAGGAGGTACACTATGTAATTTTAGCTAACCTACATCAGCCAAACTGTTTGAAGATAGCAACTTCACAAAAACAGGAGTCCCAGAGACTCTTGCTTCTTGATAATTTATTAATGAGCTCAACTAAACTCATCCACGTCAGCCAAGTATAATGCTGCCATCACCAACTGCTTTCCATTGAATTGCCTGGGAAGTACACAGCTTTAAGGTACCATAAACTCTATCATAGTACACACTTGAAAACTGAAAGCAAATTTGAGAATTGCACTGTGTGCTCGCAGAGATAGAGCCTGGGGTTTCATGGTGCACACTTAAAGAATTTTCATTATATTGCTGATTTTATCAAGACTTACCAAATCTCTATTTATCATGTTACCAAACGCTACTAGTTAAGTAAATAGCTCAATAGCACTTACAGTCATTTTACTAAATATTCATTTTCTTTTAAGTGGCAGACTTGAGAAAAGCAAGATGCTCAAAAACAAAAGGATCCCATAGTCAGAGAAAACACAAGTTTATACACAGATACCACTTTCTTCAACTTATCTACACCAGATTGCTGCTGAAGTGCCCCCTGTTCTATCATTCCTCGTGCTGCAGGAAATAAAGAATCATATGGGAGGCTTAAATACTGGATAGTGAGAGGATACCACTTTGGAATCATATATCTTGAAAATAATATGTGCTACTATGTGTCTCTTAGAAAAATCATCTGTGAAGTTTTCTTTAAACTGTCTCTGGCTTTTTTTCAATATTTGCTGTTTGCAGAGACAGAAATGCATTATACCTGCCACAAAACTCAGACTCAGACAATCTAGAAAGATTTATGGTGTTCCATTAAGGCAGCTATATTCATTTATCACAGTACCAATTTTCCAATGCACCGCTGTATATTTTTGCTGGCAGTGCTCCTTTTCTTTTACTTACCCCTCTATAGGTATCCTCAGGAGATTTATTATAGTTCCAGAAACGAAGCCCTGCAATGCTTTCACTTTTATCAAAATGGATTGTGAGCAGATGATTTTCTCCAAAAGAGAAAGGAATGAGCCACATATGGTCATCCTCAGCTGTAATATTAGTCCCATCTATTAACCTACAAGGAGAAAAATCCATTAGTGACAGCAAGGAAAAGCCTGCTTTTCTCATGAAAACAGGTGTTTTACTAGGTGTCAATTTTCTTCTTATTTCCACTTACCAATTCCATTATTATACCTATGTGCGTGCAACTAAAAAGCATATTAAACATGAAAAGTAATACAGAACTGTTGAATTAAAGATGGAGTGGCTGGGGGGAACAACATTTCCTTTAGTTGGTTCTGTTTGAAGAAAAACAGAAAAATCCTTTGGTTTTCTTCCCTGAGCAAACAAGCAGAGAAAAGCTCACTTGGTACCCCTGTACCAAAATTACTAGAGGCAAAATTCTCAGTCCCAGACATTTTATAACTTATTAATATAGACCCATGCCTAAACTAGTTTGTCTGGCGGTGGACAGCATATTACTATACAAATGCAGCTACACTGAGCATGACTGAGATGGTAGCCAGGCAGCCCAGAGATGGAGCAGTTTGTTCACATCCTTTATCATGCTCCACTGCACGAACACTGCATGTTCCACTGCAGGAACAGCCCTTTTTTTCCCCCACCATTCTACAATATGACAACATCTTCTCATAACAGCAGACTTCAGACTGACTAGATAAACCCAATTCCATTATTCCCCCATTTTAGAATTCTGACTTCTATCACAAAGTATGATACACAAAGGATAAAGGAGAAGATGATTCAATTGCCCCACTGTCGTTACTTTTGTACACTGCCCTGTGTGCATACTGTTTTAAAGTGTAATAGAAGAATGAGTACCAGATTTGGCAGTTTCTTAAAGAAATAGATACGAATAATGAGTCTTTCACAAAGGAATTGATTAGGGAGTCCATAAGGAAGAGACAAAACTTGACTTAGTCCGGAACAGTCAATACTACACAGGACCCATTCCAAACACTACAGTCAGAGAGCACTGAAGTGCTCAACATGCTTACAGAAATATCAAAAGCCAAAAAAAGATTAAGCCCTTATGTCTTATGCTCAAAAAGGCTCTCAAGTAAAAACAAAGTCTGGCAAAAAAAAAGGCAAGAAAGCAACAGAGTAAAATCATTACATGTAGCAGAAAGAATATTATGGATGTCATATTGGAAACATACAACAAATCTATCTCACTGAGAAAGACATAAAAGGACTTAAAAATTAAAAAAAAAAATCAAAATAGAAGCCAGCCTGGCTCAGTGGCATGATAAAGAAAGTTATTACAAGTCATCTTTCACCAAAAGTCATGACCAAACAAACTAAATCAATAGGATCATAAACTCTAGAAGGCTAAATGTATACGCACATGCCAAAAAAGAATATGTAGGCTAGCAAGCAAAAGGCACCATAAATAAAATCCAAACATACAAGGAGCCAAAAGCCTGCCAGAAATTCTGTAGGATCAACAGATGACTGGACTGTAAAAGGAGCACCAGAGAAGACACCAAAAGAAAAGTTAAATGAATTCTTTGCATCTGGGTCCATCAAAGCCACTCCAGACTCCACCACCAGAGCTTTCTCATCATGGAGGCTCTCACAGGAAGATCTCTTTGATCTTGATGCCCACAGAAGAGATTTTCCATACATTTCATAATTTGAGGAAGCATATTTGCCAATGCATAAAACTTCATTAAAATTATAAAAAAAGCTGCAGAATTAGAAAGCAGCACCTATACTTGCAATTCTCCAATACATTCTCACTCTTCACTAATTAGAAAGTTTTCCTTGCAATTATCCAGAAATGCAGCATAAACATTACTGCATATGCACAGACAGATGTTACAGAACACACAAAAGAAAACATCTGCAGATATTGTAATTCTACCTATTCTATCCCTTTCACTACTTACTTTTCTAATGTTCTAGAATCTCCTGTATACTCTGGAAGATCATTTAAGTCTTGGGGTGAAGCAGAAATCTGTTCTGTACTTATTTTTAATGCTTGGCCATTCTTTCCTATCACTTCCAGTCCGGTCAGTCCAAGGTAATGAGGATCTCCCCAGGTCATGGTAAAATTCAGTTGCAGGCCTATATAAAAGAATATACATACAATATACACATATAAATACTTGCATACTAGTTTAAAGTGTGGGGCCAAGCCTCCAAAACTGAGTAATCAGTATCAACAAGACAACACTTTCACTGGTACAGCAATGATACAGAGCAGATAAAAAGAAACCAAAAAGCAGAACAATACAACACTGCTACTTACAAATCCACATCTCAAACACTTCAAAAGCTGCTCTTCATGCCATGAGTTAATACAGTATACCTCACAAGAATATGGATAAAAGCACAGTAAAATGCTGTAGTGTTTACCTACATTGTTGGGGGCAGAAAGCTTCTCTTATCAGTCCTAAGTGAGCCAGCAACCTAGCAATTTGTTCTGAGTGGGGTCTGTCACTGCCATTAGCAGCACTATTGGATCTACTTAGTGCATTAGTGGGTCACAGAGTGGAGACTAAGTCCAACTGCTCATACTCTGGCACAAACAACAGCTCATAGTCTGCATCTGAACCCACTTAATTCAAGGATCAGACTCAATTAGGACTGGCCAGCCACATGACCTCACTATCCTAAATAAAGCAAATAGAGTGTGGTAGATAATACGTGTATGACTGTTTTCTAGTGATCAACTATATTATATATTCATGGCTGCCTACTGGCCAAGAGTTTGAATTCAAGCCAGAACTCCTTCCATTCTGTACT
Source organism: Gallus gallus (assembly GCF_016699485.2). Lineage (NCBI taxonomy): Eukaryota > Metazoa > Chordata > Aves > Galliformes > Phasianidae > Gallus > Gallus gallus. The sequence goes on from NC_052545.1 coordinate 11,919,226, forward strand.
CTGTATTGTCCAATCAATTACTATTTTCTATCACACAACTTCTAATGAGCTAAATATTTATTCTATACTCCATATATATACTACATATGTGCAGTTCCCAAGAATTAGCACCACGTGTATTTTATTTAAATAACTGTATATCCTGCATTTGGATAGTTCCAGCTTTGTTTGCCTACCTCCACATAATAGTGCAGTAACTCGTAAATCTGTGTTAGACCTTTAGTAGGCTGCTGACATCTTGTTCACTTGTAACTATACTGCTCCCAATCAACCATGTTATCAAGTGTTTCATTACTCAGATTGCAGAGTGACAGTAATTCAATAATACATTTAAGTAGTGACATGACAGATATTGAGATTATGCAGAAACAGAGAAGACCTATTAGTCTGAAGGCTATCCATTATCTTTTGCCATCTAGGTGACCATGTGAACTTATCTAAATTCAGTCTCTCATAAATCCCATGAGTAGATTGCTTAGAGGACAACAATTCACATTTACACTGAAAGAAGAGATGCAGTTAGTGCATTAAATACAATAGTAAACCACATGTCCAAACTGTACACTCAGAAGCATTTTAATGGCACAGCACCACTGAAAAACAGCATTGCTGATTCCCCTGCATTTCCAGAAGTTAAATAAGAAATACTGCACCAACACAAAATTTTATCTTCAGGCCCACCTGTTTCACAGTTTCCAAGAAATATAAAGAGCATATACAGATACGACAAGCACCATTCCAGTCTGATCGGGTTCCATAAAAATTCACCACTGTAAATTTAAAATGTTTATTTAATGCATTAAATGTAGCCCAGAAAGAATCAAGTTGGACAATGTCGAATGAAGCACCGATAGTCATGATGCACTGTAAAACAAACAGCATTAGAGCTGTTAAGCCATCCAGCCCAATTACCTATAAATAGCAGTAGCAATTTGCATGAGACTAAGTACACATAAATTCACTCGGGTGTTGAGATCTCTTTATATTTGCAAGGACGCTAAGAAATAAATAGTTCTATTAACTGACAAGCTTGGAACCATGGCTACATCGATATTAGCTACTATTCCCAAGGCCATTTCTTATTATAGAAATACGCAACAGTTCTCAGGCAAAAATATTCAGAGATATTAGATAAAACTCCTGCCCATTAGATCAGGTCTCCCAGGAGCCATCCAGTGAAGATGTAGATGACTCCAGGCCATCAGATCTCAAAAACTCTATCAATCCCAGACTACCCTCAGGGTGAAAAAGAAGCTTCCCTTTAACCACAGTTGGGTTTTTCTCCAGCTCTTTCCCTGCAAGAACTCAGTGGGAATCAGGACTTCTTTGTTTGGTAGAGACAAGCTAACCCAATGAGTTGGTTAACGATATCTTCTTAGTATGAGAGACTGCATCTGCTGAGCTCTGAATTGCATCCTATCATCTTCACCCACTTTGAGAAATGGGAGGAGAGGAAAGCATCTGAAGTTCACAGAAATGTAAACTGATGACAGACATGTTCATCCATAGCTTATAGATGGATATACTTCATAGATTATAGGAATAGTCCATAGATACATGGCTAAATAACAGTATTGTGTGTATTTACAGAGAATACATCACAGGTTGCCAAATGTCTTATACAAGCCATGCCCAACAAGCAAATCTCTCCTCTGCTGGGTCAAAGGAGCAGGAATTGGTACTTCAGGGCCATTCAGAGGCTCTCTGAAAAATAATGCAAAGTCCAAGAAAGGACAGGGTTTTTTTTTTTTAACAGTATCAATAAACCAGATACTTTCAGTACACATGCAACATTCTGGTCTAGTTTCACTCTAGGGTTTCTATTGTCAATCTGATTTGAGAAAATCAGTCTAAATAAATATGTAGGATTGGAAGAGAATTACTTGGTAATGGACACAGCTACCACAAATCCCATTCAAGAACTAGGCAAATGGCTAGTGTTATTTTCTAAGATTAAATGCCATCTGTTACAATATAGTGTTCTAGATTCCACAGTAAGAAAAAAAAATCTGTGCCTTAAACACTCAATTACGCTTCTGTGTTGCAGACCTGACATCTGCCACAAAGGTCTGTGCAAATGACAAATCAGATGCTCCTCGATAACATTAGTGGGGGTAGGGAGCAGCGTATGCAAAAAGTGAAAAAGAACAAACTTACACTTTCCAGTAAATATCCCAGGTTCCTTGGGTGTACAAGCAGAGAGAGAATCGAGCAGAACTACCTGCTTCTGAACCTAAAAAACAAACCAAGAGGTGCAATGAACATGCAGATCACATACATTCCAGAGACATGTTGCCTATGAAATATATTTTTCTTTGTTCACGTAGGATTTTTTGTTAGAGCATATGGGAATGTTAAATAGGAGACTCCCTAAGGTGGGCTGATTTTTCCTGGAGAGAATGAAATCATTAAGGCACTCTTTCTTACCTGCAGACTGTCATTAGCAAATGACGTGGCATTTCCAATATGTTGCAGGAGTGTCACAGAGACAAGAATTGCAGATGGAAGTTAAGCCCTCACAGACTGCCATCACACAATTTCAGTCTCTCCAAGAACACAACATACTGCAACACACAATCCACAAATGATGGAAAGATGGAAAACAACACTGCTACTGAGGGCACCATCTCACAAAACACTGACTCCATCTGGTAATTAAAATTTCAAACTCTCCTGAATATCAAGATCTGTAGACTTAGAAAAGTTACTGGTTTTACTGAGCCTTCCCTTGCAGATCATACAAGGTAGCTTATCACCTCTTTTCTCCCTGTTCTTCATTTCTTGGCCACACAGTTCCCTCCATTCCATTACCATCCACTATCTTTTCTTTCAGATTTAGCCTAATTTTCTACTATTTCAACACTCCTTGTAAACACTGACCTACCCATGTTCTTAGATCCTTACAGTAGAATAAAATATCATCACTGTATGGGAGTTACTGGATAAGAAGTAAAAAGTAGAAATCATTACCAAGCTCCTAAACATGACCATTCTGAAATGGTTCCCTTAAATGAAATCATGGGTAAGGAGATAAAAGACAGATGACCATGGATAATACTGACAATAATGTAAGATGCTTTGCTGTAGTCAATGCAGTAAAACACTTTCTCATCTACTGAAGATGTAACAACTGTAAAGGGTTAATGATCAATAGGCAGAGACGGATCAAATCCAATATTAGCTGGAATGATAATGTTATGCTGGGGAAGACAAATTATCTAGTAGATTCGTATCATTCTGATACTGTACACATCCAGAAAATCTTGATGGTCCAAGCATATACTGAATGACAGAGAGATCAGTGGTTCATTTGCAATAGCTATTGCTACTCCATTGCTGATACACCATGTTTCAGAGTTAAAAAAGGAGTAAGAAAAGCATCACAGATGGGCAATAAAAAGAGAAGCAGATGATTTAAATAAGGACTGAGGAGTCCTCACCTAAGCTTCTGTAATGAAAGAGGTCCTGGGTGAATGCTAACAACGAACAAGTGATCAATAAATGAAAGGTGAACCTCAATTTGTGTTGGTGAAATCCTGCATTACACAAAGTGCCCAAACAGTTTAAGGTACTGCAAGTGAAGATGGAAACAGAGTTACTGATGCCACCATTAACTAGCTCCAGAAGAGTCAAAGGGTTACAGTTACTGACTCGAGACAGCAAGACCAAATTCCCCTGTCAGAGCATTTCCCTATGTCATGTAAGCCACCAGAATAGGTCAAGATAGAGCACACAGGCCTGCAAACAGCACAAGGCTCATTAGGAAACACATACCAGGAGTACTTTAACTGAACCAGCTGGAATTTTGAATCAGTTTTGGATCTCCTCACAGCTGTGCAAGACTGTCCCACTGAAATATGTCCTCATTAAAGAAAGAACAGGTGCTCATCAACATCCCAAGAAGATAGAAAGCAGTTCAAAGACTACACCATACCACTTAAAGCTGAAAATCAAGCAGGACTGTTGCACAGTCACTGGGCCATTACGATGCGTTGAGGCAAGACTGCAGTGCATGAAAACTACAGCCCTCTTCCAGCAGTAAAATATCTACTCTACGGAATAGAAGGGAACACCTTAATGCTGCAAAAGGGATACAGATTTGTGAAGATGCTAGTTAGAAAAGAAAAGAGGAAAAAATAAAGGAGAATTTGGGAAGATATAAAATGACATAATGCTGGATCCTATCCCACCTCAGGTATTTCATTTGAGGGGAAAGATATAAGCAAGCACATACTGTCTGTGGAAAATAGGGGAAAAAAAATCCTTGGAGTGATGAGGAACAGAGCTACTCATTACACGAATAAATGTATGGTAAAAATCACTGACAGTGGTATAAATCCTCAGGACTACCTAAATCAAAAAAAAGAAACCTCTGTACTCTCTGCTCAAGTAAGTAGAAAATACATATTTACACGATCCCGTAAAGCCTTCCTGGTAGTCTCATTAACCAGAGAAAGCAAACTGCGGAAGAACCTCTGGGCTTAAAAAATTCCCATGAATTATTAAGCTGATGAAAAAAATCTTCAAAACACAGATAGCTTTATTAGTTCTTCTACAGAGCTTTACACCACCACAGAAATCAGTGCCTCCTATTTCCATATCACATTTCAGAAAGGCACAGTTATAAGAGTTCCGAATGCAGAGATCCCTACCTGTTGATCCTCTGTTCTTAACCCTGCTTGCGTAAAAGGTCTTTCATCTCCATCCCCATCAGCAGTTGTTGGCCTCTTTAGCTCTTCTTCATATCTCAGAGAGCTGGCATTCTCCATTTCTCCATCATATGTCTCATCATAGCAGTATATAGCTTCAAGAATATCATCATCGGTACTGAACAGTATCGTATCCCCAAAGTGCTCTGGAGCTGAAGGCAACATACGGAATTAAGTTGAGAAGCTTTGTAGAAAAATATTTAGGGTACTAAAAAATGCTATTCAGTCCTTTACATTTAATCTACAGTGGCAGTTAAAGATAATATAGGGGGAATAGGTACTGACTACTGATAGAATTATGTCCAATTTCAACCTTAATTGCCTAGCAGTCAAACCTTGAAGACCCAGTCAAATTTAAGTACATATAAAAGATGAGAAAAAAGCTTCTTAGCGCCTCCTCCAAAATATCATATCTGTGAAAACTAAAAACCTGCAACTTATAAATATCTAGTGACTATCTGAGGTTACTGAAATATGATCTTGTTTATAAGATATCATTATGAATAAAAATTAGCTCCATATGCTACTAAAATTCATAATATCATTAGAAAATGCATCAGACAGTTTTGCATTACATTTTGAAATTAAAAGGAATCAGTACTATATAAAAGTCCCAAACTGCATAGAAGAGGAAAGAGATAACAAACAAGATAAATCTATTTGTTTATATTGTACTGCTGCTTCCCCAAAGTAAGAAAGAAATGATAGCATACCTCCAGACAAGGTTCCTGAAGCTTTAGCAATTTCTCCTTTAAAGATGCACTGTTCATCTAACATCATTATAATGTCTTTCACACCCCTAAAAGAGTGTATGCGAGATTTGTTATAATTCCAAATCCTAATCATAGCTACTTGACAGGGATTCACAAAGTCAATAAAGATAAAGTGAGGTTTTCCAGGGGTAAATGGCGCTAGCCAGAGATGCATATCATCCTGCGTCAGATTAACCCCATCAATTAGATTGGTTATTACTCTGGGATCTTTGCCATAAGCTGGTAGAATATTTATATCAGGTGGTTCAGCTGTTATTTTTGAAATCTGAACAGGCTCTCCTTTAGAACTGAAAACTTCAATTCCATTAAGACCAACATAATGTCTGTCTCCCCATGTTGTTCGAATGTCTATTACTAAGCGCTGCCCATAAGGTAAAACGGGTATTTTAAAATCATTTCCATCATGTGCCTCCACAGAATTCTCTTCTTCTCGCCGTTTTGGTAGTGTTTGTACTCCCTCTTTTCTCAGGGGATGACATTCTCCAGGCCGGCTGATTTTCTGCTGATGGAGAAACTCATCGAAGATATCCCCTTGAAAATCCATGTTAGAGATTCGGCCACGATGGGAGTAATTAAACTTTACCAAGGAGTTCCAGGACTCCTGCAGAGTGTGTTCTTGTTCATTGTGCCACTTTGCTCTAGAGGTGCCAACTTCCTTGATAGCCAAGTCCTCATCTGAAAATAACATTACATACGCATTTAACATACTGACACAACTGGAAACAAACCACTACAATGGATGTTCCAAAACTATGCAGGTCACATTCGTGTTCCCCTGACTATAAAATTCTGTTATATTAGCACTTTTATATAGCCTCTGTGTTATAAAGGCTATATCTCACAACTTCTCTTTCCATTTAGACATAATGAAAATAATCACTTTAATATTAAAGAGCAACATGCAGCAATAAACAAAACTACAGTTTTAGACTTGCAATTCTTGACTCAACGCTTAAAGAAGTTCATCATTATGCAAATCTCATAATTTAAGACCTTGGGCAAAACCCTTGGAAACAAGTCCCAGTGATACTCATTGGGTAAGTATCAAAACGTACCATCTGTCTGCATTTCTGCACAAGGTCTGTCAAGCAGTCGGACACAGCTAAACTGCTTAAGTTCCTAAAGCATTACAGAGGAAATCTAGTGCTTCCTTTTTCAGCAAAATAGGAAGAAATAAGAAGGTCCATTCCATGGAGGGGATGAACCACCAGGAAGGGGTCAGAGAAGCACAATGAAAAACAGAAACAGAATTATTCATACAATGACTGGAGGAAGACAACTCCTCTGCTCCAGATGCAAGCTTGAATGTTGATGGAAATCAGAATTCTTACACGTGTAACACTTGAACATAACTTTACGAAGTATCAATCCAGCACCTCAGGTACAGTATCAATACAATATCAATACAGCCTTGATATTCAAAGCTAAAAATACATTTGAGGAACCCTCAGAATGATGGCTGGAGAGATACAAACTTAAAGCATGCTTTTTAGCAGGACTGACAAAAGAAAGCATAAACGCTGCTTGAACTTAGCATGGTAGCTTCTACACATTTAGCATCAGATGTGCACAACTGCAGGTCCTTTTCTCTTCAGCTCTTGCCACCATCCTCTATAGTCTACCTTTAACTGCAGTTTCTGCTGCCACCATCCTGCACAACAGAGGTCTACCATACAGGTTTCCTCTATCTCGGCCACCCAAGCCATTACACCTGTATTAGCCATCCTCACTGCTGAGCACTATTTAAAAACAAGAGAAAGAAGAAGGAAAGAGCTCAATGAAGGAAAGGTAAGGACAGCAATTAGGAAGAGGAAAAAAGAGGAAAAACGATATAAGAGAGAAGGATGAGAAAGAGAAGAGACTACAAAATGAACTAACTACATTTGCTCTACTTCTGCTAGGTACAGTAAAATACTCTGACTCTATTCTGAACACAGAAGAGACTGTGGGAAAGGCAGAACAGTTTGGGCCAATTCTCACATCCAGCAAAAGGAAGATACAGAGTGCAAAGGTGGTCTAAAGAGAACTGTTAAACCAACAGCGCTCAAAGCAACTACAAACAATCAGCAAGAGGGAAAGAATCCTCAGCCACGTGCACAAAAGGAAAGGTGGTGAGAAAAGGCATAGGTTCAGCATTCAGTGAGGATGAGGTGAGCACTGCAATCCACACACTTAAGACCAAATGCTTTTCTCACTTCAACAACAGTAAGATGCAGATGGGACATAACCATGAATCTCATGGGAACATGGGGAGGGGGCAGCACAGAGGAGCTATGTAGGAGCACTGCTCTCCTTGTGACCCCCCCCATGGAGCTGCTTAATTTCCACCTCAGCACAATTAAGAGCAGACAATTATGATTTTCAATAAAGTTGTCATTTGTGTATTTTCAAATGAAGAAAAGCAAATGTAGTACTGAACAATTACAGGCCCATGGGCTAGATTTCAGTTCTGTATAAGGTCCTTGAGTGTGTAGTAAAACAAATGGTTTTCAAGAATAAATGCCAATTGCAATAAAATGCAAAATAATGTTTTCCCAGAAGACTTCTTAAGACTAATTTTTAACTTCGTTTTTGGAATCACAGGGAAAGAGGCAATGTTCCTAATCTGTCTATGGCCAATAATCATTTACACAGGGGACAAGTGAGATAAAAATAAGAATTCAAAAGCAGATGGGAAACTACCTGAAAGAGCATTGTGTTCCATATGCATAAGCATGAAAGTCTGGACACCAACCTGGCCACTCTCCCCCATCCCACAAGTGAAATACAAATAGGAAGCAAATTTCAGAGAGTGACTGCAGAGAAGAGCAGTCATTTGCAAATCACTTTGTTGTTGAAATCTATACCTGTACACATTCTCCTGGGGTGGGTGATCACAAACAGTGCTTCCAAGATTCTCAGAATTTAAAAGAAGATACCGTATATTTCTTTACCACTTTAAAAATCGCAAAGCTTGAAAATTTCAGGATAGGGAAGCATAGAAGTGTATTTGATATCCATTGGCTTTTCCTGGTTTTGATTTTTTTCTTTTGTTTTCTTCTTTTTAAAGGTTAAGTACTGCAAGCACGGCAGAGATTACACCTTCTCCAAGAGTTCAATAGGAGTGATTTTCAATGGGAGGTTAATAGGTTTGTTAGCTATATTAAAGAGCAACACCAGGAAAAGAGGAGTTCTGAAAAGAAAGCAGAGGTCAATGGCTGAAGATTTACAGCGTCTACCATTCCTTTCAGCATCTATCATATATTGCTTTTATTGGAGCCTTGTGAACAAGTCACAGTATTCCTGCCATCAACTTTGATAAAGAATATCCACTTGCATATGTCAGACATCTAATCTTCTGCATGCCCGATTGTGTGATGGACGCCATCCAAAGGAGTCCAGAAATAATCCCACTAACGTGCATCTCCCCTGTGAGCTTTGGACGAGTGCCTTCAATCACCAAATCTCGTGTCCTACTTCTGCCAGCAACACACACCATGCACTGCCTCTCAGAACTTCAGTAAACTACGTTCTGGGGGCAACACAAGCTTGAAAACAACATCTTTCCTCTTCCCTCCTCCGTTGTATTAATCTCATGCCTATTCCCTGCAGCTAAAAATAGCAATCATATTTCCATGCTGCAATCACACGCTTCATTTCCCAAATCATTTTAAATGCTCTCTTCTGTTCCACTTTGCAATCAACTTTCCTGAAAACGGATGATCAGAACAGCAGTTTTCCAACTGAAGTCTCACAAGTGCCTGTGCTGAGATATTAACATTTCCCTAACTATCAGAAAAGCCTCTGCTGATACATCCTTCGAGTGCCTCGCTATAATCATGCCTGCGTCACACCAGCACTTCACAGTCAATCTGTGATCAGCTACTCAGCCAGGATCCTTCTCTTCCTCAATCATTTGCAATTGATGATTACTCAGCTTACAACTTAATTCTCTATTAGTCCCCAAGTGACCTTGCAAGCAGTACTTCTGCACTGCATTCCACTCCTATTACTCCAGTCCTCAAGTTGCTGTGCAGTTCTTCAATCCTCTCAACTCATAACACCCCAAATTATGTTATTCGCAAATTTTATCAACATACTTTTATCATTTGCTTTGCACACTGAAGCAGTTACTGTTGCTATAAAAACATACATTTTTATCTTCAGTAACTCAAGCCAAGTGTGCCTGGATGTGCTATTTCTAATTTCCGTTTTCTCTCATTATTCCTCATTTAATGACCAAAGAAGAGCTGTGATGTTGCATATGGGTGCGTGTAGCAATCCCCCTGTTGCACGCTTCTGTTGGGAAACTGAAGTTCCCATAGCCCTGTAGAAGTTGAAATTCATCACTCTTCAGGAAACATGTAAAGCCATTTCACTATTGTTAATGCTCCCTGAAAATGACTTTGCCCTGCACGTACGGTACAGGGAACAAAAGTTGCAAGAAGCGATTTTCCCCAGCAACAACCACCTATTGAGAGTTTTCTTGTCACTTTTTTCCTGCTAAGAGTTCTAAGTAGTAGATAACTAAAGCTACAGTGGGCAAAATTAGAGGATACCCTAACAAGAAACATGATAGTTAACATCATAACTCCTAAATTGTTACCATTTTTCTAACTGAAATAAATTCCTAGGGTGAGATTTATTTACGATTTCTGTAATGAAGGCAAATACTTAAATTCAAACTCTCTCTAGTTAAAAGTCAAAAGTTAAGCTGAAGTTGCTGTAAGGTCACTGTATTGTTCCTCAGTATTAGTTTTCCACTTAATTTAGGCATGCATCAAAGCAAAGGTTAAAAGAGAACATAATAGAGTGAGAGGGGCTTTCTATGCCATCTTGTGATACAGACAAATCTTTTGCTTTTAATGCAGGGAAATCTCTCATTCTATATTGTTACTGATCCTCTGTTAAATTATATATTTTAAGCGTTTCCATTACAAGTAGGTTTTAACTCCTTAACTTAATGCAAGATCTTCTTTAAAGGATATACAAAAGAAAATATATTCTAGAATTAGATGAATAGCACAGTAACAAAGAAATGAGAGAGATTTAGGCCTATCAGGTCTATCAAATATAGAGCTGCATTACATGGTTCATGGATTAGCCTATATATAGTATACTTGCTCGTGTCACAGAGAGGAAACTGAGAATCCAGGAACATAAGCTTGGTTAAAACACTGAGATTGATAACAACAACAAAAAGTGTTTTTTTTTTATTCCCTTCTTTAAATATGCACCTAAGCAAAACTGCAAATGCAGAAAGCTGCAGCTCTTTCTTTGGAAAGGCAGCTAAAAGAAAAATAACCTGCTCCCATGGGAAAACATAACATGTTCCTAGCAAAACATTTTACCTTCTTTCAATATGCTAAAGTGGGAGTACTGCACGCAGTTTCAAGTAAACTTAATGGAACAAGTCCATACCAGGGCCACAAAGATGATTAAGGGACCAAAGCACCCTTCCTATGAGGATATGCTGAGAGAGCTGGGAATCTTCAGCCCAGAGAAGAGAAAGCTCAGGGGCATTTTATTGATGTGTATAAATACCTTGTGGAAGTTAATGAACATGATGGAGCCAGGTTCTCTTCAGCAACAGAACATGAGGCAGTGGACACAAATTAAAAACCACAAAACTCAATGTTAAAACAGGAAAGTGCCTTTACAGTGAGAGTAGTCAAACACTGAACCACCGTCAGTTTGGATAATGTTTTACCTCACTGTTTAAGCAAGGGAGTTGACAAGATGATGTCAAGAGGTATCTTCCAACCAAAATGATTTTGTGCTTCTCCAAAGTGAAAAAAATATCAGCCCTTACACTAAGGTTGCTATTATGACCTCTTACCTTTGAGTGTTGAATCATCTCTAAGATTCATGGTGTTTAATCCCTGCTTTTTTACACTTCTCCTTCCACTTGTCGGGTACTCCATGCTGCAGCCATGCTTGTTAGAACGTTGCTCTGAAACATCTAAGTCAACATCACTGTCCTTTCTGGTCAGCATTTGTGATCTCACATCTCCATTTGCATTTCTACTACTCGATCTTCCCAGCTCACTTCTGTGACACTTGGCATCTTCATTAGTCAGATCAGGGAAGTTCTTCGTGATTATATCTGAGTGTGTTTGAAATTTCAAGCCTAAACAATGTTCTGAAGCAAGCCAGGGAGGCTTCTGCTTACCAGAACTATCTTGAGGATTCTCTCTTCCTTGGGACGATGAGTGTAACCAAGAAGGAATTGCACCTGCAGAATCAGACAATTTTCTTCCTGTTAGCTTTTCCATTTGCCCACTCAAAGGAAGTTCATCATCAAACTGATCATGATCAATAACTTCTACTGCCACACTTTCTTTCGTATCTTCTATACAAACGTGAGACGGTAACACTTCTAGATCATCCTCTAACTCAGATAAGTTTTCCTTAGTCAAGCTGACTGAGTTCACCTTATCCTCAAGATTTTCTTCTGGCAGAGATTTTGAGCTTACTGATGTATGGTTTGTCTGTAAACATTCAAAATGCAGATCCACTTCCTCGCCCGTCACTGCAGTTGCATTTACTTCTTTACTTCCATGTGAAGAACGGGTTATACCCTGCTTGCATTCTGTAAGGTCAATTGTAGTGCCATGGTCAGCAATCAGATCTCCACAGGCTCTTTCCAATTCACCATCAAATACAAGGTTCTCATCAACATATAACTTCACCTTCTTTGCTCCAACATCAAGGTCCTGGAAAAATAAAGGTATGGAGATCAAATAAACTGTTCCAATGTTAGACATCACTGTTCTGGAACTCTGACAAAGAGATGAAAGCAATAAAAAGCTCATATCAGTAACATGCTTATAATCACTTCTTAAATGAAAAGCTCAAGTAAGTGAAAACTACTGTGAGATAGTTAAGAACGTATTAAAAAAGATCAACCATGCTGCTAGACACTACTACAAATTATTTTGGTGGACATCAAGGAAATAAACATGTTTAGAAAAGCTTGACCAAAGTCACCTAGATTAAATATAATTATTTTGGATCAAGATGTAAATTCCAGAGGTAGATTTTGTTTCAGCATCTTTAAGAATCACCACTTACTTCACATGTATGCTACAGGGTGAACAGTTACCCACAAAGACACTAGAGTTAAAGACTTAAAGAAATACAAGGGTAGAAAGGATATTAAAATTCTCATCCACCTATTAGCACTAAAGGAAGTATAATAACCAATACCTTAGCAAATAAATCTGTTTTTAATAGTTTTCAAATAAGACAACTTCAGGCCTGATAGCCTATTTAAACACTTAACTAGCCTTATAAATAAAAGGCCTTTATGTCAGACAGCTCTGCCACTCATTAAATCTCCACGTAATTGTTTTCTGTGGCACCCATTAAAAATCTGATTTTATTATTCAATTGAAGTTGGAATTAATATTCTCTCTGTTCTCCCCTTCTGAGCTTCGAGTTGCTTAGTGATCAGATGTGATGGGAAAGGTTGAAAGCTTAGGCTGGAAGACAAGTCCATTTCTCATAAGTAATTTCAACAAAAAGCCACCCTGCAAACACTTGAGACTTCATCTGAGGAAGCTTTTTTGTCCTTCTAGTAGTTCTGGAAGGAAAAGCGTCTCATAACTAGCAAGTAGATATGATCAGAGAGAAAAATAAGAGATTTGGTAAAAATAGTTTCAAGATTCTTCTTAACATTCCATCCCAGCTTGCATCTTCAGCCCTTACAGGGTGCCTGCTGGGGTAGTGCTTCCCACTGAAGCAACAGGGAGGGTATTCCTGGATACACCAGTAATGTTTGTGCAAAGCTGAAAACTTGAGGGGCTTTTCTGTGAATTACACCCAAAGAACGTTGCCTCTGCCTGAGTTCTCAAAGAAAAATGAAGAAGAAGGAGCAATAGAAAATAAATCAAAAACTATAAACTTAACTCTGCTGGAACAAAGCTCCAGATTAGGCAAGAACTGTAAAACTGGACTGGGATGCATTTTCTGTGCAAGGACTTGGGTGAAAAAGATCTCCAACTCAGGAGGATGGATATGAAATACAAACAAGCACTTGAAAGGTAAAATTATCCAGCTGGAGAGCAACTAAGATATTCATGCATTTAACTATTAATTCCATACACATTATCAAGACATACATACAAACTATGGCAGCTCTTAGGAAAACGGGTTTAATAGCATAAGGTAAATTTAATTTCAAGGCCACAGCAAGCATTTTTGTAATGTCTCAATATTTCAGATAAACTTGGGAAAAAACCTCCAAGAAAACAAAAAAAGGAGTGCTGTTACTTTTGTTCTGCTCTTGCAGGCTAAAACTGACCTCGTTTTCCACAGACCTCAATGGAAGTAAACGAAGGATGCAAGGTGAAGCATTCCCTGAGACTTACTTTGGAATGCACTAAATTGATGACAATGTCATCTGGCTTTTACAGCTTCCTTCAGACACATTCTTTTCTACTTCCCAAATCAAAATCTAAAGCTCAAATACTTTCAACAATACACAAGTACAGGCCTGAATTATCCTTCCACCCATTGTTTGAAGTACTACACAGACACCTCTTGCTTATGTGGTTTTTGAGGGAAGGGTGGCTAGAATGAGTACCCAAAAGCAGTACAAAATACAGCTCTAGATTTACATTAGCAGGAATAAAACACATCTAATTATGTTTTAGTTTTTATTACTTCTCAGACAAAATTTCCTCATGGAAAGTTAGAGAGTCAGGCAGAACTGATAATCGTGTAGTCCATGTGTATTGCAGGACTGCTACTGAAATCTGTGCTCCTAATGGATTTTACAGTTTGCTCTATAGAGGTATATTAAAAAAATCATTGCCTTGCAACATGCAAGTATGGTCATGTGTATTTCCCATATTACACTCAATAGGCTCAGTAACAAATTCATACTATTACCTCCAAAAACATCAGTCCCTTTCATGCCCTCTAACTGGGATGGAACATTCTGTAGTCCACATTTTAATAGAAAAAAGCTATTACAATTCCAGAAAATGAATATATATCAATTTATAGTAAACTTCTTTAAGCTGTTCATTCCACAGTCATTTCTGTATGTATAAATTACCATATGCTTATATAAGAACGTAGATGAGAAGAAAACCAGAGAGATAAAGCCTCTTATTGATAATCCAGAGCAGCAAATCCTCTTTGATCCAGTACCTGGGACTTTTTTCCCCTCAACGTTGCAGTGTACAAACAAGAATAATTTCCATGGTAACATTCAAACACACAAACAGGAGACCATCTGCCATCAGATGTCTCTCTAGTAACATTAGATTACTAGTTATTTTATGTACATGTAGTTAGTATACTTTTTAATTAAAACAATAAAACCAGAATTAATCAACATTCAGCCTGTTTATACGTATATACACAAGAAATCAAGGATTTTTTTTATATCGTGATAAAACAACTCCAAATGCTCAACACTAAAATGCACTTACCCTGACTCTTTATTTCTCACCACAGTAAAGCACTACCTTTAGAAGATGCAACCCTTTTATTAGGCTTGTAATACATACATAAACGCTAGCACTGCCTATGAAAATGGTAGCATTTACATTTCTACCTCTAACAATCAACAACAGAAGCAGAAATGTACGGTAGACATGGGCCCCTCCAAGCTCCGTATTTTATAAGAGAAATCATCTACTTATATTTCATACTTCAGAGTGAAGATCAAACTGAAGTTCGTACAGAAAAAGGAGAGCACGCATACAGAGGAGGTGAGAAAAGACTACTTACACTAGTTGTTGTGCTGTAATTCCAAATCTTGATCTTGGATACACCAAAGTCATGGGATCGGGTGGGATTGCGGATAACAAAGTAAAGTTGGATGGGCGGATAGAAAGGGCACATCCAAAGGGCGCCTTCCTTTCTCGTCTAAAAACACATACAAGCAGACTGTCACCAATACTCTTTCTTCTGAAGCAGGGTATTTTGATTAATTTACCACCCCACAGAAAAAAAATCAATTAGAAAAGTAATCATATAATAAAATCTGCTATATTAAAAGCAAAACCTTAACCTCATTTCCAAACAATAAATCTGACTCTCCTGCCTGTAAGACAGCTCACAATCTGACAATTAGATAAAGGTCAGCTGCTTGCCATCCCAGAGAGACATCTGCACGCTCACAAATGACAGGCAGTCTGCCATGCTTTGTAACTGCAGGGTCAATGCAAGCCCAGTTTATTTTAATCAAATTAATCAGCTTTGCGAGCGCTAAAGGGGATCACTGAACAGAATGGACACTGTCTAATCATTTTACAATTTCTTAAGAGTGCTTGTGCTTCTATCTTGCCATCTAACAAGGGAAATCTTATCAATTTTATTTCACCACCTCTATCTTCTGCGGTCTTTACAGACAACTAATTTCACTTGCAGATCTATTCCTTAGAGCTACGTTTAGAATTCGGGATAAAATAGAAGCTGTGAACACAGATTGTACATACAATTGGTTATGGTTGTTGTAGACACTTAAAAGTACTAAGTAAGCTCTGGACATTGCTAAAAAGTGCTGTCATTCACGTTTAGAAGAAAAAAGTAAAAGTATGTGGCAGCTCAGAGAGAGAGAAGAAAGGAGTTTAGGAAACAAAGCATTGAATATTAGTATACTTGACACCAAACATTAACTGACAGCAGAAATAAACGAGGGCAAAACATAAAGATGTACCTAAACAACATTTTGGTGATCTCAGATTAGTAGATACATTACTGCTCTTTCTATTTTCAAGCATCCACAGTACATACATACTCTATGTGTATGTGGAAGTGCTTAGGAATGAGTATACTTGTGTCAAAGATCCAACATCAGAACTTCAAGATACCTTGCTGAATCCATGCCCAGACTCAGACTGAGGAGGTGTCTCATGTTTTATCACATTATACATGATTTATCCCTGCTCTGGAGTTGCTGCCATTAAATGCAGTTAGCAACAAAAAACATCTATCCCAAAAGTCCTTTGAATCAACAGAGTGAAGGTGATATGCAGTAAGTATTCACTACATTTGCACTGCATCAAATGGCAAAAAAAGAGCAGGAACCTTTGATTTCTGGGAGATTGGTGTCTAAGACACAGCTTTGTATCATCACTGGAGCTATGCCCAATTCACAGAAAAGGAAGGGCTGAGCACTGAAGAGACAAGACATGAGTTCAACACTGAAGAAACATCATTGGTGCATACAGATATTTCTATTGCAGTCATTTGTTCTTGAGATTCTGAGGTCTGAAAGAGCTATACATACACAAATCCTAAGTCACACCAGCTTTCATTAGAATACTACCTCTGAAGTCCTGGGGAGACTTTTGAATGCTTTGTATCAAGCAGTCAGAGGACAGAGAATGTGCAGCGCAACTGAAATTACAGCTGTATAAAGGGCTCTGTAAATTAGCTAGTTTCTTCAGGGATTTCATTTGTAATTCGAAGTCCATTGTTTCTAGTTTGTAAGAGAACCTTATCTTACAATCTGACAAAAGAACTATGAAGTCATTTTCTTCCACCACACTACATGTTTTTCTTTCTCTTGTTGAAATCAATCTATCCATTCTTCCATGGTCCCTCTCTAAGTAAAAGCATAACAATGGAACAGGTGCAAAAGAAGTAAATTCCAGTCTTGAGTTTACTGAAACAAGAAGCTAGCAGTGATGCTTCTATACCTTCAGAGCACAAGAATTAATTTAACAGCAGACATACTGTAAAAATGTGAAATTCCCTATCCTTAAGGTTGTGATTTTTTTCCTGCAAATACTGTGATTACAGCAGTGTAAAAATGTGTCCCTTCACCCGAGACAATATCAAAGTATTAATACATAAGAAACAGTTAAACACATCTGTCTCCAGTTGCTCAGTTAACAAAGCCTAACAAATTCTTAACATTATAAAACATAACTGAATAGCAACATCTGGGACAAGAAAACTAGGTTTCAAAATGCAATCATGCAACCTAAGAAGAAACTCTGTGATGGAATATTAAACATTAAAAACAGAAGTTGTCATATCCAGGACTAAACTGTTGTCTTACATTTAAGTTCTTATTGACCAAGCAGCACAAATCCCCTGGGTAGTCAGCATTTCGAATGTCCACATCATGAGGAGACACAAATATCTTTTTGTTGTATAAATCAAAGAATTCCACCTCTCTCAAGCCAATGTTTAGTGGATTTCCCCAGTTAGAAAGAAGTTCCACAGTCACATAAATGGCATCGCATACTTCCACATTTGTCGTCATCTGGACCCAAGTGAAATACAGTATACACGTAAGTGACAACAATAGAATCTGCAGCAATATAAAAAGACTGTTAAGACTACAATGCTGTTGATTCAGAAGAAAAAAAAGCCTGTAAATTCAGAGCTATCTGGATATTTAATCATTCTGTATTCCACCAATTCTACCCCACACCAACTGAAAAACCTATAGGCAGGGTAAGAGAAGAGAACTTACCACCCCTCTTAGGTTTCATCCACCCCTTAGCCTAAGGAGAAAACAGCTTTGTCTTATTCCTTTGTAACTGATGAACAGAGGAAACTATTTTCTGCTTGCAAAATAATACGTGAACTGTGATTACAAACTGTACTATAAAATATAGGGATAAGAGTCCAAATAAGGAAGCATGGGAGAACTCAACTCTACTGTTCTACAGTTTTTGACTTATATTTTTCCAAGCGCTGCTCAATAAACACTTTCAGGGGCAATTCAAATAAATGCTAAGATACACCAGCCAAACTGTTCCATCTTCGATTTGAAAAAGTCAAACCACCATGCGGGTTTTTGTAAGCCAGCACAAGCTAACTGATATCTGTTGTCTTGGCTCCCACAGCATGTGAGAG
This sequence comes from Gallus gallus, assembly GCF_016699485.2. Taxonomy (NCBI): domain Eukaryota; kingdom Metazoa; phylum Chordata; class Aves; order Galliformes; family Phasianidae; genus Gallus; species Gallus gallus. Next base: position 11,937,518 of record NC_052545.1, read on the forward strand.
CCCAAAGGGCAGAAACAGCCACACAACTTTTACATCTCTTTGCCAATAAGCAGTCCAAGAGAATCAGACCACCAGGAAACAATTGGGAGAGAGAATTTGTACACATTAGGTCGCTCAAAGATCAACTTTTGCTGAAACATCTGGGCTTTCTTGCATATTAGATCACTCACCTTGATGATTAATAAAGGATCTTTATTCTTACTAAGAAATAAGAATCTGTTTTAATATGAAAATTCTCAGGTCTATTAAAAGCATGAATTAGAAGAGACCACTACACTAGAACAGGACTTCAACCAAAACAGCACCCAGTGCTGACATATTCTAGAAGGAGCCACCATCAGATAGCTATGGTTAATTAATCCAAAACATATTAGAGCTCAAGTAATATGATAAATATTAGCATGTTCTCATGAAGGACTCAGACAAGAATTAAATAGTCCAAAGAACCTACCAGTAAGACAGAGACTTGTTTTCTTACACTTTCAAGAGGGCTGTAATCTATGAGGGTGATAAATTCTCTTACCCTGTCACAGGGTAATGCTGATCATGCAATGCATTTGCATTTCCATAGTACTTGGAAGCAACAATTACAGTGCACTTATATACAGACCTTCTCTGTTAAAACATAATCTGCTTCCGATTTTTCATCAGATAGGAGTATTTCATTATCACAGGTAGAATTGCTCTCAGTCTCCTGAAGAAATTCCAGAAGTTCCTCCTCGTGTCTGAAACACATGTTCTTTTGTATATTGTTTCCTTTTAATTCTCACATTTTTAAGGAACAGTTTTGTTGATGTGAAGGTAAACAGATGACAGAATTAACCCATACACCCCATAGACCAACCTAGGTACCCCATGTTGAACAATAGCCGTCACAGCATTCCACCCCAGATAAACACTGTCTGGTTAAAAGACCATGCTCCAGTTCTCTGCTAGATATGAGGCAGTTTGAGAAAGTAATTCATAGTAATATGAACAGAGGTAATGCATAGATAATATAAACTATTGGCAGTTCCCTGATTAACAGCTACCGGTCCAAGGCTAGAGTCTTCTCCATGTTTTTGCCAATACTTGTCCTTGGGCATTTAAAGGCCATCAGATGAAGCGGTGCTCAGTATGGAAAAATATCCCCTTAGAAAGGAAGTTAGTCTTAAAGGAAATACATATACCTGTTTCCAGAAGTGTTCTCTACATCTTTTGTGACAGCAGTCTTCACCTGGGTTTTTTCTGAAGGTTCAACCATTGCAGAGAGAACAGGTGAAACAGAAAACTTCTTCTGTGTAAGAAAAAAAACAATGTTTCATTCACATTGTTCTCTATATACCAGTGAGTATCAGTCTGCACCTCCAGAACAGATGAGTTCAGGCTAACTTCTGGGCTCTGCTAACCTTAGTTAATCTGTAAATCTATACATAGAGTTAAAGCACATTCAGCAGAACTGGCCTTAATTTGCCATGAAAGGGCTGAGCTTGATCACCTACGAGGAACAAAGGCAACATAAAAGCATTCTGCAATGACTACATATGTATACAGAATATAACTGTACACACATTTATATACATTAAAATACACTATGTATGTGTACCACATATGTATGTTTTTTATACGTCTAAAATCTTATGTATTGGATAGGACGCAGAGTTGGCTAAAGCATTGGCACAGTTCTGCCTAGGCTTTCTCATTCAAAACATATTCAAAACAGCAATAACTCACAATCTCATGGAGCATCATTTTAGATTAGAACTGTAAACAGTCTTGAAAACTCTCAGAATTCAATTAGCTCCAAGGAGATATAAAACCATAAAATATCCCAGGATAGAATGGACCAATAAGGATCAACAAGGCCAACTCCTGGCTTCACACAGGTCTACCACACCCCCCCCCAAAATAAAAAAATCAGATCATAACCAGACCATTATGTATATGCACCTCTTTTTTCTTTCTAATGAAATGATGTTTAAACAGATTTTGAACCTATGAATGCTGTCCCAAAAAGATAGTTCTGCAAGCTTAACAATTTATGACTGAATTTCTTTATGTACTGTATTTCTGTTAAGAGGATAGAATTATGTCCAGTGTTTAGCAAGGACTGTCTGCACAAATCTGATTTTTTGACTTAAGAGGGAATAACAGTCTGACCTGAAGGGAGTAGAATCTTGCTTATTGTCTTGTTTATTAAGTTTTTAATTGCTTTTAAACATGCTTATTGGAGATAAGAGACATACACACACTGCACATGCCAAGCACGCGTTATTAACAAGAAACTGTGCTCATATTAATGAGTTTAGTAAGGTGGTAGGAAATATTGGCAAGAAAATCACATCTTGTTTAAGGAGCTTTTCAGAACGAAAATGGCTCAAATGGGCCTACAGCTGTGCACTTGACTGTGTAGACATGTCACGTGAGTGAGCTATCAGTTGCTCAGTGATCCCTGAAATCAAGAGAAAGCTGTGGGATGATATCCCAAGGAACCGGACTTAAAAAAACAATGAACACACACACCCACACCCCATGGAAGTAATACAAATCCAATTACAATTGACATATCACTGTTTATTCTTACACAATTGTAAAACTGTGTAAGAATTAACTATTATAATTTGTGTTTAAGGAAAATGTCTTTTCTCCTTCTTGATAAAACATTATTTTTGCCATACCTTTTGAGGGCTTGTGGAAACTGACTGGCTTTGCAAATCTCTCTGCAAGGCTTCATTTTCAATTTGCATAGCTTTAACCACAGCTGAAACAGAGAGTTCAGAGTCCTTTTCACACTCATTCTTTCGAGCTGCTGAAAGTGGTCTTTCTGGTCGACTTAATGGTCCTGTCATGAAAAAGAACAAAGGAATATCCATTTGTACAGACAAACAAGTATGGAATATTTCAACAGCATACATCTGAAGCATCCAATTCTGTTACTAGCACAGGGCTACATTAACTAATCAGTAACCAACCAAAGCAAGGCTAAATTGCTCCGATTTGTTTTTACATTAGGATCCCAGGTTGCATCTACCCTAAACAGCAGCTGAAACTGTACCACTAGAGAAGCAAAACTGAAAAATGAGAAATAGGATTTTTATGCTTTAAAAATGTAGTTGCTTTGTTCAGATATTTAATGGGAATGCTTTGCAACAGTTAATTGAAATCAAGTATATACCATTTCAGCGCACCAATATTTTTCAATGCAACTTGAGGATTCAGCTATTCTGGAGGAATTCCACAGTTCTTTTGGTAAAATCAAGAGAGTCAGACATTGCTACTTTGCAACATAAAAATAAGTGACCTTATGAACTTGTGCCCATCTTCCCAAACATGAAGGAAAAACAGAAACATCACAGCCTGGAAAAAAAAATGTTTAAATGAGAGGAGACAAAAAAAAAATCTTAAAGAATCAACTTTGACTGTGGGAAAACTCTATTCCTTTCTTGCTATAAATGCATTGTGTTCAAAACTTTCAACTAAGCATGAATTGCTGATGTTAAGACACATGTCTGCTGATACCATAGAGAATAGATATCCATCAGAGAAGAGGAAAATAGAGCAAACACGAGGACCAAAAAGAGGAGAAAGTCTTGTGGTACAGAAGCAAAAAGAGAAGGAAGTTAACTGAGACACAGCACAGACTCCAGTTGCAAACACTGGATTTTCCTCACAATTCTACTTAAGTCAGAACTCTTGAAGTGCTAAAAAAATTATTGATGAAATTACAGATGAAATTACACCTGAATCTGATTGGAAAACAAAATCATGAATGCTTTCTTTATTGACATATATTTGTATTTCTTACTATAGCAAATTCTTTCCTGCCTATGTGGCTGCAAGGACTCAGCAGAGAGCGGTCGATTGATTTTATTTTTTACCACAACTGGTCTGACAGGAATGTACGTTTCAGCATTATCTTTTCTCTTGGCTGAGAGAACTCGCACTGGCTTCAATTCTGTAAGATAAGGAAACAGAAAATCAACTTCAGAGATCTTCAGAAGTAGCGAGACAGGAAGAATTATTGGACCTTAGCTGCTAAAGTTTTGCCACTTTAATTATGCTGGCATAGGTAAAGTGATAACCTCCATCCTCCCTTCCTTTTACTGATGCAGTCCTATGTTCTATTCATGTAGAAGTACATATGCATAGCTTCAAGCAACTTAGTGATGAAATACATCACTATAAGGTAGGCCATTTGACCAATATACCTTGATGGGGGCAGGTATTTTCAAGCATTGATGAAAGAATAGCAAAAATAAGAAAGAAACCCTAAGTCACTCATTAATACAGTCATACCAGAGTTATTCCTGAAGCATAGACTAAATGCAAATGGTCATTTAGTTCACAGGAGTGCTTATCTGCTCTCACTTCTAGGGGTGAGGGGATAATAAGCTACACACTCGTGTTCTCACTGCCATAATACTCATTCTTCTGCCTCTCCCAATTTACACATTGCTTATTTCTATAAGAATACTCCTTTACTCAATGGATTCAAAGACTGTTTCTTTTAAGTTGAGCAAAGAAGTATGGATGAAGGGAAAAACAAAAAGAACAGAATGTACCTGAAATGAGCGGGGAGGTAATTTTGAGAAATACTGAGTGTAGGTAAAGAGGAGATCATACTTCAGTGCCTTAAAAATAATACACTTACCTGGAACAACAGAATCATCTTAAGACAGCAGAAGCACCTGATGTGTGGCTATTACTAACAGGACAGGTGAAGAGAGAAGCAGCTGCAGTAACCCCAACCTCACTGTGATATAACTCCAGAAAAAAATAAAGCTTTGTCTGATGCTGTTTCTCTGAGACAATCCAAAGGAGTTTCAGAAGGAAAGCCAATCTGAGAAAAGGATGTCAGACAGCAGAAATGAAGAGATATTACAAAGAAAATGAGTGAAGACAGGAGTTAGACACTAGCAGTGCAACCTAAAAGTTGTGCTGAAGAGCTATTTTTCTGCTACAGTAGAAAGCAAATATTTGTGATAACAAGAATGAAGACCCATCAAGTGAAACAATGGGAGTTAATGAGGATGCAATAGAAGATATGAATTTCTGAGTGGGAAATCATGATTTTTAATCAGTGGAAAAGGTAGCTGAGAAGAACTGAAATACCACTGGGTAAAGCTCACCCCTACTATGTCTTGAAAGTAGCACATGGAGAAGCAAAGCACAAGCTTGTCAGACAGATATTACTAACCCAGAAACACTCTGGCTTTGGAGTAGCAGCCCACATATGACCATTCCGCTGTTTGCCTTGCTAGCACTTGAAAATAAACAGAAACTTCTACAAACAATAACCAGAATCCATTCGCAGAAGTGCTAGGTCTAGTGCTGCATAGGTTTAGACTGGGTGATTGAGTCATTCACTGTGGTTTATGTGATTACATCAAAGCTGGACCTAAAGCCTGGCTACCAGACAGTCAGCACTGTTGTGCTTCTGCCTTCTGTATCAGAAGTGAGCATTTATCTGTCAAAACCAGTTAAGTCTCCCTGCATATTACTTTCAATACAATGCAATATAGATACCTGTTTGATGGTGGTTATTTTTTACCCACCTCAGACCTGAAACCCGCATACCTGGGGCTTATCAGAGGGGTTGAAACTTGTTACTAAATTCTTAAGGGAAAAGATAGCCCAGGAAGCTGAAGCCTCAGCTGAAAGCCGATGTAGCTGTCAACACTGAGAAGCTGTATGTGCCTACAGCCTCAATTGTCTTTCCTCTAGCAAACAGCATAGCAAATCCCAGCGTACAGCTCCCTTGGGTATAACAGCATCCCTAACGGATCAGAACAAATAACCAGCTATGGTAAGATCTTGTCTCTGACAGCAGCGAGCAGCAGATGCACGGGGAAAAATACAAAATATACAGTGCATTCTTCACAAGGCTGAAGTTTGCATTTAATTCAAAGTATAATGAACTTGCTAGCTAGTAATTTGTAACATCTAATTAAGCCATTAATGCATTTGACCTTCTAGCTATCTCACAGCAATAATTTTCATATCATTTATACATAAAGATAAATTATATGATGCCTACCCATGTATACAAACTGAATGTTGTACCTGTGATTTTAATTATATTAAGGCCTGACACAGACCCTGGGACTACAAAAGGTTGTTCCCTATAACTTATTAAATTCCAAATATACTTCAAGAAGAATTATTTCTTTAAGGACATACAGTAAAAGGATTGCCCCAGTCAGAAGTCCACCCAAAGACAACAACATAAACTTGGTTTGCTCTTTATGTTATCCAGGAAGGAGGTGATTAGGATGCACAATTATTAAAAAGAAGCAAGGACACTATCCTGGTATGACACCTTTCCAGCACATACCTGCAGACATTGGTATCGTGAATTATGGCACAGGCTTGTAGTGATTCTCTTAGAAGCAACACTCTCAAAGATGTATTAAAGAACTTTAATAATATACAACAGAGGCTTACTACTTTGATCCTGCTTGTACTCCAATGCAGTAAGGGTACCAGAAACCAAGCTAGAGCATCTTTCAGCATCCTGACATTCAGAAGCTTCTTTCCGCAATGATGTACTGCTCTGCAACTGAAGGCTTCCAAAGCTTGTAATTGTTTCTTCAGTAGGAGATGGTTCTGAAAACACTTCCTCTTCAACAGAGGAATAATCCTCACTAGAAGAATCTTCTTCCATCTTTTCCTCTTCTACACTGAGTTGCAAGCTGCTTTTCAGTTTCTGACACAATTCAGACAAACAAATCTGTCAGGAAAACTCAAACATTTATTTTAAAATAAACCAATGTGGCTGCCTTTCCCTCTAAGAGATCAGATGGAGCTAAAAATACTCAGATTCCCCTGGTGAGGACATTTCAAGAAAAAACATCCTACATCTCCTATGTTCTTTCTCATTAGAATCCTTGCTGGAAAACTCTATAGGCCAAGTTACAAACATGAGGTAAGTCATCGAAAGGCCAAGGGCATATATTTTTCTAGCTTTACACAGATAAATAGAAATATCAAGCCGAAAGTTTAAGACTACCAGCAATCCAGATTTTTCAGATGTCTTCCTCAGATTGTGAAGCTAATGCAATGTTTCAGCGACATGCCTTCGCCACTAAGGCTAATGGCACTCTTGGCTGCATCATGCTAAATATCACCAGCAGGTCAAGAGGGGATTGTTTCCCTCTACTGAGCATTGGTGAGGCTGTGTCTAGTTCTCAGCCCCTCCCAGTACAGGAGAGACCTGGATATACTGGAGAGAGTCCAAGCATGGAGATGAAGGGACTCAAGTACCTCTCCCATGAGGAGAGGTTGAGAGTTGGGAGTATTCAGTTAGGAGAAGAGAAGGTTCAAGGGTTTTTTCCCTCAATGTCTATAAATACTTAAAGGAAGGTGCAAAGAGGACAGTGCCAGGCAATAGAATCTCTTATGTTTTATTTTGTGTTTATCTGCTGATATCAGGAAGCATTTCCTATTGCAGAGGTGATGGGAGCCCTGGCACAGGCTGCCCAGAGGCTGTGGGATCTCCTCCCTGGAGACCTTCCAGAGCTGTCCAGATGTGGGCACCCTGCTCTGGGCAGCCCTGCTGGGGCAGGGGTTGGAGCAGAGGGACCCCAAGGTCCCTTTCACATTCTGTGATTCTGCAGTGGTAACTTTTTTGTACATAATATATGGTAATACTCCTATAGACATCCATATTTGAAGAGCAAAAAAAAAAAAACCAGCAGAAAAGACTTATAGTTCAATGAACTAAGCTTCCAGTTTGCAAAGAAATTTAATTTGACCCACTGTAACATGATTTTATGCAAAAATTCAACTATTATTTTACTACCGAATAAATTGCCCAGCATCACTCAAGCAAATGCCACAAACAGCATTGAAGATGCTGGAGAGCCATTCAATTGACTGTTAAAGAAAAAGATCTTGTCTATCCTAAATAGATTTTTCCTACCTTTGCTGATACCAGTTTGAGAGGAGTAAGCAAACTGCGTGAGTAAAAAAAATACTCAGAGCTACCTTAGATACAAATGAACTGTGACAGCGTACATTTAGTCTGTAATGAAAGCTGCACGCTGCTCTCCTGTTACAGATTAGACTTGTTAGGAAAACCATGTTGACAGAAACACACTACACAAAGAAGGCAAACTCAAGTTCAAGAAAGGGTCTATGAACAACCTGAAGCTTGATATTGAGCACATCTTAATGACAGGCAAGGCTAATATTTCTATTTGACTGGGAATTTTATGAGCTTTCTTTTAAGTTTAAAACATCACAGCAGCTGCATTGTAAGACAGTTCAGAGAACAAACCTCAGTTTCAGGAAAGCAAAACATATTTCCAGCTGGGATACAAAAAAAAGTGGGGTTTTGTTTCAAAATTAAATGTAAAAGCTTGTTACTTACACATAAATGATTATAAAAATCTGTCACTGAAAGCAAGTTACAGCTTTGCAGAGTGGCAAATAAAATCATAAGCTCAAAAGCAATACAGGCAATGTAGAAATGCAGAATAATGGAGGCAGTCTGCTTTTCTATCATTCCATTGGAACACAAAGACATGGAATGCACATGCACTCCACCAATGCATTAAGACTATATGCACATGTCTAACTTAAAGATAGAGGTTTAAAAACACTGAGAAAAACCTTAATGCATGTCTACCGAGAGAGTCGTAAGCTTTTACAACATGAGCTGCTCTATTCAAATCTTATGTTACGGGAGCTTTGAAGTCCCAGTTCATAATGTTAACTCTCACTTCTTAAACACTGTGTTACTTCCCATTCCAAATATAGTCAGCTTAGCTATTTCTGCACTGAAAACAGCTGCTCATCTTTCCATGACAGCATGTGCTGGGCCAGGGCACACGGTGAGGAAAGACAAAGGGGTAGTAGAAGGAGAAGGTGGCCGCAGTAGTATTGGATTTACTTGTTTGCTAATTAAGATGATAGTTGATTTAGTACAAGCAACTTAGCCAGTAAAAATAATCCATGGGATACATCAAAATGAAAGCTGATAATGAACCTCTGAAAATTTAAGCTAGGAAAATACACTTAAAGTTTATCTGATGTTAGCTATACAGATGCTACTGAGTAGTGATGTCATTCATAGATTAGGAAGCTGTGGGGTTTTTTCACCCCCACTCTAAAAAGGATATCTGCATGTGCTATAACAAAAAGTAGTAACCAAATAGAAGGCCAAATTGCCAAACAGCGTAGTCAACACAGTAATAACCCTTGATGGAAGAAAAAAGTATTGATTATTTCAAAACTGTACTCTCACATCTGTATGTGAAAGTCATGACATACAACAATTTCACCTTGATTATTCAAAACCTAAGCTACAAAGAAAACAAATTAATTAAGCCTTCTCTAATCTGACAGTCAAGAGTGAAGTCCACATGGACAAACATTAGGTAAACTGAAAGACTCTCCCTGCATCAACATACCTTGGTTCTGTTCAATAGAGACAAGTCTGCCTCTATAAATTAGGCCTTAACATGTTAGTGTTGCTGACCAAGAATAGATTTTCATAGCATCTTCACTTTTTCTTTTCATTTTCACCCTTCATGTCTTATTTCCAACATGGAAAAAAACGTTATGAATTGCTATATGCTGCATTTGAATGCTCTAGTCAGTACAGATACTTGTCCCCATTCACATTTAATTGACTGACAAGCACGAACAATAGATGCTAATCCCACCTGGGAGTAATGGAGAGGATCATCGCTATTTCTCTCCGTACTCATACTTTCATAAGGTTCAAAATCCTCAGAGTACTCAAGAGGAGGTTTAATGCGGAGTTTGGTCCCTCTTCCTGTTTTAATCTCCACAGCTTTCTGTTAAAACATGCACAAGAATTTGATTATTTTTTCTTGCTATCAGCAGTACAATAATCAATGAGCATCTTTTACATAATATCTAGATGAAGCAATGTTTTCCTCAGCTGTTCCATGGAGGAGGTCATACCCAGCACATCATATGTTTGGCACCAGAGTGGAGAAAAAAAAAGATAGGAAAAGGGACATAGCAATCAACAAAGCAGCTACAGTTAAATCCCTTAAAGCACAGGAATATAAAGAAGTGTTTGCAGAATAGCCTCATGGGGAAGGCTCTAAAGTGTGCTCAGGAAACTGGCACACTTGGGTGCCTCTCTGAAATACCTCAATACTAATGGAGAACAAACACATGGGGAACAAACAAGAGGAGTTACAAGTCTGTGTCATAAGGAATAGTTCAAAGATGCATTACTTCAAGCTGTTTCTTACCTGAAGCCATCCTTTGCGTTGTATTTTGCTTGGTGCAGTCTGTGTACTGTGCACTTGCAATTCACTTGCTTTTAGCTGGGATGCTGTTCCAGAATACAGAGGCAAGAATTAGAAGACAGAAAAGAGAAATACAATATTTAAAGATACATGTAATTATTTCTCTCCCTCAGATGAGGAGAAAAGGGCATGCTTCTGATACAAGAACAGGAATAACAATTAGAAAGGCATCCCACTCCAAACATCAGCTGGTTGCATACTAGTGGCAAGAGTTCTGAATCTCTGGGGATTACTACTACTGTGTGTTCAAGAGAGTAAATTGCTTAAAGCTACATAAACAGCATGTAAAGCCCCACATTCATGGATATGAAAGTATTGAAGCATGTTCTAGAATAGATATGCATATCTTCCTGACTCCTGTATGGGTAAAGAGTAAGGCACCTTCAGAAACTGAAGGCAGACTTTGATTAACAAGGTCCTGGTGAACAGTAGATGTTATACTGAGTTTACAAAGGAAGTTAGAGTATTTACTCTCAAACTAAGGAAACAAGTTATTGGCAGATTCAGTAGAATGTACTACGCATTTAACATACAGTGCAGAGAAGTATTCTTCGTGTACAAGTCAGACTAATGAAAATGATTAATTTTCTGAGGCAATAAAGAGTGTCGTTGACTTAGGTGAAAATTCTGTGTGTGGTCAAGTACAAGAGGTCCTTACACTGGAAATGGTCCCAATGAAGCAATGGATTTTTCAGAAGATGCTCTGACTAAGACACAGAGGCCTGCATCTTGCAGGTCACATCAACATCCCCAACAGGGCAAGGGCATAATCAACACTCTCAATACCACCCTAAATAAAGGCATCTCATTTCCTATGTCCAAGACAGATTTACAGCTTCCATTTCTTTTCAGTGAAGAAAAATAGCTGATGCAAAACCTTTCTTCTTCAAGCCATAATTTAATGGTCATCTTAAGCCAGCAGGAACTTGTACAACCAATAAAAGAAGCAGTCTTCCTACCAAGGTCATAGAACCAAAGAGAGATTTACATTGGAAGGGACCTCTGGAGGTCACTTAGTGCAACTTCAATTCAAAGCAGGGCTTACTTCAAAATTAGATCAGTTGGCTCATCCCAGCCCTCAATGTCACATTACCTCTGGGAGGCTGGACAACCCCTACACCCATCTATGCAGTGAATGCTTCAAAAAACTTGCTAATGGCAAATTTTAACTGAGGAAAAATACAGACAAATGACTGCTTTTAATTGTAGTCTCTTGTGCTTTCTGGTTCCCCGTGATTTCTAGTAGAAGCACATTTGAGAAAGCAGCCATAGGGTAGGGCCATCCTTAGGGCAACAGTGCAGGCTTATGTCAATTCAGGGTGATCGTAAAACTACAGAATGAGAGAACATACTTGTTCTATTGCCTCAGCATGAAGCATCTTTCTCATTCCCAGAGGCATGAAATCGGACAAAGGACAGAGGGAGAAGCTGATGGACCACTCTAGAAAGGAAACAAGAACCTTGATACTTGAGCAAAATATCCCTTTCGACTACAGCTCCCATTACTCTATTGGGCTACTCCTAAGTAACTCCAAGAATGCCTTGCAGCCATCAGCATTGGTGAAGGGCTCTTCAGGCACCAAGGGTGACCAGCCCTAGAAGTACAATGCTAAAAGCATGGTCTGACTCAGTCACTGCTTCAGGACTAAACTGGAGAGATGTTTAATTTTCATTCCTAAGCCATTCATCTTTTCCTCAGCAACTGCCCAGAAGGCCAATCAGGTATGATACAAATGTATGTAAGAAAAGGGATGTGGTAAGACTCATGTCACCTCAGAATTAGACAACTTTCCTACTTTGTGATGGATTCCTGTGACTGCATTTCCCTAAGTCATTAAATACAGTAGTTCAATTCCCAAGCAGCAGATGATGCAGCTGAGCTACCTGCCTCTGTGGCAAACATTCATTCTGTACAAAAACATTCTTCCCAAGAGATGGATGGCATGTGAATGCCATTACCTGTTTCAACACAAAATAGGTCCAGTGCTGTCATTCTCAAGCAGGAGTACATTTGAAAATACAAGCTGACAGCGTGTATTCCAGCAACCAACAACTGAATTGTACAACATTCAAACATTAGGAGGAGATCCCAGACTACCCTTAAAGCCCCATCATTTTTATTATATTGACATTCACTGGAAGGACATACTTGGTTGTGAAAGTATACCTGGGTTATACATCCAAATCAGTGACAGCATATGTCGAGACCAGCTTTGGTATCATTTCAATTCACTTACCAAGCCTAAGCTTAAAAGTGTGTCAACCACTACTATTAATTATTTTGAGGGAACACAAAGATTAATAACGACAGTTTCAGGAAGCATAAAGGGCCCATTCTGTACTATTAGGTATCACACATTCCTAATTTTTTAGAGAAGACTAATTGGAGAGATGGATGCTTTAGAAGTAATAAACAATGCAATAACTCTCATGAGAGATAGATAGGGAAAAAAATTCCATGCTGTATCTTAGCCAAAAATCGTTTTGGTGAGTAAAATAACATTCAATCACTGAGAAGAAATGCTTGAAAATGAAACAGACTACAGAACTGCTAGGATACTACCCTAAGGCAAGAATTCTACATAGATCACCACAGACACCTGTTCTGGACTGTGGTGGTAAAATGAAATTGAAGAAGAAAAATGTCAGGATGATGATTTAGTTGGTGTCTTTCATTGTCACTATAATTTTTTAAGGTAAGAACACCTGATGGCTGTTAAACAGCAAAATACAGATGTTTTAGAGACAGTGGCTTTACCTCTCTACGTTGGCAGAGTTGAGGAAGGGAACAAAGGCTGCCATGACACCTTTAAAAAAAACCCACAGCACCTCAGGTGCTAATGACAAGATCAGTATTCTACCTGACCTGAATCAAGGGACAATAAGCTAACACCAAAAAATTCTTTAGCTAAGCTTAGAGAAGAGGTAAATCTCTCCTGACAGAGATCTGTTAGAATTGCTAGCACAATATTTGCACCAAAAAGCCAAAGATATTTGTTAATACAGGCTTCGGCTACCTAAAAGCATATCTCCCTAATTTGGGCAGAAGCACTCAATTTCCTTCTTTTTCCTATATTCAACAACATGGAATATTTGCACCATTACACACAACTAAGGCAGGACACACATGATGAGCTCATTCCCCATCTCCGCACTGTGCGACTTGCAGGAAATCATATAACAGACAGCTAAATCTGAACTCATGTAAACCTGAAAGCAAATAGTACCCAGTGCAAAAGGGGGAGTGGGAAAAATAAAAAACCCCAAGAAAGAGATTGGAGTATGGATACTGAATGAAATGTTAGCTTCCAGTATTGCTGAGATTAGTAAGCTTTCAATCATAAATTCTCACATTATTTTCGTCTTCATTTTTAAGCAAAAAAGCTTAATTAGACACTGTTTACATAGCAACAAATTTAAAAGATATACTTTATCAGATAGGCTGTATTAATATGAGGATAAACTGCTTTACACTGGAATTTACTGAAATCATTTATTTTCATTAAACTAACTGGATTAGAAAGCCACTAAGCTCACCCTCTATAATTTCACACAGGCAAAATCACTCCTACTACTACACTGCTCTTTGACAGAAAGACTTTAACTGGAACTAAAGTACACATTTCAAGTAAAGCCAACTAATCAATGGTAGATGACATTTCTTCCTTACTTCAAATATTTAAATAAAGATTACCTGACTTTTATAGAAGACTACAGTAGTTTAAACAAAATTTAAGTCTGTAATTTGACTATAGTCTATTTAATCAAATGCCATTTACTGGACAACATGGGAACCCATCAGCTCTTACAGTCTGAGAACAGTGCGACGTATCAAAGGCATTACAATGGCAATTTCTAATTTTCTAGTTAAAAGCAGGAAGGTGAGGAAACTAAGCATTGGAATTAAATAGAGATCAACCGAACAACTGATAGGGAGTTGCAGAGACTGTTTTGTAACACACAACCAGCTTAATAAGTACTCTACCACACAGCCTGGGAAGTAATTTCAATGATCAAATTACAGCTCTGATGCGTAAATATTCTAAATAGCTCTAGACTGCTGTCTCTGTGTAACTCACCATTTGTCGTTGTGGTCTGCGTCTCATTTTTCAAGTGGCCAAATGAGTGGATTTTTTTGCAGTACTTTCTCAGCTCTGAATTCGCTCCATTCATATACAGAGAAAACCCTTGCTCTAGCTGCTCTAGTTTGATTTGTGCGGGATCCTTTCTTTTCAAATACCTCAGTAGCCTAAAGGAGAAAGATAACAACTCATAATAACAACTCATCCGTCTGCAGTACAAATACAGATGAAATTAGCAATAAATGCAAAGACAGTGTAAGAATTAAAAAGAAAAACACACATTTCATAGCTCAAGTAACAATTCAGGTTATAACTTGTCGGATCCACTCGTGTTCTACAATGCCTGTATGAGTACTGACACCCTGTGACGTAAGCTCAATTAAGTGTTTCCCTTCTAAGACTTCCACTAGATTGCTTATTATTTCACTCCCCTCCCCCCCTTTTGGTATTCTATATGCTCAAACTTTCTTCTTGAGAACTTCTGAGAGTTTTGGTTAGAAATTTAGAAATCTTAAAATAGTTGAGCTCCTCTCAAAACAGCAACAAAATAAACTAAGGCAGGAGTTTGAATCACAAGTTCTAGTTCTCACCTGCTTAGGTACTGTTTGCCCCTCCCTCCCAGTACGTATCAGACACCACAGATACCACAACACACAATCCTGGCACCTGAACAAAGGCTCCTTCTGAGGCCTCAAGGTTACCTCAACTATTTCAAACAAGTCACACCAAATCAGGTGCTGCAACACAGCAAACCGAATTTCACATTGCAACCAAGTTTTTGGACTAACATTCACCATTGTTGATACTTGATATCATATGTTACAATCAGAAAAATGAATGCAGGGGAAGGGCAATACAGGAGTGTAACAGCAAAGGGACCAGAGTGAAGGGAATGGTGTTACAAAGGAGAAGTGCTCACCTGCCTCTGAAGAGCAAGAGTAGCAGGGAAAACTCCACAAGGGAGAGATCTCCAACCAGAGATCCTTCCCCACTGGGGGTCAGCCCTTAAGTGAAGTTCAACACAGGTGCAGCCAGGCTCCACCCCTTCTGGTCATACAGCTGAATTGCCTTCACCTGTGCTCCCAGGTGCTCAATCAGTGGTTCAGGCCATGTCTTAAGAGCTACCATACATTTATCACATACTCAGTGAGAATGGGAGCAATGCTTACCGGTTTCTCTGCTGAAGTGCTATTAAATATTCATCATGTTTTTCATCAAAGTTAGTCACCATGTCCTTAATATAAGCTGAAAAGAATATAGAATTGTCATAGTGAAGATTTTAAATTATTCATTATAGAATATTACTGGTTCAGCACCCTCCATAGCCATGAATGCTCTAAGCTGAAAGAAGCTCCTCTTTCAACAGAGTATAAAAGAAATTGTGTAACAAGTTTCCTGATGAACAGAGAACACATTGCTTGCTTTTCTCAAAATACCAGAACTAGAAGGCAGACGCTACAGTGAGTTTTCAATCCAGGAACTGACATTCATTTGAAAGGGCCATGCCATTTGCCTTGCTTACAAAGAAGCAAAACTGCTTCTGACAGGTTCTGAGCAACAGGAGGCAAAGTGTTTGCAGGTAGGCCAACAGACATATACAGAAAGAAGAGTTGAACTTACCCCACTGGTGAAGGGGCTCTCTGGCTACACAGCACTCCTCAGAAAGAAATCAAGGTCCAAAAAAAGCAGTCTCTTTAGTGGCTGGCACTTATATAAGCCCCGTGGGGGGGAAGTCCAGGTGCAAACCATCTGCCTGTGCTCAGTGGGCAGCCACACCCCTTCACCAGGTGCTCAATCACCACTTCAAGCTGGGACCTAACAGCTCCCCGACGCCATTCCTGTACTGGTACCATTCACGGGGTCAGTTAAATCTAAGACTTACTCACTTTAGAGCCTGTATATGTTTAAAAATGTATAAATTGAAGATTTTACCTTGCTTGCCTTTCGGGAAGTGTGAACATTTCCTACTGAATATTCCAGAGTTGCTGCTACAAGTTGTGGTAGAGTGCGCTGGTATACTGAGAAGTTTAAACTTGTTGCTAAAGCGTTTACTTCCTTATCAAAAAATTGAAACTTCGTACTTTGGCTCTTACCAATCGCACCGTACCTCTGTTACAACACCGCTCCCGCGCCTCCACCGAAGCAGCGCAATGCCGGAGCTAGGCGGCGGAACAGGGCCCGAGCCCCGGCCCAGCCGCCCACGTTCTCAGTTCGGACCCCGCAAAGCCAGGGGGCAGAGCCCCGCCACGCCCAGAGCCCGCGCAGCCGGGCAACTCCAGGCCAGGCCGCGCTGCCACCGTCCTGTTTCTGCGTTGCCTTGGTTACCGTCGCAGATGGTGACATCACTTCCGGTGCGCTGCTGCCCGGTGCCGGAAGCGAGCGGTGGGAAGCATGGAGGCGCTGTGGGCGCTGCTGGACGAGGTGTCCCTGGAGGGTTTGGATGGCATCACTCTGGGAGCGCTGTGGCAGCGCCTCGCCGCCCGCACACCGCCCTTCCCTCTGCCGCTGGAGCCCGCCACGAGACAGCTGTTGTGGGCCGCGCTCAGCGCCCAGCCCGACCTCCGCTTCTACCTGCTGCCGCGGGCGCGGCCGCCGCTCCGCCTGCACGACCGGTGAGAGGACCCCGCCTCGCCCCGCTCCCCTTCCCGCAGCCCCCCGGAGCTGCCCGGTGACGTGCTGGCTGCTCTCATTGCAGGTATGAGGAGATCGACCTCGAAACGGGGATACTGGAAACCAAGAGGGATCCCCTGCCGTTGGATGACATCTACCCTGTCCACATGATTTTGGATGATAAAGATGGCCTGCAGGGTTCCTGCCAGTACTTTAAAGAGAGAGTGGACATCACCGATCAGATAAGGAGGAAGGACTTGCAGCCCTGCTGTACCTACACAGAAGCTGTTGAAAAGTGAGTGAAATCCCAACACCTGGCATTAAAGAATATTTAACTTAATTGTTAAACTGTGGTCATTTAACTCCGTTTTTGAAAAATTCTATGAAGAATGACAGTCCGATCTCTCAGTTTTTTATGGATTTAAGTTCCATATGGATATGAGGAAGAAATTCTTTACTGCGAGGGTGATAGAGCACTGGCACTGCCCAGAAAGGTGGGGGAATCTCCTTCTCTGGAGATACTCAACCCTACCTGGTCTGTTTCCTGTGCAGCCTACTGTAGGGAACCTGCTTTAGCAGGGAGTTGGACTTGATAACAACCAGAGGTCCTTTCCAACCTCTATGATTCTGTAATAATCATTTGTTTCTTTCCCTTCTGTTAGATGGGGAGAGAAGCTGGTCATCGTGGCTTCCCAGGACCAACGCTACAGAGCCCTGATAGGCTGGGAGGGCGATCCCGACTTAAAGCTCCCCGACTTCTCCTACTGCATCTTGGAGCGCCTGGGGCGTGCCAGGTGGCAAGGAGAGCTCCAGAGAGATCTTCACAGTGGGGCTTTCAAGTAATCTTATATTTTGCTCTATAAATTTAATTGAGTGAATTGCTACTGACTGCTTAGAAAATTCTATATTCCTGTGTGTTGATTAAGCCCATATCTGTACTGGTAGCACCTCACCCTTATAAACAGGAGGGATTGTTTGGTTCCTGGGGCCTCTTTTGTAGTTTTGATCACAAAAATGACATTGAGGCTCTGGAATGTGTCCAAAGAAGGGCAACAGAGTTGTGAGGTGTCTGGAGCTCAACTCTTACGGGGAGTGGCTGAGGGAATGGGATTGTTCCATTTGGAGAGGGGGAGGTACAGGGAAGACCTTATTGCTCTCTCCAGTTCCCTGAAAGGAGGTTGTAGTGAGGCAGGGATAGGCCTGTTCTCCCAGGTAACAGCGATAAGATGGGAGGTGATGCCTTAAGTCGTCCCAGGTGAGGTTCAGGTTGGATATTAGGAAAAATTTCTTCTCAGAAGGCGTAGTGGGGCATTGGCACAGGCTGCCCAGGGAGGTGGTGGCATTGAGGGACGTGGTGGGATGGGCTGGGGTTGGACTTGGTGATCTTAGTGGTCTTTTCCAACCTTAATGATTCTTTGATTCTAGGTACTTGTCTCTTCCTTGAGTTCATTATACTTCCTGATACTTTCTCATGGAATCAGAGATTCTCTGTTGGGTGAATAGACAGAGTTTGAAGGATTCCAGTTCTCAGAGCAGTGAAGACAATGTAGAGAACAGGAAAAATTAAGCTAATAGAGCCTGATGTTTCTGCAGCAAGAAAGAGTTTAAGGAAAAAAACCAAGATCATCACCCAGCTTCTTTGCTTCATTGACAGAATAGCTAGATGATACTGTAAGTTCTCTGTAGGGAAGATCAGAAATTGAGAGGTCATTCCCTTCTGTGAGTTGATTATCTACAAACAGGGATCGATTCATTGCTGGGTGTTCCATATGACACCAGGAATACACTGTTTTTCATATATTGTACTCCAAAACTTGTTTTTTTTTTTCCAAATAGTTCAGAGGAAGGTTATAAAAGTCATTTTTCTGTAACATTTTGCAAAGTGTTATGTTGTGCCTGTGTTTTATTTCTAATTTTAGAAGTACTGTACGTACAGAGGTAAGTCATTTCCCTATTCTTGCTCTGGCACAAATGTAGGTCATGATGCACTAAGCTGTATGCCTAAAATTCTTTTTTTATCTCCTAATTAAGAGCTATTCTAAAAAGCTTGGTTTTAGTTGGCTTGTTTATTATGCCTTAGAATTTACAACAATGTGTTCAGTTCTCTTTCCTGGGGGACTGCACATTATTCTCCTATAATTCTCATCTAAAATTCTGAAACAACAACAACAGAAAAGAACCTGAATCCCCAAATGGTCTCCTATTGTATGACCACTCTTATTTTTTCCTGGTCATTGAATAAAGCAAAAGCTTTTAGAGAGAAAGTGATATTAAATGCTCTGTACAGTCCATCAATTTCACAGGTTAAATTTTGGTACTTCCTGTTTTGTGATTGTCACATTGAAAATTAGCACAACGGACATCACTAAGACTGTGGGTAATCTAGCTAGGGGCATTGGAATACTGCATAATTAGAATTCACTTGCAAATTTCCTTTGCTCCTAGATAACTTGCATTCTTTTCTTTAGAGTGGATGCTGGAAAAATTCATTATCACCGAAGAGTATTGGACAGGAATGGTCTCATAACAATGCAGTCTCATGTGATAAGACTACCAAGTGGAGCACAGCAGCACTCAATTCTTCTGCTTCTGACTCGCTTTCACGTTGATAGGTATGTACCACTGACATGTTTAAAGCATGTCCTGGGTAGGCTGCCACCTTTTACTATGATGAATGTTTCTGCTGTGGTCACCAAACCATCACAGTTCCCCAGTATCGACTATTCCCATTTTCTTTATTAACTCCTCTTGAAGACGCTGGACTTCCCTTTGAATTGTGAAGAATAGTATTCTTGGTGCCTGTTGATTGCCTATTCATCTCTTCTCATTATAGCTCTAATCCATCTGTTAATGTTAAGTGCTCTCACTTAAAGATAATTGAAGAACACTTCAACATACCTTCTCTCATAATTAACATTTTAGAATATTATAACTTGTGCTTATAATGTTATATGTTAATTCTCTTTTCTTGGTTAGGAGGAGTAAATATGATATTCTGATGGAGAAGCTCTCCAGTATGCTAAGTGCTCGTCCAAACCAGATAGAAACATTAGGAAACTTAAGGGAAGAATTGGTGAGATTTCATTCTTCTTCAAATTCTCTCTCATACAGAATATAGATGACTCATATCAAAGGCAGTCTGTTTTTAAAGTTGCATAGTATTTTGGGGTAAGATATCAAAAAGTAGGATCTTAAAGTTTATTGAATTAAAAAATCTGCTCTGTTGCTGCTGCAGTGCTCTAAATCACGTTACTGTCACTGCTTGCTGTAAGGAAGAATTTCTGTTCAGTCCACAGCTTCAGAAAAGTTTAGTCACAGTAACAGACTTATTTTTTTGTATACAGTCAATCAATGCAGTTGTGCAGTTCTTTATAGTTGATTGCTTCTGCTGGAGCATAAGGCAGGAAGGACTGAACAGAGTGCAGAATCCTCTCAAAGCTCTGCCTCACATATGCACTAATAGAATTTTAACACCCTTTCTTGCTATCCTAACACAAAGTACTGTTTCAAAACAGGCAATACGATGAATGTCTTTGACACTAATCACCAAGAAGATAGAGGCTCATAATAGCAAAGGCTATAAAATTAGAGAACTCCCTGGTCTTGTTGTTGTTTTTTTTTCCCCCATTGTGAAGATGAACAGGTATTTCTGTGGAATTCCTGAAATTCAGAGTTCTGTCCTGCACTGCTTTTTGTCATTCCTTTTTGCATTAGGGTCTCTGTGAGAGAACTTTCAAACGTCTCTATCAATATATGATGAATGCTGGCCTAGCCAAAGTAATATCCATCCCACTGCAAGAAATACAACCCAATGGAGGGCCTTACAAGACAAAGAAAGGTAACCGAACCGTATTTTGCTTTCCTGTGGTGTAATTACATTGATGCCAATCTCTGTATAGGGTTCAAACCTTAAAGTACATCTGAGTACTTAACTGTAAAGAAAGTTTCTCAGATGAATGTGTTAATAAAGCTAGAGCAGTACAGCCCACTTAAATTAAGAATTTGTTCCAACTTTGGAAGAAATATTTCTATCTTGAATGAAGGCAGGTTTGCTTTGTATCAGAGTAAGTAGCTTCAGAGAATCACATCTCCTAGTAAGACTGTTCAAGCCAATGGGGATTAAAGAGGCAAAGAGCAGTCTGCTTCTTTCAGGCTGGAAGTTGAACAACAACTCAAACTTGACAAAATTTTTTAAGAGGATGTATGAAATAAATGAGGCCGTAAATGAATACTAAACTCCAGAAACAGGTCAATTCAGTTATGGCTTTTCCTTTAGTTATGATTTTTGATGGAAGTCATGAGAATGCAGTTTTTCTTGTATCAGACTATGAAAGTAAGCTCTGGCAGCATTACCTAGGAATTCTTTCTGTAAGCAAGCTAGGCTAAGACTGCTATTCAAAAAAACCCCATGTTCTACTGAGAGTAGAATGTATAAACTGTTTTGAATTCAAACTTAAATAGGTTTGTAAGATCTTGAGAGTTTCCAAACACATAATGGAAAGACAAAGAGAAGAGCTGCATGAAGAAAGGGAACAAACGAGAGCAGATCCTCTCAGGAAAGGATGCAGATACAACTTGTGGTGGCAGTAACTGTAAGAAGCAATGGTACAAAATACGAAGGATAGTATCACCATTAGAATTAAAATAATTGCTGAAGGAAATAAAAACCAAATCCTTAATCACAGGAAATCCTGAGAGGCAGATTTGCTCAGGTAAAAAGGAAAATAGTTCTAGAAGATGAACAGGTTTTTCTTCAGACATACGGTGAACTGCTGTGAGGACAGGGAGAGTAGAATAGTTAGAATACGAAGCTAAACAACACAAATGAAATAATCCTTGTGAATAGAGAGTTGTAATGACAGAAAGACCAGCATGATGAGTAGATGTTATGAAATAGAGGGAAAGGATTGCTTACCTGCCTACAAGGATCTGGGTTCATGGAGAAAAGAACGTGGAAAAGGGATCTTCAGAAGGAGATCTTTTTCCAGAGGCAATCAGCCCATAAATGAAGTTGAAGAGAGGTGCAGCCAGGCTCCACCCCTTCCAGTTGCAAGGCTGAATTGCCTTCACATGTGCTCCCAGGGCTGACCAGGTCTTTTCTCCAGGTGCTCAATCAGTGGTTCAGGCCGTTCCCATACAGGAGTGATCCTAAAGGAGGAGGGAGAAGAACCAACAAAAAATGTGAGAACACTGAGAGGACAAATGTGAGCATTGGTTACATGGAGATGGATTTAGGCTCTTGATAACATTAATTCCTGCAACTCTTTTAAGTCTAGAGAAAAGAATATTCCGTGTAGGGAAACTGAGTTATAAACAAAGAGAAGCAATAGCCAAAAGTAGATGCCACATCTAGCAAAGGTCAGAGAGAAATCTCCCATATTGCACTGAATTAATAAGAAAATGCTTGAAGGAGTTCTGATAGGGTCGGCTTTGGTCTGAGAAGAACATTTGTCACAAAATATAAAGGTCCATCTTCATGGTGTAAGAATATCACAGATTTTATGCACCAGAACTTGAGTAGTTAAGGTTTCAGGAACACAGAGGAGATATTCAAAAGATGCTCAATAAGACATGGAAAAACTGTCATCTTACTTTGGCCGAGTATATAATGTACTTAATGTATTTCTGGTTTAAGCAAGCATCTCAGCATAGGTGGATTGTATGACATTATACTTTTGGTTACGCAGTTTATCACAGAATCACAGAATGGCCTGGGCTGAAAAGGACCACAATGCTCATCCAGTTCCAACCCCCTGCTATGTGCAGGGTCGCCAACCACCAGACCAGGCTGCCCAGAGCCACATCCAGCCTGGCCTTGAATGCCTCCAGGGATGGGGCATCCACAGCCTCCTTGGGCAACCTGTTCAGTGCGTCACCACCCTCTGGGTGAAAAACATCCTCCTAATATCCAACCTAAACCTCCCGTCTCAGTTTAAGACCGTTCTCCCTTGTCCTCTCACCATCCACCCTCGTAAACAGCCATTCCTCCTCCTGTTTATACACTCCCTTCAAGTATTGGAAGGCCACAATGAGGTCTCCCGGGAGCCTTCTCTTTGTATTGCCACTGTAAAAATAAATAGAAACTCTCTTACGCTGTCTTGGAGTGCATTGTACCGTGCTGTATTTGTGTATATATGCTCTCATATTAAATTGTGTCAGAGATGCTCTAATGAGCTCAGTACATCTGCGAAGAAAACTTGGGAGACCAGAAGTACTCTAAAGAGATAGACTTTATAACTGGTGATTAAACATCTGACTTCCAAAGTATTTACTTAAAAGGAAAGAAGATACATATCCATTTATAAATGTGGCAGCACACAAAGCAGTAGACATTTTGTTTTGTCATAGATTGGCACAAACAGCAGCTGCATTTACTTCTTAAGCATGAAAAATGCCACCTGGTGAATCTTTAACTTGAATGATAATTCCATCTTATGGATGTAAAAGCTGAAAATCCACAAAAATGCCTTAAAAAACACTAGGTATTAAACTAGGATTAATTAATAATACCTGATTTTCGTAAGAGTTCAAGATAGTTTAATCTCTGGAGATATACAGGAAAGCAGATAGAAATGAAGCCACAGCATCTGCCATGGGAAGCACGTTACAGAGCAGCAGGAGCTAAAGTAAAAGAAAAAAATGTGGGGTTTTTTTTGTTGTTGTTTTTGTTTTCAAGTGGAAATTAATGGACTGTAGAAACAGGATGAGATAACAGTGCCTACAGCCCTACCAAAATGTCAGAGCTTTATTTCTGTCCTAAGCAGTATCTGGCAGGGGAAGAATTCAGATGAGGAAAAATAATGGGATCAATGGGATCATCTGGCCTGGAGTTCAGTCACATGTTTAAGTTACTGTGGATTAACTTGGTGTCAGCTAGGCTTCAGTAAGTCATCATATCATCATATATAAGCATAAGATAAAATTCATTCATTGTAACCTCAATAATTTCAGCTAAAGCTTTTCACTCTGCATTTATAACAGCAGGAATCTGCCAGAGGAGTCAAATGGTTGTAGACATTCTGACCCACTGCTGCAGGATGAACTGGCTGCTTCTGCCATAGCTACTGAAGCACTGCACCTGATAAGCTGACATTGCACAGTGACATAGTTCTAGTTTACCTTAAACACTGATCTCTTGAATGCTTCAGCAGCAGCTAAATGACTCTGGTGATAGTGGATCACCTTTGTATCAGGGAACAGGACTGCGAACGCTGTGCTGAAGTCATGTCCCTACTCTTCTGATAGCCCAGAAGGGTAAAGCAGATGGAGCGTTACCTGAAGATGTTAAGGGTAAAGCAGATGAAGAGTTACCTAAACATGTTAACTGAATCACATATGTTGTCTTCTGACTCGTGGGCAGCAGTGTGTCCTGTCCTTGAATACCACAACCTTAGATTTTATGTCTCTGTTTTCATTGCGTGTATTCATAGTACACCATGAGTGTTTATTCTTCTCACGGTGATATTGGAACTGTACAAAACAGCTGTACATTTTAATTATGCTCTAAGATCCTGCTGGGGAGGTAGGACTGTTCTATTTGATCCTTTTCTTCAGTACGCTAGGTGCTTGGTAAATACTTCCTTCTGTACTGCATGCATATTTGTCATTATGTAGTTTGCACCTGTAGAAGGTAAAAAAAAGTGCTTTGAATCTGTAGGGAGGGAGGAAAGAAGAGGACTTACACACGGTGAGGGTTCTCACAGGTTCTCACACATATATAGGGAAAAGCTGTTGCAAACATTCCCCTAGAAATAAGCGGTTGTCTTTGGTCTTTTCTTCCCCATGTGTCCACAGGTACTGATGTCATGGTCCGTTGCCTTAAATTACTAAAAGAATTTCGGAAGAAAATGGAAGATTATCATGACGATGATGAAGAAGAGATCACCAAAGTTGTTCAGCCTGTGGATATCGTTTGTGAAAGGGATATGCTCACGCAGGCTTACGAGCTAAGTAGGTGATGGAGTAGAATATCTGTGTGTGCAGAACGGCTTATCTGTTACTTTTACAAAGGCTAACAGCATTGTTTCCTTGATTTGCTTCATTCTGGAGTACAAAAGTGTTCTTCACATTAAGCTAAATTACAGTATTGTGTGCCAAGGCTCTTAAAGTATCACAGATATGACATGCTGAAGATTTTTCCCATTGCCTTCATACTCCTTATATTTATAAAAGAAAGTTATTGTGGGTTTTTTTTTGTTTGTTTGTTTTAATTTGATGTTTGATGCTTTCTATGCATCAACGTGTTTATTTTTTTATGGAAAAGAACGTTCTGTTCTGATCAGACTGGAGCTGTAGGCTTCCTGTAGGTGGTGGGGCAGTCATCTCTTTGTATCTCAGTTGTGTATGTATCAGAGGAAAATACTTTCCTCCTACATTGCTCTTGCTTTTAATATGAAACTAATCTTGAACCTCATTCTACTCTAATGCTGCATTGCATTTTATGACAACGTTTACCTGTATTTTGTGTATGCCTTTGAAAATTACATAGTTGCTAGCAGTGACTGGTCAGGATTATGTTCAGATGTATGTTTAAAAGTCAGGTAGCTCTTAAGACAAGTTTGCCTTAGTAATGGTTATTGAGAACAAATATGAGCATCTATACAGATGTATGTGTATGCAATTGGGCCAGAGTATTTCTGCAAGGTAGTTTCTGTTTTTTCTTTTGTCTGAAACAGTTGAAAGTAGAGGAACCAAAGGTATTTCTCAGGCAGAACTTCGGTTGGCTATGAACGTGGGGAAGCTGGAATCAAGGATGCTCTGTCGTCTTCTGGAGAGGTACAAAGTTGTCAAAG
This sequence comes from Gallus gallus, assembly GCF_016699485.2. Taxonomy (NCBI): domain Eukaryota; kingdom Metazoa; phylum Chordata; class Aves; order Galliformes; family Phasianidae; genus Gallus; species Gallus gallus. Next base: position 11,963,270 of record NC_052545.1, read on the forward strand.
TAAGGTTAAAATAAAATAATTTCAATACGTATTGAAACTGACAATTTAACTGTGGTCACTGTGGTAATATGTTACAACATATTACATCTCAAACAATAGAAACAGGCGGGATTTGAGAGCTGGCATGGAAATCATTCTGATAAGATTGAGAAGATCGTGACTTAGGTTGAGGAAAAGACATACAGCAGAGGTGTTCAAAAAGCATCCAGTGAAATTTGAACGTAAAGATTGGAGTAGGTAATGCATATTGCATCCTGTTTGCTGTCTACACTGAGAGCACGTTCTGGTGATCTACACTAATGGATGGCATTGTACCAGATGCAGCTTCACAGTGCTGCAGAGTGATGCTGTTCCCAGCACCACGGGGCAGGTACAGCCTCCAAGAAGTAGCAGGGCAGATAAATGGGCCCCGACCACTAAAGCACACTTACTGTAATCCCTGGTAACCTACTGGTATTTGGGAACCTGCATCTTCTGGAATACTTTTTGGAGGTGAACATAAATGCCTCACTCTAAATAGCCATTTTGGTTCATTTTTGACTATGAGACAACTTCTGTTTTGCGAGATTGGCTGCTTTCCTTGTCTTTACTGTAGGATTTTGTCAGAGATCCTCTGTGCATTTAAAATCATCAGTGAAGTTACATATTTAAACAGCATTAATTCTGTAAAAAAAAATCTGAACAAAAAATACCCTTCCTCTATATACAGAGATTGTGGTAATTAAACTCCTTATTTCCAAATATTTCAATATTTTCTCATTTCATCAGGAGTATGACTTACAGATGAACAAATTCCTGCATGCAAACACCCACTCCTTTCCACAAAGGCAGGATAATTGCCATCTTCCTTCAGCAGAGAATTGTTTGCTAAGATCTTGTCATTTACTACGAAGTTCTGTAGAATAAAAGACAAATGAACAATGTAAATCATAGGAATGTGTAAGCACACTTTCTTAACAAACTGCAAAGAAGTCTCCCCTCATCGATGGTTCATTTGGGTTTCCAGATGCTTTAAAGCACCTGGTGTGGTAGAATAGCAGCAGTTCTACCTAAAAATGATCCATTCTGTTAACTTCTACATTGCAGAATGACTTTCTGAAAAAAAAAATTGATTTCTGTGCTAACGACATAAAATTTATCCTCCCCTGGAATTTTATACATCTCACGTATTTTAGACATTTCATGCTAATACACAGATAATATAAATGTATTTTTCAAACTGAGTGTTTCTTTTGGTTTCTGTATGCTAAGGTGAGTCAACATTTTTGTTATTTAGAAAAAAACAAAGCTAAATATGCCATGTTTTGATATGAGGGGAGAACAGCTAGAAAAAACTCCCAGTATTGATGCTGGAGAAGAGACTGAAAGAATGGAGAAGTAAGGTAGTGAAATAATGTTCCAACCTTTTTCATAGGGTTTTATGGAAGATGAAGGTCGGCAAAGGACGACAAAGTACATTTCATACATTTTTGCAGAGGAGAGCGATTTAAACCGTCAGTTTGAGAGAGAGAAGGCTCGGAGTGAGCAGTTAGCTACAGTCACTTTGGCTCTAGTGCCAGAAGATTCCCCACCACTAGAAGATGCCTTCCCTGGAGAAGAGGACGCTTTGGTCTCAGAGTCTGATAACGAAGAAGAAGTGAAATATGGCAAGAAGAGAAGAAAAGGTCAGAAGGCCAGTTCAGGTTCTCTGTTGAAATTAAGCTCCCAAGATGCTGTTCATCAGTCGACACCAGCTAAAGGTAGGTTGTGATTTTGAAATTTGCAAAGAGCAAATTGCATTTTGCTTAAGGATCATTCTATTGAAAATGAAAAAAAAAAGGAAAAAGAAAAAGCTGTTAGCTTCCATTAAGGTTTTTGGCCATATATTTATTCTTGTTTGAGTATTTCTGTGCTTTTCATGTGATGATCTCTGGAGATTCTTGGAGTTGAAGTGTCCTCTGCTGTGAGTCAGACAACATTTCTGGTTATCACCAATCACTGGGAACACAGATGTGTTTCTCCTTATCCTTGTGTTATTTCTCCCTGCAATGAAATGGGCTCGCAGTCCTCACTCCTTGGATACTCAGTTATTTTTCAAGTGTCAGGGCTGAAATGATTTGGAAGAGGGTCAGACACATTCCCAAATGACTACAAGAAAGGATACAAAACTGTGTGGCTAAGAACGAGCACTCTGGAGAGACCGTGCTTGCTAGCAGTCAGGTTGGCTTAGGCTGCTCACAGAAACATTGTCCTTGGGTAAATCTTCTATTTGCCTTGGATGTTCTCTGATGAACTGACAAGGTGTCTGTCACGGGCTCTGTTTTTCAGAGTACCTTACGCTAGCTCAGCCAGTGCCCATCAGAGGACCATCTTGGTGGAGCTTCAGCTTTTGAAGTCTCTGAAGACTTCAGAAGGGATTTAAACAGATTTTGTGTTTCTTTTAGTGTTTCATTTCTTCCTATTGGACATGCAGCTGTCTGAGGTGCAGGAAAGAGAACAAGAGCTGACAGACCAGCAAATTCACTTTTTTTTAGTCAAATATTAAAAAAAAAATTATTTCCCCTTTAGCAATGTTTTGTTTGTTTTTCAGTTGGGAAGGTATGGAACTGAGTTCCAGAGTCTGCATCAGTACGTGGACTAATGTATTTGACACAGCCTTCAAGTGATATGACTATACATGGGCTAATGCTGATTTCTTGTCTGAGATCTTATCTTGGGATGAGTTGACCCACAGCCTTACACACCTAAGCTTATTCTAAAAAGAAAATGTCTTCCTCAGCTAATTGCTTCGTCTTTTTCTTGAGTTATTTGGAATATCCTAATGCAAATCTGCCAGCCTTTTGGGGTCATGTTTTAAAGAGGATGTGGTGGTTTATTTTAACTATTTGCATGTTCCTGCAACTTCTCTGGTGAACTCCAGGGGAAGAGAAGAGAACAGATCTCCATATATTTAACAAGTTGTCACGGGAGCAATACTAAATCTGCTTTGGGTCAAGAGAGTCCCCTCAAGTTTCTGGCTGAACTTGAGCATCTCTGTGACTTCTTTCTTCAGATAGCACTTTCTGGATAAGCTGATCTGGCCCCTTGTGGCCTCCCCTGTGTGGAGAGAATTATTTCAAGACCACAGTTTTAGAGTTCACTTTAAAAAAAAAACAAAACAACTTTGCTTTTGGACACTGAGTGCAGTCATTCACAATCAAACTGCAGCTCTCAGCAGAGTAGAATAGTGTATGAAAAACGTAGCAGAATGTTTTTAAGTGCAGTTACCTCTGTGAATGGGGGAAGGCCATTTATGGAGAACTGAACATTTAGAGGAAGCTGAGACATTAAGATGACTGTTTGCTTTTAAACCAGGCTCGAAGCCAACAGCTGTGAAGTCCCTGGGGAAGAAGCTGCCTTCTCCTCCAATTCTTGAAGAACCTGATGAAGTCCCAGACAACTTTTCAGGGGAAAGTTCTACTCTGGAAACGGTAAAGCAGGAGTCCAGTCTTTCTACCTGTCCTCTTATCGCTGATGAAGATGGAGACATGGCTGTGATTGAGGAGGTCAGACTTGAAGATCCTAAAGTAAGATCACAGGACTTAATGTTTTCCTTTAGTATGGCTGTCTGAGCAAAGTCCTGCACGTTCACAACACTACCAGCTATAGTTTTTATAATTCATTTATAGGATTTGTTATTTTCTTTTTTAAATTTCATTTCAAAGCGTATTTGTATCTTCCTTGCATAATAGTTAATTATAAGAGAAAATTACTCCAGCAGATAGGAAGGCAGATGCCCAAAATGCCATTCTGGGTTAGTTCCCTGGGGTTCTACAAATTCCCCTGTTGACTTAACATGTCTTATTGCCTAATGTGTGCTGACACACACAAGTAGTGCATGTTATCCGGTTTGTCTCCTCTAAAGGAGGAACATAAATGCTGTGTAGCCTTGCTGCTGAGCAAGAGCCTCAGACAAGAAACCTTTTTGAGAGACAGGACATGTTGGCTTGGACTCAGCACTATGTCAGTGCACTTAGCAGCTCTCTAGGCCAAAACTTTCAAATTAACTTGGCTCCGAATACAGAACAGACAGACAAAGTGAATCTAACTGCATGGAAGTCTTCGTTTCTGCTTTAGCTCCATACCTGTGAAAGGGAGATAAAAGATAATCTCCAACTGACTTTTTTTTTTCCCCCAAATAAACACATCAAAACTCTGAATGCAACACGAGGCTAAGGACATTTAACAGCTTATGTGAAATATTTTTGTGTCCATACCGTGCACTGGAAGATGTGTGACCAGAAGAAGGAAAAGCGGTCCAGGGCTGCAGCAGCCGAGCGATCCCGTGAGACATACAGACTGCTGAAGCGCCGAAATCTCATCGTGGAGGCTGTGCGAAACCTCCGGCTGATTGAGAGCTTGTTCACGTGAGTGATGGAAGGCAGCATGGCCAGGGCTGCATGTGCTGTGGTAACATAAGCAGTCCTGCGTTGGCTTTTCTCATCCCTAATAGTAGCGTATGCAGCAAGGATGTAGACATTGCAATGGGGAAGGGGGGAGATTAGAATTAAAGCGAATCTTAACAATTAGTAATCTGTTTAGAAGCAATAGTGGTGCTTTGCAGATCACTAAACAAGCAAAATTTTAAATAGAACAGGAATCTCTATTGAGATCGATTGCAGTTACCCTAGAGGTTAACAGTTTTTCTCCTTTCATAGTATGTACGTAAGAACAGCACTGTCATAAGAATCACAGACTGGCCCGGGTTGAAAAGGACCACAATGCTCATCTAGTTTCAACCCCCCTGCTGCGTGCAGGGTTGCCAACTACCAGCCCAGGCTACCCAGAGCCACATCCAGCCTGGCATAGAACAGCATCGTTCATCTAAAAGGATAAGCTTGATAAGAGAGAAAAATACAGATGAAATTTAAGGCTGAGTGCTAGCAAACTGCCTAGGTAGTTTGTAGTATTTCTCAGCTTAAAATGCCGTGATGTTTGTACCTTGTAGGCTTCAGAAAATGGTCATGGATCAAGAGAAGCAAGAAGGTGTCTCCACTAAATGCTGCAAGAAATCCATCATCCGATTGGTACAGAAGCTTTCACAAGAAGGACTCCTCCGAATCTATCGTACTACAGTCATTCAGGATGGCATTAGTAAAAAGGTGACTGCTCAAATCCTGGTGACGGAAGCAGCTTTTCTCACAAACTTTTCATTTGCCAAAGTATTTTGGGCCTTTTTACTGATAAACAAGGAGAACTTTTTGTAGAAGAACCCACAAGTGAGCTGCCTTTCTGGGAAGTGTCCCAAACTAAACTACTGTGAAAACCAGATTACTGGTTACCTTCAATTATTGTACTGCAGTTAATCATGATGAGTCCCTAGATCAATGTCTCTGCATTTCCCTTCTGAGAGGTTCTGTTGCTTGTCTCTCCCTGCACTGTCAGGCTACAGCACAATTATATTTAATCTCATTTTGACAACAAAGAGTATGTGAGAAACTTTAAGTCAGCTTCTGAGTTGAAACCTAGAAAAGCTAACATCTCCATAAATATCTCTTGTTTTCTTCTCCCTTGAACAGGTAGAGTTTGTTGTTCATCCTTCAGTGAGTCCTAGTGATCCCCTTGTAAGAAGTGCCATTGAGCAGGTGCGTTTCCGGATCTCCAATTCAAGCACAGCAAGCAGGCAAGTTCCACTGATGGTTTGTATGGTTTTTGGGGAAACTGCCTTATTACAACTGGTGCTTGCAAAAACATGAAGAGGAAATAAATACAAATTAAGCAAAAGAACTATTAGCCTTCTCTTTAACGATAGAGAAATCAAAGCACAAAGATGAAGCAAGGTGCTGAATATCACCCAAAGACAGGAAAGAAGAGGAACTGAACACTAATCCCTTTGACTTAGCTTCAAGTTCCTGGCTTCTCCATTCTCATTTTGCTTCACATTTCAGGGAGACTTGTTTTGCATGGTATCATGCACTCAGAGTTTGCCCTTCACAGAGGACGGGGCTTTCCTATGGGCAACGCTAAGCTTCTTAATTGTATGTCTTTAGGTTAGTAGTGGCTTTGGGACCTAAGTTAGGCCTATAATCTTGGTGCAGTACTTAGTGAAAACGTAGAGCTCACTGCAACAACAGACAGAGAAATATGGGAACTGTAGAAATGAACGAGGAAGAAATTCCCCCTCTGTTTCATTTGGGATTTAAGCAGAGAGCATAAGATTCATGACTTCGGACATAAAGCATAAAAGAAGGAATATGAGTCTCATGATGCCATAATGTGATGGAAAACACAGCAATAATGCTAGAGTGGCAAAGTCATAGGCTGCTGCAAATGAGAATAAGCCCAAATGTAGCAGCCATGGATGCAGAAACAAAGGAAGAAATACACGTACCTTTGAAAGGCCTCAGGTAGGCAAGGATCTCCAGCAAAAAACCCTCACCTCCACCGCCAACCCTTAAATAAGGGGTGGATCCTGGCTCCATCCCTTCCATCACTCAGTACACTGCATGCACCTGAGCCCCTGGGTTGGCCCTGCCTTCCCACCAGGTGCTCAGTCACTGCTTCAGGCCATGACTTAGCATTTCCACTACAACTGAGTAGCCTCGTAAGGAGACTCATTCTCTAAGATGGTATTGCAGTCTGTTATTTAGGAGCTGTTGATGCATTCTCAAATGAAAATCACCTTTACCTTATGTCTGAAAAGATGAAAATAAAAAAAGAAATGTCATATCAAGAGAGAACAGTATTGTGCATATTAAATTACACCACCCAGCTTATCTTTTCAAATAAGCCCATAAAAGGACCTCTTTTTCTATCAAAGTAATCTTATTCAGTGTAAGTGTTCAAGACAGTCTTCCTTTTGCAAAGAAACTTGCTTTTCTTTTAATTACCAGCTGCAGTGATGCCATCTCTTTTCAACTGAAGCAGACAATCATATCTAAGTTTTAACAAAGTGCTGTACGGATTTAATACAGGGTTAAAGTTCCCCAGACACCATCATCCCAGGACCACGGTGAGGAAGAAAACCTGGGGCAAGAGGCATTTCCTGAGTCAGGAGATACACAAGAAGGCTCATCTAAAGATGAAAATAATAGTCGGGCAGACAAAACTGATGAAAAAATGGGTGTAACACAACTGAAAAACTATCACCCTGTTACAGGTACATCAGACTTTTTGTTTGCTCTCATCTTTCACTTTTCTGTTTATTATTAATGATCCCATTCAGATGTTGGGCTCTTCTAAAATAGAAGTGGCTGGGTTTTCTTCTTCTCTTATAGAGATGCCTTTGATTTCCCACCTTACCTTCCAGTTTTCTTCACGTCAGTTTTGCAGGGGTAGCTATTTCTCCTGTTTCAATTCACTTTTTAATTCTCTTTGGTACTTGATCTTTCCTCCCAGTTCCAGGACTCGGGCGTTTTCTTGGCTTTCTTCCCAAAATGCCCCGTTTAAGAATAGTCCACATGTTCCTCTGGTACTTAATTTATGGACACCCTTTAAATGGAACGGACCGAAAAAGAAGTGGTGATGGTAAGAAAAAAGGCAGCAAACAAAGGCCGAGTGTGAATGAAGCCCAGGCAGATGGAACCATACAAGTCATGAAAACTGTCACAAATCCTGAAATTGCTGCACAGGACTCAGAAGTAGAATTGTCCAATCAAACAGGTAAGAAGTGGCCTGCAGGCTTTGTCAGAGTTCTGTGTAGTATTTCCATAACCATTTGGCAATATGACTTTAATGACAACACATTAAGGTAGGAACACAATCACTTGGGAGAAGTACTGAGAGATTATTAATGACTTGTTCTCAAGTTGAAAAGGATATCATGCAGGAGCTTTACTTTATTTCTTAGTGACTTACATAACAAAATAAAATAGGCTGACATTATGGATGATAACAAGCTGGAAGGTTTGCTAATTCCTCACTTGCAGGTTTTGAATTCCAAATTGTCTTAATTTGGAGAAATGGTTTAGATTTAGTTTTATTAGGTCTACACTGAGGCCACAAGTGCATAATTCGTGCTTATACTAATGTACAGAATGTTGCACCTTCTGTTTCTTATACAAAAAGGAACTGTTGTACAGGATGCATGTCTTCCAAAGGGAAAACAGGTATTAGAGTTGGTTGACAAACTGCTCTTCATACTACTGGGTGCAGAAAAAGAATTGGATCATATATATAGATTTTTAATATACTCAAAGGATAGTTAAGTGTTGGAACAGTTTATATTAGGAATTTATTGTATTAGTAGCTTTCAGGCATCCTCTAAAGTGTCTATAGGCAAAAAACCAAGAGCAGACTTACTGTTAATAGGCTTAAATATGCTTTTCAAGAGTCCTTCCCAACAGCGAAAAATATAAAACTCCGCTTCAAAAAAGGATGAAAAATCCATGAGATAGGTAATATTCAGGTAACCAAACAGTGAACTGCCAGAAGCTTTCTACCAATAAAATTACTAGTGTTAGAATTGTGTTCATACTATCTGAATCTAAGCCAGCTGTCTCGTTCCTAGTGTATGTGGATGACACATCGTGGATGCGCTACGTCCCTCCTCTGCCAGTTCACAGAGAGTTTGGATTTGGATGGGCTCTTGTTAGTGACATTCTTCTCTGCTTGCCTCTCTCACTCTTTGTTCAGATTGTGCAAGTGAGCTACAAGGTATAATGCTTTATTTTTTTTGTTGTTTCATAATCAGTTTAATTTAAAGTCTGATAATTCAGCTGTACCTGTGAGCAGTAACAGGTATCATCTTAGGCTATTTTAACAAAACTAGCCATTAGAAAGTAGAAATATTAATTCTTGATAGTTTTTTTTTTCCAAAAAAGCTAGCTGTTTGAACAGCTGTGTGAGAAATACATATAGCTGTGCAACACTGCACATTCTGAAACTTGTATTTTGCAAGGAGCATTCTGTAGTCTAACTGAATCTTCTTTGAATGGATAATGTTTAACCGTTTCACAAAAGCAATAACCTTTGCTTAAAAAATTATTTGAATAAACAGCTCTGATATCAAAGCTTGATACTTTACAGGACGGTTACATTTCATATTTTGATTAACTAACGAATAATTTTAGGTGGATGGTCTGGAAGACTTCTTAAACGATCCAGTAAAAAAGCACACACTGATCAGATTTCTGCCAAGGTCAGTCCGACAGCAGCTCCTCTACAAAAGGTAAGCAGAGGAGTCAAAGAAAATGGCTCTAGGGAGGAAACAAGTGGTTGACTGTTTTCTCGGTTATTTCCTGTTTGTGTCAAAGAGAACTTTGTTACTCAAGACAAGGATCATCAATCTTCTAAGGGTAGTGTGCCAAACTATTTTTCTCTCCCAAACAGAAGGTAATAAGAAACTAATAAATGGCATTCATGCATGCTGTCAGGCAGTGTTTGAGAACTGGGAGGCACTGTCCTTCATAACTCATCAGCAGGATGTTATTTCTGTTCAAAACACACTCCTCACTGCTGTGAAATTCCGAATTTAATAGAGTCTAAATGATGCTGTCCTTCATAAATCTTTTAAAAGGCGCCACATTACTTAGCTCATGCCTTTCGTACGTAGCATTCAGTTTCTGCTTTTGTGCTCTCACTGGCATGTCTGCCATTGTTTGCCATTCCTCATCTAGAAGGTTCAGAAATAGAGGTTGGGTTGCAGATGTAAAGGGGAAGAAGCATTAAAGGAAACTGATTTGAGTATGTGAAATTAATAGCGGTTAGTTTCAACATATATTTGTTAACACGGAATCAGATTCACACAATCATTAAGATTGGAAACATCAGTTTCCTGAGGAAATCATGGCCAAAGGCATGGACTTGAATGGTTGGAGACTTGTACAGCGTTTCCCAAATCTGCAGGCATGTCATTTGGGAGTGAATAGTGTTGGACAGTATCAACTGTCAAGATTTGTCTTCAGCTAAGGCCTCGAACTGCCAACCTTTCCCCTTTCCAAGTTTTCTGTGAACTAAATTCAGAGAAAATATCAGGTTTTAGAGTTTCTGAAGTCGTATTTCAGAAAAGCAGCTCGTTTCCTGAAACTTGAGGCTGCTGTATGAAAATTGCACGTTTTCTGGTATCGTTGCTTCCGTCTTCATGAATGCTAATTGTAATGCTTCTCACACTGCTGCAGGAGGTACATCTTTTCAGTGGTAGAAAACCTTCAAAGGTTGTGTTACATGGGACTGATACAGTTCGGCCCAACAGAGAAGTTTCAAGAGAAAGATCAGGTAATCTTCTGAAAATTTAACCATTATTCTTAATGATATTGACTCAGTGAAACAAATGAAAGATTTGGGGGATCGCAGATACCTACTGACGTTTCAGACATATATGCAAACCTTCAGTTTGATGTATTGTAAGTTGCTTTTTCTCTGGAACTTTTGCTTTTCTTTGGAAAGATGCTGTTCAGATGCATAATGCTTAAAGCTGCAGAAAATAATCAGTTGGGAGTTGGCAGACTGGCAGCACTCATCATGAGAAATGAGCGTGCCACATTCTTGTTCATTAAGGTGTTGGATGTCTAACACACAGAATAAAGTCCTTTATCAGAATAAAATAAAAACATTCTTAAGCATCTTTTTTGTAAATAAAGAGCACATGCAAAGGCAGAGGTAGTCCCTACGTACATTTTGTAAGATAGATAAATATACCTCCAAATGAGAGGTTGTAGGAAGTGGTCACTCTCTGTGGCAACTTGGAATAGTCCCATGCACAACGGGGGAAAGAAGTCATTCTAAATCTGTAAGAGAAACTCCTGGATCACTGGGAAAGGAGTTTTGGATATACAGTGCAGTACAGTGGATGTTGGTGTCTTTAAACAGTATTGGAATATTGGTTCAAAACAGCAGACTGAGATAATTCTGATCGTTCCTGATTCCTAAACTATATTAAATGCTGTGCTCTGTAAGTTATGCTATTCCACTGATTTCTTTCTATCAGCCTGAAACACACTGTATTTAACAGGTGTTTGTGTACATGAAGAGAAATGCTGTGATTGTAGATACCACAATCTGTGACCCCCACTATAACTTGGCTCAAAGCAGCCGCCCATTTGAGAGACGTTTGTATGTCCTGAACACCATGCAGGACGTGGAGAACTTCTGGTTTGATCTGCAGTGTGTCTGCCTTAACACACCACTGGGTATGGTATAACTGTACCTTCTTACTGCCTTCACTGTTTATTCGGCTTATGTCACGATTCCTCTGCTTTTCCTTAAACTTAATAGAGGCTCTGCTTTGTAATTGCCCGTGTTTTGTTCTCTTGGCTGCTCCCCTTTTAACTCTATGAAAGTTGAGAACTACCAACTCTACATTCAAAATTTCCAGAGCAGCATTAGAGGAATAATTATTGCAGTTATATTAGAAGTAACATATTTGATAACAGCCCCATTAGATTTCAGTCCAGCTATTAAAAAAACCTTTTTGAAAATAGTAGTCGTAATCCTCCACTAGTTCAAGCAGAGCTCTCCCTTGCTTATAAATATGTTGCTGAACCTTCTAGCAAACAGCCTGAGTTAGCTGGGAAGCAAAGGGAGTTTTACACCTTGCTTTTTCAGAGTTGATTTTCATGTTTGGTCCTTTCTCATTAGGATATACAGCTACAGCAGGTGTACCTTAAACATAACAGTGGGAAGAGGTTCCTCTCCTGATGACATCATGAGTTAGTTTAGTGCTTTGTACTCAGAGTTAACTGGGGCACCATGGACTCTGCAAGAAGGTGGCAGCTGTTATTGAGAAGCAGTACAAACATGAGTGCCGTTTGGTCCATCAGTGAGAGCAGTACTTTGCCATAGCAGCGTGGATTAAAGTTGGATTGAAGCCTAACTCCTCATCCTGATAGTCAAAACCATTTGTGTGTGTAGGAGTTGTCCGCTGCCCTCGTTCCAAGAAAAGTAATCCTCAAGAGGAGGAGGCTGCACTGGCAATGGAGCAACAGTCAGCAGTGGATAAGCACAATCTGGAACGGAAGTGTGCAATGTTGGAGTATACCACGTATGTCTGCTTCATGCTTGTGTCATTGATAACAAGGAACTTGTCCATCAAACGGGTATTTTTGTTACCAGCCCACTTTTCAGCTTTTGCATATTACATGGTAACAAATCTCTTGCAATGGGATATCTTGGTTTTGACTGGAAATGACTGCAATGCCAGATTTTGGATTTAATTAATGATGTAATGCTTTCATGAAAGCATTGTTTACTGAAAGCTTGACTGAATCCCTATATTCATAGTAGCCTTTTGTGCCCCGAGAAAGTTTCTCATCTGAGCAGGTACTGTCAGTAGTTCTGTGCTAAGAATGATAACGATTATGTCTAACATGACCATAGGAACTTAGTTAACAATAATGAAAGTGATTCAGGTATCATTTTTAAACATTAAATATCAGGCATGAATGCTTAATGGAAAAGCCTTGCCATTACTCTACTTCTGGAAGAGAGTTAAAGGAGGAAGCATCTTTTTCTCCCCTTCTTTCCCACCCTGAGGGAAGGTAAAGAGGAGAGCTCTGCACATTGAACACAGATGACTTCGAGAATGCTTTCACCAAATAATCCCTATGTTTTGTTACTCTTTCTCTTAGAGGCAGCCGAGAAGTGGTTGATGATGGAACTATCCCTGGAGATGGGCTAGGAGCTGCAGGTCTGGATTCCAGCTTTTATGGGCATTTAAAACGCAATTGGATCTGGACAAGCTATATCATCAATAAAACTAAGAAGGTACTGTCTCATACTTCAATGATTGTTGCAGATTTTTGTTCACTTAAGGATTGCATTAAGACACCGGTTGCAAAATGTTGCATTCTGGGCCACAAGCACACATTGCCAGTTTATGTTGTGTTTCCTTCCACCAGTGCTCCCAGGTCCCCTGCAGAATTGCTTTCAGTCCATAATAAAATAATACTGGAAACCCCAGCACAGGCAAATAAAGATGGCCATCACAGCTCTGGTTAATGTCCTGTCTCTGAAGGCTGCCAATAAAAGATTGTTTGGAAAGGCTGTAAGAGGAAGGGAGATCTATAGTATGATCTTTCTCAATTAATCTTCTAAGTAGACAGTCCTGGAATACTGCAAGTGGGGCTTGAGGCCTTTCTGATTCTGGGGCCTTTTCATCCAGCATTAGCTTATACAATTGATTTTTGGACATGATTAGATCTTTAGTATCCACAACTTCATGTAAAGTTTCAAAGACCTACTATGTGCCACTACTCCCTCTTCAAGACTTTCAGCTCCCTAGTAATTATAGTAGGTGATTTACTGAAATTCAAACCTTCATAATCAAGCAGTCATTTTAGAATAGAACTAGAGCCAAACATGTAGTAGGATGACAGATGAATTCTTCCTCGCAACAACAGATCTTACTGAGGTTTATACTGAAAACTTACTATTTATACTGCTAAAAGGAATTATTTATAGTGATGATAACACTGCTGCACTCCTTTTGCATATCACCTTTTAAAAAGACATATTGTTCTAGGAAAATACAGTTTCTGAGAACAGACTGACAGTAAGACTCCAAACCTTCCTGACCAAACACCCTCTTCCACTCAGTACTGGAGGTAAGGTGGTGATGCTGGTGGGGCTGTAATGTACTGTAGCTGGTACTGACTTTGTCACACCCCATACTGATTACATGGGTTATGTCCATCTCCTTGCAGTAACCTAGCATGCTCCTGGGGCATTACAATTGATAAGTAAATAATTTCCTTTTCTCTTACTGAACATCAGGAGCAGTATTTTTTGTCTTTTGTAATGTCTGATGTGCAGTTTGCAGATCGTCCAGAGGGACTCAAAAGGAAAATGCACTGTTAAAATTGCATAGCCTTATATCTAAGTTAAGTAGGAAGAAATGCTTCAGGTTGAATATAAAAGCTCAGTTCAGTTCCCTTGTGCTTTTGCACTGTACTGGAGACTTAATAATTACTTGATAAGTCCATATTTATGTGGGATTTTATTCTGTGTAAGCTGCTGAGAAATAGCATGAAATACCACGTTGACTGAAAAGGGCAAGTTGGAAAGAGCTTCTGTCTTTAAAGACAGAGAAACTGGCACTTGCTTTTTATACCTTAGTATTGGAGAATCTAATTGCTTTAAAGATCGATTACCTTAATCATGTGTCATCTTAGGTAATAAAATTAACATTTTGGGAGAACCAAAGGCAGGACCTGAGTCTGTCATCCAGAAAAAGGAAAGTATTGAAATCAGTCAAGAAGCTACCCAGGATCGAAACAAACGAGTAAGAGGTGGAAAGAACCAAAAGAGGAAGAGGCTTAGGAAGGACACAGGAAAGCCAACCAAGAAGAAGAAGAAAGGTAGGTAACCAGTACATACCACGAAGAGGAAGCATTCTTTTTAATGCTGCTGCCTAATGTGGTTTCCTTAATAAAGCTGATGTGATAGTGTGCAAGATGGAAATGTACTGGCCAGCCCTCTGGTTTGCCACTTCTAGAGAAGAGGTTCAGCTGTGCAGAAGCTTGCTGTAACTGTTAACCCATGTGAGAATCCTGATTGTACTACTGTAAATGCTAAAGAAATTCTAATTGTGCCTCAAGCAGATCAACGTGTTGCAATTCAACAATACCCTCAGACAGCTGGCTTAGAGCATCATACCATTAAGAACCTTTAGGTAATCAGTTTGCTACCTACAGGCTTGTTTTCTTATTTCTGAACAAGGTATTAATGCATTTACTTCCTCAACTGCTGCTATGTAGTTCCTTCCTGATTCGTTTTGAGTTTTCATTCTTACAAGCTCAACTTTGGAATTGTTCCTAGCCCTGTAATCCTCATCGTCCTCTTAGGAATTCACATCCAGACAGATAAACATTATTTAATCCACTGCATGTCTGTGCATATCTAGACTGTTCCTTGTTTCTGAGGTTGTATCTCACACTAAGCTTCCCTGATACAATCAGTTTTTCACTTTTGAATGACGGAACCAAGGCTGACAAAGCAGTACAAAAGGAAAGAAACAAAACAAAGATTGTAGTTAACAATTTCTTCCTATCAGACATTTCTATCTTAGGTTTATCTTAATGAGGTTGAGATAAAAAAAAAAAAAAGACAGCAACAATAGAGAAAGCTCTGTTGTTGCCTGAGATGGCTGGGAAGCTACTGCTGAGAACTGAAAGCCTAGCTGCTGATTTTCCATTCTCATCCTAGTCATGGTGAGCACCTTTCCCTTCAGCAGCTTGAAAATTTGTGCTGTATTGTGCTGATAGTGCCAAGAACCATAGTTATGACCTTCTTCAATATAAAATACAGTTGTAATGGTTTGGGTTACTTGGCATCTTCTCAAGGCAAGTTATTCTGTTTCCTATTCTCAAACAGCACCTAGTCCTAAGAAGAATACAGTGTAAATTAAAACAAAATGAGATCTGGGGAAAGAAGATAGTTGTTCTTCTGCTCAAAGCACCTGTTTGTTGTACAAGTTGTACATTATAACAACATAATTACCATGCATACACCAGTCAAGTTCTGTAGAATTCTTTAACCCCTTTTTCCCATGATTGAAGCTGATTTTCAAAGCAGAGAGGGCATATTTAGCCCAGTAATTCTCTAGTTTTGGCTTTTGTTTTTTGGAGCTGCACATAAACCTTTATATTGAAGGCATTCAAGGCCAGGCTGAATGTGGCTCAGGGCAGCTTGGTCTGGTGGTTGGCAGCCCTGCCCACAGCAGGGGGGTTGAAACTAGATAGTCTTTAAGGTCCTTTCCAACTCAGGCCATTCTATGATTGCCTGTAATAGGAGTTTGAATCCATTGAAATATGTAGTGCTGAGTTAATAATCTTTTTCTCAATTTGTTAGAAGAAAAATCTGTAGAAAAAAGCAAAAGGCTGCGCTACCACGATGAAGCTGACCAGAGTGCCCTGCAGAGAATGACACGTCTGCGTGTCACCTGGACGGTGCAGGAAGACGTCCTGCTCATGCTGTGCAGAATTGCTAGTCACGTGCTAAATGCAAAGGTATTCACCAGCATCTGTTTAACGTCTGTGTGCTGAACACATTTCTTTGGTGCTTGGAAATCTTCTGCTTCTAACCGTCACTTGCGTCCATAAAAGCTGAAGTTGAACTCTGAATGTTTTTTGCTCTCTGTAGGTAAAAGGGCCCTTTGTTCCATGGCAAGTAGTTCGGGATATCATGCATGCCAGTTTTGAGGAGTCCCTCGATAAAACTTCCCATTCTGTTGGACGAAGAGCTCGTTACATTGTCAGGAATCCCCAGACCTATCTTAACTACAAGTAAGAAGGTTTCTGTCTACATTCTCAGTATAATCAAAAAAATCAGAGATAAGTGAAAGGCATAATCAGATAGAAATGGATTATATAAAAAGATTGGCTGAATACCCTATTCACGTGACTGAAAAACAACTGAGGGGAGATATTAAGGAACCATAAGATAATGTAATATATTCATGCTAAGGGGAACAATTAGCAAACATAAGAACTGGGTACCTTGTATAAAAACCATGGCCAGCAGTTTCCAGGCAGCAGTGGTTTTCAATGCAACACAGCTGAGTTTAGAACTCCTTGATACAGATGTCAAGGTATTACGCTGTGCACCACCTCTTCATCCATCTTCCCAGGCTGCGTCCTGTTGGTGTCTGTTACAAGAGGGCACTGACTGCAATGAATTGGCTTGATCCATTGCAATTCTACCTTTGTTCTTAAGATAAAAATTCTGCAAAACCATGAAAAGAAATCGCAGATTACATGTCTTGATAGAGCCTTAGAAATGGTTGTAATTGCTTTTTTTTTTTCCCCCCCAAGCTAGGAAAAAATGTTAACATATCAAACCGTAGCTAGTTCTGCTGTCTGCTGATCTTCAGCCAGACAGATGTGTGCAGAAGAACACATTGAATCTGATTTGGGTTATTAATATGATTGTCAGATAGCTCTTACTAGAGGTACAGGGATATGAAAGAATAGGGACAAGTGGCTCTCTTACACTTACATATAAGTAAGGAAGTAGCAAAATGAGCAGTTGGCTTGATTGCATTGACAGTGATGGGATGTTGACAAGTTAAGCAGAATATTTCCATTCATTCTGCTTTTCAACTGAAGTTATTTGCTCTGAGCAGTATCAAATTGAGAAAGCTTCAACCAGTGTCACCTTCAATTTTATCTACTGCAGAGTTTGCCTTGCTGAGGTTTACCAAGATAAAGCCCTCATTGATGAATTCATGAATAGAGAAAATAACTATGAAGAACCACAGGTAGGAGGGAAACAATCTGAAAGGTCACAGAGTGCTGAAGTAGCTTGTGTTACTGAGTACTTGCACTGTTTCAATTACTGTGACTTGCTTTCTTATCTCTCCCTTGTACTCTTCACTATGCTTAAAAATAGCATCATTGTAAAAGCACAGCATCATTGCTGTTTTTTTGCAGTGAGATGGACACAGACAGCCTTCCAAAGACACATCACAAGGGCAACAAATACCATATTTTCTCAGCGTGTTTGTTTCTCAGTACCCATGTCAGAGCATCCATGTGCACTGATTGTTTTTTAATCTGCTCTGCCTCCTTCTTACCTGAGCAAGAGAACATTTTTGCTCAGTAGCATAATATTTTTAATCCAATTGCCTGTTGAAATATTGTCTCTGCATGTATGGGTGAATGCAGGATTACAGACACATTTTATGAGGTTTGATGTGATTAGTCAAAAGCTTTTTGAGCTTCTAATGGCTTAAATCAACCTCAACTTCAAATTGAAAAGCTGTTACGTACTTTCATCTGTCAGACTCTTTCTCTGACTTGATAATCCAACACTTTACTATTTCTTCTATGTTTTTCCATGAGCACTTCAGAAGTAGAGCATCTTTCCCCACTCTGAGAAACAGAAGTCGGTAACATTTTTCTCTTGCTTTCAAAGGTTTGTGCAGCAGAGTTCAAGCAGTTTGTGGAAAGACTGAAAGCAAAGTTCAGTTCAACTCTGGGGAACCCCAAATTGGAGATTCCTGATACTTTGCAGGAACTCTTTGCCAGGTATTTTAGTAATGGTAGCTTTGAGTGTACACAGGCAGACAGTGTGGGCAGTTCAGAGCAGACCTGTGCATGATTTATATCCTTTCCTACCCTTGTATGTTACAGAAGTGCTGTAGACTGTAACTGCAAGTCCAAAGTCTCAGTAAATATTGAAAGTGTATAATTCTGTACTGTCTCCTGTGTACATATTTTTTTCTCTGACACTTACACTGAGAACTGCTGGAACAGCACTGTCTTAGTGCTTCCCTTATTGGCAGTTGCAATGGCCAACCTCTGTATTTCACAGCTGATATAGAACAAAGGTCTCCTTATGATAAAGATCAGCATAAGGCACATTGCTTCACATTACTTCTGTTACAATACTTTTTTTTCCCTCTTCCCTTGACTAGGTTTCGAGTTATGGCAATTGGAGAAGACACAAACCACACCACAAAAGAAGACAGTCTTAATAGGTAAGGAACAACAATACCATTTTTTTTCATTATGACTCTAAGGTCATGCAAGCCCTCAAATCCATGAGAGATTATAATGCTATAACATAATGGAAAGTACAGCAATAATAACAGGGTAGCACAATCCTAGGCTGTAGTAAATGAGAACAGGCCCCATTACAGCAGCCATGCACACAGAAACAAAAGAAGAAAATCTGCTTACCTTTGAAAGGCCTTAGGAATGCAAAGAGCTACAGTGAAAAACCCCTCACCTCCACTGCCAACCATTAAATGAGGGCTGGGAAGGGGTGGATCCTGGCTCCAGCCCTTCCAGTCACTGAGTACATTACTTGCACCTGAGCTCCCCTGGGTTGGCCCTGCCTTCCCACCAGGTGCTCAATCACTGCTTCAGGCCCTGACTTAGCATTTCTACTACAAAGATATATCTATAGCTTTCTAATTCAGTACGTCTTCCGCCTGTTTGGGGTCGGTCTGTTGTTTTTCCAATGTAAAACTTTTTTAGAAGAAAAGTATGCTTGCAAGGCTGCAGGGATTTCTAGCATAAATCATAGATTTGATGAATGAATGAATGGACAGCAGGAATGACCTCCTTAAAATTTCCCCATTAGGAAAATAAGGTTTTCAGCATTTATGTGATTTTTATCTCCACGTTTTAAAATCTTCTTTCCCCCTCCAAAGTAATGTATTTCACTTACAGCCCTTGCCAGACCTTAGGAAATAGTTAGAACATTGCAGTAGTTAGAACAGTGTATGGGAACTGTTGAGTCATGGCCTGAACCACTGATTGAACACCTGGGGAAAGGACCGGGTCAGCCCTGGGAGCACAGGTGAAGGCAATTCAGCTGTGTGATCAGAAGGGGTGGAACCTGGCTGCACCTCTCTTATACCCCATTTAAGGGGTCCAAGTGGCTGACATTTTACTGGGGATGGATGTCTGGTTGGATTGTCTCTCTTGGGGAGTTTTCCCTGTTGGCCTATGTTTTCAGAGACAATTGAGTACTTCTTCTTTGTAACATCTTCCTATTGCACTGATCCCTGTGCCATTGTACCTCTTGCACCACCATTTCACTGCATTGCTGTTACATGAAGTATTTCAGAAATTATCTGTAATTCTCAGAACTCTCTCTGTGAAGGGGTGCAGGAGAGGTGTCTGAGAGCTGCAATCCATGATGGAAGTGTTTTTCAGTAGAGATAAATATTTCTGTTTTCTTTCCCATAGCCGGATGCAGGCTGTCTGTCAAAAAGCAGTACCTGTTTCTCAATAGAAGCACTAGGTGTGGAGGAAAGAAAACTAAGTGTGACATATTTAAGTATTTAGACCTGCCTACAACAATTGAAGTTTTATATCCAAAAGGCTTTTTCTACCCGAGCAGTTTGGTTCTCTGACCTCTAAGTTGATGTTTGCTACTTGTGTTGGCAAGAAGGAGAATTGTATAAGTCTTATCAATCAGAGAATTGCATGATTTCTTGGGAGCTTAACATAAGACATGAGTAGGAACTGCTTGATACTGGAGTCATGGGAGGGGGAAAAAATAGTTGCAGGCAGCTCTCAGTGGTACCCAGGCTGTCTCCTAGGGTTGGGATTCTGTTGTGTGGGGTGCTTTATGAAGCCAGTACTGAAGACCTGAGATATTTGTCTCATAGACGTTTAACATTTGACTATTCCAAACTAAAACTACACAGTAATCTGTAATTCTGCCATTTTGACAGCAGTTTTCTGTACCTTAAGAGATGTTATCGAAGAGAACTTTGTCTGGTGTCAGACTATCTGGACTGATCCAGAGACTCAGGGTGGAAGGTTGAGGGAAATACAGCAGGCTCTTTTACGTTTGTGATTCTTAGTTTGAGTGATCTCAGACCTTTAGGCATCTATTTCAAAGGAGCATGTGCTTCAGTTTACCTGTCCTTGTGCTCATCTAGTAGTCTAGTACCTCATGCACAAAAATCATCATGAATAAAACCCTTGTTCTTTTTCTTGTTTTTTCTTTCAGTGTCTATGATATTCATTTCCTCGTGCTACAGAATCTTATACAGAGCACTTTGGCACTCTCAGATAACCAGATGAAATCTTGCCAGTCATTTCAGGTACAAAATCTAGACCAATCTTTACTGGTCATACAGTCCTAAAGAGCTTCTCCTTACATCGATGTATACCTTTTTCAAATGGGAGACAAGAAACCCAGAAACTTAGATTTGTATTCTTTCTGTGAAGATTATCCTCTTCTGCTTTTAAGAAATTATATATTCTATGCAGCTTTTCAGTATGTTGCTTTCATTCAGAGGATGAGATTGCAAGATGTGAGGTTGGAAATTGTATGAAATGAACTCCATATGCATTCCAGCGGGTCGTGATTTAATGCCCACCTGAGCAGCTGGAATTATGCTTTGGAGGAGACACCACAAAGACAGTCCCAGTAACCGGCTGACAGGTGTTGGTCAGCCTCTCCTCCAGCACCAAGGGCCACCAAAATACATCATCTATCACTGAAGCACTTCAAAAAATAAAGTTAGAAGTTCAGAAGGAGTTCAATATCCTATCAGCAGACAAGAGGGGAGCCTGAGAAGTCAGCTTCATGGAAGCATGCGTGCCTGGTAAAATGATGGGAAGAAGCTATCCAGACAGGGTGCAAATGAGTATTTTTCCTCTCTCTCTCTAGTGGGAGACTGATCCCATTTTGACTTTCAGGTGTTCTCTAGTATTTAGTTATTTTAATTGGCATCTACGGCGGAAAGCCTGGAAGCCAATTAAAGAAACAGATGAATTAAATGAATTTGAATGTATCATTTACATTCTGGCTCGTAGCTCCGTGTTCATTTAGTTAATACAAACCTCAAATAAGGGGACCCAACAGTGGATCCAGAGCTAACGCTGCCCTTCACATCGGTGTTTTTGCAGACATTCCGTTTGTACCGCGAGTACCGGGATGACATTCTTGTGAAGGCTTTCCTGGAGTGCCAGAAGAGAAGCCTGGTCAACCGTCGTCGTGTAAACCACACGCTGGGCCCAAAGAAAAGCCGGGCTCTGCCTTTTGTAGCCATGTCCTACCAGCTGTCCCAGAGTTACTACAGGTGGGTGTCAGAAAGGTCACTGCGTATGCGTGAGCAAATAGAAGAGCTGGCGTGGGAGAGAGAACACACGTGAAGTATGTGGAGCAAAGAGCCTGACCATCACAGTAGAAGCTGAAGAGATGACAGATTTGTGCTCTGGTTTTTGTTTGTTTGTTTCCCCCCAGAGTATTTACCTGGCGGTTCCCCAGTACAATTTGTACAGAGTCCTTTCAGTTCCTCCAGAAGCTCAAGGATATAGGAAAATCCGACCAGCCGGATAGCTTCTTGTTTAAAGATCAAGAAAGCAAAGCATCAGAAGGCATGATTACGTTTCCTATGGATGGACCTGGTGGTCACTGCGTGGCAATGCTTTCCCTCTTCTCCCTGGGACTTGTATCTGTGAATGTGAGGATCCCAGAGCAGATAGTTGTGGTGGACAGCACTATGGTGGAAAATGAAGTGATAAAAAGGTAAACACTGATACTTTTATTAGCAGATAAGCTTTGGGAATAACTTGAATGAAATCTGGTGAGCGTTACCACTTTTTGCTTTGAATCATGGCACATTTCACTGTGATAATGTTTAGATTTCTGTTTCTGAGAGACCTTTCTGAAGACTTAATGGTGCTGTAGTTAGTGCCCATCATTACAGCCCTGGACTACATTTGCCTTCACCTGTGTGACATTTAAATTGCCAGGCACTTCCCTGCCATCAGAGCTAATGCAGCAATGAGAGCAGCGTGTGCCATTTCAGCACTTTCATCAACATTGGAACCTCCCATTTCAAGGACTGACAAAGATTTAGCAGCAACGAGGTTTCAGTTTTATCAGTGAAACTTGGCTCCATGATATCCTTACAATCATGTGTTTTGTCAGAGTGCAACTAAGATCCCTCGCAGTGTTCAGTGTGTTGCTTCCTATGATATTGCCAGCATACATGGGAAATTGTTCCCTTTCTCTTTAGAGCAGCTTTTTACCTCTTTGAAGATGGTTATCATAGCCCTCCTCTCATAACCTGCTGCTCTTTAAAATGAGCAGCTTTGGTTTTGTTAACAGCACCTCTTGTGTGCTACCCAGGTCTGTGTTTTTCTCATTACTTTCCTCTGCACTGAACTGTAACATTAAGAAACAAATGCCATGCTGTGGCTGGCAGGTCTGTGCCCATGACACTGTGGTGTGCAGGTGGTGAGCCTGCTCATGCATCCCAAGATGACCAGTGGCCATAGTCTTGCTCCAGAATATGCTTCAAGAGAAGATGCTGCAGCTCTAAGTCATCTTATGAAAGGTCGGAAGGACACTTTCGCTTAAACCAATAACAACCTCAGAGTTGCATCAGGTTGTTCAGAGCATTACCTGCTTCACCTGTATCCAGAGTGGCTCTTGTCCTGTCCTGGAAAGTGGTAGTGTTGACGTGACTACATTTCTTGTTGGGAAATCTACTGTGGCTGCTGTTATATTCTTTATTTACTTTGAGGTTATCTACAGTTATTTTTGTTTTGTTTCATTTTTTTGAGTAACTGAAGCGTTTGTTCTGCAGTGCTTTCTCCTTTTCTCCATTAAAAATAAATCCTGCTGTGTGTGACAGACACATCTCATGTCTGTCCTGCATGAGACCTTTACGGTCTCAGCCTTTGTGCTCTGACAGGTGTTCCCTCATGGTGAAGCCTCTGAACCAGAGTGATCCAGCACTATTCTGGGCTCCTTTGAAGATGTTTAAAAGAAGAGAGCATTTTCTTTTCTGCAGACCTTTGCTGCATTTTGCTTTGTGTCACTGCTTGCTCTCAGTGCTGTAACTCAGCCTGCTGTGCACACTGCGGCTGCTGGTGACTAACTGCTGGGATGCAGAACAGCACATGTTCTGGCTTTGCTCAGTGCAATGAGTCACTGTCTTATTTTGAGGGGTGAAAAAAGCACTAAACAATGCCTCTGTTTGCCTTAGTTTGGGAAAAGACGGACTTGAGGAGGAGGAAGAGGAGGAGGATGACTTAGATGACAGCTCTGGAGGCAAACGGAGGATAGAAGTAAAAGCTCGCCAAGCATCTCATACCAATTACTTACTGATGAGAGGCTACTATGCCCCTGGAATTGTCAGCACACGCAATCTGAGTCCCAGTGACAATATCGTGGTCAATTCCTGCCAGGTGAAGGTTAAGCTGCGCTGTACACCACTCCCAGGAAGACTGAGCTCTCCAGGTTGGTTTCTGTTTGGCCTGATGTGCACAGATGTGTTGGATAGGACAGGTGGTTCCTCAGCTCGTGAGTTTTCTGATTTGAACAAAGCCTCTTTTGTCCTCTGCTCTGTTTTTCCTCCTTCAGGATGTTTTCCAGTCCCTATACTACAACTTAAAACACTATCCCATGTTACACCCAGGCTTCCACCTGTGTAAAGAGAGGGGAGAAAAACCTTCCAGGGCTCCTTGAACAGAAATTCACATTGATTTGTCTCTCAGAAGTGCCTGAAATAGTGGTGTTTAATTACTGTGGCTGAAAGGCCAGAGACTGACCACTTTGATAATACTTAAAGCTTGAATATTTGCAATGTATCAATACCATTCCTTCTTGAAGATCATCTTCCTTTGTGCTGTAATGCAAATGGATCCAGGAAAGCCTTTGGGCTCTATAGTGGGATAGCACTGTCCTGTCTGTTCCTGTTATTATTGTGATAAAATAGAAATTATTTCTCATATCTCTGTTACCATGCATGACTCCCAGGTCTGCTGAGCTAACAGCTCGTTACAGTTGTTCTCATTTTTCCTTGGCTGTCAAAGAAGTGCAGCTGTCACATAAGTGCCTGTCAGTGCATGATGTAAGGGCAGCCTGCAGATAAAAGGGCAGAGAGCAGATAAGAACACTGCCAGAACTGACCTCTAATTATCCAGGGCAGAATGAAAGGTCTTAGGCTGCTTCAGCTTCTGAATACCCTGTATAATATTCAGCATAGGGAGGGTTTGATGCAGTGGTGGACCTGTCCCCAGACACACTGAGTGTACACACTAAAGCATTATGAATTTGTAGTCTGTCTCACATTTGGCCAACAGCTTTGACATGGATCAGCTGCTTCAGATTTTTCAATAGGGTCCTCCATAGCCTTTCCTTCCCCTGGGCTGTTCACTCAAAAAAGATGATTCCCTCATTAACTTAAAGCTCAGCTGGCCCAGTGTCAGGGAATTCCAGCAAGTTACACTGCTTTTCAGTGATACTTCACTTTGATAAGAGAGTACACCCCATTAAACCAGCTAGCTCTGCTTCTACAGGCCTTGTCAGCCACAAATACGTGAGGAGGAAGGAAGCTGCAGTAATGAACGTGGAAAGCTGAGCTCTGTTTTTAATCAGAATGGTCCAGAACACCTCTAATCTATCTGTCTGAATATTTATCTTTCCATAGTGTGTCGCACGGTAACAGTGCATCACTGCTTAACCGTTTGTTTTTCCTTTTTCAGTTTCTTCTCAGCTTGATAACATGGCTGTGGGAGTCTCCTCCCTTCCCAAAACCTTTACCAGGCTGATAAAAATCCAAGAAGAGAATTACAACGTTGATCAGTTTCTTCGTGAGTGCACAGAATGCTACGGCTACAATCCCAGAGATGTGGCTGCTGTTCTGGAGATCCGTAATGCAATAGAGGCTGCTTCCCACTTTGGGGTTTGCAAAGCCGAGCTGGGCAAACAGTTCTGCAGCTATGAAGAGGAGGAACCTGCACGCACCAGGAACCTGCAGCAGTACATTCAGGTGGTTTAACAGACAGCAACTTCCCATACGTTAATGCCTGCGTGTCTGCTGTTCCCCTTGAACAGAACGGTCTCTTAGGCTGTGTGTTGTATTTGCTAATATAAAGCCAACAAAGCTATTCCTGTTAGGCAAGAGTTAACATAGCAGTAGTCTGATAGCAGTCTTGCCCTCATAGTTTGGAAGGCCAAAAATCAAAGCAGCACTTAATCAAAGATAAGAATTAACTTTTTCAGAAGCCCAGAGGTACCAACATTCACCTTGGGAGGGGAAGTACTCTTTCCCAGTTACATTTTAAGTTAATTTAAGCTGAACAGAAACGTTTTGGGCTGTAATTTCAGAATAGTTCAAGGGACACAATGGAGCATAAAACTAAATATCCCACTAAGCAATTTGTCTTACTTTGCTGCAGGTTAAAGGTGGCAGTTCCACAGTACTTGGTTATACTGACATCCCTCCAGTGTCACTTCCTGAGATAATTCTTGTTTTGTTTTCCATAGGACCTGATCGAAATGCAGCAGGTTTTAGAAGTAGGAGGCAACAGCATAAGACTGGTTGCAGTTGTGTTTGCCAAGCCATGGCTATTGCACTCGGTGTGTCCAATGAATAAACCAGAAGATTCTGGTCAGCAATGTGCAGACACAGCCTTCCCAGAGGCACAACAGGACTGCCTGCTGTCAGCAGCAAAGAAGGGAGAGGAATGTTCAGGAGAGGAGGAGCAGCTGGGAGAAGACACAAACCATCCCAGTGATGAAGAACCCCCAAGGAAGAGGTGCAGGACTCAAAATGATGGCCTTCAGGATGGTGACCAGCTCTGCCAGGGTTTGCAAAGCGGTTTGCTAAGTGCAAATGAGAGTCACTTGGATGCAGATATCACCGATCCTGTTACAATGAAGGAATCATTCATCCCAGATGGGGAAATGGGGTCCCTGGGAGGGACAAAACACACAGCTGAAGGCCCTTCAGACGTTGTCAGTGTGGATGTGCCCAAGGATCAAGATAAGCCATGTTCTGAGGACAAACAGCTTGAAGCAGGGAATGATGATCTCAGCCCTGAGCACAAGCACATCCTTAGCCTTGAACACTCTGCCACAGAGCAGCATGATGATGTTTCCCATTTACAGGAGAACCCAGAGGTCTCTAAAGGTATGTAGGATTCTCTACATCCAAGGAATAGTACCTGGCTCATCCTCACCACCCAACCAGGTAGTATTTTATAAGCACTTACTAGATCCTTCATGAAGCTGTGCCACTGAGGGAGGCTTTCATTTCACACAGACACCACAGCATTACACTAATTGGTCTGGAAGGTTTTGGAAGTTTCAGATACATGAAAGATTCCTTCCTGTGCCTATTCCTGGAATGTCTGTGACTAGTCCAGGAATGTGCTTTCCTTAAAAACCCATTTCCATGTCTTTTAATCTCCTCCAAAGACATATTTAGGAGATGAATTTTCCTATCTCTGGCTTCAGTCCAAAGGCTTGACATCTTTAAATCAAGAAAACACAGCACTGCTTGTGCTTTAACTAGAATGCCCATGACTAAAAGCCGTGAAGTCATTAAACCACTCACCAGAATGCAGCGCATGCCAGCGAGAAGATGAATAGCCTAATTTGTGACCCAATCTGACTTCATTTTCCCATCCTTTGTACTGCCAGTTTTCTTTTTTAATGGCTAATAATCCTTGCCAGGATTTACACTGAGGAGGTTGCCGGGGATTTTCTTCTAGTTTCATTTCTGTCAGCTCTGATTTCGGACTGAATCACATGGTGTGACATTTGGCCACAGTCTGCCTTTACCTGACATTTACAGCTGCAGACTGCCATGCAAATCAGTTGGAGTTGGGTGTTGGTTAGAGCCTTCCTGCAGGACAGGACGTAGCCTCAGGGCTGCCTGAATGACATAGACTTTAACACTTTCACGTTAAGAACTACTGTTGTGGACTTAACTTCTACCTGTGTGTAACAGAGGGGATAAAAACGTAGCCCTTACCAAGCACAGAGTTCTTACCAGCCTTACTGGTGATGCCCAGGTGGTTTCACACATGCTTAAGCCAAAGCTGTCAGCCTCTGGGTGCAGTAGAAGTACTGATGTTAAGTAATTGTGTAAGTAAAACCCATTGGGATCGTGGAAGTTGCAGAGGCAGCCTTCATTTTGAAACCAAACCCTGCTGAAATCTCGAGTTTGCATTCTCAAGCCCTGAGCCTGCAGTTACTCAGACATCTCAGCCTCACTGTGACTGCCAGTGGGACTCAGCTGAAGACCTGTGTGAGTGCTGCAGGCAGAGCCCCCGCATTGCACCCTGTGTGAAACGTTGTTCTTCAGAACACAGGACTATCTGTTGTTCAGCCACGCAGTGAGGCTTCTAGGAATAAAACTCCTTGCTATGATTTGGGAACAGAACCAGCAAAAGCGTGGCTGGAGCAGCCAGATGTGGTTTTGAGAACAGCGTGGGGAGAAGGGCTGTGATGGAGATGGGTGAAGACAGAGTGGAACCTTGGAACTCCCCGTGCAACCCAGAACAACAGCTCAGTTCTGTTATTTTCTAGCACAAGCTGTTGCCTTTTACAGTTTAGCCACCTGTCAGTTAACATCCACCAAAGAGTTTGGGCTGATTAACTTCACAACTGCATGTTTTTTTTTCTTTCCAGGCAGTTCTGTGCCAGGTCTGTCCCAGGCAGCTGCGGACGGGTGAGTAACAGAGATGTCTGCAGGGTGACTGAATGCACTGCCAGAGCAATTTCTGAAGCCAGTGCTTTGGAGAACTCAGTTTCACGTTCTCATAGGCAGAGTGCATGGAAGATGAACCCCATTTTCCTCCATTGCTCTTGTTAATGTTGTTCATATCCGTGCTCTGATACCACAACCAGCTCCAGTATCAGAGGAATGGCACTAATTGTGTTTCACAAGCGTGGTGTCAGTAGGTCCCATCTTCCACGTGCCCAGGAAAGGCCATAGAGAAACTCTGCGATATGAGGAGTGCGGATTGCCATGCAGGGTCTGTCCTTTCCCTCCAGAATGCTACTAATAAGGAGTTCAGTTTCCTGTCTGAGCACTATTGCTGCGTGTTGCAGTTTGAAGTCTTAGGCAAATGAAGAGGTGAAACAAAGCTCAGGGCAGCAGCGGTGTCCCCACGTATTTAAGTGGTGGCCCTGGAGGTGTTTAAGAGGCACACTGGCCATGGCACTGAGGGACATGGGGTACATCAGGTGCAGGACTGCATCTAGTAGGTGGCAGAGCTGAATTCAAACTGTCTTTTGCAGGGCCTGCGAGAATGTCTGCTTTATTGGGAGACCGTGGAGGATTGTGGATGGGAACCTGAACAAACCTGTGTGTAAGGGGATGATGGAAGCCGTGCTGTATCACATCATGACAAAGCCAGGCATAACGGAAGGCATGCTGCTGCAGCATTACACGGGGACACTGCAGCCCGTTGCCGTGCTGGAGATCCTGCAGGTATGTGAATAAGCAGCACTGCGACCTCAGGCTGCTTCAGCCCCCCGATCTTAAAGATCGTTTTGTTTAGAAATAACCCACTTGCGGGCACACATCCTTAACACAATGTATATGGTGAGAAACCCTGAGAGCACTGAGCAGGGAACAGCAGCGCGGCCTACGCTGGTTTGGGCCGCAGACGCTTAAGCTAAAATGCCGTTTCTCTCTGCAGGGGCTGGAAGCCCTTGGCTGCATCAGGAGGTTCCACATGAAGGCGGCACCCGCCGTGTCCCTCTTCTCTCAGCCGCTTATAGCAGAGCAGCTGCACAGCCCCAGACTGAGCGAGGCCTCCGCAGCCTACTATGAGCCCACCATGGACTGCACCCTGCGCCTGGGGGGGGTGTTCCCCACCGAGGTGAACTGGAACAAATGGGTGCAGGTTATCCACGTGTAGATGCGAAGCTGAACCTTGTGAGATTAAACGTTCGCGTGGATCCCACGCTGCCGCTTGTTGGTGCCCCCTCGTTGTTGCGTTCTGCTTCTGAAGGAAGTGTTTTAGCCTTTCTTTTTGATACTTTCGCACACGTTTGAGGTGAGAGCAAAGGTTAATCACAGAGCCACGGAGCCACCGCACCTCACGGCGCAGCCACGGCTCCACCACTGCGTTTATTGACAGCCGGGGGGGCGCAGCGGCCCACAGCACCACGGTATGGTTGGGGGGGGGGGGGGGGGGGGGGGGAACGACACGGTTCAGTCGCGCCAGCGGTGCCCGCACTGCGCGTTGCAGCACTTATAGAACGTGGTCATGGGTTCGTCGGCCGAGCGCGTCTGGATCTGCATGAAGTAGGCGCGGGGATGCTCGCACTTGGGACACGGCTCTGTGGGGAGAGGCGGTGAGCTGAGACCCGCACCAACCCCCCCCCACACACACACACACGGCCCCCCGCGCCGCCCGTACCTGCGGTGGAGTCCACGTTCTCCCACGCCGCCGCCCCGCCCAGCACGTCGTCCACCTCCTTCAGCCGCGGGTATTTCCTGCTGCTCACCTGCGGGCACAGCGCTCAGCCCCGCCCGCCTCGTGCCCCCCTCGCCCCCCTCAACCCCGCCCGCCGCGGCCGCGCACCTTCCGCGTCACGTTCCGCACGTACGGACAGGTGGTGCAGGCGAAGCGGTGGCAGCGCGGCCCCTCCTCGGCCACCAGAACGTTGCCGCACGCCGGGCAGAAGAGCAGCATCGCCGGATCCTCGCGGCGGGGCCGCCCCTTCCGGCGGGGATGGCGGAGGCCGAGGAGGAGCTGCTGGCGCACGCCGATGTGCTCGAGCTGTTCCAGGCGGCGCTGGCGCGGCTCGTGCAGGACCCGCTGCTCTGCGACCTCCCGCCGCAGGTGGGGCCGGGGGCGGGGGAGGGGCCGGGGGCGCTCGGCGCAGCTCAGCCCCGCGGTGCCGCCCGCAGGTGACGCCGGAGGAGATCGGCTCTCAAGTGGCGCTGGAGTACGGGCAGGCCATGACGGTGCGCGTCTGCAAGGCGGACGGCGAGAGCATGCGTGAGCGGGGCGGGGCGGGGCGGGGCGGGGCGGGGAGCTGCGGGGCCGCGGGCGCTGAGCGGGTTCTGCCCGCAGCTGTGGTGGTGGTGCAGAACGCGTCGGTGCTGGACCTGAAGAAGGCGCTGCGGCGGCACGTGCAGCTCCGGCAGGCGCGGCGGGGCGGCGTGCAGCACCTCAGCTGGTGAGCGGCACCGCTCGGCTCGGCTCGGCTCGGCACCCCCCGCCCCGCCCCGCATCCCCGCTCCCACCGCCGTTCTCCCGCAGGAAGTACATCTGGAGGACGTACCACCTCACTTACGCCGGGGAGAAGCTGGCGGACGACAGAAAGAAGCTGAGAGAGTGAGTAGACGGCCGCCGGGCCGGGGGTTCTCCGTGCCCGCAGCTCGGGGCGGTGCCGCGGCTCTGTGCACGGGTGGGCCGAGAGGGTCGGCGAGCCGAGCGCTGTGCACGGGCTGTGCGGTGAAGGGGAGGCAGGCGGCACTTCTGCACGTCAGCAGCGCTGGGCAGGGCAGCCGTTGTTGCAGCCGTAGGAGTTTGTCTGAAGGGCTCCGGCTCAGCAGCAGGAGGGAGAACCCATAGCGAGGCAGCGCTGCCTTATCGAAGCTGCGGGTGACGGATGGAAGAGGCGGTGTGTTAACAAAGGCAGAGTGGCAGACCCCTGCTCTGCCTGCACGTGTGAGAACTGCCTCCCACCTGCTGGGCAGTGCAGTGCACGAGGAGCCCATCCGGCCCCGGGATTGCAGTTTGTGGTTAGAGGAGAACTGGCCGTAACAGCACAACTCTGTTCAGGTATGGCATCAGGAACCGGGATGAGGTCAGCTTCATCAAGAAACTCCGGAAGTGAGCTGTCAGGTAAGTCCTGAACAGCTGTTGTGAACAGCCGTTATGAATACCCATCCTGCAGCTTTGCCTTCTGGAGCCCCAGCACTTACAGGCTTACAGCACTGAGCAGCTCTGTGAGCATCTCTGCCCCACGTCCACATCCTGGTTGTGTTGCTTGTGCACCTCTCAGAGCAGGGAATGGTGGTCCAAACCGCATCGGGAGCAGCAGCAGCAACACCTCACTGCTAGCAGTGATGCATCCCTAACCCTGCTGTGCATTTGAGGCTCTGAATTTGCTCCCACCCTGCCCTGAGATTCATTAAATGCAGCATCCCTCTCTTTGCCCCTTTGCTTGCTTCTAGGACCTTGCTTTTAGGCTTTAGGAACTCTGGAAATGCAGTGCCCAGGAAGACAAGGTGCTAGCACTGACCCATTGCCATCACACAGTCCATTTGATCCTCCTGTACGTCTCGTTCTCACTGTACCCAAGTGCCTGTTCTCCCTCTTTGCTCTTAGCACTCCTGTACCATTCAGAGCACCTGAAGTGCCCCATCACTGCACACAAGCAAATGCAACCGCTGAAGGCTGCTGTTCCTCACTGGGTGCATTCTGAGCCATCTTTCTCAGTTACTGCAAGCTATAAGGAGTTACCAAAGGCACCTCTGCTTCTGTACCCTGTAGCTTTTGTTTCAGTTTTTCTTTTTCCTGGTTTACAGAAATGAGTTCAGCTGATCTGCTATTCCCAGCAGGTGGGATAATACCACTGGACAACTTCTGGTCATGGTATCTTTGTGCAGCTGGTGCACTGAAGAAAACTTGCAGCACAGGAAGCATTAGTAGCACATATATTTAACTGTGTGTAGTCCATGTAGACATCACAATTCTAGTACCAACACACAGTGTGGCCAAGACTCCCAGCTCAGTAGGTTTAAAACTTTCCCCTCACCACAATCGGTTGCTGAGAGCAGTGGTAATTGTGTGCTTTCCAGATGTTCTGTTCAGTGGCTCCAGCTAGCTGGGTTAGAAACTGTCACTCTGACCACAGAGGCTTTCATTCTTTCAGTGCTATCAGATTTGCAGCACCCAGCACAATATGACGTGTGCTATGACAGCAGAGCTCTGCTTTTACCCCATAGGGCCCTGGATGATCGCCTATACTGCAGTGATGAGAGCGCAGTATGCAGTTAACACTGCTATTCCCAGATATTTCTTTTTCTTTAACAGGTAGAACAGAGAATCCATCCCTGCCAGGACCAGACGAGGGATTCAGCGCCCTCCAAGAGGTTGAAAGGTTTCACAGAGAAGCAAACTCCCATTGAACAGATGCTCTTACGTGCTTTTGCAGTCTTTGCTGTTCAGAGCGTCTGCCTCTGAGCTGTATGCAGAATGTGCTTTTTGTAATTAAAGACTCTCATTTTCTGAGGCTTTTAAAGCTCTTATTTCCAGCTGCAAATGTGTGTCGGGCTACTTTGGGTGCTGTCAGAGTACTGATTCTATTGGTGCACGGAACAGCATTGGTGACATAAAGTAACAAACGTAGCCACAGACTATGCAAAACAATTAGCAGTAGCTAAAACGCTACCTTTCCATTTAATCACCACCTTAGCAGTAGTAAATAACTCTAGTTAAAAATGTAGTATTGAAACTAGTGTAATAAAAATAATGGCAGCAGAAGAGGTTCAATACAATTGAACAAGGCACCAACGTTCCGTTCAGAGTCTTCTGATAAGGCAAACCACGCCTGCTGAGTGCTAGAGACGGTTTAAATTAACCACAGCCCTGGTTAGAAGTGTCATTGGATTAGAAGCTTTGTCCATGTGGAGCCAGCACAGTAAATGCAAAGACAGTCCATCTCCAGTGCCTGCTTGAGAAGGCAGTCTTTGCCTTTCAGTGAAGCTGTGCATCCAGGTCGTATTTCTCGCAGAATTTGTCCGTGAATGGTATACAAGTGAGGAACTCGCACCACTCGCACTTGATGGGGTAGAAATAGAACAGAATCACAAGTCCTGAGAAGAGTGCAATGAAGATGAGCTGGAAAACAATAATTTGGCATCGCTTCCTATACAAATCGAACTTCCCGAAGCTAATGTAGGGCAGGAAGGCAAAGGAGAGGAAGAAACCACTGATGAATCCTGAAATGTGAGCAAAATTATCAATCCAAGGCAGGAGGCCAAAGGCAAAAAGAAAGAGCACCACAGCCAGCAGTTTGAAGAAAGCCCTCCACGGCCGTGCCAGGATTTGCCAACTCTGGAAGAGCTCCACAAAGAGACAAGCCAGAATCCCAAACTGGGATCCTGCAGGGCCAACCTGTAGAAGAAGAACATCACAGGTAACATCAGGCACACCCCATCTGCCTGGCTTCTGCAACCAGCTCCATCAGGGTTATTTCAACTCCCTGTTCAGTGTTACTTGAGAAGGAGATGCTGAAGCCTGAGACTTCATCCTGATAATGAGGTTCAAGGCCTGGTCTGACATGAGGATCAGTGTAGGTGTGAGCTCACCAAAACAGATGTTCTATTTAAGGAGGATGAATCTGGTTTGAACTACCAGATGGGGGAGGTCCTTAGAGGCAATCTCCTTGGTCCCTTCATCCACCACACGCTTTTCCTTACAGAAGGATCTGGAAGGTGGTCCTCTAGGTCCTACACCATGCAATCTTCTAAGGTGAAGCTGGGCAGTCACATTGGGCTTCTCCAGCTGTGCAGTGTGGGCAGGGACAGTCTGTGGGAACGGCAAGCTTTGCTCTCACTTTCTGCCTGCCTGCCTGCATGTGGAGGGACTGACACCAGCTACAGACCTGAACTGCCAGCCTGCGTGTGGCTGGAACCACCCCCATCTCATGTTGTGAGAGGCAGCCCTTGGGCTGCAGCCAGAATGGGTCAGTCACCTGGAAAGCCTACCAGAGTGCTCTGGGGGATGTTACTGCTCAGCAGCTGTAAGACAGTGTGGTGTTGACTGCTAACTACAAATCTGCACAATACACATACTGCAAAGATAAGCGCAGCTCTGATTTTTCTGCCAGATAGACACAGCGTGTAGGGGCTTGTATTGAAGCTGCCAGGACTTTAGCGTGTAGGAGACCCACCTCTGCTCTGTAGGGTAGAAATATTGCACTGGCAAGGTTCCCAGTGATGCCACTGAGCAGGTAGATGATAGAGATGCGGTGCCATCCTGCCAGCTTCTCTAGGTCCCGCAGGATCGTCATTTGGAAACAGACTGAAACCAGACAGTGCAGGATCCTGCCAAGTTCAGAGTACAGGAGCTGAAGCAGCATCCACCAAATTCCCCACGGTGTGCTTGTCTGTCTTCTTTGAGTCTTGTTGAAAGCACCTGGTGCAGCCCATGCCTCTAATATCCCTCCCAGCAAATTCAGCCTGGTAAGCCTCAGCAGGGACAACAGCTCAGCCCCACAGTGGTGTCCTGAGGGCAGAAACTGCTAGAACCACCCTCATACAACCCCACGGTTCCTTCCCAGACACTGGAAGTTTTGCACCTACACTTACCCAGCGTGTAGGAAAAGTGAGAGCCAGAGACGGTAGAACTGGTCAGGGACCTCTGGATTTAGGAAAGGGAGGAGTCCACAGACATCATCCATGCAGTGAACCTAGGGCAGCAATATGGGGGCTGTTGGGTGTGCCAGCCAACACCGCCGGGCACAGCCAGTTATCGCAGCCACAGCAGAGGCTGCAGCTAGCTCTGAAAAAGAGGTTCTCCACTCCTTAGCTGCTATACCAAGACCCAGCCCTTGCCTCCAGCACCGTTTCACATGTCCCCACCCATTACTTACGGCAGCATTATGCCCTTATTCATCACCCCAACACACGGACAACTGCTCACCCATAGAGCAGGAAGGCTGCAGTCACCTGCTGCTTCCACAGCGGTCCCATGCTGGACTTCTGTGGCTGCCAGCCCTCAGTTCTAAACTGGTCTCCCAAGGACAGATGCAGTTTTGTCACTACATCCTGGATCAGCAACTTCCCCTGGGCTCAGGGTGGGACTCAACCTTCCCACTCACACTGCTGCAGGTGTTGCCAAGCAGACAGGTGGAACAGAAGTGAGAAGGATGGCCATACAAACCACGACTCTGCACCTACCTGAGAACAAAGTGTTGCCTCCTCGTGGAAATAGCCCCGCATAAATTCACAATACTCCCGGGAAGTTATTTCACACCTGGAGGAGGCACAGTAATCAAAAGAAGGAACAAGTCACACATGGAAGACATGGTGGATTATCCTGTGCCCTCCCTGGCCACTAACTCCTCATCCCACATCTGTGTACGAGAACTGGTACGTTCAGCAGCCCTTGACATGCTACAGTGCCTCTGCAACAAAGGTTCCAAAACAAGTAATAAAACAGCTATTTACAGCTGAGGATGAAACGCTGGAGCTTGGGGAATTTATGGCTCTGGGCTTGGGGAGCCCTGTGCCTCAGACACTGGCAGAGCAGAAAGTGGGGCTAAGCCAAGTGTCCTGCCATGACTTTCAGGGACAGCAGCACTGATTTTCCTCCTGGGCAGAGGAAGCCCAGCCCAAGCACAAAGTAACTGCTCAAGCTGAGGAACAACATGAAGAACAGCATCCTCCTTGACAAAACCAGATCAGATCATTTCACACAGAAGCCAGGCTGGGGTCGGTGTACCCTGTTAGGAACAAGCTGCTCATTCCAAGGAAAAGCACTGAATTCCCCAAGAGATACATTTAGTACCCAGGGCTCCAAATCCCATTAAACTGCAGGATCAGTTGAATGAGATACTCTGCCGCATCAAACTCAAGCTGCCTGTTATCCCATGCTCTTTCCAGAGTCCTGCTCTGCCTGGGAAACCCATCAGGGCTCCCTGCCAGACTCCCCTCTCCAGCACTGCTCTTGACTGCACGCAGGAAGGACAAGGAGGACAAATGGCTGTGCCTACAACCTTAAAACAGCCCTCTGTTTCTCACCCCAATGCCCAGCCCCTCTCCACACAGATTAAACTCACTACCTTCCTTTGGTCCCAATGCAGCAGGGCCTGCCTGTAATCACGCAGTCCATGTGAAGGTGGTTTGTGTAATTCCCAGCACTGTTTTTTGTGCAGATCTGGAAAATGACAACAGGCTGCAGTCAGAGATCCATGGTTTGGCTTGCTACCGGGGTAAGGTCAGAATAGTCACTTGGGAGGAAGCCAGTCCCACAGACACAGCCTCCCAAGGCCGCCTTCTGATGGTAACATGGTACCTGACACCCCATCTGCCTAGGCTGCTGGAGCCCAAACCAATGCCTCCTCCCTGCCAAGTAACTAAAACAGCCCCTAGATGGAGTAAGTATCCATCTCATCCTATTACCCTGGCAGGGCTTAGGGCTTTATCTGGTGCAGTGGAAATTTTTGCTGAAGGAGGGCTTCAGGAGGCTGCACTGAAGACCCCTTTTCACCAACAGTGCTGCAACTCTGCACAGTGGGTTGGAAATGGCATTTTCCAGCACAGGCCCTGTGCCAGCAGTGATGCTCACCGGCCATTTGGTGATGTCGTCTGGCCACTCGTGTGGCTCCATCGAGGCTGGCTGCTCAC
Organism: Gallus gallus; assembly: GCF_016699485.2. Classification (NCBI taxonomy): domain Eukaryota; kingdom Metazoa; phylum Chordata; class Aves; order Galliformes; family Phasianidae; genus Gallus; species Gallus gallus. The sequence continues at coordinate 11,999,757 of NC_052545.1, forward strand.
ACACCCTGCAGCAACAGGAAGCAAAGATCACCCAGAGAAATGACTTTTCCTAGCATACCACACTGTCCCTGCCCCCAAGCTACACTCCCACAGGTCCCCTCTGTCCCTGGCAAGGGGCTGGTGACACACTACTTCAGGTCAGCCAAGGCTGTGCTGATCAAAGCTACAGCTTGCTTCCCACAACCAGAGATCACGGCTTCAGCTGGCAAAGAGCACAGAGCCACTCAACAACATAATGGAACTCCAGACATGGACCTTCAGCTGATTTCATCCCTCCCTCAACCTGTGGTGGCCAAGGGCAAAGGAGAGCTGTGCTGAGAACATAGCTGCTATCCCATGGGAAAGCAGCCCGTGCAGGGAGCAAAGGGAGCAGTTAAGGAGGAGAAGGACAGGAAAAGAACCCACAGCTGAGAACAAACCCCTGTGCACATGGGCAGCCAACAACAGAGACTTCAGGGAACACAAATAAGTTCATGCTCTGGGAGGCTCCCAGAAGGAGTTGCCTCAGCTCCTCTGCCACCAGGAGGGCAGTAAGGACACCGCTATACACACACTCTGCAACAAACTGGCCTGGGACCCCATGCCTCTGACGTGACTGTCACAGCAGCCTTGGTGTCCCCAGGATGGCAGGTGGGCTAGGCAGGACCTACCTGGGGTCCTGATGACAAACAGACCCAAATTGCCTCTTGCTTCCTGCCAGCATTGGTGTGCTGGAGTGGTGGGGCCACTTCACCCACACAGCCAGGGTGGACTGCAAGAGAAGGGAGAAGAAAAGTGTCACTGTGAAACCTAGGGCAGGAGAAAGCATCAACAGAAGTGGCCCTGAGCCTGCAGTAACAGCAGGAAAGGGGACACCACACTCACTGAGCACTCCTCCTCTGAAGTCTGCACGCAACCGGACTTGTCATTTCGTACACAGCATGCTGAGTGCTTCTCCTTCTCACGCTTGGCCTTAATGAAGCTGTGCACTTGCTGGTCCTGCCTCATGCATGGTGAGAACTTGGCCCCCAGGTGGATCAGGGCCTCCTGGGAGAGAGGTGGAAAAGCTCACATCAGTCAAGGTGTACACAAGGACTGCCCAGGGCAGAATAGAGTGGGAAGAACAGCAAGGGGTACCCCCAGCAGGGCCAGAGACAAGTCCTGCATGATGATGCTCAAAACACATCAGGCATATTCTCAGTATTTGCCTCAAATAAGCAGGCTCAAAACAAGAAAACAGAATTTGCTTGCCCATGGCCCCAGAAAGGCCTGTTCTGTGGTAAGGAAGGAAGCACTGGGACATTACAGCCTTTCCTGGGGAAAATGGCATCATGCTGCACATAACTTCTGCATTTTCTCTGGTCTCATGCTTGGCTTCATAGAACCACATGCAAGGAGTGTCAAGGCCCATCCCCAGCTCCCAGCAAACCATTCTGCAGGGCAGCTGGAGCAAGAGCACTGCTGCATCCTGCCAAGGACAGCAGAGCCCTGTGAGAAGCCCAGCTGATGAGAGCTGCTAGCACCAGGCCCCAAGCAGTGGAGGGCCCAGGTCCCTGGGGCGATCTGGCTGCTGTATATTGCCCCCTGCCAGCCCCAGATGATAACACTCACTGAACTGGGGCCGATCCAGAAGTTTTCCTGCTGAACGTATTTGACATTTTCATAAACCCCTCTGTTTCGCAAAACCTGCAAGGAGAAGAAGTGAGAGTACCATGAGCAAATGGCAGGGACTGGTGAAAACAGCTCCCAGAAGGAGCAGAAATCCCCACAGCAGGTGACTGGGTACACAGCTCTCTCAAACTGGTATTTTGTAGGAGGGCAGGTCTGGGCATCTTTATTTAAATATTTCTCTGAAGATGTCCATCTGGCTACTTCACATTCTCCCAGGGTGGCTGAGATCCTGTATAAAGCGTCACACAGCTCAGCAACACAAGCAGCAGCTGTCAGCAACACAGGTCCAGATGCTGGTGACAGCATTGTGAAAGCTGTCAGACTTGTAGGTGAGAAGTAACCCTGGGCATCCCCTGCTTGGAGCAGGAATATGGCACTACAGAGATATGCACCACAGAGAGACCTTTGACAACACGTGGGAAGGCTACAAGTAGCTTCAAGATCAGTTCACAAACACAGACAGGTCTGTTTTGCTCCTGGCAGAGGCAAAATCTTGCAGCTGTTACAAAAACTTAACTGAGGTTTGAAATATTTCCCTACCATGAACATCCTTCTGGTCCCCACCAGGAGGGGAACAAGTTGTTCAAAAGGGCTCCCAGCACAGCCACAATCAGAACCTGCCAGGAGACCACCATGCTTTGTGCCAAAAGCCCACCTGATAGAGCTCAATGTCAAGAGCAATGTGACTGCAGGAGGGAAAGGAGGCAGCACGTGGGCTCACAGATGCTGCAGGCAGGCCCTGGACAGCTGGTGTCCAGTCAACTAGGCCCTCAGTGACCATTGTGCTGAGAGCTGTGACACAATCACACTCCAAGTCAGGCAAGTCAGGGTGATTTACTTACTGAATCAACAGTTTCATGTTGTGAGAACCCCACAGGGGCAATGCCATAGATGCACACAGCAAGGATGGTGATGAGCGAATGCACAAAGGTGACCCAGTACGTGAAGAAGGGCCTGGATGGAGGGAAAGGGAAGAGATCAGAGGCAGAAATCCAGGCACAGAATCATAGAATCACAAGGTTGGAAAGGACCCACAAGATCATCTAGTCCAACTGTCCTCCTATCAGCATTACTACCCACTAAGCTACTAAACTGTATCTCACAGCACTTTATGTTACATCTACTCACAGAGCAAGGAGAAAAGCTGCTTTCTTTCCCTAGGAACCCTGGCAGACTCTGGGGACAGGACCAAGATCACCTAGGGTGTACACAACTGGAGGCAATAATCTTGCTAGCAGACAGCCTCTGTTTACCGACTCCCCCAAACACCGGGCAAGCCACTTTTTGCCAAGAAAAGCATCCATGAATACAAAAGCCTAATGCCAAAACGTGTCATGCATTTGAAATACCGACTTCATGGAAACAATCAGAGGCAAGAACACCTGAACCTTCCTGTTCATCACAGGACAGCAGCGGCGGGGAAGAGATGCAGACACCCGACAGGAGGAGCAGGGTGTGCTCCTAGCGCCCGGTGTTTTATTGGGACCCAAGCTGTGACTGCAGCTCTCACCTGTGGTCATCCATGTCCTCAATCTGCCGCTTCACATAGCTGTCAATGCGCTTGCGGTAGGTACGGTTTGTCAGCTTCCCCACCATCCCCAGGCCGTAGGGCCGCTTCTCCTTGGCGAAAAGCTTCCTGACCGGGACGGCGATGCGTTGGCCACGCTTCTGTGGGCTGACGCTCACCACCTCCTGCCGCAAGCGGACTTTGGGCTGTGCCAGGCCCCCGTCCTTCTGTTTTCTCCAGCCTCGCTCCAGTGGGCTGGAATAAAAAGTGGAACAGCAATGGTTTCCTTCTCCATGGCACGGTAATAGGGAACAGCCCTTCTCTGGTCTTTGGTGGCAGCAGACCTTGCGCCTGTCCCATCGCAGCCGAGCTGAGCAGCAGCTAATGGCAGACAAGGTGCTCTGAGGTAGTTGTATTTCCAAGCGTGACAATGCCCCAGCAAAATAAAGCACTAGACTATGTGCAGAAGGTGGCATGAGGCAGCTGCCAAACTGAACCCCACTGCTTTCTTTGAGATGCTCTCACATCTTCAGGATGTTTTGTCAGCAATGGGCTAAAATGGGGAGACTGCAGCTGGGTGTCACTGAGCATCTCATTCTGGGGAGACACGGCTTCCAGCCTCCCAGCATTGACACTGCAGCAGGGAGCAAGAACAGCATCCGCCAGTTGTGATCACCTCTAACAACCTCAACTTGAGCCTAAACTCTTTTCTGATCCAAAATGAATGGAGAGAAATGGAAGCCATGTGCTACATCCTCAGCATCTCCAGGGCCCACTGCCTTATTAGGCAGCTAACACTCATACACATCTATTTCTTCCTCTACTTCATTCCCCTCACTCCATTCTCTCCTATGAAATGGAAGTGCAGTTTAGCCCCACGGTGGAAATCCCAACCCTTGAAGCACTTTACTGTGAATAGACTGGCAAGTCAAACTCCCATGCCCATCAAACCACACAGAGAAGAAGAGCAGGAACTAAAACCAGTTACTTCTCACAACTTGTCTTCCACTCGTCCCTTTATTTGCACTGATGCATGAATTTCTCAGGAGAAAAACAAAACCAGGCTTCAAGAACACAATAAAAATCCCCGTGCGGTGGAATGCTTTCTTACCAAAATAGAGTATGAAATGAATGGACACCACACAAGCTACTGATGAACAGAACCTGCTTTGGGCACCTCCGGATGTTTTCTGCTCCTAACAAGCAGTCTACAAGCAAGGTACACAGCACTGAGAACTGCCTGCTACCTCCCCCTTTCCCACTGCCTGGAAGTGTGGTGGGCATGTGTCCTCAGCAGGTGCTCCAGTCTCTAGTGAACAGAAACCTCCTGTGGCTTCCCAAGAGACCATCTCTGCACAAAGACAGTGGTTGTCAAAAGTGGTCACAGAAACCACATTTTTTTTCTGAAAGATAACCACAGTTTCTTGGAGAAGTTAAGAGAGCTTTGAAAGTACGGACAAGCAATAGGATGAGGTTCAAGTGGTTTCTGTGTAATGGACATGCTATTTCCCAGCATCTTAATGCTGGACTATCAGCCTATGCCAAAATAAACACCTGGCTGCCTAAAAGGACAACTGACTGCAATTCTGATAGCATTCTCTAAGTGGAAAAGGAATGTAGATTTGAGAAAATCCTGAGACCATCTCAGTGGAGAGATAACAAGCTGCCACCATTTGCTGCTTCCACTCCTGTTAAGACTGAGTCAAATTCTTGGAAACGCTTGAAGGGAAAACTCCAACACAGCAAGATGGGCTGTGAGCAGCAGAACCACAACAAGGACCTCCCTGTCTGCTACGCGTTCACACCCAGCACTGCTCTCTGCTGGGGTGAGCTGCCAGCTAAGTCAGAGCTAAGTCAGAAACGACAAGGAGCAATTACTCAGTACCAGTTACTCAGGTGGAAAAAATCTAGGCATACAGTACAGTACCACCCACATATTTGCAGGACTTTCAGCATCAGTGCCACACCTTTCTCTGGTTTCAAGTGAGGAATGTAGCTCAGCTTGACACTCAGCAATGCTTCACTCCACTCCTCTCAACAGTTCCTGTTGACTGTGACAATGGCAACAGCCTTCTTGCCTTTGCTGTATTCTCCATAGCTGAAGGCTGGGCCTCCAGCATCCTCACAGCTGACTTAAAGTGTCTTTTGTTTCCCCAAGCCATGATACAGCCTCAAAAAACACATCACATCAGGAAGCTGCTGGAGAGGTGGCCTCAGAGTCACCTTTCAGGGGTTGCTGGGGCAGGAGGACTCTCATCCAAAACATCTAAGAGAAGCATGCAGGGCTTAAGGAAATCCCACCACTGCTCTGCTCTTTGATCTTTGCTCCAAACACACATGGCACTAAAATCCCAACTTCCCTCATGAAGGAGCAATGGTCTTGCCCAGTACCAGAGATTCCACTCTGAAGGGCAGGCCACCATCCCGTGTTAAGCTTTGGCACCTTACAAGAAAATACTTACAGTAGCAAGTGGCTTCTTTCAAGCTCATTTTTGTCCAGGGCACCTCCTGTGAGATCTGTCTGATCTAGAGGTTTCACTTCAGTATCTTTGACCGCAGCTTCTGATGGCGACTCAAACACCTCATCCGGGTAAGTAGAGAGCTCCTCATGAAGGACTCCTTCCTGGGCAAAGACACAGAAGTCCCATCAGAAGGAGGAGGCATCACATTTGAGACACCAGCACCACACTGCAGCACACAGCCCTGCCAGAGCTGCAGACTTGCTAAGTCTCTGGAGTCAGTACCATACCACTGCCCTGCCCCTCACCCGAGCAAAGAAAGAAGTGTCGAGCTCATCTGGAAAATCCACTGTATCCTCCTCCATGAAGCTTGCTGGGGTGAAGCTGCGCCGCTGAGCTCTCCTCAGTGTGCTGTCCTTCACAGAGCGACCCTGCAGACAGATAGCGTGGCGTGAAGTCACTGCCAGACACCCCAACCCCAGGCCCATGCAGTGTCACCCTGATCTGCACACAGGGAGCCCAAGCGCTGACCCCTTCACACTGACCCATCAAGCACAACAGTCCTACTGATGTGCAACACCTTCCAGGTGACAACTCTCAGTGCTACCCAACTTCTTGATCCACATCTCCCATGAAGGCTTGCAACATGCTCCTCTAGCACACACTGTACAGTGATGTCTGATTGAACAGCAGTCACAGAGCAAAAGGGTCACCCACACATGAACCTTACGAGACCCAGAAAAGAGCCTTGCGTAGCAAGAGGCTCAGGCACTTCTGCTTTGCCATGAGCAGTACAGACAGACCACCCAGAGGTCCCAGCTTAACAAGACCTGCTGGAACCTTCTAAGGCTGCTGGCTGTGGGAATCAAAGCCCCAAGGTTGATAAACGGCAAGCAAGACCCATACCACAAACCAGCCAGCATCCTTGCTTCTTGCACATCCTGTCTGCTAGACAAACAGCTAAAATAAGAGAGGACACGTCCTGGGTTCTTCTCCACCACTGCTCTCCTTCACTCTCTCTACTCACAGAAAGTGCTTTTTCCTACAAAATATAGCTCCTTCCCTCTCACTCCTTCCAGGACAGGGCCGCATCCTGCTGCCAGCCTGATCCCTGCCCTCCCACATACAGTACCTTCACCAGAGCCGCAGCTGCTCGGAAGCTCATTTTGGCAACAGATTCCCGTTTCCGCCGTCGTGGGAGGCGATTGAAGCCCGAGCGTGAGCTGGTGAAGGAGCAGAGTGACGTGGCTCCTGGTGTGATGGGTGTGTGGGGGATGCTGTAGCCATCATTGTCGTCAGCCATTCGGAAAGCTCGGCCGCGGGCCAAAGGGTCTATGATCTGCCAGAGAAGAAGCCCATCAGTATGTACAGCCACCCCTAATATTTGCCCACCAAGCTCTCCTCCTTTCAAGCCTCCATCATCTCCCTGTTGAGACCAGGACAGTGGCCAACCAAGAACCAGGCTGAACAAAACACCAATCAATTCTACATTAGGGAGATAGGAAATGACCTGCTGTAAGCTAAACTTCTGAGTCCCCAGCTCAAGTCCTCGAAGCCCTCCCCATTTATTTAGTTTGTCGCTGTTTTGGGCTTTTTGTTGGTATTGATTACTTTCATCCAGAACATTTCTGATGTTCACACGACAGCTTCAAACCTCCTTCAGCCCTTTCTAAGCTCTTGGATTCATTCATCTTCTGTGACAGAGAAGTCTGCAGTCAGAGAATATGATATCTGATCAGGACTTGGAGAAATCCCTCAGTAGAGTCAGGCCCTTTCAAGAGCTAATTTCCTTTCTGTTGGTGTACAGCTCTGGATTTAAACAGTATCCTGGTGGAGCTTAACTGTATATTTACATCTGTTTCTGTTAATCCTAACAGCTGGATAAAGCAGGAAAACTTCCAGGAACTACAGGCCCTTCTCTGAGACTCTTCAGACCAAAGCTGCCAAACACACGAATCAACCTAATGAAAACATTGCCTTCAGCTACAAACCTTTCCTCTGTCCTTACATCATCACAGCTGTGGTTTCTTTATGACTTCTGTGCTTTATCCTAATGTTTTATGAGCCTTTTTTAATCCACAGTTGCACACTCAATAGGAAGCTTTATGGAGTTACACCTACTGAAACCGAGTTCTGACTGAATGTGGTCCACATAGAGCCCAACAACATTTATCAGTATCCTATGACCAAAGCAGTCAACAAGGTGAGACTGGATTGAAAGACACAATATTCTCCTGTTTCAACAGTGCAGCCAGGCTTTGGGTCACAGATCAACTTGCTTTGGAAGAGATTGATTTCACACGTGCCCACACTGCAGTGGTGTTCACTGATGCCCTAATAGTGTATAGATTAAGGTGCTGAGTGGAGCAAGGAGTCTTTCCTTTGCTGGAATATTATGGGTTACTTCTAAAGTGTTGGTAACTGAATGCGACTGATAGGGTCCTGGTCCCCTAGGACCACACTTGAAGGGCTACCAGATGCCCTTTGCAGGCACCCAAACCAATTTCTGAGGACTCGTGAGTGGAGCTGTGGCACAGCTGATGCAAGATATGCTTTTCCAAGTCCTACAACATAAACAAGTTTTCAGTTTATAACCACTGTTCCTTGTTCTGTCAGTACAAATCCTGCGTCACTACAGACTCCAGCAATGTCCTTCTCTGTCTTTCTTACAAGCCCCCTCTAAGTGCTGAAAGACAGCAATAAGGTCTTGCCTGGAGCCTTTTCTTCTCCAGGTCAAACAACTGCACCTCTCTCAGCCTGTTTTTGTAGGAGAGCTGCTTCAGCCCTCTGAACATTTCTGTGGCCTCCTCTGGACCCTCTCTAGCAAGTCCCTGTCTGCCTTATGCTGGGAGCCACAGAACTGGTTGCAGTACTCCAGGTGAGTATGAGAAGAGTGGAGCAGAGTGGACCTCTCTTACTCTGCTGGCCACATTTATTTTTTTGCCAAAGATACAGTTGGCCTTCTGGGCTGCAAGCACACACTGCTGGCTTACATGAGTTTTTCATTCACCAGTACCTCAAAGTCCTTCTCTGTAGGGCTGCTCTCCATCCATTCATCACCCAGTCTGTACTGACACAAAGGAGTGCCCCAGCTCAGGTACAGCACCTTGTAGTTGGCCTTGTTGGTCCTCGTGAGGTTTACATTAGACTACTCCTCAAGACTGTCCAGATCCCTCTGGATGGCATCTAGCATAACAGCTTCACTGCTCTGCTTGGTGTCATCTGTAAACTAGCAGAGGTTGCCCTCAACCCCACTATCTATGTCACTGATTAAGATATTAAGTAGTACTGGGCCCAGTACAGACTCAATAGACACCACATTGAGTCACTGACTGTAACTCTTTGGACAAGACACATTCAGGCAGAACTAAGCCCACAAATGGGTTAAAAATGGTGAAGACACTGTGCAGGAAGCTCATGATGGCCTTGACTCTGTCTCAGGCTACTCACCTTCTGCATGCCCAGCTGGCAGGGCCCAACGTATAGTGGAGGGGGGGTTTCTGTGCTTGTTAGAGAAATATTGTCCTGACTGGGCAAGTCCATTTCCCGGATGACCTGAGGTTTCAGCTTCCCATACCGCAGGCTGCAGTGGCGAAGGCTCTTTCTCTGCCATTTCTGTGTAGCATCACTGTCTTTGCTTACTCCAAACCAGTCAGCTGTGCCTCTGAAAAATGCCAGCACAGAGGTAAGCAGGAGCATCACGTTTGCTCAGGTTATGCAAATGAAAAGATAAAACCCACAGTGGTCACTTCCAGCCAACCCCAATCCAAACGTAGGCAGAACTTCCCCCCACGAGCACCTCAGAGCTTGTCCTCAGCCAGTTTTAGCAACCTGACAGGTCCTGGTCAGAAATGTTTAACCATCAACAACACTCTTTTCCCTCTTAAGACAACAACAACAAAGAGAAATTCAATGTATGTAAAAAACAGTTAGCTCTGACTTCTTCTAGAAAGAAAAAAGAGGAGATGGAACAGAAATTGAGAAAAGAACTTGGTGAAATGGCTTGTTTTTCCCCTCTAAAAGACACTCACAGAAAACACTTACCGTCTTCAGGCCAGCTCTAGGTCCCCATTGTGGGGCTGTAGCTTTTCTCTGTAGCTTCTCCCAGCGGCCATCAGAATTCATTGTTCTCTCCCAGCCTCCCACCACACTCCCAGAATATCCCCAACTTGTCCATCTCATGCTGCAGGATTCCCATCCTGCTCACAAGTAACATTAATGGCAAACGCTTGCTGTGGTCCTGCTCTCTCCTGAAGCAGGCACACAGCTCTGAGCTGCTGGTGGCAGAAGCAGGAGCAGAAGGCTGCAGCCACAAAGCAGGTTTGCTGCCAAGTGGCTTCTGTTGTGGAAGAGCATTGGGTCAGAAGCAAAACGCTAGGGAAGGCAGAGGGATAGGTGTAAGTTAGACTAACAGTCTTCAAATACTGCAGGAGAAGCTAAAGATCATCAGAGCCCTGCCAGCCCTTTCCCACTGTGGCTAATCCTGCATCAGAAGATGGCGAGTTGCATCAGCCTACAGCTAGCCCAGGTGTTGAAACCTGAAAACCCTTCCAAGCCAAACCCAAAAACCTCACCTCAGGCCACTGCTCTCAAGTCGGACTTCCAGCTGCTGAGAAGGAAGACCTCATAAATCACAAAGGGAGTATCAAAACATACACCAACGTAAAAAGAGGGTTACATCTAGAAGTAGTTCACACTGGTGAACTGAGTCAGAGCACCAGAGACAGGAAACTAAATGCTGTGTTTTGCTTATTGCACTCTGCAGAACAGAGATACGTATCATCAACCAGCAACTGAAGACGTCCTGCCACTATATAAAAAGATGTGAATTCAAAGCAGGCTTTCCAACTCACACCTACAGATGCAAACCACCAACCATTGCCAAAAGCACTGTTATTCTCCCAGGGACCCAGAACAGGCCCTCCAGAGGGCACAAACTCAAGTGAGCCACTGCCAGCCTTACCTGCCCTCACTGAGCCAAACTTCTCCAGAATTCTTCAGCTAGTCACTGGGTGCCATCCCACAAAGAAGGGGCTATGCAGGTCTCAGAGCACTGCTCTGCTCTCACTGACCCACAGCAATCTTTGTCCCAGCTCAGAGTGAACAGGCTTGGGGTCAGAGCCTGGCCTGCAACACCTGAACCAAGTCCACAGACAGGTACAACACACCAGCTGTGCAGATATGCAGGCACAACACGCATCACCAAACATTCTTATAACACAACTCCCAGCTTTCATAACCAATATTTGGACACCAAGGTGGCCCTGTGTAACAGGCCTGTACATGGGGCCACTGTTAGCCTACTGATGAACTCTGTGCAAAGAGCTGTGCCTCAGAGTTCTGTGGAACTGCATTCCCATTAGCGTGGAAGGACAAGCACTACCACAGCTGCTCTGCATAGCAAGTATCACTCCCAAACTGCCAGGGATCACTGCTGGCCCAGGGCTAGGATACAGATCTGTCCCACTCTCTGATCATACACAAGACAGTCCAGGAGAACCTCATAAACTGAGTTTAGAGCATTTGGAGCACTCTGGAGAAACAATGAGAACTCTGTCCAGCCAGGGAGACCCATCATCTGCTACATATCCTGCAGCACTAACCAGCAATGAATCAGTACCAAGGGCAGGCTCTTCTATCAACTGAAAGCTAAAGCCCAAACACCAGCAGTTGTAGATGCAAACACAGCGTCAAAGTGGCACCTGGCAATGGTAGTGGTGAGGAAGGTAGGATGGGAAGGAACACCTGGGCATTGGGTCCAGTCCCTGACAAACACAAAGTCACCATGTCTGTCTCATTCAAAAGTTTGTTGAGTTCTAGTCTGGGAGTGGTGACTGATGGGCTGTTGAGCTACTCCAGGAGTCCAGGGCACATCTCTTTGGTGCTACGTAAACAAAGGTCTCCACCTCAAAGAGAAGCCAGTCACATTAGGATGAGAAAATTCATGATGTCGACAGGAAAAGGGTGGATGCTATACTGAATTCACCAGCTCTGATCTTCATTCAAACCACATCTGTTTGGTGCAACTTTCTTTCCTCTTCTGCTCCAAGAAGTCTTTGGGACCAAGATACACATATTTCACATGTTGCATTAAAGCTAGCAAGGACAGGCTGCACGGCAGCTGCCCCAGAGCAATACTGCAGTTATGGTGAACACCAGGAGGCTGTCAGCTTGTTAGGAAAAACAGAAAGAAGTGAGGCTGGATAGTGGGCAGTTTGTTAGTCCCATGCTACTTATTGACAGCTGCCTACAAATTTAGTAGGAGTGACCATTGTTTTCTGTTAGATGCACACGGGAACTTTCTCACTCCCATCCATTTGCAGGCCTCCAGGTCAGGCCTTGGAAGGCAACGTGGTCTCAGCAACAGCCAGAATCGGTGCAGTTCACAATAGCCCTTGCACACACATGCAGGGGTGGGTTGCACACTTAGTTCTACCAGTACCTGAAAAACGATCGGGGCAGGGACTGCCGCTTTCTCAGGGAACTCCTGCCCACCCGGTTCCCCTGAACAGGCAGGGTCTGACTCCTTTGAAACCGTACCTGTCTGCTGCAAAGAAAAGAAAGCTGAACGGAAAGAGCCCACTGGGCTGTAGAGGCAGGCAGCAACCTATGTCTAACATTTCCCCATCTCTTTATTTAACCCCATCGGTGGCAACTGTGCCACAACACGTGACAGCAGGATCCAGGAGGTTGCTGAATCCCATTGGTGCATGTGCATCTCTGATGTACATCTCCCACTGGTCTTGATGACACCACGGATGCTTCAATCCCCTTCCGCCCCCAGACCTCTTTAATCCGCCTTCTTCAGCCCAGGCATACAACTTCAGATCACACAAGCTGGCTTTGGACACCACAGAGTGAAACGCCAGAGGTGTCAGCAAGCTGAGATATGATCTCTTTGGATACAGGTGTCTGATGCCACTCATAGTGCCCTAGAGCCATTCTGATGGCCCTGATGAGGTCTCACCTCAGGCACAAGACTACCTGTGCCGCATCTGCTGCCTTGTGTGGACATCTTGGACACTGCAGGAGACTGGAAACAGTGTTAGATGCCAACACTCAGGCAGCAGAATCACTCCTATGGCACATTCTGGACCACACACAGTCGACCTTAGGCTCATACTTGATCTGTGTCTTCCAAGCCCCATGAACAGGAAGGTACGGAGTCCTGCTGCCAGAACAGTTCCACATTCTGTGTTTAACTGAGGCTGCATTATGCAACAAACCTGGAAGACAGCCTCCCTGGACTCACAAAACAAATCCCAAAGACACCCTTATAGATATATGGTCTGCAGTTCTTTACTGCACACCTACTTCTGCTGTTCACAGCACTGGTTTTTAGGCTATCCTCAATACTTTCCAATTCCCTGTCTTTGTTTCTGATCCATTTATTTCATGCTTTTATTGCTAGTTTCATGTCTCGCATATTTCCTGTAATTCTGCCTCTCACACAATCTTTCCCACTGCTGCACCTGCCTTCCTACCTGCATTCCACAGTGCTCTGCAAAAAACATGCACAAGCTGCAATTCCTCCTGAACACAGTCTTGGCCACTCTTCATGTTGTACAACAGCCTGCATGAGAAAACTCTGCACTGCAGAATGGCAGGGTTACAAAACTGCTACCCAGACCATTAGGCACAGGCACGGATGCTGCCACCAGCTGGTCCCCAACACTGCCATTACAAGCCATGCAGGCATGGAGGACATGACACTGGTCTGTCAGTGCACCAGCCGTATGTGCTTGCCCATGGGTTTGATGCTAAGTAGGACACTGGCATCTCCCTCAGTATCCAGGAGCTTCACCATCACCATCCAGCACTCCTTTGCTCACTATAGCTCCATGTGCCCTGTCTCAGCACGTCTGCAGATGACACAAACCCATGGAGTGGTGGATACTCCCCAGGGTCATGCTCCCATCTAGAGGGAGGAAGAAAAAATGGGCTGGGAGGAAACTCATGAAGGACAACAAGGAGAAGTGCAAAGCCCTGCACCTGGGGAGGAAGATACCCAGGCATCAACACATGCTGGGGGTACCTAGCTGGAAAGGAGCCTGAGAGAAAAGCCCTGGGGGTCCTGATGGACACAGCATCATATGTTGCTAGCTACACATCAGGCCCTGAAACAGCCAGCTTCTTCAGGCACAAGGCCAATCAAAACTTACCTCTGATTGGCAAGAACCATTCACTGTTCTGATCAGCACTATTTTCCTCTCAGGACCTTGCTCCTCACTTATTAAAGGCAAGCTATACAGCACCATTAGGCTCATATACTGAGAACCTATCTGCACCCACCCTCCACCTCAACCTCATGATAGGTAACAAGGGAGACAACCCAATCCTATTTTGACAGTACGCCTTACAGTGCCAGACGATGGGAGAATGAGAAGACCATGAAAAAAGGATGGCAACGGATAGCAGAATCCACTAAACCAGGCTCCAGGAGCTCAGCAGCTCACCTCTTGATGGTCTGGGTGATTGAGGTCTGTCGTTGTAGCACCGGTCTCCTCACCTCATGAGGCAAGGAGGGCACACGGCTGTTGTCAGCAGGCATGCTCACGCTTCGTAGAAAGGCCTGGCGTCTTGTTGGCTGCAAAGGAAAGCAGAAGGGGAGTCAGCATTCTTAGAACTATGACCTACAGGGCCAGCCAGGGTGTGAACCACTTAGTCAGCAGCACAACAACCCCCCCTCTGCCCCCAGCCCAAGCCACAAGCTGGGTGCATGCAGCTAAGTGGCAAACTCAGCCTAACAAGGACTGAGTTCATGACTGGCTAATGTGAAGAAACAGGACTGGATCTGCAGAACAGAGCAGTCAGCACTTGGACTTGGCATCTGCAGAGGTGTTTTTTTTTCTTAGTGTCACGGTTTCAGTGCAGACTGGCTCTAGCCTAGCCCACAGACTGATGTCCATCTGTAGATGGGTGTGTTACAGGAGCTCCTGCATCCTTCTGGCTTTTTTTTCTAGCCAGAAGGAACAGAGATCACAAGCTCCTAGACCACTGCACAATGTAAAGTAAAGCACACCAAGCAGGGCCAAGTGAAATCAGCTTTATAAATAGCTCTGCATCTGCACTAAAAGACTATGAGAGCCGTGGGTGGATCTGTGCTGCAGTTGCTGCCTGGCACAGGCTAAGCAAGCTGGGAAAGCCACATCAGCTTTGTTCATAACCTAATTGCCTGGATGCACTCAGGTCTGAAAGCTCCTAGCACCTCCTGGCTGAATGTCACCTGCCAAACCTGACACAAACCACCAGACTGCTCACAGCCCATCCTACTAACCGCCCCAAGGCAGCTCTGCATGAATTTTTCATTAGCTTGGCAGATACCATCCCCTTTCTAAAACACAGACTGAACAGATTACCCCTCTGCTTCACTTGCCAGTGAACCGACTGCTTCCCTGGTCAGACACTATCTCTAATTGCTTGAAACTCTAGTCCTTCTAGCCAGAGATAAAAACTTCCAGTAATCTTGATTTTTTTTTATTATTATTATTTTTTATTTTTTCTTAAGTTTTATGTTAAAACTGCCTAGAAACTCAGAATTTAAGCCATGGGAGCCTGTATGTACTCCTATGCACTGGGCTTTCATAGAACATTACCTATGCCAACTTCCATTGTAAGTACAGAGCGCCCCTCCAGAAGAAGCCTAGCTGGATTCAGATTTCAGATAAGAGAGCGTTCATCTAAGCCTTAAGCAATTCAGAAGGCTTCAACCTACACAGTTAAAACCCTGTGTTCTCTTCTAATCCCTGCAAAAAGAACCCCAATCTCTTTCCTTCCAAAGGAAGACCAAGACCAAGGTGTATCTGCCAGAAGTCCATTTTTGTCCTGGGATCAAAGAACAGCAGAGGCCAGTCCATGCTCTTCCAAGAGCAACATAAATGCCATTTTAAGGCAAGCACACCCTCGACACCCCTCCAGGGAAGATGCAGAACCTTCCATTTCTCTGAATCCAGACACCACACTCCACTTGTGGACCTGCTTTTGGTGCAGGCAGTCTCTTATCCTGCAGCAAAGTCAAAGCAGCCAGCAGTCAGCTCACCCACATGTAAGAGTTTTTGCCACTCTGAAGCACAGATTCCTGTTATTCCTCCTATCCCCAGCTGAAACATGGGTGTTTCACTCATGCTTTGAGAAGTCCCAAATAAACTATCACTTCATCTCTACTCCATCACTCTTCAATAACACTTATTTCTCTTCATATGCGAATTTCTTGTGCTCATGCTATTCACAACTTTGTGTTGCCAGTAACTGTTCTTTCTTTGCTGTTACTGATGACAGCCTGTCACTACCTTGGCTAGTCATAAGTCAGATTAATTCCCTGCTCATTTCAGCAGGAACTCCAGCACTTTCAGGTTGGTGTTTCTATAGAAGCCCTTCACTTCTTCAGTTTCTTTAAGGAATTTTTGCTTGGATACCTCACTCTCACATCCACCCCCTACACAAGGCTGCTTTCACAATCCTCGCGCCCAAATGGCCACATCCACTGATCTAAAAAGTGAAACACACTCATCCTCCACTTCAGACCCTCCCTCCATATCCCCTTCAAGGGGCAGCCTGTTACTGACCGCAATGCCAAGCACAACACTGCCTTTCTCTTGGCCAGGGCTGCTGGAGACCACCACAGAGCCATGCTGTCAGCACAGCAGGGCTCTGCACACCCCCCTACATGACCACAGTCTCCATACCTGCACCGGCTCTTCTGGCACCGACACGGGCATCGGCACCGGGATGTCCAATTTTAACCATGGTGGCTTCTTCCGCTGTAAACTGCTCGTGCTGTCATGCCGTGCCTCCGACATCGTCCCACGTTTGTCTTCAGGCCTAGGAGAGGGGAGAGATCACATGTGAGAAAGGGTCGGACGCATCCCTGACACAGCACATGCTGTAGGGCCAGGCCGACAGCCCTCCTCCCGGCTGCCATTCACAGACCTGAACTTTGCACAGGACAGCTTCCAAGCACTGGTGGGGGTTCAGAAATGAGAGCTCGTGCAGCCCTGCTCAGCCAGAGCAGCGTGCCTGGAGCACACGGCGTGTTGCTGAGGCTGGGGGACATCACGCCAGGTTCCAGAGATCACAGCCGCAACTTGCAGAGTTACCCCCCATTAAGATTTTCTGGGACTACTGTGAAATCCAGATTCCGTAAGAAACAGTCATAATTATATCTTAATTAGATCTGGAGCCAGTCCAACCAGCTAAGTAACTGCAGCGCTAAAGGCCACTGATCTCCCTCTAAAAACAGCCTGTGACTCACGCAGGCTCCCTTGCCCACCCAAAGCCAAGCAGCACCACTTCCCTACTGATTGCTATTTGGGAATTAGCAAGTGGCCACTTATAACTGCTTCTCCTAATCTCCTTTAAATGTAATCATTCTCCAGAAATACAGCGTAGCGCACAGAGTAATGCAAGTGCAGCATGAACATCAGTTCAGCATCAATGCCCGTTTTCTAAGAGTGGTTTTCATACATAAATAATAATGATATGGTATTTAAATAAAGATGAGTTACAGAAACACCGAAGCAACCAGAGGGACTCCTTGCCCACTCTGCAACCTCTCCGCCTTCTCCAGCTGTTTGGGCTGGAGACAGAGACTGTGCAACTTCTCCAGGCTGTGAGAGTAATGACTTTGCTGCACATGCTAAAAGAAACAGTTAGGAAAACTGATGTCACCGGAGGAATGAGATCACAGACCTCCGTAACTGCCTTCTAACCTAAGCTACTCCACAAGCACGTATTTCTTTCTTCCTTTCCTAGCACATGCACAATAGCAGGCTCGCAGTGGGAAGCACATGTGCTAACAGATCCAATTCCTTCCCAGCTTCCTTGTGCTGCTCCAGACCACAGATCCCACAGGAGACAAAAACCAGCAGGGTGTCGGCCGTATTCTCTCCCCAAAGCAAACAGATGGAAAGAGCATCCCGGTAACTTTGCAGGTATGCACGATTTGAGAGGGAGCAGAAGAAAGCTCTCCTTGCATTAAAGCTCAGCACTGTTACAGCACTGACACAATTTATTCCGAATGCACAACAAAACTAAAATGCAAGGTGGGAATTCTTCCTTGAGCATGGACAGGGCCAGAGAGGCAGCGAGACCTGAGACATCCAGCACTCAGCTAAACAAGACCCTGAGAAGCGCAGCACACAAACCAGGCAGCCTGCAAGGGCCTTTCCAGGCTAAATTAGGCTCTGGTTCTCCAACACTGCCTGCCTTCTGCGGCACTTCTACCAACTCCCACAGCTCACCCCGTCTGCTCTGGAAAGGGAGCCACACAAACACTGAGGCTCACCAGTGCAAATGGTGTATGGTTGAGAGGGGGAGCAGTTCAACAAAAGGGAGAGGAGGGTGACCTGGACTGGGTTAGGAGAGGAGAATCTCATCTAAAAGCGGGTGATGACCA
Organism: Gallus gallus; assembly: GCF_016699485.2. Taxonomy (NCBI): domain Eukaryota; kingdom Metazoa; phylum Chordata; class Aves; order Galliformes; family Phasianidae; genus Gallus; species Gallus gallus. The sequence goes on from NC_052545.1 coordinate 12,017,767, forward strand.
GCTGCTAGCACAGTCACACAGGCTGGGCTGGCTGCCAGGAGAGCAGGGCTCAGCTGAGCTGGAACGAAGGGAAGAGACGACTCAGCTGTAGGTGGATGAAGGTTTGGGTTTCAACAAATACCACAGGCCCCCAAAAGTCTGGGAATTCACAATCTGGCCTGTACAGACATACCCTTTGTACACACACCACCATCCTGCATGCACAGAAGCAGTGCCTCACAACAAAAGGTCACGGTTCCTTACTTCGCTCCATTTATAGCTGCAGAGGTGCCTAAAAGCATCTGTTCCAACTTCCTACGTGATGCGGATAGCGAGGATATTAGGAGGGCTCCTGCCTGCTCGTGTGCACTTCTGCAGGGGATTTGCTGGTGCCCATACTTGCCCCTTGCCCAAACATCACCTAAAAGAGCAACAAAGCAAGCAAATGCCTCAGTACCAGACAACAAAACGCTGAGTTTCACACTAAACCCTTGACTATTCTCAAGAGGTGTTCCAGGACACAGTATGCATGTACTTCATCAGATCAGTAGGCTTGGTTTCGAAGCTGACTGCATCAACATGTATTTCATTTGAATGGTCACACATCCTCCAACAATCCCTACTTCTCAGTACTGCCCTAATCAGTATTTTCAAGAGATCACTGACAGCAGCAGGATAGGATCATGCACAGTATAGCCATGCAAGGTCAGGCCAAGTGTCTGCCTAAATCCAGTATCTCATTACCAGAGGATGCCTGGCAATCAGCACAGAGCACAGGATCACTTGACAGTCGTATCTCCCAGGACAGAGTCACTGCATGAGCTATGAATAACTCAGGGACTTCTTGTGCCAGAGATGTCCTTGCATTTAACCGTTCTCTGTTTTCATCTTTATATCCATCCAATGATTTTCCTTCCAGAATCTATCAAACTCCCTTTAGAAACCAATGCAGTCTTTGATCGCAGCCTTTTAGTACTCATAACTGCCTGTGGCAGAGCAGAAACACATGCTGTGCAACAAGCTGTCCTCCTCAATTTGTCTTTAAACCCAACACTTCCTGCGTTCACTTGATGCCTCAGTTCTTGGGCCAGACAAGCAAATAGTTTTTCCCTGTGCCTCTTCTCCACTCCAATCCTGGCTGTACAGATCTGTTCCAGGCCCTTCCCACCATCCTCTTTGCACACACATTGGGATACCCTGCTGGGTAGGACAGAAGCTCGGGGGCTGTCGGAAGCAGCTGGAAAGAGGCAGAAGGGCTCTACACCTGCCTGCACTGCTGGCAGTGCTGGCACATTCACTGTCCTGGTTGAGGCAGGCAGCAGGCTTCTGAGCAGAACTGCAGCAAAGAAGTCAGGATCCTCAGTATGCTCTCCAGACAGCAGCCAGGGAGGCAGCAGGATTGCTGCTGGCCCAGCTAGCAGGAGGAAGGCAGGGAGTCCGAGGAGAAGCGGAGCAGCGGGGTGTCAGCCTCAGTGCTGCCAATAACATCATCTAGCATGGATCAGACCCAACTAGTTACAAGGATTATCTCGAACACCAGGCACAAGCCAGACCTTTAAAACAAGCCAGATGGAGGGCTGAGTGCAGGCAGGGATGGAGAAGGCAGAGCAGGCTCGTGACCCTGTGTGCTGGGGATGAGCTGTTGAGGGACCAGCACCGCCCAGGCTTTGGCTGAGACCTGCATTACATCCCACACTAAGAAATCCCCTTGGAAATAAAGCAAGAACATCAACCCCTTCCTGGTGGGGATCTCTCCTGCTTTCCTCACCACTGAGTTCAAAGGAGCTGCCACCCAAGGGGCAGATTTACCCTACTGAGCCACCTCAATGTGTCCCACCAGCACAAAACTAAGCCTATCCGAAAGGAAATTACTTCTTGTTGATCTGACATCTCAAAGAGACTCAGAATTGCAGATAAGCTCTGAGCAACCTGAGACAGGAAGGGTAGGACCCGCCTGTTCAGTGATGGCTCACCGTGATATCAGCTTAGCTGAAACATCAAACCAGGCGTGAGCCTTTGTCACCTGCCTCCCAAAACACCTCCCTTCTAGAACAGCTTTCACACGGGCTCCAATGGAAGCGCACACCATCTCCCTCCCAGAAACATATGCTGTCACTATGCACTGACCCAGTGGTAGCTCTAACAAATGCCCCCAGGGGGTCAGAAAAACAGGTGAATTCATCCTGAGACACTGTGGGGACAAGCTAACAACACAGCCTACGAAACAACCAGGGGCCAGGAAGCAGCTGTAATCGTGGGACACAAAGCAAGGGACAACTCACGCTGATGTCAAACCCTGAGAGCAGGAGGACAGCCTGCCCCATCTCACCCCAGCTCAGGGCACTATCCAGAGGCAATGGCAGGAGCTCAAACTAAAGGTATGTGCTTCAGCAGCTGGCTCTAAAAGCAGACCGTGGAAAGGCAGAACACAAGCAGTACTACTGAGATGCTGCAATGAGAATCAGCAAGGCAGGCTGAATGCAGAGCCATGGGGAAGTTCTTTAACTTCTGTGGCTTCACAAGCAACCAAGCAAGCACTGAGGGATCTCACTTCGAACCACTTAATGTAATTAGCTGAGAAATACCTCTGGAAACTTCCTGCCTTGGAAGACACCAGGCAGACCCATATGCAGGAAATACTAAGCTGCATTAGAAAAAAGAAAAAAAGGGAAAAAAAAAAGGTTTTGGATTTCATGCAAAGCTCTGTAGGCTGATACTGGTATGCAAGAGATGCAAGGAGTGCAAAGCCTCACCTGGGAACCAGGGATCTTGGAGAAGGTTCAGCTACACAGAGCCGAAGAGTTTTACAGACAGGCTGTAAGAACATTTAGCAGTGAGGTGCATATGGCTGTGAGCCAATCACACGACCATGAAAGCAGATCCGAGGTCCCTTTGAGCAACTCATCTCCCTGATTTTCAGAAGATGCGGATCATGATAGAAACCAACTAAAAATGAGCTCCTATGGGCTTTCAAAGCAGCTCTGCATAGGACATGAGGGGCATGCAGGTCTGATGCCCTCATATGGAAGAGGTGAAAAACCAGCTCAAAAAGCTCTCCCGATTTCTGCTAGTGCCTGCTGGATCTGTAGCTGCGCTTCTCCACAAACAGGTTAGAAGATGACTCCGGCTGCAACCTGCAAACACTCCCACAGGCAGCAGCCTCTCATCTTCCAGGCCCTTTAGTTCCAGCAGACAAAAGGCAGAGCAGGAGTCAGCGCACGGAAGTAAACACTAAAATCCCAGCTCTGAAGACACCACAGCCACTAGCAGGAGAAGCGAGCCAACAGCAGCAGTGTCCCCAGCTGCTGCGTTGTCCCCCCTTCTCGTGCTGGCACAGCCAGCCCTGCAGCTGCCTGGTGCAGAAACCAACCCACATCACTCAGCGAAGAAATTGGTTTGTTCCAGCCCAGGTTCCTTCCCTTTCAGTGGCTCCATGAACCCCCGTGGCAGTGCAAGGAGAGGGGAAGCAGCAGGAGCAGCTGCAGCCAGATGATGGAATCGCTTCTCCAGGCAGCATGGTTTGAAGTGATTGTGAAAACACGGCCAAAAACTCCCATTTGTAGCGCTGTGGGAAGCTAGCAGTTATCACAAGGGGGAGGTGGTAGGTTCTGCATCTCTTGAGGCCTAAATTATTTTCTCAGTGCAGGTGCTGAGTGCGGCAGCAATGAAGCACTACTGTTTCACCAGAGGCAGAGTGAATTTTTGCTGGAGTCGTTGGATAGGAAAACAACTCCAGACTTCTCCCGAGCTGACAGCCAAGCCTCACACATGGAGAGCTTCCACAGAAGGGCTTCCAAGCTTCCCCTGCTAACCTAAGGCCGGCAGCACCAGCAAGAGCAGCCAAGTACAGCAAACTGGGCAGAAGCACCACCTTTCCCATTCTCCTACAGCATGTGTGTCCCAGATGACAGAAGGACACTCACGGCACTATGCAGTATGTGCCCCAAAGCCCAGACATAGCCCAGACAGCGAGCAGCAGGCACCCAGCTCCATTTCTGGGAGTAAGCCCAACACAGAGCCATCCACAGCCTTCCCTGAAACCAGCAAGAGGAGCAGTGAGCATAAAACACAACCAACACAGAGGAGGGAGCAGCAGGAAGCTTTCTGGAGTATTCTGATGTCTTCATCCTGTTTGTGTTTCTCCAGGAACACACCCTGCAGCTTTGCATAGGGAATGCTAGCCTGGCACGGCATGTGATAGCCACGTTCCTGCTGCCACATCCTCATGCCTCACTCAGAGCACGCTGCTTATGGGCTGCACCTGGGCACGGGCTGATAGCAAGACAGCCTAATAGCTCCAGCAACAGCACGCTGGGCACTGTAGCTGAGCAGCTGGCAGTGAGCACCTCCCTTCCCTGGTGAATGACCACTGCCTGCTCCTCCAAACGGAGCTGGCTTTTACCTAGATCCACCGCCACCCCCAGACAGCTAACACATCTCTGTATGCTTATACAGGACACCAGGATGCTGCTGCTGGTCCAGTGCCACTGCATGCAGCCAGACTGGATAACAGCGTAATGACATTAACAACCCAAGTATTAACAAATCCACTTATAAATAACTGACTGCCAACACTGGAAGTTTATGCAGAGGAAGGTTCACCTAAACAAGCTTTGTTCTTGCAGCCTTCCCAAAGATGCCTAGGCTGAGGCAGCAGAGCCCTGGGTTCCCCAGCAGCAGCACAGCAGGCTCCTGGGACTGTGTACTTCAGTGTCACTGGAGCTCCCCACTAACAAAGAAGCAGGAAAGAGTGATCACAGAAACTATTTTAGTACATGTTTAACTCACTGCAAAAGCTCAATGGGGCTCCAGAAGACACTGCACTGGTTTGCATTAGTAGCACAAGGGATGCACGGCGATGGACTGGCTCACCCACTGGTACCACGGGCACGGTCACTGCCTCGATGGTGCAGTAAGGCAAGGTTCAAAAGTGGTTTTGTCAGCACAGCCATAACCCCACATTAGAAAGTAAAAGACCACTTTCTAAAAAACAACAACAAAATCTCACCTCTTTTTCATTGAAATTCTGCATTTGCAACTTTGCTTTTCTAGCAGCCTGCACACTCATCACAAGTACTGCAATTCAGAACACAAGGCAAGCTAAGAACAAGGCACCAGAACGAATTTCAAGGCAGAGAGAATGCTGGCTCTGGCTGCTGCCCAGGCACCAACCTCAGCACTAAAAGCAGCTAAGAACCACTATTTGTTGCACTAAATAAAAATATCTCGCTGGCAAATGAGATCAAAACTGCCGCAGATGACAACATTTCCTATGGAAAGTTACATAGATTCACGGTGAATGGCAATCTAAAAAAAAAAATCCTTAGAGGAAATAACAAACGCAGAAGGCACCAAAAGACATTGTATATTCAGGAGGGATGGAAGCAACAGCATCTGAGCCATTGGGGCCATTTCTTTATGTGCTCCTTTGAAATGCAGTGCATCCTCACTCAGCATCACACATCTGCTTTCTCCAGTGTGACAGGAGCTCTGTTCCCCTGAATACAACTAAAAGACCGAGCCCACACACACCAGCAATGCCCACAGCAGCGAGGACTGCTCTTCTTGCAAAAGGAGATGCTCCTGTTGCTCCAATTTCTACTCTTGCTGGGGCTCGACAGCTGGCCATCCACCTTCTTTCCTTGTCTAATGGGAAAGCAGCTGTGGGAAGAGCTTGTCTTGCTCTGCAGGTGTGTGCTCCTGTAAATTCATGCATGCCGGATGCTCCAACTCACAGTGCAAATAAAAATGATCAACATTCTAACTCTGTTTCAGGAAGAAGAAAAAAAGTGAAACATTTTTACAATGTAATGTCTAGTGAGAGTGAAGGGCACCTTCTGCCTCACTGCTCCCTCTGAGCTTCCAGTCCCAGGGCAGCCAGTGAAAGGGAAGGCACGCTCACACCTTTTGGCAAAGCGATTCAGAGCCAGCTGTCTTCTGCAGCTCACTTTAAAGCACTGATCTTTGCATTCAAGTGAGGGAGAAACGTATCTCCCATCTGCCGATTGCTACGGGGCAATAACACCTGAAACACAGAAGCTGTATTCACCAACCCCAGACATCTGAGTCCCCAAGCTTTTAAAATTCAAGCTGCTACAACTTGCATGAAGTTAAAGCTGAGTGAGCGCCAGACCTGCAGAACAGTAAAAGCAGCATCTTGTGCAGCTTCAGGATGATCTCATCCAGATTGTTCCTTCTAAAAGGAAAACCTTCCAAGCAGACACTGCTGCTGACCAGCAGAGCAAGGGGCTGCCTCGCAGCCAAGTGGAAACAGGAAGGGGAGGAGGCAGCTAGGTAGGCTACCCAGAAAGGGCATGATCAGGCATGCCTTCCGATCTCTTCTCCCCTGGGAAGACTTTTGCAACACGCTTCTGAGATCACTGAGAAGAAGTTAGATTTCCTTTAATAATCACTGTTTTAGAGATGCTGATTACTAAACCCCAGAACCTCTGAGAGTGTACCCTCAGGTACTGCTCAGGTCTGTACTGCAATAGGTCTAACGTTTCTGCAGTGCACACAAAATAGCTTCAACTAAGTTTGAAACAAACAGTGCATCTTTATAGCTGAAGAACAAGCCCAAAGGAAATTTTAGCACACACAAACCTTACGTCAATTTGGCATTTACTGTCCCCACTGCAAACAGAGCACACAACCAATAAACTTGCACTGCATAACATTTGGGGACTCAACAGCTGAGGTTGATACGAAGAATAAACTCTGCTTTCACCATGCAGCAAACAACCACCGTTTGTTATTCCTAAGGATCTGACCAGAATTTGGGTGAAAAAACTCTTCTACTGATTTGTTCTTTGTGGTATCATCTCAACACTTGGGTTTTGTTTTTGTTTTTGGTTTTTTGTATGTTTTTGTGGGGTTTTTTGTTCTTTTTTTTTTTTTATTAAAAGAAAGGAAAACCCACTTCCTCATTCCTAGAGCAGCATGGATTGCTGCAAGTCTCGAAGTACCAGAGATGTGAACTTAAGCGGGCTCCCACTCGTCCTGGTGAGCAGCCAAATGAGCAGGACCAAAAAGCCCCTAAAGTTCAGCTAGCAAGGAAGTGACAATACAAAACCACAACATGAACGCACCATGCACCAAGTCCACGACTGTCAGAGCAGCCCCAGCCCTTCCCGATGGCACTGCCAGCAACCAGAGGGAGGGCTGACAGACAATGCAAGCCCTGCCCTGCCTTCCCTGTGCTGAGTGAGGGGCTCTGCATCTCAGTACAAGTGGTGATGCACACACTGAATCTGTTCAGGGCTCTTCAGGGACACAGGAGCATGACCATGGGAAACGGTGCCTAATAGATCCACCCACTTCCAAGGTGAAATCTTGCCTGTTGCCTCCCTCATCTCTGGGGTCTGATTGCTGCAAGGGCTAGGAACATCTTTCCTAAATATTCTTCTGTCGCTTGCATGGTGGGTGCTGACCTGAGAGAGGAGTTACTGGACACTAACAGACTGAGCAACAAGTCCTAACATCCATTTAATCTGCTAGTTCTACTTTCCAGGAGCACCGGGACATTTTACCCATGAGCCAGACACGGTAATTGCCATTAAATCCAAGTTGCAGCTCCCACAATGCAAGTTGTAGCTAGAGAGGATGCAACACAGCTCTGTTTGCTGGCAGGCAAGGCACACATTCCATGTGTTACCTAAAACAACAAGTATATACCCAGCAGCAGGGAGGCAACCTTACGGTAACAGTGCCAGATCTACACAGTTCCTGTCTGCTTCATTCCAACCAGATGATGACAAAGTTACACAAAGGGTCTGGCACCTCCTCAGCTGAAAAGAACCTAATCCACATGTGAGCTCAGAGGAAAAAAAAAGAAGGAATCCATCCTCAAGTTTCAAGTACTTCTACTGAAACGGGTCATACAGCGGTGACAGGCAGGTGGCTGTGGGCATTAATAAGCATTGTCTTTGGTCACAAGTAAGGGTGGAACCTCCACAAAGGGTGTACGGTCTCCACACAATGTCAAAGCCTCCACAAAGAACAAAGGAAGAAAGGTAGAAGCCACAAGGATTATGGAAGACAGGTAAAAAGTTCTGGAGCTGAAGACACAGAAGTGCCAGCCACTCAGCCCCCAGCCCATCCCACACACAGGCAGCAGCCCCAGCAGCACACCAGGTGCTCTGCCAGCCCTGTTGCTGGGTGCACTGAATAGGAAAGGAAAACAACCCGGGACTCTTGCTCATGTTGCCCATCTCAGACCTTCAGCACTAACTGGGCTATGTGCTCACACTGCAGAAAGATCCAACACACTGAATGGAAGCAAATCTTTACTATTTATATCTAAGCATGTGGGCTCCGTGCCCGAAATAAACTGTCCTATCATGCTACACTCAGCAGACCCTGCCTGGCTCAGGGCAACATGCTGGGACTTGCTGGCTACTCTCCGGGGCTGGATTCCAGAGGAACAGGACTGATGATCCCAAAAGGAATTCCTATTCCTGCCTCGCGCTCACTCTCAACCGCAGCACTTTCAGTCCTCACTGCAGGAGTGAAATGTGTTGCCAGCCAGACCCAGTGATAGGGGCTGCTCCCCTCCGTGGGGCGTCACCCCCAGGGCCGACCTGCCCAGGGAAGAGGTGCAGGCCGCGCTCTGGGCCCGCAGCCCGGCTGAGGCCCACCCCGCACAGAGCAAGGTGTTGCTCAGCCCTGGGACACGGCTTTCCCCAGAACCTGAAAAGCCTGTTTGTAGGCAGATCTCCTTAAAAAAAAAAAGGCCTGTCATGGGAAGTCCCAGAGCAGAACGAGTTTTGTGGGAGTTGCTTTTACACTGCCCAGCGTTAACCTCCTTTCATGGGAACGCGCTGCAGCGGGCACAGCGCTGACACACGGCCCTACCAGAGCTGCTCCTGCCAGGAAACCCAGGGGACAACCAGCTCAGGGACAGCAGCAGGGCTCGCTCCCCTCTCCCCAGCCCAAACCAGGTCTTCCACACCCGGCACAGGGATGGCAGAGCCCTTTTGGCCATGGAAAGACCTCAGTAGCAATGAGGATCTCTGTGCAGAGCAGCAGAAGGGGGATATTCCCTGCGAGGATAGCTGTGACCAACAGACTGGAGGGATGACAAGCAAACAAGCCGCAAGGCCTCTCTTGAAGCCCTTCCGTCAGAACTTGAAGGAAGGAAGCACCTAAAAGCTCACCTCTTCTTCCCAACTATATCAACAGATCTAACACAGCTTATCACCTCCTCTTGCAAACATTGCATCACAGAGATACGTCGCTTTCCAGCTCTTCTATTTCCACACACAGAGCAAAGACCTGATTCTCCTTCCCAGCGCCCGCTCCTCAGCTAGCCCGGAGTGGGCCCTTCTACCCCTGCATTTATTGTCTTTCTATCAGCATTACCACAGCAAAAACACGGTGTTCCCTCCTCAGCCCATGCTTTGTTCCAAAGCGCCTTCAGATCCCTTCCTCTGGCTTTTGCCCCCCATCCCTTCCCATTACGTATAGCTTTTTTCCTTTACTGCAGAATGCACAGCTTTCTTCCCAGAGGAAATCAGCAGCCAAGGGGACAAAAACAGGAAGAAAAGAACCAACTTCCTGCTTGTTGGAGACATCCCCAACCAACACCACCACAAACCCAACCTGCGAGAGCACGAGCGGTCAGCACCACTGGGCAGCCCTCACCTATGCCCCTGCCACCACTTGAGTTACACGAAAGGAAAGCACAAGGCAAAAAGCACTCAGGGGGTCCTTTGGAGCACCATTACGTGGGTGTGCTACAAGGGGGGGAAGAGGACGGGTGGCTTTCTGAGAAGCCTGAGAAGGGCTTGGCTCTGAGGATGCAATTCTGCAAGAGCTTCAGGCAGCACCAAGCTGTGATTCCCTTGTTTCAGTGAGGAAAAAAAATCAACGCGGGACTGAATGCAGAGCAAAACCCTCACATACAGAAGCCACGAACACCGCTCAGCTCACGAGGCAGCTGCCCAACGACCAGTGCTAGCGCCAGGGGAGCAGTGGGTGGGAACGCATGGCGAGATGGGGCTGGGAGGACCCGGCTCAACTGAAACGAGCCATAAACATGCTCCTTCCCCTGCAGCCAAACTCGCCGGGGTCACCGGGTCCCCACACCACCGCTGCAGACCCTGTCACTCCCGGTCCTAAAGGCTGAACGGGTCCCGCGCCGCTGCTCCTGCCCTTGGCTGGACTCCGAGCGCTGACGGGACCGGGCTGCCTCTGCGGCACCGGGACGAGCCGAGGATCCGCAGCAGTCCGAGGCCGACAGCTGCACCCGAGGACGCCCCGGTGCCCGTTTGAGAGACGCTGGCCGAGGGCTGAGGAGGAGATGCCCGGCCCCAGCGCTCGGGACAGCGCACGGAGCCGGCACCTGCGCGCAGCACCGCGGAGCCTCGTCCCGCCAGCGTTCCTCCGCCGGGCGGCCGCCGCTCGGGGCGCACGGAGCTCCGGGGGAGCCCCGGGGGTGCCCGCAGGGCCGGGCAGGGCGGTGCCGCCAGCAGGGGGCTGCCGAGCCGCGGCGGAGGCGGCGGGGCCGCGGAGCGGGACGGAGCCCGCGACTCACGTGCGCAGCGGGGCCGGGGCAGCGCCCCTCGCCCGGCGCCCCCCGCCCCGCCGCCCCCCTGCCCCGCACTCACCGGGAAGGCGGGGAAGCGCCTCGGCGAGCAGCCGGACTCGGGCCGCCCCGGTGCGGCTAAGGGGCCGCCGTCGCGGAGCGCGGCCCGAGCAGGGCGCGGAGACTCCTCCCCCGTGCCAGGGGCCGGCCAGCCGGGCACGCCATTCACAGCCGCGGCATGCAAATGGCCGCTGGGCGCCGCGCCGGGCTCGGCGGTGTGCGCCCCGCCGAGGAGCTGCGAGCGCACGGGGCCGCGGGGCGCATCCCGCCGAGCCGCCGCCTGACTCACGGCGCTGGAATGCGCCGCGCCGGGCGGAAGCGGCCGGTCCTGGGCCCCCGCCCGCGGCCCCCGAAGCGCGCAGGCCGCCCCCCTCCCGCTCTCCGCCTCGCACCGCCGCTGCCGGTTGCGGACCGGGCCCACGGGCTGCGGCTCGGAGCCCCTCCTGGGGTCCGCCTCGTAGAGCGGGCGGTATCCCCCCGCCGGCGCCGAGCTCAGCTGCGCGGTACCGCGGTGCCGTCAGAAAAGCCGGTCCCGTTACTTCCGAGCCTTCGGCTGCTCCGGCGCCGCGTTCCCGGAGCGCCCGGCTCCTGAGCAGCCGTGCCCGGGGGCTGCGGAGTTGATCCCCGACGGGCATTTGCAGAGCCCAAAGCCAGGAGCTGGGCAGTTCGCGTTGCCGGCGCTGTGCTGGCAGAAGGGACTGGCAGTGCTCAGACCGCAGGCGGCCCTCGGGGTCCCACCGCCACCTCTGGGAGCCCTCGGGGCTTCCCCAGCGCAGGTGTATGCTGCCGGCACGTAGAGCAGCTGGCAGTGGCTGCGCTGCTCCCAGCCCCTGGCTCTTTCTTGCCATCGCACTGTCCTTGACCTCCCTGCCTCATGTTCTTGCCTCTCCTGCCCCTCCGTTATTCCTGCGTTTCCCATCACGTCCTTCACACCTTCTCCCCCAGCCATTTGGTTAGTGTATCATCCCTTCCCCGAGCTGTTTCTTTCCCCTTGCCCCAACCATTCCCCCTCCTGCGTGGCAGGCTCCATCTAAGTGCTCAACCTTTGTCCTGGGACTGCTGCTGACGATTTCTCCATCCGGCTCCTGCGGAGCATTGCTCAGCACGCATTGCTCACACCGAGGTTTGCTAGAGCCCCATCAGACACTCCCATAAGGCCAGCTGCATGTAGGTCCATCTTCATCCAGACCCAAAACCACAGCTCCATATGGTTTTTATATCAGAAATCACTGGCGGGAGCATCTTTTGCCATCTCCATCATGCAAAGGTGATGAAGACAAGTGGGAGAGCTGCTTGCACTGGGAGCTCAGCAGTGCTGCACTCAGCAGTCCCCAGGGAGCCACGCTGACCGCTGATAAACCAGCGCAGAGCGGCCCCACAGAGCCCTTGACAAGGTGGAAACTAAACTGCATGCAGAACCCCAACCGTCCACTGAACTCCATGAAACTTAACAGTCACAAATTGCTTTCATATGTTTCTACCACACAAACAAGGAGAAGGAGCGTCCGGTAATGTAAGAGAGGTGAACTCTCAGCCCCCTCAGCAGGAACACGTTGGAGGCAGAGCTGCTCTGACCCACCCCTGCTCTCAGCCTCCTGCCAACAGCGGGTGTGTTTTGTGAGGAAAACAAAGTTCTTGCACTGAAACATGATTTCTCACTCCTGTACAACACCACTGCAGCACTCCTCGCACCAATCCGAGCTAAGGTGTTCCTCCTTCAGCACACTGCATCTTATCAGCCTAAAACACACGGAATGAGGTGACTTAAAGCTAGATTCTGGCAGCAACAACAATCAGCCTATGGTCATGACACGAGGCACATCCATAGGATGTATGGGCACGGAACAGGCTCCACGGGGCAGTGGTCACAGACACTGCTCGCAGACATGGGGTTTGGGTGGTCCTGTGTGGGTTCAGGAGTTGATAAGTGTATTTTCATCTCTGTCCATTGAGTGTCACTCCCCAGGAAGGCCTTAGGAGGTTCCCCTCCAAACCTGGTATGCGGTGGGGTGGGTTGGCCCCAAGATGCAGGGCTGCTCTCCATCCCTCTCCAGCAGCTCTGAGGGTGGTTCCCCCTGCACTGAGATGGGATATCAGGTGTTTGCCTCCAGCGGCATTTCACATGAATAAATCAGAGTTAATATGAGCCCAAGGCTGGTCATACCCACCCTGACCAGAAGAGCTTCCCAGATGCAAATGCACTTCTGAGGAGGACAAAAAATACCTCCTGTGTTTGCTGTTTGGATCTTTGATTTCCTTATCTGAAAGAAAAAGAGACGTCCTGAAAATAAAGAGGAGTATTTGGCCTTTTTCTGTCAAGGAAATGCCCAGCCTAGGTCTCAGACAGCAAAGGGGAGATGATTTGCCTGACTCAGTGTCCAAAGGGCTGCTATGGGATGGAACGTTATGGGGGGAGATTGCAGGGCGCGTTTCTGTTTCAAATGGGGCCTCCGAGGACCAGCTGAAGGACAGCACTCTTCTGGTGCTTATTATGGCAACAGGAGCATGTGATTACATGATTTTGCTTCATCCTTCTCTACTGAAAACTGGCATCTCCTCTCTTCTGCTTAAAATCCATGAGAAGCTGTGCTCCTGCCACAAGACGTGGTTGAGACTGCTCACAACAGCCACAGCCCTCTTGGTTGGCACACTGCAGAGCCACGCAGTGCTCAGAGCCAGCACAGTCCCTTTTCCATCACCTTTCTATAGCCTGTGTGTGCTGCCCAGCAGCTCCGTGAGGACAGCTGGGACACGTCAGGAGTATAGAGGTCTATTTTTATCTGTATCACTTGTTATCTAGACAGATGGTTTGATTTTGATCTGCTTTAATCAGTGTTTGGGCCAAAAAAGTATTCCAGTATACAGCAAGCGCAGCTGAGAGCATCGGGTTGCAGCCTACAAGGGGAAAACAGGGCTCCCCTGGCCCCCTGGAAGCACACCAGCTTCACAGTGCCTCCTGTGCTGACATGAAGCAGCAGCACAGCCCTGGCAGCTGGCCTAGCACGGAGGGAAGAGGTCCAGAACAGCCTGGGATTTCTCACGGGGAGGATTAATAACACAGAAACCCAAGCAAAGTCCCATGGACTTTCAAATGCAGGTGGCCTGGTCAGGAGCCAGAGAGGGAACTGCCAGGAGCTTGAGGATGGGGATTCCCCTTGGAGAATGCTTTGCCATGGCAGTTTCTGAGGTCACGTGCAGCCCCTTGTCAGGTTCCTGGGCACCCACATCAGGTCGGGTTTGCAACTCGAGCCAGGAAGGGTTCTTCTCTTGTACCCCATGAACTGGGGAGATCCCATGGCCAGCAGAAGTGGGACTGTTACTGTGGGATCTGCTCACCAGGGCTGCTGCAGGAATTGTCCCCTGCACATCCTTGCTACATGTGTGTGCAGCTGGCACTGCTTTCTGCCACAGCCTCATGCTGGGAGCACGCTCAGCCTTTGCTCCTTCACCATTACCAAGGATTTAACAGGTGGCTGGACTAGAGGTGAGAACATAATTTAGGCGCTGGTGACCTGATGGCCACAGCATACGTGGCACTAAAATGCAGAAAAGAATAAAGTGAGACTAATGGGTGATGGCAGACCCAAGTGCTGGCAGCACCCTCCCACCCCCCTCCTGGTACAGGCAGATATGCAACAGCAGGGGTTCTGACTGGCAAAAAAATAATATCGACACTCTTTAGAATGCAAAATAAATACCACTAAAGGCCACTAACAAGTAGCTGTGTCACAACTTGAACTTCTTACAATCCACTCCATTTACATTAAGTTCAAAAAGCTAACATTGGGCTGAAAGGCTTTTGAAGCCTCTGTCACCCCCAGGCACAAGCAAATATTGCCAACACCGTTATGTTTGATCACCATGTGGTAACGAAGGGCACGGAAGTGGATCCAGCTTGGCAATTTCACACAGCTCACAGAGTGATGGGTGTGCTTGGGGCTGAGCCGGCGGGGCTGCACGCAGCAGGGACTGGAGTTGAGCCAGGCATTAAGGTCCAGGGAAGAGCCCTGAGAATAAAGCCAAGCCCCATTGTCCTGGACCAGGAGAACTCATTCACATCTGAAGCACTTTCGGTGATGTGGGATGTGGGGAACAAAACCAGAGTTCTCCCTGAACGCAAGGTGAGTGAGGGGGCAAAATGCTGAGAATGTGGGAAGCTGGTGGTCTCCCCGACCGCATACAGCCACAGGAGCTGCTGCCCAGCAGGAGCATGGAGAAAGCACATCAAAACTCAACCCAGGCATTTCCTCCCTCAATTAATTGCAATTGATGATTCCTAGCTCTGGCTGCGGGAAACGTGTGTGTTTTCAGTGGCAGAAGGAGGTGGAGGAGTGGAAATAACATAAAACTATGATCTCAGTGCCAGCCCTTACAGAAATATTTATTTTGAACTGCATTTCACCCAGAAAAGCCATTCAGATCAAAAGGGCAATTTTCATTTTGGTCAACCATTGGGGGTATTGGCAAAAATAATATATAAAAAAAAAATCATGTGTGAGGAAGGCCATTATATCCAAAATATATAGGTAATACCACTTAGCAAAGTAACTCCCTTCTCCCCACTTTACCCCACAACAACAACAAAAAAAGAGTTTTTAACATATATACATAAAGAGAACATACACACGTGCATATGTTTCACAATGAGGGAAGAAAAATGTGATGCAAGATGAAACCCCCAAAATATCTGCTATGCAGCATGAAAGATTCTTATCATTTCCCAATCCGCTGCTGGCAGGAGATTAAACCCTATTGCTCCAGAATTTCGAAACTAGACAGATTTATCCCAGAGGCACACAAGGGCTCTTACAAAGCAGTCAAATACAGAGCATACTCACTGAGCCCGTGATCAACCCCTGCTATCACAATGCAAGAACATAAGAAGCAGAATTCAAATGGCACAAATTACCTCTGAGTTAATGATTTGTAATTGTGGAGTGCCTCCATTTGAAATGGTGACCTTCATGTCCAACTTCTGCTAAAGACTTGAGAAGAACCTCCTCAGCCAAAGTAACAGGGATTTGTACAAATCCAGCAAATCCTTACAGAAATCTTGACAAATACTTTTGGCATAAGCAATTTGGAGACAAAATATGAGGCTGAAATTTCAAAGCGAAATCCTTTTCCCCTATTTCTGCAGCACAGCTTAGACCCACCCTTCATCAACAACCAATGCAACCGTATCAAAGCTAGCAAGACATACTGTAGTGAGTTAGACTTAAGGAGCAATATTTAATGTAAATTCTATTTCAGACCATCCAATTTCATGGATTCTGCCCTAAGCCGATGGATCCCTGTGCTTCTCAGACATTAGGAAAAGGTACAGCTGGAAAGGTTTCTTGGTACAACTGGAAAGGACCCTTTCCTGGTCCTTTATTAGTTTGGTCTTTCTGCACTAGTCCTCATTTTTCAAGTGGCAATGGGAACCAAAGAAAAAGGAGGCAGCGAGCTAACCAGGGGAAGGCAAGCAAAGAATGAGAATGCTTAAGCTGAAAAAGACAACAACGGAGCTGAGTAGAAATCTTGACTCCTACCCAAGACCTCTGCATATACTACATTTTATTATAAACATTTATTTCAAAAAGTCTCCACTTGGAGCAGATGAGCCCAGTGGAGTGATCCCAGTGGAGTGGTTTAGCACTAGCCAGCCTACAATTATCCGTGCTGCTTGTTTATCCACCCCTAACATTCTGGCACACGAAGCATTTTGAAATCATACGGAGCTTCCTACTGCCCTAAGACTCGTGAAGCCCCAAAGCCAGTCATTCAGAAAAGTCCCAAGTTGCTGTTTGGAATACTTTTGGGTTTATGTGGGACCGAAAGGTCTTCTCAGAGCCTTGGCTAAGGCAGACCATCTGCTCCGGAGACTTCTTTAACTGGGCATGACAATTGTACCAGTAAATATGGTCAAAGAGTCAGTTAGGCAGAAAACAAAAAAATGAGGCCAACCTCCTGCAAGATTTGAAAAAAAACAAACAAACAACAGAGAACAGAGAACATGTCTTCATTCCAGATTGCTACAAAGCCCCAGGATTTCAAGCTGTCCACAAAAAGTCTGTACAAAATGTCTGAGTCTTTCAAAAAATAAACCCCAAAACACCAACGTGTTGACACAGTGCATTTTTAATGTAACCTACAGAAACATCTGAAAAACTGGGTGGGGAATTGTTTCAGAAAAGGGCAAAGCCTTCCAGACTGCTCCCTTCCGGGATCCCTCAGTCCTGTGGATGAGATGGACAGCTGTTCTACTGGTATCCCAGTGCAATCCCCACTCAGTTCTCTAGGGAAGGACAAGTTTGCAACTTTGCTGCCCCAGTCTGACTCCTGCAGCAGATGGGCTGTGCCCTCTGTGCATCTTTCCAGCAGTGGGGCCTTTCCTGGGTTCTGATGTCTACTTGGATTGCAGCCCTTGGTGCTAGCAAGTGAAAGAAGCTGCTCACTGTCTCAATCCTATTCTCCCCTGAATAAAGCCTTGCAGGAAAGGGAAGGGATCATTCCATTTCTTAAAGGGCAGCTGACTCCCCTCTAAATGGCCACATTCTTGTCCCACTTGCAGAGTGCAGCTGGTGCCAAACTTGGTCACAAAGACGTATTCACGGCTTTTTCCTTCCTACACATTCAGGAGTTGAAAGCCAGTTTGGTACAAACTCTCCGAAATGACTTATTCAGCAGCTGCTCGCCAGCTTCCTGTTTGCAAAGCAGTGGAGCTGGAGCCAGGGCACGAGCCCATACACTGTGCAGGCTGCCATGGGGAGACCCCGCTCCTCGGACAGTCGTCAGGCCAGAGAGCCTGCCAGCCATCACTGGTGGGGCTTGGTTTGGGCAGAGGCCCCATCACCACGCCGGATTTTTCACCTTTGCTTTTGGTTTCATCACCAAATTTGCTCTTTCTTGAGGTTGCAGCTCCCTGGGACATGTTCCAGCTGTAATGAGGATCTTTTTGGCAGTAAATAATTCCTGCTGTCTCCAAGGGAATGAAGCAAATACTCAGCCTCAAGCTACTGAGCACTGAGGGCAGCCAGCTCCTACCCTTGCCAACAGCCATGGAAGCTATTATTCTCCCTGGGATCAAGAGACTGAATGTCTTGTCTGAAAACCTACAGGAAAACATTATGGGAACAAGGACAAAGCTACCCCTCAGCTCTTAGGTTCATTTATAGCAGGGAGATTGAGCAAAATGGACAAGCTTTGCACAAAGCGTAACACAGTGCCATCTTTGCTCCTTCCTGGTGCCCACTCAGCTCCATCACACTTTGGGAAGTGCAGAGATCCCAGGCTGTAGGACTGTCCAGGTGCTTTTCAGCGGTGGGCTGATAGCTCCCAGGAGTGGCTTGAGATGGCAGGGTGTCCCTGTGTTGGGGACATCATTGCTTAACCAAGGAGAAAATCCTCTCAGTCTGTGTGAGGAAGGTGAACAGCTCATGGGAAAACCAGTGTCTGCTGTCAGTGTGTTGGCTGTGGCTCCTGTTTGCAGGGGGAGGTGACCACAAGGTTTTTTCAAGGGCAGCCTTGGGTTATGTGGGTTCTTCACCATCTGAGGCTTTAGCACGACTGCCAGCAACATGGCTGCTTCTCTCAGCTTCCTACATGGCCTTCTGCTAGAAAATGCCCATATGGGTCTGCAATTCCCACATCCACGCTTGCTGCTCAGGTTACAGGGGAGAACTGAGAGCATCTGCAAGTCCACTGACATCTCTGGTAAATGACTTGCCTCATACAAGAGACGGCCTTCCTAAGAGCGTGCCACAGCCTATGGGAAAGGATCCTTTTGCTACCAGATACCAGATATAGGTGTATTTCTTCTAAAGTGCCACCATCGTTACAGCTCACTTCTTACAACCAAGCAAGCTGGCTCCTCATGGCCACCAGGCTGGTGATGTGAGGCAGCAAGACTGCATCAGCAGCCCCACGCTCTTTCACAGCTGCACACACTGGAAGCTCAGGCTGTCCTCAGATGGAATTACTTTCTCAGCAGCATGCTGATATGCTGACTACAAAAGCTGGTAGAACGGATGCACAGATGATCATTTGTTACAGGTCAGTGGTAAATGAGCTCCTACCTGGTTTCCAGGCAGCAAGGAGACCCTCCCTGTCCTTTGAGCATTTGCCCATTCAGCTGTCGTTATTTGTACATCAGTGAAAGTGGTCACACCTGACCCTGGCTGTGGGCCATAAACATTGCTCCACTGCTCCCAAGAAATACAGAGACCTTTGAAAGTCAAGCGCTTTCTTGGTATTTTGGTGGTGAGAGAGCCAAGAGTTTGGCACCTTTCTATATTTAGGACAAAGATCTGGAAGGTTTTCCTCAGAACTGAAGTGTGCAGTTACCGTGGTACCAAGAAAAGAGATGGCATTGAGGAATGGTGAGCTTCCTAATGGCCATGGAAAGGTCCCAGAGAGTTTGGCCATGAATCAAGAAAGTCTGCAATGAATTTCTTGCTTTCATAAGTATATCCTGCATGTGCACATGTATTCAATTACATATGGTCAGAGAGCCAGCATTAGAGCAGTGAAAAGAAAACTCAGTCCTTGATCTAAAAGCCAGAGGGATCATGAGATCTTCATAGCGTTAACTCAGACTGAGGAGTCAAATGATCTCTTCTGGATTTGACATCTATGATTGTATCACACACACTCTAGGCGAGCCCTCAGTTACGCAGAATTAGCTAAGAGTTATGTTGGAAGGGCAGGGTCTGGGGAAACAGCCCCGTGGAGCACAAACCCCACAACCCTTTTGGAGCATCTTTGCAGGACCAGTAACAGCAGCGCTCTGCATCCCTGTGCAGTCCCTGCTCACACCTTTCCTGAAAGAGCTTCCAACCTGGGAATTTGTTCTCAGGGCAGCCCCCTGCCCCACAGACCTGACTACACACAGACTCCACAGCAGTGATGGTGTTGGAGGATCCCACAGCTGCTGCCACCTGCACTCAGCTGCATGACCTGCCTGTGGGAGTGCACCGCACCACGCTCTGCTACAGTGCACTCCTGAGATGAGGATCAGAAGTGCCTTTGGAATGAGCAACAAACACTGCCAAGGGTGGATTAGAGCAGGAACGAGGATGGATTTGGCAGCTCAGACACCAGAGATGAAGGATATGGGTGTTGCAGGCATGGAGCCGAGGCACGTCGGTGCTCACGTCTTTCAGACACAGTGCACAGATGGCACCACTGGGACCTGAGCTCTCCTGGCCAGCCTCCATCCAGCATCTCCCCTTCTTCTCCCTGAACTGTTTGTGCTCTCCCTTCTGCTCAGCTCTCTCCTGACCCTGCAGCTGTCTGGATCTGAGCCATCCAAGCCTGGGCATCCTCGGGTTCGGGCCTTCTAGCCTGGGATATGGGAGCTATTACAGTCCTCTTAGGTTGCAAGGTGTGGATCTCTACTTTCTGGAAATGGGCCTATCCACATCAACATCCTTTTCATGTGATTGCCATGGAGAAGACAACAGAAATGTTTTTGTGCCGTTACACACAGCTTAAGTTTGAATCCAGCTGCAGCTGGTCTTGTTGATTAGCAAAAGTACCTTGATGTCTTGTTCAGCCGATCCACAGGGTAAGGCTCTGGGTGCCAGGCTGTGCTATGCACAGAGACAGCTGGTACTGATTCTAAATGGCTATTTCCAAGGAAAAATGCCACCACTTCCAAAAGAAACAATGTAAACTCTCAGTGATCTTTGGGTCTGAAAGGGACATTTTAAGGAAGTGTTTGAAGGACAGGAGGATCCAGCACAGCACTGGGCCCAGGAGCCCCTCCACGCTGGGGAGCTGGCAAGGCAGACAGAATGTGACATCTGGTGCTGCTGACTCAGGCTCAACAATCACAAAGTCATAATATCTCATATATTTTTGTTGCAAGTAGTCACAGCAAAGCAGCCAGCTCCTTTGGCACGCCATAGGTGAGTGGTGCTGTAAGCGAGGCCAGTTTTCCATGGTATGTTATATATTCTTACAGCCTTTGATTCAGCTGAAAGGATGTTCCACCCTGGGGCTGGGCAATTACAAATTTAGCAGCTAGAGTTATATGTCCATAAATGTTTTTGTGGTAACGTTTCTCACTGCATCTGGGAAAAGCCCAAACAGGAAATCTCAGGTAAAAATGGGAAATGAAACCTCATAATTTGAGTCATCAGTCATACGGTAAAGTCAGGATTGGAGCTAGCCTTAGCACAAAGGAGCTTGTCTCTGGCAGGACTTCTAGAAATAGAAGGAGCAATTTCTTCTACTTTCCTGGAAATCTTGCATTTGAACTTGCTTTTAATTATCCTGCTGGGAAATGAATAGAATCTGACCTACTTTTGAGCAAGAGGGCCACTGGAATCAGAGTCTCAAAGTAGGCTTGAGCATAGATGCTTCCTTGGTGCCCACTGAAGCTGGTTGTTTGATGCAGTGCGATAATGCCTCTGTGGAAGAATTTCAAAGGAGTTACTGTAACTGGAGCTTCAAATAAAATTATCTGCCTTGTTTGGGGCTAAGGAGTCTGTATTAATACTGAAAGGCAGTTGTGTTTTCTGTCTAAAACTGGAGCTTGTCATAAATAATAAAAAAATCATAACCCTGGTAACCAAACTGATGAGAAGCCACTGCTCACAGTGAAGTCAGACCCTGAAGTCAGCCCTCACAAACAGTTGCTTTGCTGGCCTTTCAAAAACAACTCTTTACAAATGTGTGATTGGGAATTTGCCAGGCTGCTCCAGATACTTCCCCAGAGGTCCAGATGGTATCAGCAGACATGGAAAACAAAATATGTCATTCTTAAGTAAGATAGTTGACGTCCTGCCTTGCCGTAAAATACTGTCATTGTGTTAGCGTAGTTTGAGTGCACAACCCTTGGATTTACAGTCTCTTGCAAACAGAGAGTGTTGTGCTAAGCAGGAGGGATGTGTGCAGGGCTGCATGTGTCTGCGTGTCGAACCACAGTGCAATGCACCAGGGTACCCGAGCAGTCCAGTCAGGCTGGAGGAGGTGAGAAGCATTGTCCAAACCATCCCCATGATTTTCTTTAGCTTTAACAGCTGAAGAACTGTTTTTAAGAAAATCCAAGCAGCCACGTAGCAAAGGGCAAGCCTTGGGAGAGTCCCTCAGAACCCCTGCCTCAGTGTCTCAGCAGGGTAATACTGAGAGCTGTCCTATCAACACAAGTGTCTGAAATTTGCTGTTTGCTTTGGGTAAGGAATTCCAGAGAAGGGAGTTTGGGAAAAGTTGCCATTCAGTTTCACAATGAGGACCAGATTGTCAGTGATTCCTACTGAAAGGAAATTCCATCACATTTGGAAACTAATTTTGGAAAACAGAAATATTTCCATCTGTTCGGGGGTGGGAGGCAATGTATGTCCTGCACAGATCACTATCCCCAGCATGGCTCTGAGCACCGGGGGTTCACCTGGAGGATGAGGGCTTCTGGCCGGCTGAGAACCTCTCCCAGTGCCATGGGGAGTATGTGGAGGAGACGGACAGCCCCAGGACAAACCGTCATTGATTTGAGTGCATCTGCCTCATGTTTTTGTTTGTATATCTCCTTTCACAGGCCACTGCTGGTCATCACCCCTGCTGCCCTGCTGCAGACCCGAGGAATGCTTCAGGGGACAATGATAGTGCCATGGAATCTCGCTGCCCACCGGACTGCTGCACGCTGCTGCTTGCAGAATACTATTTCTGGCACCATCGCCAGCCTAAAACCCAAACCAGAGAGCTATAGCTGGAGTCTGCCCAATCCCCAGAAATTCCAGTGACTGATGAGACAGGGGATTCTTCTCACACGCCCACACAGGAAGAACACAAAAAGCTAAATACAAATGTAAAGCGATTGGTAGGGTTACTTAGGCCTGGAAGCTGCTTCATCCTGAGATGTGAAATGCTCTCTGGATTCTTCTCAGGAATTTGCTCCTGGGGTCTAGTTTGACCCACGTTGGGGAGAAGGGCCCATCACTGAGCTAAAACGTGTCTGTCCTGTTGAGAGGAGAACAACTCGTTGGGAAGGTGAGGAATCTGAGTTTCTCCAGGGATTATTCTGATTAGACACTTGCTATTTTTAGCCCATATCATATGTTGGAAACACAGCTTTAAAATCACCCCGGAGCAGCCAAGTTAAATACTGTAATAACCCTGAAAATAGGGTTAGTGGATTTAATGGCTAACAATAACATTTCTAGCAATAACACTAAACCAGAGGCACTAACTGCCATGCTTTTTGGCACAAGCTGAATACCAGGAGGGTCAGGGAATAATGTGCAACACTCGATGGAAGCTCACAAGTCTCTTGTTCTGTTCAGCAGAAGCACTGTCATTAGCCACTGTGAGTGATGGGCGTCCAAAGTCGCTTGAATACACACTGTCAAATTGTAGAAACAAATTATATTTACAGCAGCTTCTATATTTATGAATATCACTGCAGTAAGTCTCATAAATTATCCAGCAAACCAGTGATTATGGCTAATGGGAAGGAGGCCAGTGGCTTAGTGCCCAGAGTAGCACAGGAATCCTGGGCTCCGTCTCAGCTTGCTCTGGGACCAGGAAGGAGCAGCACCAAGTCCTCCCTGAGTGCTCCACAGTTCCTATGTGCCATGGTGTTGAGCACCTCAGCTCAGCAGAGAGCTGTGGACCTGTAAGTATAACACTCTGGTGAGCCTGATCCACATTTCTTTCTCCTGGGCGATGTAGCAGGACCTCGTACCAGGATCGTGCTTCCTGGGTTGCATACATGCTGAGGCTGAGGTTTGGCAAAAGCTCTGGGGGGAAATAATCCCTTCTTATTCCTAATGTAGCACACCTCTGCTATAGCAGCCTAATCTACAGTCCTTCAGTTACTTGAGCACAGGTTTGAAAAGATTCAAGTTAAGCAGCTCCAAATATATGAGTTTGGTCTTATTTAATAGCCATAGAATTGCCACCTGCTTTAAAACCTTTATGCTGACCCCTGAGGAACAGCATAAAGTACTGTCCCGCAGTGCTCCCTGGCACAGGGGAGCCTTCCCACCAGGCTCCCAGCACAGCCTGGGCAGAGAGCTCTGTTCCAAGGTGGGGTGCAGGCAGAGGCTGCTGGGGTGGCTTCTCTTTGGCTTGCAATCTCCCACAGTCAGAGCGAGTTCAAGTCCCAGTTCCCTGCAGGTATCCCTGCAGATCTGTCTGCCCTTATCCACATGTCTTTCTCTGCAATCCTTGAGCTGCCTTCCCACAGGGTAACAACTGGACCTAGTTCAAGCCACCAGCTGGAGATTCAGCTCCTAACCCAGCTGCGGGAGCAGCTTTATTTGAATAAATTCTCTAAGACTGCCCAGACCAAAGCAACAGAACACACTGCTTTTCTGCTTTCCTGCACCTGGCTCTCCCAAGGGCTCTGTTGCTGGGGTTGCAGAAAGCCCCTGGGGATACACAGTTGGAAATGTCCACAGCAGTCGGATTTCAGGTTCCCATGCATCTGACTGAGGTAAAGACTGTCAGTTTGCATCATCTTGAGCACAGCTGTCTGCAGGAAACTGAGATTTCAGTTCTGGACTTTTTTGGTTTGCTTTACTTTTTTTTTTTTTTGTCCATGCATCACGCTTATATTTATGCAGGGCAGCAATCTCGTTCAAGAAGTATGACAGGTTTTGATCTCAGGGCTGTATGAGAGGTGACTGCAAAGCCAGTTGGCCCCCTGGTTGGTGCACATTTTCCATACATCCCTTATAAATACCTGCTAGCTAACCCAATCAGCACACTTAGAATGTGCCCTTCCCCATCCATGGCCTCTGTGTGCACAGCTCACAGGGGTCTCTGACACAAAAGGATTTTCCCCACACACATCACCACAAGGACCAAGACATTTTGACAGCACTGGGAGAGTTAAAGTCAAAATGTGAAGTTTTGCTTGTTTGCTGTGGTCTGCCAGTGCAGCGCCACTTCAGAATCTGCCCTGAGCACTGGGAGCACCACCTCCACCCTACAGACAAACCTCCACCCTACAGACAAACCTCCACCCTACAGACAACGAGCAGCCAATTTCTTTAATCCCTCAGGTTTTTGGCTACTGTAGTCCATTATGTCAGCATCGATTTCTCTCTTGCAGTGGAACATCTCCATAGCCCAGGTCTGTGGCTGCAATCCTGCATCTGTTGGTCCCACTCTGCTGGCGTCCTCTCCTTCCCCCACAGATCTGAAATCACCCTGACTTTCCTTCCAGTGGTCCCAAAAATAGTTTGCATTCTTTGCATTTCTAGAGACTGCAAGTGCAGTTTCTCCTGGCACCAGAGACCCAGGTGCCAAAGTCAGGGAGGGTGAAGCCAGACCCTGGGAGCACCTCGCCACTCCATGGGAAATGATCCCTCTTGAATGAGACCATGGCAGCGTGCTGATGGGGAAGCTCAGCTTCTCTTGTTCCTGAATGCACCAAATCTGGAGTATCTACGTTATCTCAGAATAGTTGGTCCAACAATGTGCACAGCCTTCTCCTGGGAAAGGGCAGGCAGACAGCATGCTGCGGGCTCACAGGGCAGGGCAGAGGAGTCGCTCACTGCAGCATTTCCCTTCTCAGGATCACTTAACTTATCTTTGATTAGAAGAGACTTTGTTTTTACTTTAACCAGTCAGCCTGAGAAAAATAGCATGGCAGCGCTTCAAACTGTCCTGCTAACTGCTTTCCTGAAAGCATTTTGAGGGCTCATCTTACCCACAGAAATTGCTCCAGAGAAACGGCACTGACTCCAAAAATGGATCCCACAACATGTAAATTCTAACCCTTTCAGCTGAAAAATGAATTTGATTCCAACGGGAACTGACTTGTAAGTGAATTTAGTGATGCCCATGCAAGACGTGTAAATAGGATGTGTAACACCTTAGCTATGGGGATGTTGGTGACTGCAGCAAACACACTGAGCTATTCTGCCTCCCCTGTGAATGCAACAAGTCGGCTGCATTAAGGCATTCTTCAGAATGATTTTCCCACTGTAGACACAAAGAGAAATTCCACATCTGCTCAGACCAAGAAAAGCGAACCCCAAAGCCCAACTCTGGTCATTTTAGTGACACAAGGAGGAATTCTGGAATTCTGACTTAGCTCTGAAGTGTCTTTGCCTACCCCGTATCACTGTACATTTGTTAAGAATACAAGTGGCTAAGCCACAAATCCAGTGGAGACACAATGGCAAGTTTTATGTGAAGGTTTAACTAGCACAGCCCACAGCATGTAGCAATGCACAGCTCCTGCTGCACTTACAGAGAGAAAACAGATAAGTAGGAAAAAGCCATGAGCTAAGTAAATGTGATAAATTTTCAGGAAGTAGGAACAAATAAATTGGGAGCTTTGCTATTTTGAAAGTCATTCCTATTTTGTCAGTGCATATTTACATTGGCTCTGTGTTCCCAACTTTCCAGTAAAAATTCTGTTTCTCATCACGTGACAACATATTTTAACACGCAGCCAAAAGCAACCCAAATCCCAACTAAAGCACCATCCATGTGCACGTTGTACGTACAGAAAATCTCCGTTATGGCTGCTTGGAGAAGGGGGAAATGTTTCAGATCACTGCATCCAGGTGTGATTCGTATCTCAACTGGCTCAAGGACTAAGCCTGAAGGGAGTCCCTATGTTCCACTACAAGGGCACAGAATGCTCCCAATTGCAGTTCTTGTGTGTTTTTCTTTGGCCACCCGCGACCATGGAAGGGTGAGCAGATGGGGAAGAATCAGATGCAGTGTGCTAGTTAACCCTGCTGTTCAATGAGCATTGAGGCCTTTACTTAGGGTAGGTGTGCTTTAGAGGATTGCTGATTTTGGTATAACCACCCCAGACAGTCCAGAAGTGACAGGAGGATGTGCCATTGGTTATTTCATCCCAGTTACCCGCACAAGGCCATCTGAAAGCTGGAAGTCCTGAAGAGTGGGAGGCCCTCCACCATCTGTGCTGGCTTCCAGTGGCAAAGCCAACTCCTTCATTCTTCCTTCAAAGCCCATTAAAAACCCTTACACAGAGTTTTTATACTGCCAAAAGTTTCTCCTTGTCAGTATAGAGGAATTACCACCTCAAACAGGGTAAGATCCTTTAGCAACGGGACTTTTTTTTTCATTAATAATTAAACTACACTGGGATTTTCCCAACAGAATTTGATTGGTCAGAGTAGGAATTTTCCTCCCTTGGTCAGAGTATGATTTTTCTTTTATTTTTTCTTTTATTTTTTCTTTTTACATTTCTTAAGTAAAAGCCCCAGCAAAGCTGCAGCACAGACCTGTCCTGACTGAAGCAGATGTTAAAACTGAGAGAATGCTGCAGAAAGCTTTGGTGATTTCCATTCAAAAGCAAACCTCACCTATATTGCAGTCGTGCCTCAGGACTGCTTTTTTTTCCTGGGAATATCTGAGTTCCCATCTCTTCAAAAAAAAAAAGGCATTTGTTTTCAGTGACAGTACTTGGAACTGGAACACCAAGTCCAATGCCAGCTGAAAAATTGATATGCAGAGGGTGCACCCCACTGCTTCCCAGTTCCTTGAATTCTCACCCCAGAGCCTGCACACCACTGCAGGCAATAATCACATCAAACCTAATGAATTTCTTTCAGATTTGACAGTTCAAGAGCCTTTGTAAGAGAAGAAAAAAAAAAGAAAAGAAAAAGAGACCTCAGAGAGAAGCTGCAGATCTTTCCTATTTTAGCAGGAATATTTATGAGGACCTCATCATGCTATCAGCTCCCCTGCTCCCCCAGCCCCACCTCTACCTCCTCATATGCTACCTGCCCCCGTGCCCCATAGGCAGCATGGGACAGGAGGGTGGCCAGTACCCCCATGCTGACTGCATGGAGCACTTGGAGCAGTGCAGGGCATTGCTGAGCACTTTGCTTTTCTAATGTAGCAGGGAGGGAAATGTCATTCTAGATCTGCACCCGCTACCTAGGAACTGGGTTTCATAAAGTCTGTGGGAACTCAGTCTGCAGATTTCTAAAGGGAAGGACACCTATATTAAGGCAATGTGAGTGCATTAGGATTTCTTACCCTGGGAAAGGTTTAAAGGGAGATAAAACAGCAATCTTAGTCACAATTACTACATTTGAAACGCAAAACCCATGAGAGGAGGATCTCTGGTTCTTGTTTGGCTTATAAGCCCTGAGATGAGCCTCTCTTATGCAGCAATTAGAATCTTTTCTTTCTTGTATCTACTGGGACACGCAGCTGGAGTTACCAAACACTGGGAATATCATTAACTTACACTTAAGTCAGAGCTCATCTTTTTGCCGCTAGCACTGCTACACAGGCAGCACACCCTTCCTCAGATCAAGGCCTGCATACAAACAGCTCTGGTCAATGATTATCCCTTGCAAAAAGCCTGTGACATCGTCCCTCCGGTCACCTGTTTACATCCCAAACGTTCTCAAGTTCTGCTATTTCAAGCTTAACATTTCTGACCTTAGGCAACGATATTCAATCCAAACCCTCCTTCCTATATCCTGCAAGGCAAACAACTTCAGGTCAGTTTTAGCAACCAGCGCTATGTCATGCCTGTGGTCAATGACTAAATATGCCCACGCCCACGTCTCCTAAATTCAGATGTCTGTGATAGCAAACAGCAGGGTCTGGCTGGGCAGCTCTGTTTCACTGAAGATGATTTGGGGCATTTTTGCTCTTGAACATTTTCTTTCACCTTCAGACCATTGCCTGGATGATTTCTGACTTATTAGGAGGGATCAACGAAGCAGGATAAGCAAAACCATTGTGACTCCTACAGAATGCCTCTACACGCAGATGAGTCAGATAACAACTCCATGAAGCAGAAGATATCTGCCTCCAACAGTGCAAAGTACAAAAGCTTACAGACGGTACAAAACCAGGTCAGATTGTCATATTTCTCCTAAATACTTCACAGACTCAGCAGGTTGCAGCTCAGAGACTTCCTGGGTTGGAGATGGTGTGTCTGTGTTTAACACCCCCGAACAGACCTTCCTACCAAGCATTTACTCAAACAGTTCTTCAGCCCCTACAACTTTCTGTACCCATAGTGCCCTATAGAAAAAAGCTCCTCAGCTTATGTGCAAACTCTTTCTTTTTGATCCTGCTCTTTCCATTTCAGACTTTGTTCACTGTCCCCAGGACAGTGAGACACTGAGTCCCACCCAAGAGGTCTTGTTTGGAAAATGCTCTGTTGTTGCCCCAGGAGAGCCAGTCAGTGGGTGACCAGCCTTTATTCCAGCACACTCACGCAATACAAACATCCCCTATGCAAAGATCCCTGTGGTGGATACCAGTGTGTGTAACAAAATGACTCCCCTCTGTATTTAAAGGGGTAAAGGATTATTCCTCCAAACACAAATGTTCAGAAGCAGCTCAGCTGCATCTTAATTTGTACATTTTTTCATCTCTTACCAGACAGTGCTAAAGCTTACCTGAACTACTCCACGCCATTGCATGCTGACATTGCACAGGTTGCAGAGAAAGTGTTATTCAGTTTGCTACCCTGACCTCAGCTCTGCTGATGTGCCTCATTTGTGCCTGCTTCAACTCTTACTGCTCCAGCCTATGCGTGCCAAAGGTGATCTGCTGCTGGTCCAGGGATTACAGACACGCTTGTGTGCTTTCACACGGGTAGGCAGCTGTGCACCACCACACCACCCTCACACTTCCTCTCCTCAGAAGAACCAGTTCAAGGAGCTGGTTTAAGCACAAGTCTGCAAGTTATTGCAGTGGCTCAGTGGAGGGGAAGCTGCTCTGCGGAACAGAGGCAAGAATAAGTGCCTGGAGGCAAGGAGCATTGGAAGTGGCATTTTCCCTGCATCCAGCACATTCTGGGCACTCTCAGCAGATGGGCAGTGCTGGAGGTGGCTGGTAGCTCCTAGGCTTGCAAAGCTCTGACTTTACATACATACATACGTACATACATGCATACATATGTACACAGTTCCTTCCCATTATATGCTTATGCTGTTTCAACTGATTTTTAAGTCATGTTTGCAGTATGACTTCTCTTGATTTAGGCAACACTGAATAAACCATCTTTAACACCTTCAGAAAAGAAAATGCAGTTTTTAGAAAAGCCTGGCTGCTGGCTTGTGGCAGCTCCATCTCATGCCTCCCAGCAACCAATCAGTTCAGCTGACCCTTTGGTCTCTGTCTTCCCACTGCTATATATATAGGAGCTTCCCACTGCTCCTGCCCCATGCAGCTGGGAGAGATCCCAGGCACATCTGTCCTTACAACACCACCAAAACCCAGCAGACTGGCCTGCTTGCTTGGTTTTTTTTTCTATTTGTTTCTCTGCATTGAGTGATCCCATAAAGCAAAACATTTCTGTCGTGTCAGAGAACCAAAATGTCCTGCATCCAAAACAAAAATAGAGACCCAGCAGAATCCATTAATATGTTACTAAATAAGACTTGCCTGCCCTCTCTGGCCCAGAGCTGAGGTTCCCAGGAGGTCTGTTAATATTCTGTTTTCCCATTACACGCAATGCACTTGCTAGGATTTTTTGCACTCCGAGTACAAAGTGGGTGGAATGGCATCCATCATGGATGTCACCGAATTTAGAATAAAACATACACATCTGCTTACATAACAAGTTGAATGGGCTTGGTTCACAGAACCAGATATTTGATCCATGGCTCAGCTTGGGTGTGGGAGATACCAAAGTGGCTATGAGCCTCTCTCCCATCCAGTAGCGGGGTAGCTCTGGTACTAAATTGAGGACCATGTGTACATACCTCTAACAGACACTGGCTGGGAATAGCTCTGAACAAGACACACTGGGAATTGAAGCGAAGTGGGCAGCAGCAACCAGGACTGGATGTCACGGGAGGCCAGGAGTGGATGTCATAAAATCCCTCTGCTTTTTGGAACTTCTTCATCCACAGCAATTCTTCAATAGGTGGCCCATTAAATTCTGCAGCTCTCTTGCAAATCCTGGTGAGAGTCACGTAGCCACGGCAAGTGACCAGTCAGCAGCCACTGCGGGGAACTGACTTTGTGTGTCCTTCTAACTGAACATAAAATCCTGTTTCCACAAATATCACGAAAGTTTTGGTCTCTTACATGGAGAAAACCTGGACATCTGTCCCTTAAGCTTTTTTCTGCTCCCATGCTGATCTGCTGTCTGCACATCCTGGAAGCTGTGGGGAACCACTTTGCAAGCACTGTATACATGCAGTGTGCCACAGAGCCCAGGACTCCAATAGCCAGATTTTCTAACAATGGACTCCAAGTCACTCCTTTCAAGGAAAACATAAGAAATGCTTTTGCCCAATAGAGGGGGAAACTTCCATCTTTCTTTTAATCTTCCAAAACTAATCAGCTTTTACAGGAGGCTATTTTAGGTGTTGGTTCTGTAATAGTGAAGTTATTGGACAAATGAAGAACATGGCATACGCTGTAGCTTTGAGCGATTCACATTCCTCAGGTGCTAAAAGCTTGAAATACTTCCTCTGGGCATGAAATAGATCTGCCATCAAAGAAGCCAGCATTCCTGACAGCGCCTGTCCCACAGATTCCCATAGGAGAAAGTCTGCAGAGCTGAACTGGTCTGACCCCAGGAAGTCCTTTCCACATCTCTCATTCTTGCCTCGTTTTGCCTTGAATGTTCAGGATTTGCTGAAAGGCCAATTTGATGACTGGCTGTCTCTCTTTCCGTACACATTCTTGGCCTTCCTTCTTAGACGAACACCACATTAAAGCTGGGATGTTAACCATGTGAGCGAGGGGGTCCAAGATGCTAACAAAGCCCCTCTGGAGAATTCACTCAGTCAACATTGCTTACATGTTTGTTTGTTTTGTTTTGTTTTTTTTTTTAGATTTCCTCATTTCTTTGCTAATAACACAAGAAACTGATTTCAGACTGAAGTGCAGCCAGACAACAGCATCTCTCCAAGGAATCCTAACTACTGTGAGCTTATCTGCATCCATGTTAGCAAAACAAAGTGCCGGAGAAATCTCCAATTAAAACATTCTTAACTTTCCTTCCCCTTCTTGGACCACTGACAGGAAAAGTATGAAGAAAATAAAGCAAGCATAGGGAGTTGCATGGAGAGCTTTGGATGTAGTAACAGCTATAAGTGAACCAAGTAGAAATCAACCCAGCATCTCCCTCCTTCCTATACTGGGGGATAACTACATCATCTCTCCCTGCAAGTCCATGAATTAGATGAAGCTAAATGCTCCTTCTTGGCATGGCTGCCTCCCGCACACCCCACACAGTTAGTGCAGTCCTAGATACTGTTAGGACGTCTTATTATAGGAGTTATTTATGAATCAACAGCCCCAACTGTGCGTCTCCAGAACACGATGAGGAAAGCTGTATTCTGACCCCATTTTGGCCCTGTGCTCCATCTGGGTAAAAGCCGAAGCTGAGAATCTCCTGCAGGCCAGGCGCTCCTTCAGGGAGCTGAGGGAACCATTCATGCGGCCCTCTGTAGAGCCGGCTTGTGGCCGTTGTTATTCACCGCAGCGTATGTTCACCCCTTGATTTTTCTGAGCGTTAATAATGTGAAAGAATAGCGTGCTGGAGAGGTGAGGCAAAGCCAAAAACCCACAGAAAGCTTCACAAGCGACGGAAAGCCCGTGCACGTCTGCCCCCACACGCAAGCCGCCGCGGGCTGCGGCCTAGCCGGGCTGTGGAGGCGGCACCACACTGCAGCCCGCCCCGCTACAGCCCGCCCCGCCCGGCCAGGCCCAGCAGCGCCGAGCGGCGGCGGCGCGGCCCGGTAGGTGCGTGTGCGGCGCGGCTGGGCCGCCTGCAGGCCGCAGTGGGGCCCGGCCCGGCGGCGTGCGGGGCATCCCGGGGAGCCCTTGTGCTCGCTGCACCCCGGGTGGGCCTGAGCGGGTGTCGGTGGGCTGGGCGTTGGAGCTTCAACGCG
The DNA here is from genome assembly GCF_016699485.2 of Gallus gallus. NCBI lineage: Eukaryota > Metazoa > Chordata > Aves > Galliformes > Phasianidae > Gallus > Gallus gallus. The sequence continues at coordinate 12,050,128 of NC_052545.1, forward strand.
TCCTGCGGTGTGAAAGCGGTGTGCGTCTGGGCTGCTCTTACCGCCGCCCTAAAGTGTTATTTCGTGCAGGATTCGCCGGCAGGAATGGCAGATGGTCGGGTTGTCTCATAGAAAAGGCTGTGAGGTGTCACCCGGCTGTCTGCGTGGTTGTCAGTCAGTGCTGTTTGTTTCCACATCACAGGGCCGTGAACTGAAGCGTTCCTCTCCAGTGCTGTAATGGACACAGAAAAATGGTGCCATCCCCACGGTGTGAATACATTCAGGCTGGGGGGAGCGCGGCCTGAGCAGTAATGTGTACACACACAGTTTGAATAGGGCTGCACTGTGGTTTCCTGTCACGTTGCTTCTGTTCTGCGAGGAGCTTCCTTTGGCCTGTCTGTGCATTAGGTGAAAGGCTGTGGAGGCAGTAACAGGTGTTGCGGAGACCTCAGACAAGAGGGGTCTCGTAGCTAAGTGGAAAGTCGACCACTGTGCAGATGTGTACGTTCCACAGAAGTGGTAGGATTTGGACCCAGTCGGGAGGAGAGACACCCAGTGTACAGGAATGCCATCTGATTGGAGGATCTGCTTTGAAAATGGTTGCTCTTCTAAGATTGCCGTGTTAGAACCGAGGCTGCTGTGGCGTGAAAGAGAAAGCGTTCGAGGTCTGCTGGTTCACATCTATGTTTGACTCAGATTTTCACAGCCTTTACAGTAAGCGGTGATTTCATGGCTTCCTGGAAGTGTCTCGTTATAGGAGAGGCTTTAGCTTTTGTTCCTGTGTTATCTGAAGTTTTTTGTCTCGCTTGCCGGTAGCAGGCTCACATACAGCATGTGATCCAAAGCGGTGGGGGAAACTGTCCCCACTCCTCAGATCCTTTGTTGATGTAGAGCCCAAAGGCTTCGTTCTGGGGTTTTGAAAATGCTCACTGTCGTGGTGGACATTACATCAGCTGTTTATCTTAACCTGCATTCACAAGTGTACCTCTGCAGATCATCATCCATTAAGCCTTGAGTCAGTGTCTTGTTTTCTTACTTGAATTATTTGACTGCATCTGGTACTACAGTGCAAAGCACAGACAAATATTCTCCCTGTAACCATACAGATTAATCCCAAATCACTAAATGTAGGAAATCTTTCCTCTGAAAATAGAAGAAAGGCACTTTCTCACTCACAGACACAAGCTGGTAACATGTGCGATTCAGCATCCCAGTTGAATCTCCTAGAGCAGCATCTTAGCTGTTACTGAGTTTGTCTCATGACTGATGGCAACGTGTGATTCTCTGCATCTGGTTTTCCTGGAGAGCTCAGGCTGTTTGTGCAGGGCTTCAATACTAAGAGCTTTCTTTGATTAGCTGGCCTGAAATCTGGAGGAAATCATCTGTCCCATCCCCCTGCCTGTCTACCTGTCAAAAGTTTCTCGTAGGACTTCAGATATTACTCCTCTGTAGGATTGGGTATGGAGCAGATCCTTTGGGTGTGAGCTGAGGAGGAATTCTCTGCTTCTGTGCTTATGCAGGGAGCACCTCTGGGATTCTTCTGTGGGTAAACGTTTGTGCTCTGTGCCTTTCCTCCTGGTCCTTAAGTTGCTGTACTTCAACAGAAGCCCTTAAGTGGAACTCTCTGGATGTTATTTGGATGTTTGAGGGTTTTAGTCACAGGTTTTTCTTTTTATCAACGCATTAATGAGAGACATCTTTGGTCACTCGGTGAACTTTACAAATCATGAGTGTTTTCAATGCTGTCATGTAAGTGGAAAAAAATTACTCATAGTTTTTGGATGATTAGCCAAATATCCCCAAAGGACGTTTGCCACACATAATGTCAGTGTACGTCAGAAAACAGAACTGCCTATCAGTGTTTGTGGCCTCACTGAATGAATGCTGCTTGATAATGGCTTGGTTAACTCGGGTCTCTGGGGACTGAACTAGCTGACATCCATTGCCAGTATTGTACTTAACTTGTGTGCTTTCATTTCATGCAGCTTTGTCACTCTGCTAGAATGGTGGGGAAAAATTAGAATAGAAAAAAGTGACTTAAGAGAGTCAACCAAAATTAAGTGTAATTTTGATGAGGGATTTCTTTTCTTTGTGATGTTTCATTGCTTTCTCTCATTTTGTATCTTCTTTGATCTTTACAGAAGGATGATTATGTTTCACTGTGAAAAGCTCAAGATGTCCAGCAGGCAGTAGGAGCATAGACTGGAGCTGGAAGGACTCTGTGCAGGAAATGACATTGTCAGACCTACAGAGCACTCAGTAAGGTGCATACAATCACTGTTTATTTTGCCATCCTTTGGAGGTATTAGTAGGACTGCAAATACTATCAAAGTCCATCTCTGAAGGGATTGATGTAGTATTTATAATTATAGCTATCAATCCCTGCCTGTACTCTTTCTTTCAGGAAGGCTTTTTTCTGCCTCTTCTCACACTGTTGTCCAGAGAGATGGCTGCAGCCCTCTGGTTCAGTGTGAGCAGCTCCTGCCACAGTACGATGGTTCCCATCCTGAACGCTTTGTGCAAAGATAGGAAAGAGGGTGTGAGTAAATGGGCAGCACTCCCAGTGAGTGGAGATCACCTCTGGAGTGGTGCAAGGATGTGCTGAGCAACGTTTTGCAGTGACCTGGAAAAGGGGCATGGTGCTGACTGTCACAATGTTTCCAGCTGGTTTAACATTATTTTAGGTGGTGGAGAGGAAGGGTGACTGGTGAATTGCAAATACAAACTGATTCATGTGGCCAGGGGAGCGGTCCTAAATTCACACACAAAATGAGTGAGTTTTTGGAGCTGTAATGACTACTTCTATGATGCTTTCTTCATCAGTAAAGAAGGCAAGGCATACTTTACCATGTCTCTTGCAAATACAAGAAGTAGGGAGAACCAAACTGCATTTCTGAGATGCAGGTTCAGAACACTTTGAGGGAACGTGTAGCAATGTGTAGTTAAGTGGTGGTTGTTGCAGTGTGGTTTGGATGATGTTACCTTGGTTCAGAGGACGACTGGATAAAGCTCATGATTAGTAAGTACGTGGAGCTGTGCCTGCTTCAAAGGTTTCTGTCCAGAGATGTGGAGGATGCTTGGAGAAGCACTGTGTGTTGGTTCTGTTCTTTCCTTGGCTTCTGCTTTTGACCTGTGATAAGAGCAGGATGCAGGAAGAAATGTCCTTTGGTTTCGCCCACTGTACTATTCGTATATACCCATCTAAAATCTATACAACTGGGAACTGTATAAGGAATTGTTTCCCCAGAAGTGGCAATGTAGTCTTGCATACATTCCTTCATCATATGTCTGCCAGGAGCATCTGGCTGCTGCAGGTATCTGGGCCTGTGAGCCACGAGAATATGCACATTACTGATGGAATTACTTCATCTCATTGACTACACAAGGAAATACCTACACATGCAGTCTTTTTAGAGGGATTAAAGAAGTCTGTGTAGACTCTGCTGTCCCTCGTCTTCAGGGGGTGTCTGCTGCTGAGCTGTATTTTTACACCTGTTTCAGTGTTTCTGATTCTGGCTTGCAGGGGCCCTAAACAATTACCTGAGAATAGCCCAGCAGGTCTGAATGCTTCAGGCACTGTGCAGAGCTGTTCAGCTCTTAATCTTTCTCTTCTGATTTCCCTGCTTCTTTATGTGTGCACACAGGTGCTTAACAACTTGTAGCTGGTTTGGTTACAACAGGATTAGTAAAAAGTGATTGAATCCACAGCTGGTTCTTATTTGGGGCACACAGTCTCGAGGCTGTGGGATTTGTGTGCAGACCTGCATGTGAAGAGATGGTGTCTCTTACTTCCTAAATAAATAGGGCTTGGGTACTTGAAATGCACTGTCACTTACAGTGTGCTTTTTCATATGCAAGAAGGGATTTGTACGTACAGGTAACATCCTTTATAGAAAAAGCAGATAGGCTTTGAGGCATAGGGTTTTGTCTTGCATCGTGGCATGAACAAGCACAAAGCGTAGACTGGGGCTTTTCTGGATTTCTGAGACAGTATTGCATTCCCTTCAGCCAGCCTGTTATTGCTTTTAAAGCAATCACGTGTTGTAGGCTCTGAATTTCTCATGACTATAAGGCAGTATCCCACTGCTGCTTCTAATGAGAGGTGAAGATGCCGAGGTCTGTCTGGGATCAGCCTATAGGAATGCAATCACATTTGATTGATGACCTTGGGCTGCCAGTGTAGTGTTTGTGTAAGAGCACTTGCATCTTCTAAGAATGACTTAACTACAAACGCAGTAGGTGCCAGGCAACTCAGATCCTGTTTCTGATGCTGCATTCCATAAAAGCACAAATTACCAATTGAGTTCATGCTCCCCACAGATTGGTTATGTTTTCACTATGTCTTCATGTAGTTCCAGTTAATACTGTCAGAGAAGCCTGGAGGTAGTTTTCAGCAGGAAACATTCACTTGATTGACTTTTTAGAAGATAGCCTGATATGGAAAAGTGTTCCTCTTTTGTCCCTTCCTTCCTAAACTTTCTGCTATTCACATCCTCCTTCCCAGCCAGGACTCATATTTGCAAAGGCCATCAGGCAATTTAGTCTGAGGGAGGTAAGTGGCTTCTCGTGATGTTTTTAAGAGTTGCCACAAAGTGAAAGCTATAGTGCAGAGCAGAACACCTGACATGGGCTTGGCAGTTCTATGGCAAGTCTCGAACATCCCTGAATTACTGCAATACAGAATGCAGCTGTTGCACTAAAATAGCTCCAACCAAAGCTGGTTGCAGTCTCAGTGCTGATCCATCACCCCCAGCTCCCACACCATGCCATTAGCCAGCAGAGATTTCAGCGAGCTTTATAGAATGAGTACATTTGTTCCTGTTTGACAAACATAAGGACTGCGGCACAGGAAAAGACACACTAACTTTTTGAAGCCAGAATATTGGTGACAGACCTCCAAGAACAGTTTCAGGTTATGCAGTTGTCACAAATACATACAGTAGTTTGGAACACTCTGTTCTGAGTCTCTTTGGTCGGTGAGCTGAAGCCTTACTTCGTGGAGGTCTTAGTCCAAACATTTCTGCAGCGTGACAAGCTTGACACTGACTGTAAATCAGGCATCTCCCAGCTTCAGTGTTCTGTGTTCCATGGAGATTTGGATTCTTACCCATTACATCATTATTTAAAATGATTGAGATGTCACTTCTGTGAACTTTTTGAACCAGCACAATTTTAGAAGTGTTTTCATGTTCTCTCTTGTCTGCTTAATAGATGATTTAAGTTCTGAGTAGAAAGGAGATGGTGCAGGTTTACTTTTGCTTTCAAATTTCCTAACCTGACAGTTAGCAAATGTATTTTTACTGCTACATGGACCAGAGTTTATTGTTATCTTGAGCCCTTAAAAGATGAAAGCTCAAACTGCAGTATTCTGTTTGCATGTCAGCAGAGCCCAATGTTTGCCTAACCTGACGTAAATCCAGCTCAATATGTCACCTGCTCCTGTGGTTTGCCTGGACTGTCTCATCAGTAATACCCTTCAGAGCCTTTGTAGAGCGATGTGTAAAAATAAGAATTTGTGGAAACGAATTATTTTAAAATAATCTTTACATTTCCAAATATGTCTGCTTTTATTTCCTAGAACTATGCCAAGAAAAAGAAAGCTGTTGGCTCAATTAAGCGCCCTCCAAAGCAACTCCAGCATCCCTCCTGATGCCTTGAAGAACACGACCACCACTCCTGATGGGAACTCTTCTCCAAAAAGCAGCAAATATTTTGCAACAGAGAAAAAACAGTCTTCCCAACTTGAAGCAGATTTCTTCAACCAGCCCTGCATCAGCCTGGCCAAATCCTTCCTGGGACAGGTAGGACTTAACACCAACGTTAGCTAATACATGCTGCAGTACAGTAATAATTTAGTGTAAAGGGATGATCTTTTTTTTTTTTGCCATTTGCCTCTGGGGCTTTGCTATTTTAGGAATAGTGTTCTCATTATTTTTCTTGTAAAATTCTGGTTAAATTGAAAACTAGTTATTAAATCTATTTTGGATGTAGTCACAGAGGTAATTTTTTAGGTTTAATTTACTGTCGCACTTCAGAATTAGTTTATTTTTTGTGGAGTTTCTCCTTTTTCTCTGGTTTACTGAAATACACCTTGCTGTTGGTGGTTTGAAGGTTGTTTAAGGCCAATTATTTTCCTTTCAGGTACTCCTTTATTTGTTTTTGGCTCCTGCTTTTCCCAGTGGAAAGTAATGCTATGCAGCCAGCATCATTTCCTTCTCTACCTCCATTTGATTATCTCGTGATGCTAATTGCATGCCAGGTCCTTGGCCTTTCTTGATTGATATCCACTGTCATATTGTACTGACATATTTTATTCTCATCTGGCAGTTCAGCAGCCTGCTTGGTCCTTTCTTTTACGCTGCCTTGTATGCTCTAAAAGTTGGATCTGCCTTCTTCTATTTTTGCAGTTCTGAATAACTCAGGATTACCAGTAGAGATGGTGATCACCTTCCCCACATTACTAACAGAAACATGTGAGGCAGCATCCACCTTGGCATGGAGGCCTCTGGGACTCCACAGCTCTGTTCACTCCGAAACCTGTTCTTTCTACCTTCAGTTTCGGAGGTTTTAAGTCATTACCTGTTCATGAAAGGACCTTCACCCTTATCCCAACACAGAAATGTTGAGGAATCTTTGGACCCCGCCTTTGGGAGAAGGGGAGCTAAACTGTGTCTCTTCTGCTCAGTGGGTCCTTCAAAAAACCCTCTTTTCATTTGAGAGAGCTCCTCCAGTGTTGTCCCTGTATAAAGTTTGACTCTGGGACCTTCTAAACACGATTGCAAAGTGTGTTTTTAGTTTCAGTGCTATGATCTTACCTTCTCTGAGTCCTCTTTATATCTTTATTACCTGTAGGGTGAAGAAACTCCCCGGGTTCTCTTTGCTTTAGATACTTCAGGGATTTGTTCCAGTAACTTTGTTTTGGCCTGTATCTCTGTATCTACCATCGGTTTTACTTCTGAAGGATATTGTCTTGCATGTAATGGACACCTTTGCTCTGCTTTGCTCCTGCCAGGTTTATTTTTGGTCTTTCTCGATGTCTCTCTCATATATCAAATGTATTTTCTCTCTTTATAGACATCCTGCTAGAAGTTTGCCTTTCCTGCTTGGCCTGCTGGCTGTCTCTTTTAAGTTCTTAACAAGCTTCCTTGTTTTATGTAGTTTCCCCTTTTTGCTGATAAGCCATACTGTAACAGATTATTTTTGGACCTTAACGCTTGTGGAAGGACACTGAATTTTATGCTTCGTGGTCATGAAGCAAAGTTGTTTTTCAGTGCTGAGTCTTCGGCAAAGAGTTCGGGTCAGTTTGAGAGCTTCGTCTTCTCTTGGGAGGTCCGATTACTCACTCAGCAAACTACTTTTTGGTGCCTAGAAAATACAGTCCGTGTCCCATCCTACTGTGAGATTCCCTGGCTCTGTATGATGATAGCTCAAACCATCCACTAATGCATTTTTTGGTGTCTCGGTGACTCTAACATTCATCTCCATTATTATCTCCCTAGGCAGATAATAACTTTACTCCTAATTCTATCCTTTTCCTATTTGGGCCTAGAATTACAAACCAGGCAAATTCAATGACATTTTTACATTTTCTTTGAAGTATAACGTACGTTCTCCTGTGACCCAATCTGTGCTCTTATTTTCATATAACTGCATGGTAGTTTAGTGTTTTATTATCTTTCTTCTACCAGATCTTGGTGCTTTCTGTACCAGTATTACTTATTACATTTAACTGTTTCAACTGTAGATATTTTGTCAGAAGAGTCAGGGAAATGCCTGCATACTCTTAAAACTGTAACCTTACCACTGCTTTTCATTGTACTGAAAGAGCAATTTGGCCACATGGGTGTGCTTTTGGAGTATTCACAGGCACCAGTGCTTTTCTGAAGTCATTGTTTTCCACAACAATAAAATACTGATGTTTTCAGTTATTTGGGAAATACTGTGGGGAAAGCATGAAATGCAGGAATTGCAGCTTTGTAAGGAGTTCACTGATTGTTTTATGTTCTTCAGGAGAATCTTTTCAGAGTTGTGGCTGTTTGTTTTTCTTTTCCCCATCTCCTTGGTTTTATTTAAGGAGCTGGCAGCAAGGAGGAGCACAGTGCAATAACAAAGACCTGCTGTTTCTGCCTGAGGCCAATTACCAGCTCTCCTGCACTGGTCCTGTCTGCTGTGCAGAAAACACAGAAATAGCACTGATACTTCAATTCTGGTTATCTCTATAGTCAGGTGCCAGGACTTTTTTGAAACACCTCTAGGGGGAGAGTCTGTCCAATCACAGTAGTTATTTAATTAACGCTGCTGTCCTATTTCTTCTGATTGAATGCATACACGTTCGTGCTGCTTTGTATCAGTGGTGCTTTTTTGCCTTAAACCACTTGCTGTCCTGGTGGTTTGGGGTGGGAATGCAGGAAAGAACCACAGAAGCAGTTCTGTGGGCTGTGCAGATTGCTGCTTTGTTGTACATATGGTCATAAATTTGTTCTGTATGATACTGCCCCAGCTACGCACCCCAGGCGTTTTGCTGGGTGAATGACAGGTAGAAACTTCTTGTCCTGGGATGTGGTCCAAACAGTAGAAATTGGAACAGCTCATGCCAGCTTACAGACTGCATTCAGAGAGTGAGAGGAGAGTGGGCAGTGCCATAAGGGCCCTCTTTCTGATGACTTTGCTTCCAGAAGCTTTGTGCTCTGGTTATTTTGCACGGGGGGCTGTTGCTAACTGATGCCCTCCGACCTCTCTTTCAGATTCTGGTTCGCAAACTTCCCGACGGCAGGGAACTCTGGGGGAGGATTGTTGAAACAGAAGCCTATCTGGGTGGGGAAGATGAAGCCTCCCACTCAAAAGGTGGGAAGCAAACTCAACGGAACGCAGCCATGTTCATGAAACCAGGAACTCTGTACGTGTATCAGATCTATGGGATTTATTTCTGCGTGAACGTTTCCAGCCAAGGTGAGTTGAAGCCAAAGGACATTCAGTGTCTGTGTGTTAGCTTCAAACACTGTGAGCAGGGCCCATCTCTGGCTACACGGCCAGGTGGGATTTTGGTCCCAGCTGTGAGTTCCATGAGCTGTTCAGGTGCAGAAATAAAGATCAAGGACTGGAAGGGTATCTTTACAGGATGGTGCTTTCAGTTTGGATGACCTGAGCTGCTGCCTTATCCGTGTGATCCTTCAGGGTGGTGGTGTAGAAAGAAACTTGCAGTCTAGTGGAAGTCTAAACCTTGGTGTACACTGTCATGAGAAGAAAGTCTTCTGTCTCCTGCCTTTATCTCCAGAAACTAAATGCCAGGGAAAACAAAAAGGTCTGCGATGTCTGAGCATTATCATCTGAGTTGTTACAGAAGCTTTTTAGCTGTTTTGCTATATCTTCAGGAAAAACAAACTAGAAAAGAAAATCCCCAAAGCAGGCTGTGACAGGATCTGTACTCCCCCTGTATTGCTCTCATGATAATAAAAGCAGTCCTTAATCAAATGATTCCCCTTTTAACAAGCAGCTGTTGCTTTCCTTACAGGTGATAGCTTTTGCCTCGGAAAAAAATGGTTTTGGTTAATGAGATACATTGAAATTGCGGTATGTGTTTCTTAAACACTGATTTTGTTTGAAAAATCTCAAAAAATTCTTTTCCACCATTTCCAAGATACAGCATATTGTGTATACCACAGCAGAAAGCGTTGTGACATTGACCATTAACCCCCTGGTTTTGGCCTTTGGACAGTAGCCAAGCAGAAAAACAGTGCCAGGTAACGGTGTGGGGGAAGAGCCTGTCTTCCTAAGTGGAAGTCTGGAGTCTGATGGATGAACACATGTGAAATGCATTACTGTGTCTCTGCCAAAGCTGTTCAGATAACGAAAGCAGAACGGTTCTTTGTTCAGAACGGGGCTCTTGCTGTTTGAAATACTGGGAAATAATAACGGGAGGAAGGGGGAATCTTTGTGTACATCACTGAGGTAAAGCTGCGTCCCATGGGATTTTACTGGAAGAGGCCTTCCTGTTGCTGCTGGGAGCCGGCTGGTGTATCTCTGCATTGCTTTGTGGAGAAATCCTAAATGACAGCCAGATATACCCAACGTCTCTCAGTGCACTGAATCCCACGGCGCATCTTGGCGCTGGCAGCAGAATCATCTTAGTACAGAGAGCCTTCCCAAGAGCTGAGAGGCACGCTGGGCTTCCCTCACTTCAGGAAGGCAGTAATTGCTGGTCGAGCTTCTCTTTGACTTTGCTGTGGTTTGTTTCTCGGGACTTTGCCAATGTGAGCATTTTGCTGCCAGACCTGAAGTAATCTGTTGTAAAATGGGGATCCCGGTGGTTCTGTACCCGGGCGTGGGGTCACACAGCGGGGATCCCAGACTGGGACTTTGAAGGAAGTGTTTTGGGAGCAGTGAGTCAGATGGGTGGAGAGAGGAGAAAATTTTCTTCTCTCCAGTGGCCAAGAGCTGTTGCCAAGAGTGAGAGCTGGAGTCAGTCCAGGGAAGGAGAAGCGAGCAGCACAGCCCGGCTGTGGGAATTCCTTATCGTTCTGTGATTCCTGGCTGCCCAGGGACAGAACCGGCCTCTTCCTTGTTGTCAGATCCCAGCGTTCAGCTCTAAATCTGCTCCTTACATGGAGAGACTCTGCTAGGCGTGGGAGGGCAATGTGTGGTGCTTCTGGGCTGGAGCACAGGACAGGCATTCCTGCCAAGAGCGTGGCAGCAGCAGTGTCTGTGTCAGGCAGCTGCTGAAGGCAGGTAGCCCTGGGAGCGAGCTGGGCAGGAGAGAAGGCTGCACAGAGAGAAGGCTGCACACAGAGAAGGCTGCACAGAGAAGGCTGCAGCACTCTGGCAGGCAGGAGGTGAGCCAGAAGGATGCAGCTACTGTTTAGTAGTTAAAATAAGACTGATGTGCAAGCACACCCAGCAGGTCCCAAACGTCCACCTATGGAGGAGTGGGCAGAGAAGGCAGTAGCTCATTGTGGCATCCCTGGGCTCCTGTCTTCCCCTGGCGGTGTTGCTCTCACTCTCACCCGTGCTGCACGTAGCTAGAAAGAGTTGGAAAGCTTTCTAGTGGAAATGCTCACAGAGCAGCCGGAGACAAATGCCAGGTACTCTGCTACTGCTGCGTGGGGGTCTGGGAGTGCTGCAGCTGCTCTCAGCGTGTGCCTTTATTCACATCAGCTCACAAGGACACACTCGAATTCAAGTGCCTGCAGTTTCCACTTGCATTTGTGATGGATGAGGGCTGGAGTGTAATTAGCCATTCCTCAGAATCTCACAGTCAGTGCTGGTGAGCGAGAGCATCCCAGTGTGAAGGATCTTACTGTGTGCATGGCTGAAAAGCAGAATTAGGACGTGGAGGATGTTCTTAAAAATCGAAAATGACCTTTGAGCTCTAGATCACTGTAGCAGCTTTTGGCTGCCAGATTAGCTTCATTCCCTTCCTTAGCAAAGGGAGTGCCTGCAAACAGATTGCGGACAGCTGTTGGAAGTGTTTGTTTCACGTAGACGGGCTCTGTGCAGTGCAAGGCAATAGGCACACCTGGCAACAGCAAGAGATCGGGCTTTCAGCTTGCGAGCTGAGAGCAGCTTGTTGTGGCACTACAAAATAGGAGAGGGATTCTATTTTGGGAAATTGCAGTCCTTGGGGATCTGCTGGGTTACAAGAGCCTCTGCCAGGCTTGAGCGCGGCTCCAGATGTTGGAGGCTGGAGAGGGAAAGGAAGTCCTTGCAGAGCAGCATCCCCAGCACGAGGCGGAGGGGAGGAATGCCGTGGGCGGCCCCGCACAACAGGCACTGTGTGGGGCAGCACACAGACTGCATTGCCAGGCCCTCACCGCACCCACTCAGGGTCAGAAGAAGACCTTCCCTGCTCTCTGATGGAAAATACTGGAGAAGTATTTCTGTCCCAGTCGGGCTGGAAATCCTCCTTGCAGGGGATTTTCTCTGCTTAGAGCTGTATCTTTGCTCCACCCTCACCAAAATGAGGGGGAGCAGTCAGTCCTGGTGGCTGTGGGGAGCCACAGGTTCCTAAGGCTCCTTCCTGGCAGGGTGATGAATCACACTGGAGAAGAAAATGAGTTTTCTTCACCTTTTGTCATGGATGGGGCTGTCTCTGCTGAAGCGATGCTCTCAGGGCTGTGCAGCCCCCTGCTACCCCAGCACCCATCTCACAAGAGCTTCCCTGGCACGAGGACGCTGACCTCGCTCCTCTGTACCACCCAAGGCCGTGTTTGTCACACCTACACCTCAGCCCGGCACTTGGATCAGTAATGCTTCCACCCAGGGCTCCTTTGGAGCGGCCCAGCTGCTCCCCAGCCCGCAGCTACACACCAGAAGCCCTCCTCCAGCCCAGCTCTGCCTCGTTTTGTTGGCAGCATCTGGACTTCTTTCTCCTCTCATTTGCTGGCTGGAGACCTTATCATCAGACTTTATTATAAATCCACTGGGTTTGGGAGCAGCTCTGGATAGTTATGCCAAAACTGAGCCATATATGTATTTATTCCCGAACATCGTGGTGACATAAGAAAAACCTCTTGCCCTTTGGCAAGTCTTGGAGCTGCAGCTTGGCCTAGAAACATCAGGAAGTGGGGGTGGGTGAGGGCAGATGAACCAAGGACACAGAGCTATGGGATGCTGGACATTCAGCATAGGGAAGGGAGTGCACTGACCCCAAGTTAGCAGCCTGAGGGAAGCACAGGCCCTGTGGCTGGATGCTGCAGGCAACTCCCTGCTCTGTCAGGGGCAGGGAATGGAACTGAAGTGCTTCTGCTGAGATGTTCCTTCCGAACAAACCTGTACTAACATATAGCTCTTTTTCTGCACAGGGGAAGGGGCTGCAGTCTTACTCCGCTCTCTGGAGCCTCTGCAGGGTTTAGATGTGATGAGGGAGATGCGCAGCGCTTCAAGGAAAGGACCCGCAAAGCCACTGAAGGACTGGCAGCTGTGTAATGGGCCCTCCAAGCTCTGCCAAGCATTTGGGATTGATAAGGCTTTTGACCAAAGGGACCTGACTCGAGATGCGGCCATCTGGATGGTACCTGGACAGGAGCTGCCAGGGGAGCAGGACGTGGTAGCCACGACCAGGATTGGTATTGGGAACAGAGGAGAATGGTCACAGAAACCTCTCAGGTTTTATTTACGGGGAAACAAATTTGTGAGTGTTGTAGACAAGAAAATGGAGCGAGAGATGGCAGCAATGGAACCCATCTCTTGCAGCTGATGAGTCCTGCAAGTGTGCCACCAACCAGGACTTGAGGAGGTCTCTCTTTAGGAGAGCCTCAAGCCGTGTTGGGGCAGCAGGAAGGGCAGCTTGGAGGTTTTTAACAATAAACATATTTCATTGCAGTAAGGTGGAATTTTATTCATGGGGCAGACTGGCACGAATCTCCCAGCCAGAACTGAGGTTGGATTTGAGCACTGAAAGCCACTTTCTCCCTTGTGAATGGATCCAGGCTCTGGTAAGGTGCATGACTGCTGAAAGCTCACCGCTTTGACCTGCTGTGCTGCTCCCCTTTCCGCTGGCCCCCAGGAGAGGCTGGCACACTTGGTTTCTTCAGCAGAATGCCAGAAGAGTGGGTGGCAGTAGGGCTGACAGAAAGTATGAGAGCTGGGTTTGATCGGTCTGGAGATGAAGAGGAGAAAGAAGAATCCTGCTGCTGACTACAGCTGCCTGGTGGGAGGGTGCAGAGAAGGCAGAGCCAGAGGTTTGTCAGAGGTACACAGGGACAGGATGAGATGTAATGGGCACAAGCTAGTAAACAGGAAATTCTCATTAGCTATATGGAAAACTGTTTCACCGTGAGGGTGGTCAAATGCTGGAACTGGGAGCAATCAGACCTCCACCAGACAAGCTCCTGAGTGACCTGACGTAACGCATTTTCTCTGAGCAGAATTTGGATAGAAGACCTCTAGAGACCCTGTCCAACCTACACCATTCTATAAAATCCAGTGGTGTTTTTGCTTTGTTTATTTTTCCAGCTGCTTTTGAGACCAGTTCAAAGCTTATGAGTGTGGGAGCCTGAATACAGAGAAAGAACCAATGCTGAGATCTCTGCCTCACAGCTCCTTCTGCAGAGCTGCAGCCTGCCACGAAGTACAGAGGGAGGGAAAAAAGAGGATTCAGGGGAGAATCCATAGGATTGCAGCCATGCTGGCAGTTTGCCTTGCACATGTGGCACCAAGCCCTGCAGCTACACCAAACAGTTGCTTGGGTCTCAGGATATAATGGCCACCAGTGTTAGGTTGCCTTGCACATGTGGCACCTGCCTGCCACAGGTTAGCTGCACGCTCCTCCACAGACAGGTGCCCCCTGCCTTACCTGTGCTGTGCTGCACCAAGCCACATCTTGCACAAATAACCCACTGCCAGACTGGTGGTACCACTGTGCTGTGCCCTGAGCTGCCCCTGGACAGGCTTTGTCTTTTCACAGCTGGGTGATAGCCCATTCCCCTTCAGTTCAGCTGCTCACCGGTAGCCCTGGTGGGCCTGGGGAGCGCCACATCCCATCAGTGACCTGTGTGGCACTTGGCTTTGTGCCTGTCAGCATCATCCCTGTGATGGCAACCGACAGGTGACAGGGATTTCTCCCCTCATTTGGGATTCTTGTGCAAGAAAACGCTCAAGTTTTCAAACCCCTTGATCCACCCCTTCCAAACAGACCTTGCCATGTCCGGCTCATTAACTCACCTTCAGATGCAACTGCTGGGGACTGGGTGGGCTGTGAGGCGCTACAGCGGTGTTGCGCTGATTTCAGCTCAGGCATCACTTTTGTTCCTCTGTAACATCCCTGCTTGCAGCTGCAGGGAAGGCTCACGGCAGGGACTGTGCTGAAGTAGCTGCCATTGGGTATCCAGTGGGTATCCATTGCGCTGCGGGCCCTGTGCTGCTCCTTGCTGGCTGCAGGTAAGTTGCACGATGCTCACATTTTCACCCCAAGTTGTGTGGGCAAGTGAAGCCCCTCTCACAGTCCTGGGTAAAAAAGCTCCGGTGTGCGTGCGTGTGGAATAAGGGAAAGTCTGAATGAGGAACCTGACTGCCTTCACACACCACACACCCCTGGAAGCCACCACCACGGAAGCAAAGATCTCCCCACCTCTCCTCGGGTACAGAGCTGCACAGCCACCCTGGGCTCTCGCTTGGTCTTTCCTTCCTGAACAGAGCAGCAATTGCCAGAGCAGCTGCTTTGGCCAGGCAGTGTGGGCCCAGCCCTGCTGCACCATCATAGCTGGCTTAAGTTCATGATGCAGCCAAAAAGAGTGGCAGCTGTCCATGCTGCTGCCTCCTGTTGTAGGCTTGGCAAAGCTGAATGAAGGTTGCTGGATCAGATGAGGAGGTGGAGCCATGTACATCCCTTGTTTTTCATCTGGACAGCTTTAATGCGGGCCAGCTCCCTAGTCTGCTTCCCTGCAGCCACAGTGGGGTGTGACAGAGCAACAAAACAGGCTCCAGAGGGGCAAGCATGACTGCCATTAGTCTGCAGCTTTGGGGAACTGATACAACGCTGCACCTGCAGCACGGCCAGCCAGGTTCGGTCCTCCTCAGAGCCAACCAAATTCCTCCCACCACAATTAAAAACAGACCTGCAAATCAGCCAACAAATGGGCTGCCTGGTGACAGCAGTGCCCCCACAGACACTGTAATTAGGGTTCTTGGGAGAGGAAAGCTGTAACAAGGCAAGCAAATCATTTGCATTCACAAAGCTGTTTACTTGTGATACTTGGCATTCCTATTTATGTCCCCACTGCTTCCAGATAAAGTGGTCAGACAGAATGAACTCCTCAGCAACCAGGATCGTTTCCCTAAAAGCCAGGCCAACTCCTCTCTGCCCTCAAGCAGAGGACAAGCAGTGGGGACAGGCTGCTCGTGGGCAGTGCCCACTGCTAAGTGGTGGTGGAGAGCAGGGAAAGCATCTCTGCTGCAAAGCATCCACCCACACGTCAGTGGCATTCCAGTAAAAGTCATGGACCACTCTCACCCATCTCAGTAGCCTCAGTGAAGGAGTAGTGCCAGGGAAGGTCTGCGAGACAGCAGCTCCCATGCTGTGATGGCGTGGCACGAATCCAGGCTGGGAAGGAGCACACTGCCCCTCAACAGAACTGAGCTGTCACGCAGGGAGAAGGTGTGAAATGGAGGGACAGCAGCAGGGAGCCTGCTGTACGTCGTGTGCTGAGAAGGAACTGGATTCATCTCATACTCCTTAGGCATCTTGTAGAACATCAGGAGTGAGGCAGGTTTCCACCAGCAGTCATTTTAAGAGGGACTGAAAAACTGAAATGACCGGGTCCTCGTGGCTGGTCACCACCAGCACGCTGCGGAACTTGTCGAACAGCATCAGCAGCTGCGAGCGCCGCATGTTCTCGTTGTACATGATCTCCTCCAAGTGGTGTCGGCCTCGGAAGTAGTGAAGCAGCCTGCGGGAAGGAGAGCAAGGAAGGCGTGGGCCAAAAGCAAACGCATGCAGCAAGGACTGATACTGTCACCCTCGAGCTCCTCTGCAATTGGACGCAAACCAGGAGGCGCTCGGGTTGTGTCCCTCATTTACAAGGGAAGTGAAATGAATTAAAGCTGCTCTTAGCTCAGGCCTCCTGCCTCGCACACAGAATTCCCCTGGAAAAGCAGCACAGGGACCATTTCCCACCAAATTCTCATCTCCTGAAGTACCCAATTCCCATCACGCTCACTTAGCCTCACAGCAGCTCTCTGGACGGATGCCCTGCTCCCATGCTGGCCTGGTTGGTAACAAGAAAACACAACCCTGGGGTCTTGCAAAGGTACTACAAGGTCTCCTAGCCCGGTGCATTTCCTGAGATTGTCAATAGTTTTAACTCTTGCTTTTAGAATTAAGAGGATATTTTTGCCCACAGCAGTCCATTACATGGTTGGTATGGGCAGGTGAGCACTGAGGTTGGATGAGCCTGGGGGTGAGGGGAGAGGCTGCAGCAGGGAGATGGCAATTTTAGGCACAGGCGCCCCAAAGAAGTAACAAAGTCCCAAAATAAACCCTAAATCTGACTCTAAGCCCAAGCCATGATGACTACTGGAACCCCCCAGTCCCCTCTGGTCAGTACAGCCGTCCCCTTGGTGGGCACCAACCTGTCACACAGCCACCAGAAGCCTCAGCCTTGCAGCAGGGCCCAACACAACCGCTGCTGGCTGTCCCTGCAGCACAGCCCTGAGTGCATGCTGACCCCCAAGCCAGCCCTGCACACAGGCTGCAGTTTGCTGCTCGGTCTCTTAACTGTCTTATCAACAAAGGAACCATAGCATGCATCGCTCAAAATAGTCCAGCTAGTCAAGGCCCAAACACACACATACCAGAATCACTCCTCCTGTTACACAGACACGTGTGCAGCTGTGTGTGTTGTACATCACACATTCTGCTCTGCGACTCATCAGTTTCTGCTCGTTTCCATACCCATCTGCAGCTCAGGGACATGCTGGCCTGCTGCTTTATGCCAAGTGGCAGAACACATCTCCCAGTGAGTATCTGAGTTAGGCCAACAGGCTTCCTTCCCGCGGTGGTTGGTACCCAGTGCACGGAGAAGCGGCTGTTTGGGAACGTGAGGGTTAATGCTGGAAAACACACTGCTCCCTGGAGGACCAATGGTAACATTTGCAAACCCTTGCTGAGGGCTTCTTATGTTCATGCTTTAGCTGCCCAGGGGATTAACATCCTTTATATCAAAAAATACCGACCTACCACTTCTTTCAGACTCCTCCCGCACCTGGACCACCTTCTACCTTTTCTCCCTTTCCTTTTGGCCCAGACACATTAGCTCTGATTTTCCAACAAGCACTGGGCACTGTGTACACCTGCCCCTGGCCTGCTTTGTATCACTGCTCAATGAGGGGCTTAAAGGCGATTTTAAAAGCACTGTGCTCTCTCTGCTCTACGAAGCTGCTCAGGCGACCGTCTCCTGGCACGACCATCGGTGCAAGTGATCACAACCTGCCTTTCAGCAGTCACACAGACCACAAAGGAGTTTTCCAATAAGTACATCCACCCTACATTCAGAAAGAGTCTGCGTTTGTAGCGGGTGAAGATGGAATAGTTTCCATTCCAATAAAAGCTAGAGAGGATATT
Organism: Gallus gallus; assembly: GCF_016699485.2. Lineage (NCBI taxonomy): Eukaryota > Metazoa > Chordata > Aves > Galliformes > Phasianidae > Gallus > Gallus gallus. The sequence continues at coordinate 12,068,162 of NC_052545.1, forward strand.
ATAGAACATCACAAAAATGCTGTTGGAAGACACCCCAGAGCCCGGCCCAGGCTTCTGCTCCAGCCGGACTGCTGCCAGCACTGGAGAACTTCTTCAGCCTTTTTTTTCACCCTGTTGGGCAGTGAGTATTTATGGGACCCAAACGAGGCATAAGATGGCAGTTTTTAGGGCAGCGATTTCTTTTGAGTCCTTCTGAAGCTGCACAAATACGTCTGCTGACAGATGGGTGCCTCCAGATCCAGATGCAGTGATGGAAGATTATTCCTTTCCATTGCACAGCACTGTTCTCCCCTCTCTGCTGCTCTACGATCAGCACTGTGGTGGTACAGCAGTTCCCTAAACTACTTCACACCAAAAAAAACCCCAACAAAAGCAACTATTTCACCTCAGTCATTCAAATAAAATTAGCTTATGTCTGGCCAAGGAGATATCCCTTCCACCAGCACTGCTTGAAGATGGAGCACAACAGTCCACAGCTTGATGTCACCTCTGAATATTCCTCTGTGGAGTAAAGGACTCCTGTTTCTCAACCTAAGAGCTATAAAGAAAATCCTTAGAGTGGCTCTGTGCCCATGGTCTGGGAGAGAAGCCACGAGCGAGGCCTCAACCTGCCTACAAAAGCACTGGCTGACGTGCAGTGAGGAACACTTTGTGCACATAACTGAAGATCTGGTTCAAAAAGAACTTGTGGCTTTCTCAAGTCGATTCTGGAAGGACGTGCCTCCCTCCTCCAGCAGCAGCTATGGAAACAACTTGGCTTTGAATTCTGGTTCAGTGCTGTGAGGGTTAATGCAGCCAACGCTGGAGCCAAGCTCCCATATTCCTCATGTCCCCTTAAGGTTTCTGCTTGCAAACACTGCTGTGCATAGCAATGGACAGACACAAGTCCCTTCTGTGCCATCTGTTTAATGAATACCAGGAGTTCAGAGGCATAGGCACGCAAAAATGTATCAGGCTGAACTTTACTGCCATGCTGAAAATAGACCATCCCTTTGTGCACACAAAACTATACTTGGAAGGTCAGTTACAGTATATTTAGTGCACTAACTACGCATTTATAGCAGGAATTTGTTCTGGGAGGCAGCTGATCCAGCACAGCTATTTGCTGTAGCACAGCCCTCATTAGGTGCTGCTCCTGAAGACGAAGCAGAAAGCAGAACTGATGCAGTAACCTTTGCTGGGGTAATGAGGAGGATCAGCTCATTCACTGTGGCAGCTTCTCTGCAATTATTTACACTCTCATTAAGAACCACAGGTTTACCCAGACGCTCGCCTCAGATTCTTCACAGCACAATATGAGAGAAAGTGCATACAGACCCACCAAGTCACACTGCCTCATAAAGTCACAAGTAACCGAGAGCATCTTGCATTAGCATTTCTATTTTTACACTCCAGCATCCTACCCGCAGGGCTGCTTTGTTTATTCTACCTTCTCTCTTCCTCACTGTTGACTTAAGAGTAAGTTACAGTCGTCAATTCCATCTACAGTGGAATGGAAATTCAGACTGCAGATGCCCGGGATGGCTCTGCTGAAGAACCTGGTGCATGGGCAATCTGCAAAGCAAACATCATTATGGCAGCTGCCTGCTTACTGAGCCAATTTGCTGAAGAAACTGAAGTCATTTTTGGCATCTGCAATTCAAAAGCTTTCCCACTGCTGTTTCACCCAGATGAAGAGGTGACAGGGAAGCAATCATGAGATCCTCTCCTCTCTCCAGGATAATTAACAATCTGCGTTGCCATTAAACCAGCCCGGTGTCCCCACAGAGTTTGTTTAAAATAGCACCTGTTATCATTTTGTTTTTCCTTCTCTTTTTCACAGGTTTTGTAACCACTTCTCCGCTAATGAAGAACAAACATTTCAAAGTTCTCAAGTGGTCCAAACGTTGCCACTCGAGCAGAGAATATCCTCTGAATAGTTTACAGAAGGTGGACGAGACGCCTACCCAGCAGCACCGCAGAGCTCTGCACAAAGACCTGAACTGAGCTGCAAACCAGGAGGAGCAGAGCAGGCTGCAGGGGATGTCCCTGCATTTGTAAAGGTCAGGAAAAGCTGCAGATCTCACCCCTGGCTGTTTTCTGCTCTATGAGTTTGCCAGCCAGTGAAAGCAGCCTTCCAGTGATGCCACTGTGTTTCGAAACGCTCAGGACAGAAGAGATTCCCCCTCCTTTTTCCCAGCTGTTAGGAAGTCATTCTGCTTTTCACAACAGCCACATCTCACTTATTTTAACTAGTGTTGAAATTTGCTGCTGCACAACACGACTTTAACCTACAGAGCTGACTAACCCACTCACACGAGCAGCTCATCTCAGCTTAACAGGCCTGGAAACCTTTGCAGGCTGTTCTGTGCAAGGATTCAGGCTGACATACCTCTGATGCTTTTTTCCTTTGTCTCCTATTTGTATGTAGTTTACAAACCTTAAGATAAATAACAGCTGTCTTGGAAATACTAACAGACACAAAATGACAGCACCAGCATGACTAGGTCTTTGCTTTGGGTGCTTACAATTATGTTCTCAAGTTAGGCAGTTATGTCTACCATGTGTGAACACAGCAGAACTGGAAGGCAAAAAGTGAAGGCCCTGTTGTCCAACCATGTGTCCTGATGCTCCTTCACCATCCAGAACCCTGTTAACAAGTGTTCCTGTGGCATATATATTAGTTTTTGTTGTAAAAAGCTGTGTGCGTATGAAAGAGGTACATGAAACAAAATCCAAATGATTTATCTTCCAAAATGCCAAGCTGATGGTATTCGATAAGAGCCCACACCTACCTGTCCATAACACAGCAAGGATGGGGAAAAAAGGTCACACTCTGCACTCCCTATTTCCTACCTTGCAAACATGCGAAGATCTTCTGGATTCTGGGCAGCAGGGACATTGAGGATCGCTTCCCGCTCGTGTTCCAACAAGCTTGCCAGGAGATTCTCTGTCATCCTTTTATTCAGGGGTGAGTCCCCGCCAGGTATCAACTCAGCGCTGGAATTATCCATGCTGGGACTTGTCAGAGTCATGTCGTCACTGCTAGCTATCAGGGGAAGAGAAGAGACACAGAATTCCTATGTTGCTCAGCATAACGAAGGAAAGATTATCATTTCAGGCCGTACCTATGCAGTCTTTCCAAGCAGTCCCCTCAGATTTGTAGAACAAAGAAAGTGGGTCTGGAAACGCTACGTGTAACTGCAATTTGTGATACGACAACGTAGGGATTTTCTCAATGGGAAAGTAAAGTGTTTCAACAACACCATCAATTTATGTGGAAAACTGCACTTCTGGAGCCTATAAACAGTCCATAAAATATCTGAAAAGAAAACTCCCAGCCAGCTCTGCTGGAACACCATGAAGTGGTAACACAAAAAGCCTAACAACACAGAAGATGGAAGCATGCAGCAAGCAAGGCCAAGAAGCAATATCCTCTTGTGAGTGAGCCAAAGCAAGCAGATTGCAGACTTATCAGACTGATGTTCCAAGAGTTCTGCCCTAATACACGAGCTGCATAAAGCTGCAGGTTGCACAGGGAATCTCTCCCACCATTCAACCTCAGTGTTGTTTGGCATTCTGAGAACACTGCTCGTAACAGCATGGGCAGGCACATCCCGGGATGTCGGCATTGTATCTCATCTGCCCTCTTGAAAATATGCTTTCCTGGAATCACCCTGAGGAATGGCACTGAGGAGATTAAAGAGCCCAGGGAAAGAGAAATCAGCCATTGTGAGCCCTGAGTTTCCTGAAGGCAGCTCTGAGGCCCACAGAAACAAATACTGCTTGTAGCACATTCTCACTATGCTATTCCTCTCCTGCTAACCAGAATCCATGCAGCAACAGCAGTGCAGAGGACCACTGCAGTTACTCTTTAGTACAGCAAGGAAGTAGGAAGTTCCCTGGCAAAAACGCACTGAACTGCCTCCAATAAGTACTAACATTTTTGACGTGACCAAATGAGATCATAGCAAATTACAAAGAACTCCTTGAAGCACTTAAGACATCTACCAATGCTGAAGAACTCTATGTTGAAGAAGGACTGGTATTCGTTAGCAAGCACCCCAGCAAAGACAAGTTATCTTACTGCTAGGACCTGTCACCCTCGGCACTGCTAAGAGGAGGGCTAGAAGTGAGCTGCAGTCTGAACAGCAGAGCAAAGGGGGCTCATACTTGGAGAACCAAAGCTGAGAGCATTGGGGGTGCTTAAACTTCGGCCTCCAACTCTGGCAGTGAAGGGCATGTCTTCATCCTGGGCACGGAACTCCTCCTCGTTCGGGGGCACCATCAGACAGACGTACGTGTGGAGCTGAATGAGGAGCCGGTGTTGGAGCATCCATATCACCATCTGAATGAGCTGAGTCTGCAGAGTGAGAAATGAGGTATTAAGTGCTGTGAAATGAAATACTGGAGAAAAAGCAACGCTCAAAGCCTAAGAAATCACAAGGAGAAATGCTTTCCAAGACACAGAACAGCTCCACATCTGCTCTGAACCATTAGTCTGCACTTCCCATCACAAGAAGGTGACCGAGCATGCATGTCCATTACACCACAGCCTCCATGGATGCTTTGGCTGTAATCAGACCTTTAATGACCAACACCTCTTTATGCAGCACTAACCAGCTCAGCCAGCATCCTCACACCAACCAACCCTGCAGCCCAGCAGAGCTTCAGCACCCACTGTGTTCTATCAGAGCCCCCGAGTGCCCTCAGCACACAATGCCAGCCATATGAACACTGTCACACTTCACACTGCAGCCATACAAACCCACATGGAGCTGTTTGGTCCTCTTCCAACAAAACAGTTCAGGAGGTGCTAAAAAAGGGATAATCATCCTTTCCAGAGATGGAAGAGATAAGAAACAAATCACTGAGGTGCACACCTCCATGGCCAAGGCACTGGGATCGGTTTGGGGGCCCATGACAGTCAGAAATCCCCACAGGGTTAATCCAAAGCAGTCACATTAAAGCCCAGCTTCTCCCAGGAAGGCGGGGAGAAGGCGAGGAGGCAGGACAGGGCCGGCATACTGTCACCCATTTGCCCACTACCTCTCTACAATATGAGGGCAGGCCAAAGGCACCTCACTTTCCATGGTGCGGATGGGCAAGAGTGAGAGTGCCAGGAGATGTTAAACCAACATGCAGAAAACCTCTGTATTGCTGAACAACTGCACAGCGCCCCAAAAGTGATGCTGAAAGCATGGGGTGGGATGAGGGAGAGGCATCTGTAGGTTCCTGGCATAGCCTCTATTCAGGAGTTTCAGAGGAGCATTCAAAAGCCATTATGGTGTCTGAATTTCTGCACAAAAAGCCTTTTCATTTCAGTACAGACAACCCTTCCCGTAGCTAACAGCTCTGACAACACTGAATCACTGACAAAAGCTGTTTGGGGATTTCATAGCAACCAGTGCTGTTTTGGTGAGAGACACGCAGAATGAGCTCAGACAGAGAAGGAAGCTGGAGCTCCGCTGCATTCATCATCAGGAGAACGGCCAAATCTCAATGAAAGCCCCAAGCTGAAGTTCATCAGCCCACATCATTTTCCTTTTTCCACAAGTCACTTCGTTTTCAATTCCTCCTTTGCTATCGAATCACAAAAGAAACGCCTCCTGCCTGCAGATAAGCCCACACCCCCTTGCCAGGGATTGCTACTTTTTGAGGCTGAACGGATTTTAATCTTAAAACACATCATCTGGGATCGCCTTCAAACACTTCTTTTCCAGAAAAGGCATAATTCATTTTCTACATTTAAAAGAAAACGTACAGAAGAGGAAAGTTGGCACGAGATAACAAGGATGTTTGCATATTGTTCTGCTAACATCTGAAATCAGCCTGGAGGAAAGATGAGGCCGACTGCTCGAAGCCTTCCAGATGCAGGGAAAGATGTCCCATATGTTCCACGTAAATGTCTGACCTGCTGGCACGCGGTGGCATCCCACCAGCTGTGTCACAACACATCAAAAAGGGTCTGACACTTCATGGGACGAATCACAGCAGTTCAAGGAGACAGCAGGAGAGATGCTGCCTTACCTGCAGAAGCTGCCGGACTGCCATCACTTGGGTGACTTTGTGAATTACAAAACCAGCCACTCCTCCTCACTACGGCTCTGTGTGCTTGACAGGTCTTTGCCAGTACTCTGATTTTTCACCCAGAGGGTGGTGACGCACTGAACAGGTTGCCCAAGGAGGCTGTGGATGCCCCATCCCTGCAGGCATTCAAGGCCAGGCTGGATGTGGCTCTGGGCAGCCTGGGCTGCTGGTTGGTGACCCTGCACATAGCAGGGGGTTGGAACTCGATGATCATTGTGGTCCTTTTCAACCCAGGCCATTCTGTGATTCTGTGATTCTAATTCCACATACACAACTTCACCTCTCGTGGAAGGATCTAGAAAGCCAGCCCTGAACAACAGCCGTGGCTCAGCGGGGCAGCGAGGCAGGCGATGGGTTTACAGCTGTAGGGTGGTTTCCTGAAACAAGGACTGCCAAATGCCTTCGTGCCATGAGTGGGAGTCCTGGAGACAGTAACTCTCAAAGTAGAGGAAACTGCTGGATTGAAGCGAGCCTGAACAATCACCTCTAGGTACAAGAAAACAATGAGCACTGAGGGTGACCTCCAGTAAGCCTGGAGGACTTCAGTGGGGATTTGGTGCCTTTAAAATCCAGTCCTAGAAAAAAGCACAGTGCATGCAGCTGGCACTGTGTCCCACGTGGGGAGCTTTGTGTCAGGATGCCTCACACCATTTCCACTTTGTCCTACACGCACATCAGCTCCTCTTGACCTCTAGACAGGTGTGTAGGAGGGCAGGCTTCCCCATACCACCTGCACTGCTGTCTGTTGGTTTATCTCCACACTTGGGCTCAGTCCACTCGACTTGCTGGTCTCTTTCCTGAAGCCAAAAAGAGCTGAGAGTAACTTTGCAGGGCAGGGCATGCTCCATTCCATGACTGCCCCACTGAGACATCAGCACTGCAGGAAGCCACAGCCCTATGAGGCCAAAACATCACCATCATGATGGAAATATAAAAGGAGACTGATTTCATTGTTTAATTCAACCCTCAATTTCATCCACACCCCTCTCTCTCCTCGTGCTGCCTCTCTCCAGTCTGGGCTGAGGGGTTCCCATCTGGGAGTCCCATCAGTGGGAGTCCCATCAGAACGGTCCCATCAGTGGGACCGTTCCCACTGGCAGGGATCAGCCACCCCATTCCTCACCCCCACCGTGGCACAGCAGCACATGCTGTCACGCACGACACAACGCAGTGCACTGCCAACAATACACTGCTTTGTGCTTACTGACCAAAGCAGAGAAGATGGGCACTCTTATGTCAGCCCATCTGGGCAGGGAGAGCCCCAGCTCCTGAAGGGGCAGGATCCAGCACTCATTGTTCTTGTCCCTCTGGGAATCACTGGGAGCTTTTGTACAACTGTTCAGTATGTGTTAAATAAAATACATTTCTTACACGGATTCTTTAAAGCTGCTAAAGAAAATGCCCAGAAAGCAGGGACTGGCAGGAAAGGGAAGAGAGAACAGCACTGTGGAAGCGCTCAGATCTCAGTCTGGTGTTTCTCTCTGCATGAAGATGTACTCTTAGTTAAAGCACAGCTCACTCTGCCTACTGAAGGACACAAGTGTCTCTTCTCCAGCTGAGCTTGTTAATGTGACACACACTGCCCACAGTCTGACTGCTTTGGGTCAGTAACACAGCACCTCCATTGGGATACATGCTGAAACACAGTGAGCTCCTTTATCATTCAAATACTCCATTTTACCAAAAATTAAAGCTATTAAAAGTTCTCCCTGTTTTGCACAGACAACCTCTATTAATGCAGAATATTATTGTGTAATATTGCCACATTAATCATTATGTGACAGCTCTGAATTCCACCAAATGAGCTTAACTGTTCTCTCTGTTTAGACATAGAACACCCTATTTTTTAACTTGCCATATGAGAAACCCTGGTTTCATCCACAGCCCTGAATCTTCCATACTTCTGCCAGCAAAAGCTCCTGTGACTGCTAATGCCTTCCAGACATCCACTCAGCATTTGCATGCAGCTCTCCTCCCACTGCCATCCTCTGACATACACTATTTTCCACCATGCTGCTACACAAAGCACAGCACGTTTTCCATGTACAGCAAAGGCGTCTTCTGCTGCAGCCTTACTCCAGCACTGCGGCCAGACTTATGAAATCAAAGGTGAAAAAGCATTTGTTTTGTGTCGACTGGCAGCCGTTGTACTTTCTCACCTGCTTTTTGGCCACAGTTACCCCAGCCCCATGAAGGAAGAGTGAGTTAGCTACAATAACCACATGCACTCCGACAGTGAGCTGCTGCAGCGAAGGGGATGCAGGGACAAATGGGATGTCGAATTCACACGAGTGCATTCCTACCTGAGGGGTGGAAAGATCCCCTCTGCATCTAATGGTGCAGCACCAGCTGTTGTGCTTCTGAGTGCTTGCACAGTCACACACACACTCTCCACAGTTCACTTCAGCAATGCTCCTTGGATGGTGGTGCCACCCGTATATTTAAGCAGCGATTGCTGCACTCTGAAGTACATACAGTGCCATGACCACTGCTGCTCTGCCACACTCTGCAAGAATATTCTCCAAAAAGGCACGGGGCCGGGCTGCCATGGAGGGTGTTCTCTATACACAGGCACATGTATTCTCCAGAAAAACTGAACCATTTATTTTGTATGCAATCCATTCACGCAGTGCTTCCTTATCACCCACCTCATTTGAGAAAGAGCATCCACAAACGTACAGCCTGATTTAGACTATATTCAGATCCATTTCTGAAAAGGGAATTTGAATTATACCTTCAGTGAAATGTGTAGTCTTAGATAAGCTGAAAATGGACCTAAGCTCAAAGCTCAGAGCTCCCTGCTTCTTTTAGCTAATGCTGCTACAATGATAAAAGTAATCGTAGCTTATCAGCAAGGAAGGGAACAAGAAGCTGGTAATTCTACAAGCAATCCTGTGCAAATTGGAGGGGCAGATTCTCAGCAGCAAAGCTTGTTATAGTCTTTAGAAATCACTTTCTCCTAAAGCAGGAGAAAGCAGAGCGACCCTAAACAGGAAGGTGAGTGCCAGAAGTTTTCAGATGAAATACTGACCTGCCTGCTGAGACCCTCTGCTTCCGTATGTAACCTCAAAACCTCCTGATCAAGATAGTGGCAGGTCCAGGCAGCTAATACTGCCCACAAACCACACATATGTGCAGCCAAGTTCTTCCCAGTAACAAGAATTTGTGATACCAATGCTGTTCTAGCTACAAATGCAAAGCACAGCACTATATGGACTGCTGTGGGGAAAGCTAACTCCAACCCAGCCTGACCTGGAACACCATTCCAGCAAAAGCACCAGATTTGTTCCCAACCACAGAGCTCCACTCTGGTCTGCTGTGCAGTCACCAATGCTGTGACACACAAGGGAGAGGAGAGGCTGGGCCAAGAGCCCAGAGTCATGGGCAGCAGAAGACAGACAGCCTTCTTGGGGTCAGGATAGAAGAGATGCAAATTGCTTTTATTCCAGTAGAAAACACTATAAGGGAATATGAGTTTCCCCTGCCACATCAGCTCATGAGATCCAGTACCAGCAGCACGAGCTACACGGGCTGCTGTTCAGAAGTCCCAGGTGGAGGGGCTTGCTGGAAGTCCAGGTGACGCTTCTCAGTGTTGCTAACAGACAACTCACCACTGTGAAAAAAGGGAAGTCACATCTGCTTTCCTCACTCACATCCCCAGCTGCAGAAGTTCAGCACCAGCCCTGGAGCTGCTGATCCTCCCCTGAGTGAATTCCACCTGCTAACCTGGCAGGGAACCAGTGTGGCTGAAATGAGTTACATGAATAGAGTCGAGCTGGACAGGAGCCAGAGCTCCAGCACAAAGGGGAGAGGGAAAGGAGGAAGGCGTGTGCACACATTGAGAGTGGAAAAGGAAAAGAGGGCCACCTCCCCCTCTCAGCAGCACCAAGGTTTCATTAGACCAGCTGAGCTGCAGTCACAGGCTCAGTGCAGCGTTGCTGTCCAAGCAGGGCAGATATAACAGAGAAAAAGGGAAGCTAGCTTAGAGATGTCTAAACAAAGACCAACAACTGTGCAAATATGAGCAAGAGACCACAGATGACAGACATAAAACCACTGCAGAGTTCAACTGCAATGTACAGCTTGTCATCTCAGGCAAGAAAAGAGGTCAAGAAGACAGGCTCCAGAAAAGCTTGCCTCTCGTGCACAGGACATGGCTGAGAGCACAGGCAATGCTGATGGAGACCTCTGCCTGGACACCTCCCCTACCTGACAGACAGATGCTCATCCAGAAGGGCATGCCAGAAGGAAGGAAGCCAATCCCATGCTAAAGACAACAATCCAATGGGATGGCCATGAGACCTCGACAGCTTCTGCAGACAATACAGCCCTTCTCACTGCACTGACCTTCAGAATGACAGGCAGCAGTCAGCACGATGAATGGCACAAGATATGGCCACCAGTTAAACTCTTCAAGGCTTTTATAAAAAAAAAAGGACAAAAGAAAACAAAAACCATCCACTCCTATGTACAGAGAATAAAATTACAGTGAAAGGTCCAAACTTTGCTCATTTTTTCAAAGGCAAAGCAAACATAATTTGACGGTATTTACAGTTCAGAGTGCAGCACATTTTATTGCTGCACAGCAGGAAAGAAAAAAAAACCAAACACCCACATTTCATCAGATTAATCACTCTATCGACTAGATCTCTGTTAATTATAGTTAACTACAATTGGAGCCTGACCGCTCCTGGACAGGGATTGGATTCATCTCTTTTAAAAGGCTGGGTCTCAACAAAACAATACTGCATAGGTAAATCAAAGCAGAGGAAAGTACTTTTTCAACATGAATGTGCCGATACAAAACCATCTAAAAGCTCTTTCCAGACCGTACTCCTCCAAGAACCGGCATGCTTGCCTTCATGGGAAAGAAGCTAACCATGTCTCACAGCAGCCCAAGGCAGATGATGGTCTCCATATCTTGCCACAGCAGCCCCAAGTGTTCTGCAAGCACAGACATCACCTCCCCTTTTCTCAGCACCATCCTCATCCTCAGTGTGTGGACACACATCACAGGGCTGAGGAAAACTTCTCATGCTGTTGACCTTTAGAGCCCCATCAGACAGGTGAGCAGCACACTGAAGACACACACTCCAATAGACCCATTTCAGCACTCAACAGCTTGGCAAACATGGGCACACTCTGCAGTTTCAGGGCTTTCCTCATGACTGCAGCAATACGTGGCAGATGTTCATCATGTGTTTTAAACAAAGTGAAGATATCTGAGAACCAGAAGTATCAGTGGAGAAATACTAGAGCAAGTCATTAATCTTAAATGGGCTATCGAGAGTAAGAACGCCTCCCAAAGCTACTGCAGCTACAACAGAATTAATGCTTCCATTTTTCCAGACACAGATTTGTATGTAATACAGCAAAATGCTGCCAGAACAGCAGGCACTGCTCTCCCCCACCTCCAAAGATGGCAGCTGACCAGTACATACTACTGGGATTAGAAGCTTCATAAATAATTATCTCTGATCCTAATCTCTGCCAGCCTGTAATTACAACAAATTCTTCTCTCATAATTGTGTCTGTGTGCTTAATTGATGTTAATCTTCTAGGTGTTTGAATTGTGACTAATTTCATATAAACACAGCAAGTCATCAAAGCACAAAGGCTAGCAGCGTTTGGAGGCACCCCAACAAAATCAGCCCAGGCTCCCTTTGCCACAGTGAGCTGTGCTCAGGGGTCTCATTTTCTTCACCTGGGAATGCAGCAGTGTCAGGAGGTGTTATGTTTGTTACGTTCCTAAGCCCTTTCTTACATTTCACTGGTTCCCAGAAAGGCTGCAAACCACGATCTATGAGCTTCTGCCCTACGAATGGTGGCAGACTACAACAGTCCCTACCGCATCACTCAAAGAAAAGAAGAATTCTGATTTCTCTTTCAGGAATGTGCTTTCCTAACACAGACCATCCACGTGGCTTCACCTTGACAGTCCCCACAAGCCTTTTGGTACGTGGATATGAACCAACAAATTATGTTTGGAAATGTAGTAAGAGGTGAATTCTACAAGAGCAAGTTCCTAACCAGGTACGCCAGAAGCAAACCCAGTCCTCGTCCTCGTTGGCAGGGCAATGACCCAGTGCCCAAACAGCTCCTGCACGCTCCCCCATCTCACCTCCTGCACAGGTGGCACGAGGGGGTTCTTGAACTCTGAGAGTGACACTGGGAGGGAGAACTTGGAGAGCATTGATGGCAGATTGTGGCCCCGGAACTGACAGGAAAACGCATCTGCCAGTGGAGAGTAACTGCAAAAGAGAGGTAGAGCAGAAATCAGTTCATTTTATATTGCTGGTCAGTGTAATATTTATCCACTTGAGCATTACAGAAGTGGGAATTCTCAAATGAAACATCTAGAAGCACATTAAGGGTAATTTATGGCATGTTGCTTCTTGCTTTCAGTAACCAAGCAGCGTACATATTTTCATCCTGGCACTGCATTCAGCTTCACTGTATTATTCAAGGTGTTGAGGGAATCCAAAAGAGACAAATAAAAATGACAGAAAGTGTAAACCCAGGCTGTCTGTGATCAAAGGAGTGGGGACTGTGTGGCCAGCAGACAACAAGAGTGGGGGTGGGCAGCATGTAAACACATCTTCAAATACACAACATGCATCCGCAGATGGGACTGCTCTCCCTCCCTGAGCAGAACAAGAGAAGCAGTACTGCTGATGACAACTGTGGGAGAGGCAAGTTAAATATTAGGAAAACTGTCTTCAAGAACAGCACTGCCATATATGACAGAGGCTCAGCTGCTCCTCAGTGACCTCAAGGTCTGCTTCAGACCTATTTTTATACCTCCATCCCATAAGTTTTGACCTAAAACTTAGAGCAGTTTTAGATTTAGATTAGTTTAGACCTAAACCTAGAGCAGGGTTCCAGCACAAATTCTATAAACATCTCAATATCCAACACCAAAAGGGCTGTCAGTCTTCAGTAGAGTACCCAGTGCAGCTTCCACACATCCCTTGGCATTGCCACTGCCTTTTCTCAACCTAACTGTATTACTTTCTGCCTACTAAAAAGCATAGAAGTATAAAATGCCATCATGTGAAACAATGCAATAGTGATGGCAACACTACCCTGACTGATTTGATTCACTTCAGGCGATGCTATGTGCCAGATACCTGGATAGTCCTGTGAAATATTCACTGATTTAACTGAATCAAGCTTTCTAAGTCCTTCCCTATCACTTCAGGTTCATATTACCTCTTCTGAAATGGACACTCAGTGATAAACGATCCCAAAAATACTAGAAGGAGCATCCATTTTACAGTGTAAATATTGTTTCCAAGTCCACGTTGCTGCAGAAGCATATTGATCTGCTCTGATGTTTCTCCCTGCACCAAACTCATACGTGGCCTTGCAATTGCAAGCACATGGAATAGTTCATGCTCTGCACAACTGCAACAAATTGGTACTCAAAGAGATGCCCCATGCTGCATCCAGTGAGACAGGGAAGGAAAGGGTCTCTGCACTTCTCACAGCTTTCTTAACACAACCATTGATCTTCCTTCTACTTACAGACAGACACTGGCATTTGGTGAAAGCATGTAGACATTGTTCTCACACAGCGGATAAATAATAATTGCTTTTCCCCAGTAAACGAGATGTGCAGCAAGCTGGAAAACCTGCATCGAGGAAACATGGCAAAATGAGGAGAGCAAAAAAGCAGAACTCAGACTCCTGGCAACAGTTACATACAGTGACAGAAAAATCACATCAGATGACTGCGAAGCCTTGTTGGAACTGAAATGAAAGCGAAACATTCTGTCCTCTCACGCTGCCTTCAGAGTGCGTTTGGGGTTTAATGTAACACATGGCACTTCAAAAAGCATTCGACAAGGTTATTAACTTCCAGAGGTTTGCATCACATTTCTAAGCTACTTAGTATTTCCTGCCTTTAAGGAATTCCTTCAGACTGTATTAATAGACGTTTAGTTGCATTTCATGCACCAGCAACCTATTTCTGTTTATGCACAAAATGCACTTAAGGTTATGCATGAAAAATAAAGTGGATCTGCCCCCACTGTGACACAAACATAAAGGAAACAAAATGGTCTTTTTACTGCTTGGAGATATTTCAGTAATGGATTACACAAAGCATTTTAATATGTTTAAAAAGGTCAGTGGTTGTTACAGGCTCTGGAAGAGCCACTAAGTAGCATCTAGGAGACATAAAATCCAGCCCGTATCATTAGATGTATTTAACGTTGCTTTCTTGTGGAGAACAGAACCGCAGACAAGCAGGGAATTTCCAGAGTTCATCCCACAGCTGCAGAATGCCAAGTAACACCACAACCACTGTGAGTAGAGCTGCACATCTTACTACAAAACAGGACAAGAGAGGGTGTGGACTCGTGACCCAGAGCACCTGGATAGCTCTCCCCACTGCAGTACCTAACACAGGCACCACGCCTGACAAGCAAAGGGCCACAGTAACTGTGCTGCTCCAGTGCTAAGTGGCCAAGTGACCTTACACATCTTTAAGGCAGCCAGCGGGTAAGAAGCTGCATCTTGGCCACCTTCTGCCCTTGGGCAAGAGAACCGCAGAGATGCACCTTGGCCAAGCAGGTCCAGCACTATTTGGCCATGGCAGCTGTAAGCACTTTGGATGCCTTCATTTGCACACAGACATCAGCACTTTAGAGCCATGACAGACCACTGTGGCATAAGTCAGAAGTGCTGTTTGTTCTGGGTTTGTTTTGGTTTTAGCTACCTAATGGGAAGGCACAGAGAAGGCAGAGAGCTCTTCTCAGTGGAGAACAAAGACTGGGCAAGAAGAATCAGGCACAAGGTGAAACACAGGAAATTCCCACTGGATATGAAGAAAAGTTTTTCACTCAGATGCTGGTGAAATGCTGGACCAGGGCCCAGAGAGGGCATGGGATCTCCATCACTGGAACAATTCAGGATTCAGACAGACATGTTCTCGACCAGCCTGCTTTCATGGACTTGCTCTGAGCAATGGTGTGGGTTGGGGACCTCCAGGCTGCCCTACCACCCCACAGCAATTAATGATTCAGGCACGGATGCACAGTTACTGCACCACTGATCTTTGTCTCTCCAGTCTTGCCCACACATTAAGGCTCAAGAGCTCTGTTCACACGGAAAGAACTGGCATCTCATATACCACAGAAACACATTGGCACACAGAAAGAAAACGTCTCGTGAATTAAAAGAATCTCAACTACTGCTTACAGTTCCCCATACCTGCAGCAATGCTAAGTCAGCATCCTGAGCCAGCTGCTGCAAATTCTTCACAGCAGAGGTAGTTTTAATTACTCTCACCAGGGCAGGAGAGCAGTCCAAGGGGAGCTCATTAAGCAATGACTTCTCATCATTTAGAAGTAATAATGCATGGTAAGGCCTGCAGAAAAAAAAAAGGGAATACATTTGTACAGTAAACTGCAACTTTTCCTGAAGGTGTAGTTATTCCCAGACCGGGATACCCCGTCAATCTACTGGCAAAATGAACCTCTTAACATCCTTTTGCTGTAAGCAGATTTAGAGTAAGCCTATTTTTATGTTACAAGATAAGATGTTCCCCATTAAGAGGGGAGAGAGTATGATAACTGGATGCTCTAGTGACTAGAGAAAAAAACGATGGCACTGTGTTGGCGCACAATTAATCCTAGAGAATTAGGCTGAAAAGAACTCATTTGCATTACTGAAATACAGAACGAAATAGAAGAGAAAAAAAACAGCAGGAGCTGCTTACTTTTGCAGGCACGAAGCTGTAAACACCGAGAGCAAGAAATAAGATATCAAGGGGCCCAGACTCTCTCTCCTATGCAAGTAAAATTAGTCCTGAGTCAACAGATTGAAATGGACAGTCTGAAGGACTTGCTCTTACCTGATAGATTTCAGGCTTCTCTCAATTGCTTCTGGGGGGATAAAATTTGTTGCAACATAATGGATTTTATGAGGCAGGCAGAAGCTCACTTCCAGCCAGTTGTTGATATGTAACCGAACCACTCCTGTTGTACAGAGACTACAATAGGAAGAAAAAAACACATACAGCATTTATAGTGTATACCAAACAAAAACAGTGGTCCAGATTCGCTCCTGCACATGAGTCACATCAGGACAAGAAAGGAGTGAGTGTAACACGTCCACCCCAGGCTGGCTGAGGCCAAGCTGGCTCCTGACTGCGAGGGCTGCTCTACCTTGTTCTCACAGAGCACTGTGCCCTATGAGGCTCTGGGGCAACCTGCAAGACTTAGTCCCACTGACCTGCAGCTCCCTCTGCTATTAATGCTGCAGCAGTATCTCATGAGACAACAGTTTCCTGAAGGTTTACTGCAAGGTCCCTAAGCTAGAACACACACTCACAGGGCTCGCTTTGGGTTGTGACACGTCCAGATACTTCAGCGATGAATGGAACTGAGTCAGAAGCACTTCAGAGGAATGGAAACAGGAGTCTCTGAATTTAAGCAAGAAATGAAGCATACCCAGATAGGTACCTACAGCTATTAGAAAATGAGCACAGGTAGGGAAGATAACAAGGCAGTAAGCTAGTAACACCTTACAAATCTTCACTACACTCCTAGCTTGCCACCATGAGACATGCCCAGGGTCAGCTTTGGTAGAGGCAGTGGGACTGAGCAATGGAGAGGAGGCAAAGCTGAGCATCACTTCCTTTTGTGGGGAGTGAGGAACAAACACAAACTTGAGACTCAATCCTAAACAACAGCCAACTTTGTGCTGGAAAGCTGAATTTCTCAGCGTGCCTCCAGGCTGTTGTCCTCTGAGATGTGTATCAGAGTGTATCAGAGCTCAGTGAAAACTGCATGAACTCACACCTCATCCTGAGAAGCAAGGCCAGCCACCCCCAGCACCAGCCCCTAAGGACACACTGCCTGGCATCCAGCACGAGGAGGGTGCATGTAGGTCTGTCATACACATAGACCTTAACAGGCTGTGTTTTCAGACAGAAAGGAACCTCTGGCTCCTTCCAGACGTCCTCTGGTTTTAGAGTTTGTTCTAAGAGATATTTTTTTCTAAACAAGACAATATTTTGAAGCTTGCACTCAGAAAATTCCCATCTAAATTTTAAGCAAAATTGCATTGAGATTAGAAATAGGACTTCTGTGTCAACAAAACATGAGAATTTCCTCTCTGCACAAAGCACATCCAGGAACACACCAAGAACAGGCAGTGTGATACACCTCTTGGACACTCCTTATGTGGTAGTTTAAACACTTCCACGTTGTGCTCAGCTTCGGGCCACAAACTAACATGCTCCTCTTTAACTTCATCTGGTTGTAGACAGAGCTTAAAGAGAGATAGAAATTCAGCTTTGAAACAAAAGCATCAGCAGCTCATGCTGCCAGCAGAACTGGACACCAAAGCACACCAGTGTGAGAGCACCAATATGACCCCATCCTTGCCCTGTGCATGAGCACGTCCATTAGGTAAAACCTCACTGTAGACAATGCTTTGTAAAGCAGCAGCTGTGGCTCTGTTCTCAAATCCTGCACCGAAGGCTGAGAGGTATTTATTTGTCAAGGTGAGAAAGGAATAAGCACTGCACATGTCTTCATTCTCTTACGAATGCACTGAAGAGATGAATCTGCTCTCCCTGGTGCTGCCATCTCCCACCTGCTCAGAGCTCCAGGCCCTGAAGCAAAGCAAGGCAGATCCCTTTCTCTTGCATTAAATGCTGCAAGTCCATTAGCACTGCTTATCCCACTGGATGTACACAGCTGACACAGAAAGATGGATTATCTTAAATACATCCACATAAAGGGCAACCTGAAGCAGTAGTTACCCATTCACTCCAAACACTCACAAGAGAAAATGTGACAAAAAATCCATGAATGATTAAGAGATGACATGAAAGCCAGTGGGGTTGTTAAAGTGGGCGACCAAACAGTGACAGCATGAAGCACTTGCAGGGATATTTTCACAGCGAAGTTGAATGCTCAGGGAACAGAAAAAAGTGCAGTTGGCTCCTTTCATTCCCTGGCCCATGTGCACAAAGGCAGAAGCTTTAATTATATAATTACCCTCTCCACAGCATAATTTTGTCTGCAGTGCATTATACAACAATAGCTTAAAATTAAAGACAAGAAGAAAAACAGATTTTGAGTTCTGATCTCGAATTTAATTTCATTTCTCTACATTTGCATTCAATTTCAAGCCTTCATTATAGCTTTCTATAATGGCTTCTCCTCCACCCCTCCCCCCTCGAGTGGAAAATAATTTAACTCTAATAATGTGCCTGAGAGTAAGCAGAGACCTCCAGCAACAACAGGTGGGACTGCACCCGGCCAGTCACAGGCAAATAGTTACAGCACCATATATGCAAGGATTTGTGAAGCATGAAATACAGAGTCACAGAAAGCAGACTGGGGTTGAGTCCTGAGAGCTGGGGCTGCTCAGCTGGAGGAGGCTCAGGGGATCCCAGCAGTGCCATAAATGCCTGAAGGCTGTTTGCCTCACGTGCATTACTGTACATCCATCTGTACCGAATTTCATCTGCTGTTTTATCCAGCAGTTTACTGGCATTCAGTAGCAGTAAGCCCTGGGAGATGCCTAATGAGACTAGGAGGTACAAAGTTCAAAAAGAAACAGAAAGAACCAGAGCAGCCACGGAGCCCCTTATCAGAGGATGCTGCGGTCATTAAATATTTACTCTGGCTCACAGGAGAGAGGACTGAATTCGGGAAGTGAGATCAGCTGAAGGCTCTGGAATATACAGAAAGCACCTCCAGAGCTGCCAGCTGCAGGAAGCTGGGCAATATTGGATGGAACATCACTGCTCCCTTGCCCTATTCTTATGCTCTGCCCAGAACAGCGGCTGCAAGCCACTGCCCCAAAATGGGAATCCAAAGTTTGCCAGTATTCTGCACGATTCCAGCCTTCTTTGTACAACTATCAGCAAAATATACACCACCTCACCTCATATTTTATAAAATGGTTATGAATTCATACAGACACACACAGTATTTTATGTTTATCTCATTTACATCAGAAATTGATAACATTTCTGCTGGTTTGTAGGGGTGACCTGGCAGTAAACTCACTTCTGAGTTGTGACTATTTGGAGCTCTGAAATGGTTTTACACTTTGGTGTAAAGGATACATTCAGTGTCCTTTGGTCAGCTAACTGTAGTTCATTAATATCTTACATACATCCACATAAATCCCCATATAACAACTCATTAAACTTCACATACGAATTTCTCTTCTCAAGGTGCTGAGATGGGCTAAACCCACTGAGCGGTTCTAATCCCACTAGCTAAAAACGTATGGAGGCTCTTTGTGTATTAAGAACGAAGAAACAAAACAAACAAAAAAGCCAATCCTCTCCTCCCCCAAAAAATCATCTTTTCACCTTTTTTCTGGTATAAAGCTAGTAGAAATTTGCTAAAACCAGATGAGCAGTTAGTTATCATCAGGCTAACCAACTAAATTATCTGCAGCTGTAGATAAACTTGGTAAAAGCAGTCTTCAGTCCTTAAAATGAGCACCAGCTTAAAAGAGGCTCCTATTATAAAAGAGGTACACCTGTGGGCACTGCAGGTGCTAGCAATGGGAACTGTTAGTCTGGAGCCACTGCTCTTTGTTCTATAACAGTGCTGGAGTGTGGGAGGGGGAAGATGAAAAAAGATTCCCAAATCAGTTTTCTGAACTGATTGAAGAGAAACATTCTGGTTTTAGCCCTTAAGAGTCAAAAGGTCCCAGGAAGTCATGCTGACTACCTCTAAACTACCATTTTAATAGCACTTGGATCCTACAGCAGCAGTAGTGTTACAGTCCAGATGACCTGGAATTGCTTGCTGCCTTATAAACTATGGATGTTTCATGCAAAATGCAAAGGACATGTTGAATTACAAACAGATTCACATGCTTGTGGTTCTGCACAAACCACCTCACTAAGAGATGTGTTGCCTGAAATACCTCAGCACCATCTACAGGAAAGCGAGGGTTAGGCAGCGCCTCTGGAGCAACTGGGATAACTCAAGAGACCTTTTGCCTGGAATTCCAAAAACACCATCCAGCAACACCGTTGACTGCTCTTCAAACACCGCTTTCCACTCAGATGCAAAGCCATTTTATACTTTTACTAACAGCTTATTTCTAACTTTTGCTCGTGACAATGCTGTGCAAAGCAGCATCAAAATATGCTGCGCATCCCCTCTCTCCCACCCACACTGCCTACGTGAGAGAGACTGCTTTATATTACCTCTGGGAGCCAGCACCAAGGTGTGCTTTGCCATGGGCACTCTGCTCCTCGTTTCATGGAAGGGCAGCAGTAACACATCCCACGAGCTTGGGCTGTGTGTTCCTACAGTCACAGCTACATGCCACAAGATGGCACTGTGTCACTAAAATGTTTGGAAACGAGATAAGGAATTGCCTAGTCACCTACAGCCTAGTCAGTGTACAGCCTGAGAGAGACAGAGCAAAGTAAAAAGCAGGTGAAAAGTTTCAGGTAAGAACTACAGGCTACACAAAGAGTGCCTTATGCTAACATTAAGAGTTGCTCTGAGATAATGCAGTGCTCTACAGGCCAAGAAGGAACTCAACAGCAGTTTGCCTAAAGCCCAGACAAACACCCACATCAAGGGGCACATCTTTCTGCCCACCAAACCCTTCTGTTCTCTGTCCTTATTTCCCCAGGTGCATTTCCTGAATGAAACTGTCTGCTCAGCATGAGGAGTCAGCACTGACACGCTGCTGGAGGAGGATGCTGGAGGAGCTAGATGCCCAGCTCCTGCTGAAATCCAACCTTTAATCCACACCTCTTTGAAATCCTCGCCAGAGTCTTTAATCCAGTCAAGAAACAGCACGTTGTACTTTCCATTCTGCTGAAAGCCTCACAATCTAATCCAAACTCTCTGTCCAGACATGCACAGTGTAGGCAAATGAAGGCAAGGCAGTGTCTGGCATTGCCATCAGTGCTTGATGTAGCATTTTTCCTTTACCTGCTGGTTTTGAGCACTTCTACAGAGATATGATAATCATATTTTGACACTTTCCAATTGTAGAATTTGTTTGTCATTACATGCCTCTATTCTGAAGAGGAAAATAATTCTTAAAGCTGCAACAGACCACCAACTGTTAAGAAACATAAAATACCCAAAGAGACACCATGGTGATGATTATGAGAGCAATTCTGCAATCATTTCACCTGACAGCAAGCCTTCATATCCTTCTACCTGGTCTAAACACAAATTTCAGTGAATCATGAGATGGATAACCACCTAAGGAACAGGGCCAAGGGGTTTCAGTGAGAAGCAACGTACTATGAGCCACGAAGGAAATGCTACTTACCTGTCATAAGTCTCTTTGAGATCTCTGGCCAGTTTGCACTTGGGTAGGATGTGATGAAAAGGTGACTGTGGCCCTTCTGTAGCTATGGAACATTTCAAAACAAGAAAGCAAATAACTAATTTCAAAGCAGAGAGAATTTTCTCTTCCCCCTCTAGGCACAAACCAGCACCTTAGGCACAGAATCCCTACCTGCTCAATTTACACTTCTATTTCAAAGCTTTTATGATAATCCAAGTTAAGTGTCAAGATAATAACAGTGAATTAATGTCAGCTTCTTCTGAAGCTCAGCTCAGTTAAACACACATACTTGTGAACTTGACAAGCAATGATATTAAATGGTTTTGTTTGCATACATACTGGTTTTAATTTCCAACACTTGCAGCAAGACGGTGCATCAGCATCAGAGTTCACCTTAGACTGTGCTTATTATTATACTTAATTGTTATAAAGGACGGTCAATAAAAATGCTGTGTAATATGATCTGTTGGCCACGTAAACAGGTAAAATTTCCACACAAGAAGTCTGGTGACTTGGGACACAGCATTAGCACATGCCAGGCTTGCTCTAGGTTGAGTGAAGCGGCACCACATGAATTCTTCCATCTCATCCTGACAGGCAAATTCAGACATTCAGTGCACACTCTCCAGTGATTGCTCTGAACTAAGCCAGCACAGAAATCAGCCAAACTACTTCACTTTTTTCACTTCTGCATAGGAATTGTGATCTTGGATGAGGCAAAACGCAGTCAAAAGCTGTCAGAATGCTAAAGAGCACCAAAACGAGCACATCCAGATCCCAGCCACAAAAGGCTCCATCAGCACTTTTCTGGAAAAGTACTCCTGACAAACATATTCCTGTCCAATCTAAGCTCAATACTCACTCTCTGACATGGCAGACACTTCATCCTGAATAGCTAAGATGAGTTTGGCCTCCCTGGTCAGGTATTGGCAGCGGCGCTCCTCGTGCTGCAAGACGATGGCGATCCGACGGGAAAGGTTGTGTAGGCAGTTTATCACTGATGGATCTGCATTGGCCTATGGGCAACATAGAAGCTGGTCAGTCAATCAGCCACAGTCACATCTATGGAACTAAAGTGATGGATAAGTAATCATACGTAAACAAAGTAATAATCTTCAGCAGATACCATGGTCAGTCTTTGGCAGCTGGCAAAAAAAAAAAGGAATTTTCTATGAGAGCAAAAAAGCTGTCAGAGATATGCACAGGTGCAGGATGAGGGATTTCTAAGCTTTTCCTTACACAACAAATTAACACAGTGCTTGGAGTATGTGACTCAAAGCTGTTTTATTTTTTCCAGTTGTTATTGGGCCTTTTGTTAGCAGAGAAAGCAAAGAACTCAATTTTACACAGCAAGAGAAGAAAATGTCAAGTTGTTTGAAAAGGAGGAGCAACATACAGTCACAGAATGGGTTGGAAAGGGACCTCCAGGATCATCACATTTCAACCCCTGTGTCACAGGCAGGGCTGCCACTCAACATGGCCTTAAACACCTCCACAGGTATCTCCAGGGTATCCCCAGGTAGCCCATGTGGGCAGCCTGTTCCAGCACTTCACCACTCTCTTGGTAAACAATTTCCCCCTGACATCCAATCTAAATCTCCCTTTAGTCTAAAACCCTTCTCCCTTGTCCTAAACATCACGATATTCAGCTGAGTTCACTGGGAGTGTAGGGACAGCAGTGCCTTCAACACTGCCCATTTATACTGCGGTTCCCTTACATACTGACAAGACAAGTGCTAATTTTATTAGAAGCACCAACACATGATCAGCACTTTGATCCAAACCAGAATGAATGTGGGTTTCCATTCCAAAGCGTTTCACCAATATGGCTTGTTAGAAACACTACATTTCTGCCAGTCCCCTCTGTGCTGGAAAAATCTATCACATAAGGACAGCTGACGAGGGGGGACTTGGGGGCTCTAGTCAGGGAGTGCACAGCACACAGCTGCCTCATGTTTGTTAAGATATTTAGAGGAATTTACAGTTCTAGCAAGTGATAACTTGGCATGCAAACTAGCAAACCATGAGTCAACACTTTTGAATTCTGCTGTTCTTGCTGAGTCACGACACGTTGTGGCCCCGAAGCTTAACACAGCAGGACCGGTGCTGATTATAGCTTTTGGGACTTTGCCTGCTGTCTGCCTGCTGCAGATGGACTCTCCTCTTTATCTCAGAATGCCTCCACCCACACTTTGCAGTGCACAAATTTCCACTTGCTTTACCCACAGCACTTTCCAAAAACTTGACAGCTCTCTATGAAGTATGAGTGTCTTATTTGGCAAATACCATTCACTGCTGCATTAAACACGTAACTACATCAGTATCCTCACACTGCCAACACAAAAAAAAAGCAAGTTTTCCCTAGAACCACTAAACCAGATTCTAAATAAACACACATCAGCTGAAGTCTTCGTTATACCTCACCAAGCCCTGGCAATGCTGTGAGTGAAGCAGCATTGTTTTCAGCACTCCTGCTTCCTCAACGTGCATAAATACAAGTGTCTGCATGTCCAGTTACTTACAACCAACGCAGGATGCTTTACTAGAAGACCAAGACTTTTGAAGCCAATGTCTCTCAGTGTGTGTGAAATATAAAATCAGCTTCTGTACAAACTTAGCACCTCCTAACCTAACAATAACCCACAGCACAACAACACGGGATCCTCAGCAGAACTCAAGCAACTTCTTGCTTGATTCAGACTGATTGCTGGGATAATTGTCACTTGTGAAGCCTTGCTCTTCCACTGGGGAAAAGCCACGTGGACTGTGTGCATGCATTATGTTAGTCACCACTGGAAAGCCAGCAGTAAGAAAAGTGCTAATAGTACTTCACAACCAGGTAACTGGAGGTTTTTAAATCGTGACATGATATCCAAAGTGAAGCAAAAATCAACCATCTCTATAAAGACAGCTATTCCAGCTCCCTCTGTCATTTGAAAAATGTTCCTTCACACGTATACAAACCACAAAAATAGTATGATGGCTCCACAGATGTAATATGTGGGCTGCATAGAGAAAGCCAGAGCTCAGAAATCAAACAATGCTTGAACATAGTGAGATTTCTATAGTTTTATGCTGTCAAATTAGCTGAGTCAGGATCTCTTGACATAGATACTAACATCTTATCAATAGAGTAGATCTGAAGAGAAATTTCAAGGAAAGCAAACATAACTTCTCCAGCTTTTTGTTCAGCATTAAAATTCATTTATTCTTCACATGTACCCTCAACTTAACCAGAATGCTACAGCCAGCTGCTCCCTGGCACGCTCCTTCTTTTACAGAGATCTCATGGCTAAGAAGTGGCAGCTTCCAAACACCTCCCACTGAATTGTAAAAGAGGCCGGAGGCACTGAGCAACAGCACAGTGTACCACACAGCATGACTATGGGCACAAAACAGTGTTGTTCTGACATATCCTTTCAAAAAAAGCATCGGGGTTATAAAAAGGAACAGCTTTTGTCCAGACACACAAGGACAGCCAAGAAAACTCTTCAGGCATCAAATCAAGAGCACCTTCATCCACAGATCAGTTTTAGATGAAACTGCAAGTCCGTGACCCCAGGAATGTGGCCCCACTCAAAGCACTATGAGAAGAGATAGGGAAAAAGGAGGGGGGGAGAGGATGCAACTACATAATTTGCATCGTTTGACAAAGTTAAGTGCCTAATTGATTATTTCCATAGACTCGATTGTCTGTTATTCAGAGGAGCACTGAATTGCAATACTCCACAGAATGAAAAAAAAAAAAAATAGGCAAAACATTTTCAAGGATTCAAACCCATTCCTTCTGGTCCAGCCCACATAACTCCTGACCTAAGTGATACACATTCCCAGAACCCAGAGCACCGTGCTAGCACATGGAGCTGGCCCCCATCCAGGTCTGCATCCAAGCTAGCAAACCTCTACTGGAAAAGTGTGATGGCTCTAGAGTGCACAGAGCAGATTTCTGAATGGCTCTGCACTGAGCAAGCTTCAGCTAACCAAAGCCATGGCAAGGCCCTAACTCACAAGGCTGGCCACAACATGCCACTGTCAGTGAGCGCTGCTGCCTCTGATTCTGGAGCACAACTGGACACCAAGGTCAAAGTTGCACGGAGCCATAAAGGCCCAGCAACGTGCTAGTGCACTACAATGGATCTGGACCTATTCTGGCCAGAAGGAAAACAGAACAGCATCTGGCACACAGCACAGTAAGACACAGGCTGCCTTTCCACACAGCTAGCTTGGACAGGCTTCAATGACACTGTTAGAAAAATCACAGCAGGTTACCATTTCACAAATCACAAATGACAAGACACGAGCAAGATCTGCAACAGAGGCCATATATAATTTGCAAAATGATATCTTGCAAGCCTCTACCCTATGGCTATTTAAAACAAAACAAAACAAACAAAAAAACAGCTCTAGAGTATGTCCTGAAGAGAACAACTGTGCTTGAGCTATGTAGAGCACTGGGCTGGAAAAGTTTCCCACTTCTCAGTGTCGTATTCTATACTGTTTAGTTTTGTTGTTTGAAATGAAAATCTCCAAGTGAAATCAGGCACTGAATGTTTCAAAAGAGACTACTGGAACATGAGCCTACTGTGTTCTGTTACACAGCCGAGGTGCATCCCACTCCCCAGTGACAAGGGACAGTCCTTACCCGTAAGGCAAACACGACATTGAAGAGGATCATAGTGGGCATCTCTCTCTTTGGTGAAGGATCCGTTTTGGATACCTGAAAAAGATTTAGAAGAAATTCCATAGGCTTGTGTGCTTTGGAACCAGTAATGAAGGGAGAAAAAAGAGAGAAAGGAAAAAAAAAAAAAAAAACAACAGAAATGCCTCAATCAGTCAAGTAACAGTTTGCTGAGAGGGCAGACAAATCAAATTACAGCATTAAAAATGACTTGCAAAAAATAAAACTGTGTTACTATATTTTTTATTAAAGTGTCACAGTTATTCTACATCTTCCAAGAAGCAGATAAAGCATTTCGGTCAGAACAATAGGAGTGTGTATCAGTTAAGATAGCAGTCTTGGAGGTGTCTTGTATTGCATCTTAGTACCATTAGGGGCCTACACAGAGATTTTCCTCAGCACTGTTGTCATATATTGTTAGCATAGCAAATTTCTCACCCCTGTCCACATCTATATTCTCCATACCCCCCTCCCTACTCTTTCTGCTTCCAAGTGTCACAATCTTTAACACATGCACAGGATTTCTTGTGGGGAGGGCCTGAGGAAGTCAAGCCAAGCAAGGTGAATTTGCACATCCAGTCCTAACCCGTCTGAATGGGCTGAGCACCACCACAAGATGGAGCACAAAATCCAGAGCCCATTCCTGCCTTCCCAAAGCTCCTGATGAACATCCAGTCCAACCTGAAGTGAAAACAACCTGAACAGTCACCTAACCTAATATTCTGCCTCTACCCAACAAATGTGCACCCAGAGCTAATGTAGTACTGACACAGGGCAAAGGCAGTGAAGCCTCATCCAGTCTTCCTGACAAACACTGAGCACCAGCAACCAACTGCTCAGAGGTGAACTCTTGAAACCTGGATGCCTTCACTCAGTGGTCTTCAAAATCATAGAAACTGAAAGTAGTAACGCATATATTTGTGCCTCTAAACTGTAAGTGAAGTTCTATCAAACAGACAGAGACTGGAGGGGTGGTAAAATCACCTTACAGCGACCGGAGGGGTCGTAAAATCACCTTGCTGTGTCCATGTGTTCTCAAGCTACAGGTTCTAGGATGCCTTGTGAACTCAGTAAAGATTTAAATGCAATTACGTGCAGGGTCTGATCCTTCCTTAAAATCAAAGAAACCATCACAATTAACATCAGCTGGAATTGAGCTAATTTTCACCTCACATCTTGTGCAAGAAAAAAAGAATAAAATACTAAGATGGAATGGAAAAGGGGGAAAGAATTTGAAGAATTCAGAACATCACTACATAAAAGGCAGTCTGACACCTACAGTTAAATACTGGTGCTCTTGTAGTTTCTGAATCTCATCTGAGGAAGAATTTGCTGAGCTGTCCTGTGCAGTAACTTACTGTAGTATGAACACTAAGGAAATTCAAAACACAGACTGTCAGGTCACTTCAGTCACTGCTTCTGTACTGTGGGAAAGGAAAGAAACAATCCAGCTTCTTCCTAACTGCCAAAGGGTCCCCAGTTCAGACCCAAATGAAGCAGCAGAGATGGCTGCCACATCCAGAACATTCTGGAAACTAGAAAGTTTTAGGGTGCCTGCTGGGGTGATAAGACACACCCAAGAAAAAGATTCTACTAGAAGCAACAAGAAGGTGTTTCCAGCACTCTGCCATGTTGCTTATTTACCCAAATGCAATTTCATTTAGACAAATTGAAAATGAAGAGAAATTTCATGCAGTTACGATAAAAGTGACTACAAAGCAGAGAGAATGTAGAACATGTGGTGAATAAATGCAAATATGACTTTTCAATTTCATTCAGATTCACCACACCACATTTAGGAAGCTGTGCCTTTTGGACAGCACTGGCAAAATAAATGAATCTAGTACTGTGAGAGAGCAGGCCAGTGCTGTCAGGGCCCTGAGGGCACCAAAAGGTCTCAGTGGCATTGACCAGCACCACTTGGGTCCCCTCTTTAGCCCATGGTCCACGAGCCATGCTTAGGCCTTCAATCCTTGTGTGCGTGTCCTCGGCCCTGTCCAAGGATGGGCCTTGGACCTATGTTGTGGGTAGCTTGTCTCCTGGATGGACCCCACCAAGTCCTCCAGCCCTGTCTCTGTCTCCATCTCCTTTTGCTCCTGGCTGGGCTCCCTGCATGGACCCTGGGCCTGGTGCATCTCTCACCTCCTGTGGGGTTGGTGACAGACCCTGACCACTGTGGTCAGACCCACACCTCTGTGTCCCATCTGGGGAGGGTTCTTAGCACAGACCGGGCTTTCTGAAGTACCTGCACAGCTTGGGGGCACTTGAACTCTGTCTTCCAAAGCATCCTAAACATTTGAGAGCTGAGCCTCGGTGATACTCAGCCACATTTCCTGTAGGCTCACGAATGAGTTTCGGAAGTGGAACACCAGCAGCTTTTTTTGATGCTTGATGCCAGCTTCTCACTTGGATGAAAGTAGTCCTACAGCAATCCGATCCTCTAAATATCAAGCAGCAGTTGCCAACAATCTGTTTGCACCTCTAATTATAGATAGAAAGGATGACAGAACTGGCAAGCAGATCTTTGCCTGGAAAACTGAACGGTTTTGTAAATTTGATGAAAAATGAGATGAAAGCAGTTCAGTGATACAGATTAGTGTTGTATTCAGAAATTACCAAGCCTACTTCATTTTCACAGTCTGTCAGGAAGAAAGAATGGGAAAGGGATTATTTTCCATATAGAACCATGTAAATTCTTTCCTAGAGTTAAGCAGGGCCTTTTCCATAAGCTGAGTGGCAATTGCTTTCATTCCAATCAGCTAAAACGCAGGCCACAGATCAAAGTCTCAACACAAATAGCAGCCTAAATTTGTCCATGGGAAAATGTTAGACCGCTTCCTAACATTTGTGAGGGTGTTGTTTTGTTCAGTTTTTGTACTGCCATGCTAATTGGAGGTGCTACAAACCTACCGTGCAACAACTAACATCGTAAGAAACATGTTTTTTGAGGTGGGCTGCTTATTACTACTTCTCTTTACACACACTGCTTTTCTTGAGTAACCAGATGGGCTTTTCTGGGAACCACTGACACAGCTTCCTGGGTTTGCCACTCACTGTGGTTATCTGGAAATACATACAGACAGCTCCGAGCATTGTGAAGAATCAGAAATCAGGAAGGAGCAGGATCAAAAGGAAACATATCCATTCTGAATTTTAAGTCCCCTACCTAAGAATACACAACTGGAACAGAAAGCATGCCTGCAAGCAGATCTCTTACCATACCTGCCCAAGGGCATGCTGAAGCAACGTAGGGTGACCAACAAAGCGAACGTTATCAATCTTCAGTTCAAATTTTTTGCCACACATATCTGACTTTGTAGCCAAAATTGTTGCCAGGATGACATCTGAAAACCTTGAAGAGCAGAAACAGAAGTTATTACAGTTTTCAAAAAGCACACCCCTTGAACGTTCCTCCAAACACAGATTCATTTAATTTGTGAGTCTTTTTAATATTGTAAATTGTGTCTAAAATAATGTACCTGGAGTACCCCAATTATGGAAAATTAAGAATCCCTTAATTATATCTCTCAGATCATCACAGTTATCAAACAGGAAGCATTCAAGACAAAGACTGCAGGGTCATGCTTATTTAAGTACATGCTCAGCAAAATACATTGGAAAGATTAGATGCAGTTTGTTTAAATATAAAAACAGCTTGAGTTAGCCATTGCCTGGATTTAGCTGCAGGTTAATGAACTTACTAAGCAACTACATACCAAAACAGCCTGCCACTCAAGCACAACAAAGACCTTTAGCCCACCTACTGAGACACAGGGGAAGGCAAGACAGAGCTGATTCAAACAAAAGAAATATATATTCTACACTTGTCCCTCCTTTTCAAATCTAACTTCATGAAAGTTATTTCACTTAACAGATCTCAGGCTGCAGTCAGATGCCCAGTGGCACCCTTCTGAGAGCTGCATGGCATCACCTGGGCTCATGGACTGCACTGAACCAAGACAAAGTCATGGCAGCAGGCCCTCCTTGGTGCCCACCTTGCTGCAGTGGGACTGTGCTGCTCCGGAACTGTGGTGGGAAGAATGCAGCCACAAAATAGGAAGGCAAGTGTCTACAAGGAGTCTGCCAAATAAAATACACTCACAGCTGCAAAACTGGGTCAGAGCTGCAATGTGACATGGAAGGATTCTGCAACCACTTTCCGATGACTTCACAACATTGGCCTGGTCTTTAAAAATACTCCTTTTCCTCAGGGCATCCCCTGAGACAGCAGAGCTCAATTCCATAGGACCTCAGTGAGCTGCCAGGGGAAGCTCATAGTTGCAGGATGGGAGCAGTGCGAGGTTTGATACTAGCAATGCTCTTTCCTTGTCTGATTTCCCTGAGACTCCCATTTTACCAAATGGATATCAAGTCAGCTTCTGAGGACACCACCTTTTTTAATCATGGCAATATTTATTTCAGTTTCTTTATTTACATCCACGATGTGTGCCTCCATCAGACCACCCCCTCCACCATGCAGGTACCCCAGATAACACAGTATCACTCAGAAAAAAGGGCAGACATGGGTGTGTTCCACACCCACCTTATCTCTCGGCCACAAGCAGGCCCTCAGTGCCCACAGAAGTAGTCAATGTACCTCATTCCTGGTTCACTCTGAGTGAGTTATGGTGCATTACAGAAACTGAGACAAATACACAGACAAGTCTTCTCTGTGAACCCACCTGCATATGACCCAGGGGCTATTTTTTTTCATTAGACCTACAAACACTGAAGGTGTAGGATAACAGGCCTTTCTGAGCAGTCAAAGCCTCTGATGCTTGTACAGTAAAGTCATCCTGACCACGGTTGGCTAGTGGAAGGGGCAGCTCCATACAAACTTCCAAATCTCTGGCTGCTCTGCTCCAAACAGGATGCCCAGCACAGCTGAGGGCTAGCAGAGAGGAGGGAAGAGTGGCCACAGACTCCTGGGGCACTGAGCCCCCAGCGTTCCTCAGCCGCTGCACTGGGCTGGGTTCAACACCACACGGAGTTGGTAAAGAAAAGGTAACGCTTCCTCAGACTGGGCCTGGCTTGGCAGTCCCTGGTGATCACATCTGAAATAGGAAAGAAAGTCACCAAGACAGCAGTGAGCCTCCCCTGTTCTTTCTGCCCTGCTCAGCTGTGCCAGTTAACAGGCTCATCGTGGAGCCAGGCAGACTGTAAGAGCAGCAGATCAAAAATGAACATCTGCCCTGTTAAGTGGAAGCAGGAGGGTAAACTAGCAAGTGCCTGCTTGCTGCTAAGAAATGAGTCACTTCCTTCCCTCAGCCTTGGCAAAGGACATCTTGGGAGCTGGAAAACCAAACTTCATTATGATGACTTACACCACTGTTACGATTTGACTTTAACATGGAATTACAGCAACAGTTACTTTCAGGCAGAACTGTGGTGCCGAACAATTCAGCAGTTCCACAGGAGAGCTCATGACACTGACATTCACCATCAGCATGACTTTGCATTTGGCTCGGTAGGAAGCAGCAGACTGAGAGGTTAATTTTGTAAAGCCTTCCCTATCTTCTTGCTGGCTGAAACCTCTTTCTGGGAGAAAGCTACAACAGCAGCCAGATGATGTGCTCAGCATATGTATAACCCTCTTGACAGGTTGCAGGGGTTCCACCTGATGGCACCTCCAGAGCGACCTGGACTCCAGACACGTTCTCCTGGTCTGACAGCCTAGATTCATTGGTTTGGTTGTCTGATCCTACCTCTCACCCCCCAAAACCACTGCACATGATTTATACATTTCTCAGGCCTCTGGATGACAGGGAGATTGAGGGACAGCAGATATGTCACTCCCATCATTTTATCTCAGACAATAAATATTTTAGTTTGGATATTTTAAAACTGGTTTTCTAATCTCTGTAGTGCATTACAATGACATAAACACGTTAACTTACTGAAGCCCTTGAAGCAGATTAGGTTTCACAGTCAGGTTGTAACAGTCCCTACTGCCCCAGCATTAGCCTGAGCTCTGTGATTCTACAGGGGAGCCAACCTTTCCTGTGCTACGGAGCTCAGCAGGCAGAAACTAAATACAAAAAGCAGAAGTTTTGATTTGCCCAGAATATCCTACCTCTCCTATCATGAGCTCAACACAGTGTGCAGCCACAGCACACAGTCCTGCAGGATGACACAAACCACACCAGTGCAGGCTGCCTACTGCCAGCAGCACCTCCTCTGGAACTGGCACAGCTGAAACAACAGAGCCTTTGCCTTAGCATGCAGACAAGAGGGGGGAAGTATCTCAAACAGAACTTCAGTGTTTCCCCAAGCATGGATAATCACTTTTAAAGTGCCATAGAAATTCAAAAATTCTTTATAATTTTCAAATTACAAAGAATTTGTATTCGAGGTAGGGTAGAGGGGGAGCTGACTATTTAGGTGACCATCTTTATGCTACACGAGGGCTAGAAATGTATTTCAATACTTTTGGGCCCTCGGCATGTTCAGGAAGGGGCTATAATGCAGTTGTCAGTTCAGCTTAGAAGGGCACCAGGAAGGAGCAGCTGCTCACAAACAGCTCTGCAACAAGCTCTGCATAATTATTGTGAGATTATAAATAGTTCAGTCACTCATCTGTACTTTTTGGTCATTGCTTGTCAGAAGGCAATTTGCCTCAGGGATCCTTGCTGGAATAGCTCCAAAGCCAAGGCTATTCTTGTTGTGCTCTTGAAGGATCACAATTTTTCTCAGTTCACAGAAGGGACAGTACCACACTCATTCTGGTTACCCTACAGAAAGCACAGAAGTGTTAGTAGGACCTCTGTAATTATCCTAGCATTAACTGTTAGCAATACGTTTCCTATAGACATTGTGATTTAGCACATAATTACCTCATCATTTGGTGTAAAGTAGAAACCAGAAACAAAGCACATTGACAGGATGGTGAGAAAAGAAAGCCATTCTAGACAGAGGTGGTGGTGGAGAACATTTGGTCTTACCCTGAAACCAATTGCTCATCAGTTAGGGGACATTGGTCTCTGAAATGGGAACATGGCCATAAACACAAAACAAAAACACAAACAAAAGAAAATAAACGACGCAAGTACATAAAATACAAAAAAAAAAAAAAAAAAGAGAGAGAGAAAAAGATAATGTTAAAAACTAGGAGGATCTATTAAGAGTTAAACTCCTGTAAAGAAAATGATGAGTATTGAGAAGAGGCACAAGTTAATGGTAGGTGAGTTGCTGGGATGAGCTGCAGGCTGAGGTTGGTGGCATTTCAGTTCTCTCAGCAACGCTATGGCAATGTGTCCCCACAACCTGCTGCACTTATGGAACTGCATTCATTAAACACATGCTTACCTTAAAACAGACAAACAAGCACATAAACAATAACAAAATAACAGAAGAGGTCCCACTCTGATTTAGAGCAGATCCCAAAAGTCGGTTTGTTTCCTAGAGCATCACCAGGGGCTCAAAAGGCTTTTAAAAGCTTTACGCTGCCCACTGTAGGAAGGGGAGATCAAATGGAAACCTCCAACAGTTATTTAATGCAGGAGACAGCTGATTTCCACTGGTTATGTTGAGAAGGTAGAACGACCCTAGAGGACAAACTATACAAAGAGGGTGATATTACAGAAAGGGATGGATGGGTGACCGGAAAGGAAGAGGCTTACAGAAAGGAAGGCTTTCAGAACAAATAACAAGGAGAACACTGAGGTCCAGTGAAAGAGGGACAGAGGATATAGAAACGGTACCACAGGAGAACGACTGTTTGTTAGAAAGGGACATTCACGTCCTTGTTTCAGTAGCTTGGGTTTCTGTAACAAAAGTATTTAGCTAGTTAATGACATCAATGCTGCAAAGCTTGCTAAATCTCTTTGGTTAAGTCAGTTATGCTACTGAAAAATACGTCTGGTGCAACAGGTTTCTTCATGTGCATCTTCATCAGAATTTTTGCTATTGTATCCCCTCAAAAAAAAAAAAAAAACACCAAACCTACAAAAGACATTTCAAACCAATTTAACAAAGCTTTATCTTCTGGCATCAACAGAGCTAATGCACAACTTCACATTTTTGGAGGAAAAAAAGAGAACAGCAAGCATCTCCAATAGCTCCAGGGGGGTATATATTATTGGGATAGCACTCAAATCTGAAGGATGTTTTTGAAGACAGCAAATTACAAAAGCATGGAGAGCCACTGACAGGTCATTAGTTTCAACAGTGACAGATTTTTCTGAGCACCTCTCTGTTGCATGGCCACCCCCAACACACCTCGACCACTTGTGTTACTTGACTTGCTTTTGAGAGGAATAAAAGATCTATATTCAAAAGACCTAGGGTTACAACTCTGTGGAAAAGTAATCAGTATAGCCAATACACACCAGTAACCTGCAGGTAGGACTTCATGAATAGGCTGCAATTTTCTTTATGTAACAGAAAGCATAACGAACACCAGGAAATTAATGTCTGAAGTATTCAAGAAATCCAATTACGCATACAAGGATGGAAAAGGAGAGTTATAGCACCTAAACTGATGTAATTTTCTGGAGTCATTAAGAAATAACTTACAACTCAACTGCTCCACAAGAGATCAGCTCAAAAGTAACCATTCTGGCTTCCAACAGCTTAGAAAAAAAGCGATATTGAATGTTCTCTAGGACACATTTGATCCTAGATTGCCAGTGAACTGAAGGCAGTCATCCAGTACAAAGCAGGATGGATCCAACCTTCATACAAACGACTGCAGCAACTAGATAGATCTGAAATAACCTTTGTTACTAAACATGAGAACATTATCAAACTTGCCATACACCATCCACTCAGCTTAGCATCTGCCCCCTCCAAAGCCCCAATTTGTGCTGCCAAAAAACATCCATAGCAACTACCGACATGTGGTGATTTAAAGGGATCTTTTTGCTAACCCTTCCTTGAAGCAGCCTTCCAGAAATAACACAGTGATTCACAAATGACTTTCACGTGGGACAACTCCAATCAGATAATCAACACCAGCAGCACACAGTTGGGACTTCATGCTGATGAACCTCAGGACTACTGCTCCGGGGAGAGCACTGCTGCAGCTCTGTGCTGCACCAGGACAGAACTGCTATGGGCAGACAGGAGGGGCTCTCACAAACCTGCTCACTCCTCAGCCTTCAATAGAAACATAAAAAAACATTCCAACCTGGAGCCCAGGGGAAAAAAATCATACAGCTTCTCAGCCAGAATCCCACTGGCTCAATGACAACACTGGTTTTATGGCATATGATATTTAAGCTCCTTCCTTGCCTAGTCCACTCACAATGACTACAAACCACAGGCATCTCCCTCTCTCTCCAACCATTGCTCCTCTGCCTCTGTTCGCCCCCAGGATCTGTTCTTCACAGTCACCAACTTTGCTACCCCCCCATCTGTCTCATGCATACCAGAAGCCTGAGCCACCTGCTGTGCACAGCCCTAAAGAGACCTTATAGCTTCCTGATGGAACATGTGCTTGCGTACATAGTGCCGGAATATGATTTCTATCTATGTCATTAAGCCTAGTGAAAAAATAAACCTCTTGCCTAATGTGAATTATCAGTACTCAGTGTACAAAGAGCATGGGCATTTCTTCTACTTCCAGGTGCTGCTGAAGAGAAGGATGTTTACTTGTTGCATTAAATGCACCTGCAAGCTTCCCTTCTACATTCCTGCGAGAGAAGATGGCTTTTTCAGTGCATTCACAGCACTGTGAATACGGGGTAGAGGCTTTTCATAAACAAAATTGAAACAAATGCAGTTTTGAAGGACGCTTTGAATTTCTGAATGCTGCTGTGTGAGCAGGACTAGTAGTACTTCAGAGCAACAAGATGCTTCTCCCACTACCCCCGTACCTGCATGGCAGCTATTGCCATATCCATAGGGGATAATACTAAGGCACGTCCTGCTAACAGACCTGTGTTGACGAACACCTCAACCTCAGGTATGTAAATATAAAGCTCATAAACTCCAGTAACCTCAATAATCATCACATGCAGACAGTGCAGGATGGATTTGTGTGAACTGCTGTGTAAGACTGCACAAACAGCAACTGCTTTCCTCTGAGAGCCATCACTACAGAGGGGGATTTCTGTCTTTGTATTCTTTCACTCAGAGCTTCGGAACAGCCCAGATCCACTTGGTGGAGTGCTAATGAATTGATACTTTGTGCTTAGGGAACTCAGCTCCCTAAAAGCTTAATAGCTAGTATCTGACCCAAGAGACCTGAGTGCTAGCCCTCAGCCCCTGATTCCTGCACACCGCTACAACAGAACCATCTAACTCTTTGTTTAAGGCAGACTACATGTCAGGACGTTCAACCTACTTAAAACTACATTCAGTAAAATACTCAACTATGAGTGGTTGTCTCATCCGACCATTATTTGAGTGATAAAATCTCTTGCTTCCATCACTGCAGTAGCCAAAAGTGCATCACACAGGTTCAGCACCACAGACAACATCCACGAGCACAGCTCTGCATTGCTGTGTGTGTTTTGTCCAACCACCCTACAATGGCAGAGGCAGCAAGAATCGCAATGAGAAAGCAGCTGGCACACTGTCATCAATCTCTCTAGGGAAATACTAGAGCCAAGTGAACAGCAACCAACAAAACCCCTGAGATAACCACCATTCACTGAGCCCTCCCAGTGTGCATCCTCAGCACTGTCCACGGGGCAGTCTGAAGTGCCGTTCAACAGATATCAAACTTAAGAAACACACTTTGGTCTTGCTTCAGTTTTGCACTGTATTACTGTGTTCCATGGAGACAACAGAATGCTGCAATGGAAGGTTTCCAAAATACCAGAAATGTAATAGACACAAATGACCTCAAGCAAAATGCGTTACCTCTGTTATACTGTTTTTATAAGGTTCCAGTCCTGGTAAAATGTATGAACTTAATGAAGTCACTGCCAGGGATGGCTTTAATTTCAGTGAAACTATTCTTAGTCAGACTTAAGAACCAGCTTACATTTTGCAAGGTTGGCATCTCAATTGCCTTTTGGTTAAAAGCAGTGACAACTTCTTCATTCTTGTATCAGAGATCTGCAACTGAACTATGGCCCAGGTTTGTCTCCTATCTGATAATGATACATTTAGAACACAGCAGATTTCAAATTTTCTGGTGTTGAACAGTTAGAGGGTCCGTGTCCATGTATGTGCACGCTGAACAACGCACCACCTATGCTGTTCAGTGCTTTTGTTACCCTCTAATTTCCTGCAGTTGAAAAACTCAGTCTCTAAGTCTCAGAGCCCTCCTGAGCCACTATTTCACTCCATGGATATACAGGCAGCTACATGCCCAGAAACAAAATGAGTCGCCCAGGTAGTGCACAGCAATTCTGTATCACTGTTACATGAGCTAAGGAAGAACACGAGGCAGCTGTGTAAGATATCCAGGTACAGGTAGGTAGGTGGAGAAAAATGGAATTTTGCCAAAGGATTAATGCTCTGAAGGAGCACCACTGCCTTTCTAACAAGCACAACTTACCTGAGCTACACTTTGCCCCAGAATACAGCAGACTCACCGGCATTCACTCATGAGACATGTCTCATTACCAAACACTGATTTTCTCCTAACCTGGCATTACAATATCCCTTTGCAGGCCTTCTGTGCACTACAGGAGTTTGCCTACTGAACTAGCAGTAAGAAAAAAGGAGGCCATCTCCTCTCAAGTTTTAAAGTCAGACGAGGAGAATCATTTTCTCCCTACCTGGAGTCCCCATCTTGGTCCTCTGAGGTGTCACCAGAGCTATTCACCGCATATCGACTCCGTGGTTTATCTGAGGCAAAGAATAAAGACAGCTTTCTTAAGGAGCAGTCTTCCAACAGTGTACAGTGAGGTCTTGTTCTTGTTTTTTCAGTTCTCACTCAAAAACACATCAACAAATGGGAGCAAGACGCTTACATTTTCAAAGGACATAGAGAAAACAAAAGCATTCAAAGAAACAACTTTCCTGACGAGTACCAGGGAACAATTCATGCTTGCAGAACCATGTTGCAATTCAAGGAAGCAAAAATTAAAAACTCAACTCATTAATTTCCCACATTCTTGCTCATGTTTCAGGACAATGGTAAGTTCTAGGAGCCCCCCTCTGCAGTGACACATATCCAAAGCTTTTACCAACAAAAAGCTGGAGAGCAACTGGAGGGAAGCAGACAGCAAACAATAATAATAATCTTTTCACACTTCACTTATAAGGACAAAATGGGGTTCAAAAATGATTCTTCCTCAGAGAAAAATGACTCACAATCTTAAAAGGGGAAATGGTTTCAAACTAAAAGAGGGCAGATTTAGATTGGATACGAGGAAGTTCTTTACAATAAGGGTGGTGAAGCACTGGCACAGGCTGCCCAGAGAGGTGGTGGGCGCCCTGCTCCTGGAGACACTCAGTGTCAGGCTGGGTGGGCTCTGAGTACTGATGGAGCTACGGGTGTCCCTGTTCATTTCAGGGAAGTTGGGCTGTAAGGCCATTAAAAGTCCATTCCAATTCAAATGATTCTGTGACTCTGTGATTCTGTGACGTATGGCAGTTGGCAAATGATCCACGGGAAACGACCTCATCACTGGATAACAGCCTCAGATCACACACAGGGCTCACCCATCGCGTGCCTCTCATGATCACTTTGGTACGTTCTCAGTGCCCAAACTGTTAAATGTTCCAAGGCACCAAACTCACACTGAAACTGAAAGCTGATTCTAACACTGCCCGGTGACAGGTTAGGTCTGCAGGTGGTGATGCTGTAATCCCACAGGTCTGACCATGCGAAGCCCTCCCAAACCCACTCTGGGTTCAGCAGCGCACTGCAGAGCTCAGGACAGAAACAGCAGGGCTGGCTGCACATGTGGGCACGGCTCCACATCTGTCACCGCAGACCCAAGGCAGGGCCGTGCAGAACGGATAGAACTCATAGAGCATCCCAAGCAGGAGGGGACCGCCAGGGATTCGGTCCACCCTTGGCTCCACTCCAAACCCAAACCCTGTGCCTGAGAGCGGGGTCCCAACGCTCCTTGAGCCCTGGCGGCGTGGGGCCGCGCCCACAGCCCAGGGGGTTCGAGCCGCCCCTCCTCAGAGGTGCGCGGCAGGAAGGCGTCTACCCCGGGCCGTGCTGGACAGCGGTGCTGGGCCAAAGCGTGCCTCGGGACGGGAGCCTGGGGACAGCAGCAGCCCAAGGCACGCTCACACAGGGCTGCACGAGTGAGGGGACAACGGGCCACCAAACGACGAGGCTGCGAGGGGGGTGCCACGCCAGCCCGAGCCGTGGGAAGGCCGGGGAGGGGCTGCCAGGACACGGGCCGGATCGCGGCCCTGCGGCACGGGGCGGCCCCGGGCCCGGCGCGCACTTACTGGCCTGGGCGGCGGGGTGCTCGGCGCCGCGCTGGAAGGGGAAGCGGAAGAGCAGCTTGTTGCCGCGGCTGCCCGAGCTCACAAGGATAACGCTGATGGGGCTGGTGCTCTCGCCCATGCCGCCGCGCCACAGCGAGCACCGGGCGGGCAACGACGGACGCGGCTCCGCAGGAAGGCGGCCCGGCCCGCGCGACTTCCGCTTCCGCGCCTCCGCCGCCGCCGCCGGTTCCCCCGGGCCGCGGCCGAGCGGCGGGGCGGAGCTGCGGGCACAGCGCTCCCGGGCAGGCCGCGCTCAGAGGCCGGGCCGCCGCTTCAGCGCCGTGCCCTCAGTGCGGCCCAGCGCCGTGCCCGCAGCGCTGCCCACACGCCCTCAGGGTGCCCGGCGGCTGCTGCTTGCTCCCGGTGCCCGCCGTTCCTCCCAGCACCTCGCAGTGCAGCCGTGCCTGAAGTGCAGCCCAGCACCTCACACCTCAGCCCCGGGCTCCCAGTACGACCCAGCAGGTCACGTTGGAGCCTCTTGTCCTCAACACTGCGCAGTGTCTCACCTTTGAGCCTTGTGCCCCCCATTCAGCCCAGCACATCACACTGTAGCCCTTACGCCCTCACCACAGCACAGCACCTCACGTTCAGGCCCCAGCACGTCAAGATGGAGCCCTGTGCCCCCAGACAGCCAGCATGGAACCATCAAATCCTTAGAGTTGGAAGATGTCTGAATCCTTGTGCCCCCAATTCAGCCCGGCACCTCTCACACCCCACTCAACACTCCCTCTTCAGCCAAGAGCCTACAGCTCAACCCAGCACCTCACGCCACCCAGCAGCACTCCCGCCATCAGCCCAGTGCCCCCA
Organism: Gallus gallus; assembly: GCF_016699485.2. Classification (NCBI taxonomy): domain Eukaryota; kingdom Metazoa; phylum Chordata; class Aves; order Galliformes; family Phasianidae; genus Gallus; species Gallus gallus. Next base: position 12,108,369 of record NC_052545.1, read on the forward strand.
GTCCGGATCGGTACCTCTCATGCCCATGCACAGTGCACCAGATCAGCCTGGCACCACCAGTTCATTCCAGCACCTCGCATGCCCACAGCCAACACACTCCAGCACCCCCGGTGCCCCTGGCACCTCACACCTCTCCGCTGCCTCAAGGTTCATTCCCACCTCTTCCCACATCCCCTCACACCCCCTCATTATTTTCATGTCTCGCAATCTCCTTTGGTCACTTGGAGTCATTCAGTTATGACAACTCCAGAACTAGAAGCTGCTGGCCAGCAGCAAGTGCCACAAACTGTGTTCCCCTGGCAGCTCTTCTGGCTCATTTGTCTTATTGTGTGTCCAGCTGAGATCAGAAAGCTATCGGCAATTATGTCAGAGGATGGCCCAGGTTTTTCACATAGGTTTGTCTGTATTTGATAGCAATATTTAGATATTTGGATGCTCCGAGATATCCCCACTCTGGATTTTTCTCTGCAAGATTCTTCCCTTGGACTTCAGGCAGAGAAGGGGACTGAAAGGGAGATGAGCACCCGCAGTGAGGGCTTAATCTGCACGGCCATTCTCTGCCAGGCAGGTGATAACAACTGAAGCAAGAGAAGCTGTCATTGAGGGGAGAGAGTTGTTGGTGAGCGATTAAAGAGCAGTCACATTATCACAGCAGAGCATTCATCGTGGCCCAGTGCTGGGCAGCTACGTTAGAATTGCCCAGTGTGTCTGCTTCCAAGCATAACTATGCATTCTTCAATTAAAAAACTGCAGGCATGTTTGCCATTTCCAGCTCTTGGAGATGAGTTAAAGCAAAGCTCTGGAAACCTGCAAGCTCTCTGAGTGCTAGTAGAATGAAATGAAAGAATTTCATTTCACTGCTCAAGAGAGCAGTGGCTCCTGTGCAGAAGAGGCCCATGGGGACAGTTACCCGACCTCACAGAGGTACAACCATCCATTTAATGAACTGGGAATTATAATCTCACTTTTATAATGAGCAAAAAGGCCTGTTGCTGACTTCAACTGACAGCCTGAAAAGATGATAATGAAAAGAAGACCTACATTAGTACAAAAAGCCACTCTTCACATTTGCTCCGTGCTTTGTTCCTGTAGGAGCGAGACACGGCAGGACAGGCAGCCCCAAAGCCAGGCTGCTGTGCAGCAGGACGACATGCCAGCTCAGCCTGCTGCTCCTTCCCAAGGCTCTGAGGACATCTCACAGCTTCATAACAAAGATACACAGCCTGCACTGAGGTGCACATCATGCTCTAGGTTTACGAAACCTCACTATGAAAAGCAACCGAAAGAGAGAGAGAGACACATCTGATGCAGTTTCCCAGAGGATGTATCAATGCTGCGACCAGAGGAACAACAGTGGCTGTGTTGTCCAATTCCTCGAGTAGCGTAGGCCAGGAGCTCCAGCCTCGGCACCCCGTGGGCAGCTGGAACAGTGGGGCGAGGAACTCAGCTGAGAAGTGTGTGTAGGGACAGAGCCCATCACTCTCCATGCCACATTGCTGCACGTGGCTGCGAATCACAGTACTCCCACCAGGCTCTTTTCTGAAGAGTTCCTGAAGCTGTCCCCAGCACAACTCTGATCCTAGAGGAGCGGTGAGCCCCTCCTAGCAAACCACTGTCACCTTTGGGCTGCTCTGGCTTTTGTGATAGTGCAGGAGCAGCTCTTGGAGAATGAATCCAAATTCAATAAAGATTTCAGTGCCGATATTTCATATACAAACCAACAAGCCTCCGGTGCAGGCATCACTCTGATCTTCATGCCTACATGGACCTTAATCGTCCAGTCGTGGAGGATCACTGTTTGGGTTAAACAGTTGGCAGCAAAATAGGAAGGAGTATTGCTGGCATCTGCCTGGCTATATCTGAGTCACGGGGACTTCCCTCGAGCGCTGTCAGCAGAGCTTGGAGCACAGCCATGCAGTGGGCGATGTAAGAGGTAGGGCTTTCAGAAGGAGACAACAACAGCATTATTTTCAAAGTATTTTCCTACTGGAAAACTGCACGTGTTTTTTAAATGCATGTAATTAGAGATGATGAAGACAGCTTCTCTCAGTACCTCCATCCGTTTAAGCTGTGTAAACTGAATACAGCATTTTCCTGTGTAAAGTGCTTAGTGCCTGTCTTGTCAGCAGGGCAGCCACATCTGGAGCACACTGCCTGCAGCCGCTGGTAGTGCTGTGAAACGCAAACACATCTTGGTAAGGAATCTGGCTTATACATATCAACCTGCTCAGCACAAGCATGCAGCGCTGTTTGGGCAAAGAACACGATCTGACACCTGCCCGTGCCACCAGCTTGCCATGCACTGCTTCTGAGGTTTAATGGGGTGGCAGAAGGACTCACCTCTGCTTCATGTGCTGGCACAGTATTCCCCAAGCATTGGTAGCAACCATCTCCAGCTGGGTATTTCCTTGATACTTTGCCCACTTAGCTGTGATTGCAGACCTGCGCTGGCCTCTCCTTTATTCGTTTGGCCCTTCACCCATCACATGTCCATGCACTGAAGACACAAACCTTCTAGCACAGGACCAGGCTTTGTGTGCATGGCCAGCATGCAGCACAGTGCACACCAGCACTGCCTGAGGTGCTGAGGGCCGTTTCACAGCACAAGGGATAACTGGCTGTAAGAATCACACAGCCACAAATCAAAGCGATGCGGTATGAGGCATTTAGTGATGCAGCTCAGATCTGTATCGGGGGGAACTGCAGATTAAGGAAACAAACTACTGGGCAATATCGATGTTACCATCTCAGGAAGCACTCAGCAGTTTGAGATGTGTGACTGGTGAGGAACTGTGCACATCTGACTGGGCTTTCTCCCATAAACATGCTTCTTTTTAGTACTATACTTGATTTCATAAGCTCTCTCTCCCTGTATCCACATGAATCATGACTACTGGTGCTGTAATCAGCAATATCAGTAGTGGAGCTGGTCCCTAACTCTTTGCAAGAGGCCACTAAATGCCTGACAGTGCTGGAACGTGCCAAAATCTCCACTGTTTCCCACAGAATCAGGGTCTCACTCCTTGCCCTGAGCCATACTGCACATATCCCACGTGTCCCCAGCACTACCTGGGAAGCATTGAATATGCAGTACTAGGCCACGTAGTGGCCATGTGGATTGGAGGTATATGATATGGCCCAGAAAGACCCAGTCTGGTGTGCACATCTGTGAAGCAAGGTGACAAATACAAATTACTGTCCAAGCTTCTTAGTTTGCTCAAAATCCATTGAAAGGCACGTCCTAATCCTCCATCACTAGAATGTTCCAGCACTATCTCTCTGCTCATATGTGCCTGGTCAACTTTTTCAGGCCACGCGGCCAATACGTGTTCAGAAGCAAGAAGCTGATAACACCAGCAAACCAGGAGGCCAGTGCACTGACCCTTAGCGAAATGGGCTTTGTTTCACAAGGAGATAAGGGTCTCCCACCTCCATGGGTGGGCCTCCGGAGTGACCAATGAGTGTGGACAGATGCCAAGGCCCGCTCTCCTCTTCCTCTTTATAACCGGGGCTGCGAGGGCACTCAGTACAACCTGCTCTGGGTGTTCACTGAAGGGAGCCTGAGCCAGCACTCTCCTGCACAATGGCACTGACCCAAGCTGAGAAGGCTGCCGTGACCACCATCTGGGCAAAGGTGGCTACCCAGATTGAGTCCATTGGGCTGGAATCACTGGAGAGGTAAGTCACCCACAGCACCCCCCTAAAGGGTGCCCCCCCTGACTTTGCTGTTAGGATGCATCTTGTTTCAGTGCTGTATGAGTGAGACCCATACAGTCGTGTTAGGACTGATGAGAACTGCTTGATGAGCTGCATGTTTTTTAACATGATTTTTTCTTACTGGAGTTACACCCGTGCTATGAATTCTGATTGATGGCTTCCAAATTTTACAGCAAAAAAAAATCTTTTTTAACCATTCAATGGGTTTGCTTCCCATTATAGTAAGTGAGAAGAATTCATAACTAGGAGCCCTAAAGAGGAATTCAAAGGCATTCATACTCGGTGTCCCGAAATAGGGTTATCGCTACCAGGAAATGAACTCAAACTGATTTATCACATAAGTCGCCATGTAATGGACATTAAGAGAATAGCTGTCCACATTTGTTGTTGTTCAGAGCTATTTAAATGCTATTTACAATCAATCTAACATATCGTGATATTCCTGCTGGGACTCCGAGTACCACTCATACCAATCCTGGTTCATTCAGCTCACAGCAGTTTGAAGACCTTGCAAAATTGGCTTACGGTATAATATAGGAAACGTGGTGTCAGTTTCAAGCTTCCAAACTTCAAGCTTCCAAAGCTCTATTAATTGCTGAAGGAGTGTATTTCAAGTGCGGATCATGCGTGCCTTTTCCACGGCTGAACTTTGTTGTCTTGTTCTCCTCCAGGCTTTTTGCCAGCTATCCTCAGACGAAAACCTACTTCCCTCACTTTGATGTCAGCCAAGGCTCAGTTCAGCTTCGTGGTCACGGCTCCAAGGTCCTGAATGCCATTGGGGAAGCTGTGAAGAACATCGATGACATTAGAGGTGCTTTGGCCAAACTCAGCGAGCTGCATGCTTACATCCTCAGGGTGGACCCAGTGAACTTCAAGGTGAGTGGGCACGCTTTCAGGGATGAAAACTACCAGTCACAGAACTAGAGGCCACAGGTCATTTAGACTAATGGGAGCTTCATCCCTGACTGTGTGGTACAGCCTCATGTTGCTCCTGGTTCCCCAGCTGATTTTTAACCTGAGACTGGATCTTCTAGCAAACCATCTAATCCAGTTTAAGCTGTTACCTGGCTGGGACATGTATTTTTTTTCATTCCAGAGCATGTTGCAGACTCTTAGATTGGCATCTCTTACTGATTACAATGGATTTCATCTTTGTTTTTTCCCTTTCAGCTGCTTTCCCACTGTATCCTGTGCTCTGTGGCTGCCCGCTATCCCAGTGATTTCACCCCAGAAGTTCATGCTGCGTGGGACAAGTTCCTGTCCAGCATTTCCTCTGTTCTGACTGAGAAATACAGATAAATGGCTTCCACACTGGGTTAGGGACGTGCATCCATGGCACACAACAGCTGCCAAGTTCTGGGGTATTCTTCCTATGCAGTCCCCCCAACTCCCCTGCGCAGGGGCTCAGCCACCTGCAGACCACAATAAATAATTCAACTGTGATCTATGGTCTCTGTGCTTTCATCTTTCATGTTCCACCTACACCTTCGTGTTTAGGCAGTGTGTTTGGAAATCACTACGTAATACAGAGGGGAAAATACTAAGCTGTGTGAGCTCATGTACATCATGAGAATAACATACTGCTGAGCAGAAGCCCAGAACAGGCTAGAGCCCTGTGACTGTCACTGCTCACGGTTCAGAAGCTATGTCAACCAAATATAAAGCTGTTCAGGAAACATTCTTTCGCCCTGCTAGGATAATGAATGGACCCAGGCTTCTTGTTTAGACTCTACAAAATCCAGCACAGCCTATTCTGAACAACAACTGCATTGCCAAATGGCGTGATGTGCACAGGGCAATGCTGTGTGTTGACTGTGTGTGCTCCTCTCCAAAGGGTCTGGACAAGGTGAACACCTTAGGCTATCACACCTGCTTAGTCCCACCTGTTTGGTAAAGGGACCCTCCCCTCAGCTTGACATTTCCTATATTTCTATCAGGTACTTTGCATGCTTTTGAAATTTGGGAAGACTAATGGCTCCTGGAGATCAGTGATGATATCTGAGGGACCAAAATTCCCAGTGTTTGGCATTTCCCTGAGGGGAACGCATGGACCTTCCATGCCTCTTGGCCAACACCCCAGCTCCCAGCTGATAAAAGATACGTGAATTTCATTGTTTGCATCCTTGCTTCCTCTTCCAAAGTATTTCCAGGACCTTACAGTGGTACACATCACCTCTTCACTGAACACACAAAAAACACCTGGAGTGTTAGAGCAGCTTGAAACTCAGAAGCCCCTCCTTTGTTTGTTGATGTATTCTCTACCTAAGTGATCCACGTGTTGTGGGCAGGCCAATAAGTGTGGTATCATCCAGTGCATCTTAGGAAGTGTCTGCGTCTAAAGGCAGAGTGATTCCAGCTTTATTTACTGAGCTATACCCTGCTCTTCCAGTGAGATCCTTACTGAGTTACACTCACTGCTTATGCAGGTCTCAGAAGACTTCTGACACGAAAAGATGTGTGCAAAGCCTCAAGCAAACAAGCATGAACTGGCACTACAAGGTGCACTGCTCATCTCATTTACAAAATGTAAGCACCGTATTTGGGCAAGGGGAAGAGAAATGAGATGCAGAAGTCTGCTGATGTTGCCCAGGGCACCTTCAGTGAGCAGTAAGTTTTCAAAGCATCCTATCTTTGTGGGTCTCTGGGTAACCTGAATGTTTAAATCGACAACTTACAGTGTAGGTCAGCATGAGGTACATCCCTTAAGCCCAAATTTGTATCAGTGATTTCATGCAGAGGCTCAGTGAAGGGTATGACAGTCCCCAACCACTGCATGCCCTATGGGATGTCCTGTCACTTATGGAGAGCAGCAGGAGCACACGCTGGGATGGGAACAAGGCAGCAAGTCCAGGCCTGACGAGCAAACAGGTATGGACTTTGGAAAGACCAGGTGCCAAAAAAAGAGGCTCTTCCTCACCCAGGTTTCTCTGGGCTGCTGCAGACAGATGATGGGAGCACACAGAGGGCAAAGGTGGCGCGGGAGGGGAGCAGACCCAGGGGCTCTTTGTTTGGAGAGGGCTGGATGTGGCAGAGGCTGGAGGATTGCAGGGCCCAGGACATGTGGGGGACAAGGAGCCATGCAGGCTCTTGGCGAGGGAAGGGTGCATCCTGACAGGAGTGCCAAGCAGCACCACGAGGCCAAGGCTGCCAGCCTGCAGCATCCACAGGACAGTGGCTGCCAACTGCAGGGTGCAGCCTTGATGCATGCCTTCCCCAAGCCTGGCGAGGGGCTGCCTGGGATCCCCCCTGCATGCAGTGTGGAGCTGCCTGTGAGGGTCAACTCAACTGGCAGAGCAGGGCAGGGTAGGGTAGGACAGGGCAGGGCAGGGCAGCAGTGCCCCCTCAGGGCCCCCTCTGTGGGCATCGGGGCCCCTGAGGCACCGCCGCTCCCTGCTCTCAGCATTGCACAGCCACGGCCCCTCCGTGCGGATAAGATAAGGCCGGGGCGGGTGTACAGGGAGCTATAAGAGGTCGGCCCTGCAGGCTCCTCCATCACACATTGCCACCAGCCACCAGCCCGCCCCACCAGCTGCCACCATGCTGACTGCCGAGGACAAGAAGCTCATCCAGCAGGCCTGGGAGAAGGCCGCTTCCCACCAGGAGGAGTTTGGAGCTGAGGCTCTGACTAGGTGCGAGCCAGGCCCAGGGGCACCTGGCGGGGTGGGAATTGGGGAGTTGGAGCCAAGGGGTGCGGGCCAGGTCCTGGAGTGTTGGGGTGTGTGGGTTGGGGCAGGGGGAACTGCGGGGCAGCAGAGCTGACCAGCCTCCTTCCGGCAGGATGTTCACCACCTATCCCCAGACCAAGACCTACTTCCCCCACTTCGACCTTTCGCCTGGCTCTGACCAGGTCCGTGGCCATGGCAAGAAGGTGTTGGGTGCCCTGGGCAACGCTGTGAAGAACGTGGACAACCTCAGCCAGGCCATGGCTGAGCTGAGCAACCTGCATGCCTACAACCTGCGTGTTGACCCCGTCAATTTCAAGGCAAGCAAAGGCTGGGGTCTGCGGGTCCTGGGGTCCTCAGGTCAGGGGATCTTGGGGTTACAGGATCCTGGAGGTCTTGGGGTCAGGGGGTCCTAGAGTAAAGGGGTCCTGAGGTCAGGGTGTGCTGGGTTCCTGGGAGCTGGGATCCTAGGGATCAGGAGCCAGAGGCCAGGGGTGGTACCAGGGCCAGAATGGGGGACAGAATGGGACTGAGAGTCCTCCATCCAGAGCAAGGGTACTGAGCCTCTGTTTGCCTTGCAGCTGTTGTCGCAGTGCATCCAGGTGGTGCTGGCTGTACACATGGGCAAAGACTACACCCCTGAAGTGCATGCTGCCTTCGACAAGTTCCTGTCTGCCGTGTCTGCTGTGCTGGCTGAGAAGTACAGATAAGCCACCGTCTACAACTTCAAGTCTTCAATAAAGACACCATTGCTGCAGCACTGTGTCCATGTGTGCTGGGGCTGGGGACAGGGCATAGGGGTCCAGGGTGGGCTGGGGCACACTCAATGCTTCCCCGCACCCCTTGGGAGGGAGGGAGAAAGGAAGCTGCTAGCAGGTCTGGCATGGGGCCTGCCTGGTTAAACGTGATCCTGAAGCTGGTAGCAGGACTCTGAGGGCAGAGCTCAGCCTGCACCTTCCCATGCCTGCAAACCTGCTTGGGGTGGGTGAAGCCAAATGTGTTTCTTTGAACCCCTTGAACAGTTTTCCATGGGTGAAGGATTGACCTCTCCTGGCTCTGTCACCATGGCTGTTAAGGTCTTGAGTGGGGAAGCTGTGGGAGCTAAATGCCTGCGTGAATTCCGTGGGCAACCAGACAAGTTCATAGAGTGAAAAAAATCCACTGTAAACCATGAAGTACAAACACCTTTCATAGCCTCGAGTCCCTGAGCCACAACTCCCTAGCAATTGCCTGGGAAGGGCCCCTCCACCCCTGCCCTGGGTGCCTGCTTTTCCCATGCCATTTGGAGAGGGTGGAAATGTCACAGGCAGAGCTGTAGTCCAACATAAAGCTGCTGCTTTTACATCATTGGCTTTAGATCTGAGGGAGATGGTGGGTTATAAGACAGCAAACTAGCCCTGGGTTTGCTCTGCATGGTGACCAGAGGAGGAAATTGGGCTTTGTGAGGAATGAGGGAAGCTGCACCAGGAAATCAGCACCTGCTTTGGTAGGGAGTCCCCACACCGTGCCCTGCTCCGGTGAGCAGTGCTCCATACTCCAAAGCACTATCTACATCTCAGCATGTCTGTGTCCATTTACACCCAGCTATTCCTGTGCCTTCAGTCTGAGGAGCTCTTCTGCCTTTGCAGTTTGCCCCACCGATGTGTGCATGGGCAGCAAACACACAGCCTCCCCAGCATCTGCTTCCCAGAAGTGCAGCCCCCCTCCTCCACTCTTCCCCTCTTCCTGTGCTCTGACATGGTGCCAGGTCAAGCTAATCTCCCCCAAACACAGATGATAAGAACCGCTGGAAATGGAGGAAACACGGGTGTAAACTGCCCCCCCCCCCCGCCAGCTCTCAAACCTACTGGAACCACTGCAACTTTTTCACCTTCCCAGCCCTCCTTATCCTTCTCATCCTCCTCACCTTCCTCATCACCTTCATCGTTTGGGACACGCAGAGCTCACCAGGGTCTGCTTTGGCCATACATTCCCCTCTTCCCCTGCTGCGAGCTCCTGTAGCTGCAGCCATCAGGTGCCTGCATCAGGATCCGGCACTGACCCCGTGGCTCTGCTGTGTGCCCCATTTCCAGCTGTCAGGGTCACCCCATGCCCCCACAGCAGCAGTGGCTGGCAAAGAGGGAGCTCCAGGATCTGTTTGCAAAGGGTTGCAGCTGCAGGTCAGGGAGCAGGACATGGAGATGCACTGCGGTGTACTGGTGTGAGGAGTGCAGAAGGAATGAGAGTAGAAGGTGCAGTGAGAATGAGTGGTGGTGTGTAGGGCTACATTGCAGAGCAGTGTGTGTAGGGACAGTGCATGTACTGGGGCAGTTTGCGTGTGTGCACAGGCTGTGCTGGAGAGGTCAGGCTGTGCACAGCATGAGCACAGGGCATCACAGGGGCAGCTCCTTGGGGCAGACTCCCACAGTGCTCCTGAACCTACAGCCCCCATATTGCTGTCCCCTCCATTCTGCCTGCTCCTCCTGTACAGAACACATCCCTTCTGGCCTCCTGAGGGACCCCTCATTGGTACCTCAGCCCTAACCCCACAGCAGGAGGCTGGGGACCTACTGCTCCACCTGCACCAAGGCAGACCCTAACCTCAACCCATGCCGGTGCAGACACTAACCCTAATCCTAACCCTAAATCCAGCTCATGCCAGCATCACACTGCCCCAACCCTAACACCGAGCCCAAGCTCAACCCTGATCCTAACACTAACCCCAGCTCGCGTTGGGGTCCAACCCCCCCAGCCTGCGCAGTATCGTGGGTGGGGCAGGGCAGCAGCCCTGCCTGGCTGGGGTCCAGAATCTATGGGGCGGGCTGGGGGGTGGGCGGTGGCCAGCACAGCATATAAGGCTGACAGCAGACTTCAGGGGCACCCGTGCTGGGGGCTGCCAACACAGAGGTGCAACCATGGTGCTGTCCGCTGCTGACAAGAACAACGTCAAGGGCATCTTCACCAAAATCGCCGGCCATGCTGAGGAGTATGGCGCCGAGACCCTGGAAAGGTAGGTGTCCTTCTCTGTCCTCCGGCTGCCTCTCTCCCCTGATCCTCTTCCCGTCCTCAGCTGCCCACGTCCTATCCCTCCCTGCCTTACCCGTCCCTCTCCCCTCCTGCCCTGCTGGCCCTGACTCACTGTGCTCCACAGGATGTTCACCACCTACCCCCCAACCAAGACCTACTTCCCCCACTTCGATCTGTCACACGGCTCCGCTCAGATCAAGGGGCACGGCAAGAAGGTAGTGGCTGCCTTGATCGAGGCTGCCAACCACATTGATGACATCGCCGGCACCCTCTCCAAGCTCAGCGACCTCCATGCCCACAAGCTCCGCGTGGACCCTGTCAACTTCAAAGTGAGTGTCTGGGAAGGGGTGACCCGCCCTGCCCCCACCGCAGCCCCGTCTTGGGCCATGCGGCCACCCCTCGCCTCACCCCCTCGCTCATCCTCTCCTTTTGCCTTGCAGCTCCTGGGCCAATGCTTCCTGGTGGTGGTGGCCATCCACCACCCTGCTGCCCTGACCCCGGAGGTCCATGCTTCCCTGGACAAGTTCTTGTGCGCCGTGGGCACTGTGCTGACCGCCAAGTACCGTTAAGACGGCACGGTGGCTAGAGCTGGGGCCAACCCATCGCCAGCCCTCCGACAGCGAGCAGCCAAATGAGATGAAATAAAATCTGTTGCATTTGTGCTCCAGCCCTGGTGTCCTGCTCTGGTTTCTGCCTGCGGGGAGGGAGGGGAGAGATCTGCTTTGGGGCTCTGTGCAGCTGAACCAGGGGCCCCCGGGGCCAGGTGGGTGTGCAGAGGATATGGGCTCAGGTGGTGGTGTTTGAGTGGTGTGCCCAGAAGACAGATGCGTTTCTGTTGTCTGTGGGCATGAGTAGAGCTCTTACAGGTGCTGGTGGACAAGAAAGCTTTATGGAGAGTGGTTCTTGAGGGCTCCCTGCAGCTCCAGCCCATCCTGAGCTTCCCAGCAGAGCCACATACTCATACTGGGATCCCATGCACTCCTTACCCCATGAAGCCCAAACTGTAGGGAAACATTCTGGAAGGGCTCGCAGGAGGTGGTGGGGAACATTTCCCAGCGTCTGTCATCGTCTGTGTGGTGACACAGCGAGGACATGCTGAGGACCTTCTGCACCAGGGCAGCTTTCTGTGTATGCCTACAGACTGTGGCCCTCATAGGACTTCCCTGCTTCCATCTCCTGATGGAACATGCTTGCTATGTGCCACTTGTGGGGGTCCCAGGGCACACTGAGTGGGCAGACAGGCTGGAGAAGACCACAACACTCCAACAGGAACCATCAGCACTTGGGGCTCAGTTCCTGCTCTTTGGGCTATGACCCTCAGCAGGGCAGGGGGATGAGCGCAGGGTGAAGCTGTGCTGGGTGCTGTGTGCGGCCCCCGGCTCTTATCACGGCCAGCAGCAGGGCTGGGGATGGCCATAGCCAGTGGGGGCTGCAGGTGGCTGATAAAGAGCTGACAGGCTCTCCTCCAGCTCACGGGTGTGGTGAGGGACGTGGGCAGCAGATAGCCTCGGGTGGGTAAAACCTGCCAGGTGCTGAGTAACTGCAGTCTGATCCTGCCAGGTATCTTCATGCAGAGATGGAGGTTTGAGAAAGCCCCAGGGTGGCCAGCACGGAAAAAAACACAGCATGAATCCGGCCTGGGGTTACCACGGGTCCCTTCATTCCTCGCCACACGTACCATACAAATGGGTCCAGATGGAAAGATGGACACTTGCCTGAGTCCCACAGTCTCCAGTGACATCAGGGCCCAGTGCTCACAGGTGACTCCAGAGAGCTTCAGGTGCCACAGCTCCACCAGGCCATGCTCCAATCTCCCCTTCCACCTCACACCATCCAGATACATCTATGGGCACTGCACCCCACAGCAGAGAGCCTCTGCTCCTGGGGAGCACAGGGAGCACAGGGAACAGGGGCACAGTGCAGGCAGGGCACACGTGGCACTGGGAACAAGTGTGCCAAGCACTGGTAAGAGCCAGTGCCAAATCCTGCATAGATCGGGTCTGCTCCAAACCCTGCTGCAGGGGATCCTTGCAGTCCTGAGCGTGGCAAAGGCAGTGCTCGCACAAGAGGGGTGAAGCTGCATGTAAAGGAATGCATGTCCTCCAGCCTTGAGCTGGAGCAAGCAGCGGGCAGCTCATATGGAACATATCTGTATGTGTGCATGGAAAGAAAAGTGTCAGGAGCAATGCAGGGGGATGATGTGTGCAAGGTCTGGCTGTTGTCCCTGCTGCCTCTGCCAGACCTCTGCCTCCAGTTGCTCTCACACCTTGCTGTGACCTCAGGTAGGACTCAGCAGGGACAGTGTTTTGGAGGAGTCTTGGCTCTGTCTGGATAAAAAACACCATGCTGCAAACAGCTGGGTGTTTTGTCCCAGCTACTTGTCCCTGCTGCCACAAGATGGAGGCCTCAAGCCGTGGTGCCTTTATCAGAGCCAGACAGACATCTCAGCTTTGAGTTGGAGCCTCCAGCCTTGGCCAGGACGGGCTTCTATCAGGCTCTGAGCTGCTGAGCACCTTGGGGTGCTGGTGCTGGCTTGGAGGGGTGCACGGAACCCCATGCTGCCCAAGGGGCCAGACCCACTGCCAGGAGGGTCTGCACCGCCGGCTAGGCAGAGCTGGGCACGGTGTGGGAACAGGAACCCTGCCCAGGCCCCTCACCCTCTTCCTACAATCATAGAAATCATAGAAACACAGAATGGTTGGGTTGGAAGGGACCTTACAGCCCCCAGCTCCACCCCTGCTGTGGGCTGGCTGCCCCCACCAGCTCAGGCTGCCCAGAGCCCCTCCATGGCCTTGGGCACATCCAGGGATGGGGCACTCACAGCTCCGGGCAGCAGTGCCATCACCTCACTGCCCTCTATGTGAAGGATTTCCTCCTCACATCTTACCTAAATCTCCCCTCTTTTGGTTTAAAAGCATTCCCTCTCGTCCTCTCACTATCTACCCGTGTGAAAAAGAAGACAAGAGAAGGCAAGCATCCTAGAGGAGTTTAGCAAGAATTTCCCATTCAAAATGTACTTCCTCATTTAGCAAAGAAGAAAACACAGAATTTTCTTCCTGAGAGCCAATTGTAACATACCACTTGAGAGATCCTCTTGCTAGAGAGATGAGGGAGAGCATCACCTGCTTACAAAAGGTTCTTCTACGTTTGCATCTGACACTGGCATTCAGTAGGCCAATAGCAAAACCCATTATTGGTGCAACCTATAGGTCTTCTGCTGAAAAAATCCTGTCAAAGCAGCTTGTTTGCCTTAGGCTTGGCCAGTTTTTCTTTCCTAAATGTCAGCCTGAACTGCTCTCTCTGATATATCCCAACCATTTTTAACCCAACGCTTTGGGTTGCTCACAGCTCTTCCAGCTCAGATCCATCTGAGGTTTTAATAAGTGTATTCTCTATTACAACACATAAGATATTGATGAAGGAACAGTGAATAATGATGTTGAACCAAGAACTGGAATCTGTCACAGAAGGAAAACAGACTCATCTGAAATGATTCATTCTTGGCAATAGCAGTGCTTATTCATCTCTTACTTCAATTAAATGTCCCACTGTTAGTTGTGAATTGAAGTTGACCGCCTTATAGTTCCCTGGTTTCCACTTTTTACCCTGCTAATAAGAATAGACCCTACTGTCTTATTCTGCAACCCCATCACCCTCTGCCATTGCTCAAAGATTCTGATGGAGTGAAATGGCTTCAATCAGTCGCTGAGGTAAAGGGGAATTTCTCCACGCAGTCTGGGAACACTGAAATGATTGAACTATACTTTAATCCACTCCTTTCGGGATCTATCTACCTTCCTTAAGTGTTAAGTCCTTTATCAGAAATGACATTTTAGTGAAGGCTGACTCTATTTTCTCTCTTCTGTGAGTACTCTTCCTGTCCCTGCTGCGTCAACACCTTCCTTGGGGGATATTTTCTATTTAGGCTTTAAGACCCTTGTGAATGTTGGTCTTGGTCTTTCGATCGTGGCCCCGTGTGCTCAGTGTTCCTTCACCACAACGTCAGTTTTGATGGAGGACTTAAAGTATTTTCTCTCCTTCCTTTCCTGAAAGCAGAGACTGCTCCCAGTGGAGCAGCCACATCGAGCATCAGCTGCACGGGTCCCTGGAGAGAACAGGGCCGATAAAAACAAGCATTATCAGAACTTAAAACATTGTCTGTGCTTCATGGCCATCACCGAAAGTTTAATGCCACAAACAATATCTTAGCAAAACTTTTTGCTCGTCCCCCTCTGAGTTGACCTGGGAGTAATCCAAGTCCCATCCTGTGAGTTCCCTTTGACCAAGAAGGCATGAAGCACGCTGAACCCCCTGATGCTGGAGATACCCATGGCAGAACCCAGCCCTTGGCTTTTACAGCTGAGAGGAGGTGGAGCAGACCTGCAGTAGTTTGACGTTGGCCACACATTCCTTCTCAAGGCTGGCATCTGGGATGGCACTGGGGAGAGCACACAAGCCTCGCCATTTTAGGCTGTGCTCCTCCAACACCTGTAAATGATTTCAGAGAGTAAGTTCCTATGCGTTGCCTTCAGCATCTGTTTATCGACCTGTTGTTTGTGAATTTGCTCATCCCTTTATAAACCTGCTGACCCCATTTGTTTCCACAGCCTCCTGTGGCAGCGGGTTCCAGAAGTTCATTCTCCCTCCCTGCCTCACATGAAGTCCCTTTTATCCGTTTCAAACCAACCTACTGGACTCATCGATGGCCTCTAATTCCAGTACTGCAGAATCCAGTGAGCACCAGATCCACATTGCCCTTACGTCTGTGTAAAGTAGGCCCTTTCTGTGCCCTCTCCTGACAAACCCCAGTCTTCCCAGTCCATCATCACACCGCAGCTGCCCCATGCCCATCTCACTTGCTCTCAGGACACTCAGTTGATCTTAGGGCTCTCTCTGCCTGCACTGTGTCCATAGATTTAGAGGCCAGAATTGCACAGCCATCCCAGGAGCCAAACGGTGCCTGGCCAGCCACAGGTGGGGCTCCCAGGGCAGAGCAAGAAAGGCAAACCTGCCATAAATGTGATGCATGGGAAAAGACCTGAGACACTGCTGGATCGCATTACCCATACACTACAATGGGAAGCCTTTCACCACTGTCCTGCAATGAAGGAACGAAGTCTGATATTGAGCTGAAGCGTACAGCTCTCAGATTTTGGATCCATGTTCCTGAGATGCAGTTTGTTGTAATCTTCCTTTCCAGATCCCCTATCACTGTGATTTCACTTAGGCAGCTAGCTGCAAGGCAGACACAGCACAGCCAGGCTGTAGCTGGAGGTGGATGGAGCTCTGCTTTTTGCCTGCTCGTACCAGAACCAGACAAACAGGGCTATGGGAGCAGGCTGTGCCAGCTCTGTGCTCTGCTTACGGCCAGGAGGAGCCCAGCGATGGATTTATGGAAAGCAGCACAACAAAATGTGCAGCTGCTTAGTCAGGAGGATTTTATGCCTCCTTCAACAGTCGAGCAGCTGAGTGTCTTCTTTTAACAGTAGAAGTGTATTTACCAAAATTCATGGGTCAGCACTGCTAAAGCTCCACGGACTGAATTTGGACAGGTCACCATTACTTATTTTTCCAGACCATACCTTCAGAAGGGGGTGTTTGTAGTACAGATATCACTGCTGCTGGGTTATCTGCCCGGGAAAAAGCACAGCAAAAAGCATCATGAACTGCAGAGAAACCCCCAGTAGACTCTCAGCCACACCGCTTAGCAAGCTGCTGATGGAGCCCACGCATGAGCTTTGCAGGAGTCTTAATGGTACACAAGGAAGATAAAGAGTTTCTGTTGGTTCATTAAACAAAAAAAAACGCTCTCAGACATTCCTGACATTCTCTTTGAGGCAGAACAAAAGTGGGATCATGTCCTCACTTTAAAGGCCAACCCCACTTGTGACGAGAGGACAACCATAGCTCCGTGCAGGGCTATGGAAGATGCCACTGACCTGAGGAGCACACATGCCCTGAGGTGTGTGATTGAGCCGGGGTGGCTCAGGGGGGAAAGGGGATTTGTTCAGCCTCGGCACACACGGAAGGTTACTGGCAAGAGGCGAATAACCCATTCCCTGTGTACACAGCGGCTGGGGCATGAATTAACGTGAGTGACGTGCACTTCCCGGTGTCACTGCTCAGAGGTACAGAGGCAGAGCTGTCTCAGGGTGGGGGGGGTTGCCACGTCCCAGCATCTGAAGATGAGGATGTTGGCGAGCTTCGAGCCCTTTGTTTGCCCAGCTTTGCTGTTCCCGGGGCAGAGGAGCAGCGCAGGGTCAGCGAGCTGCCGCCGGGAGCCCCGGGCAGTGCCGGAGGGCGGCCGGAGGTGACCCAGCGCGGGGCCTGCGGGAGTGCGGCCGCACCGGAGAGCCGGGGCAGCACTGGTGCCCCGCCGTGCCCCGAGGACTCCGGGAGAGGCTCGGGGCGCTCCCGAGGCTGTGAGCCCGTCCCACGGCACTACCCCGGGGTCTCGGGAGCCGGCAGGGTGCCTGGGGCGTCTGGGTCTGTGGGTTCCCCGGGGTTACCCGCGGGCCCGGCGGTGCTGTCAGGGCTCCACGACTCCCACAGGACCAGAGGGTCATCCCGAGGGCCGTCCCCACGATGAGGGCCGTCCCCACGACGAGGGCCGCCCCCCGCTCCCAGGTTCGTCCCGGCGCTCCCCCAGCGCTCCCTGACGGCCGGCGAACCCCCCCAGCCCCGGCTGAGCTGCGGCCGGCCGCGGCCGCCGGCTGTCCCGGGGGCGGAGCGGGGCGGGGCGGCGGCGGCGGAAGCGGGAGGCGGCGGCGGCGGCGGCGGCGATGGCGCTGCGGGGCGGGCGGCGGGCGGCGATGCCGGGATAGCGCGGGCGGCCATGGCGCGGGGAGCCGGCCCGGCGCTGCGCCTGCTGCTGCCGCTGCTGCAGCTCCTGGCGCTGCCCGCGGGGCGCGGCAACCGCACCGGCGCCGGTAAGTGCGGGCTGAGGGGGCCGGCCGGAGCCGTCCGTCCGGGAGCCCCGAGCGGCCGCGCTGAGGGGCGGGCGGGGTCAGCGATGGCTGTCCCGGACCGCGAGGGCCGGTGTGGGTCCCCGCCGCGCTGCCTCCAGCCCGAGACCGCGGGCGACGGAGCCTCGCATCCCTCTGCGGCCGCATCGTGGCGTGAGGAGAGGGCGAAGTTTATTGGGGGCGCTGAGGTGAGGAGCTCAGGGAGCCCCGCTGCTGCTCCGGGACACGGGCGGGATGAAGCCCGGGCTGTGTGTGACGGGCGGGCCCGGCCTGTCAGAGGGCACACCGAGGGTCCGGCAGGGCCGAGCGGGGCGTGAGGGCTGGTGAGATCCCTCCGCTCCGAGCCCGGAGCCGCTGGGAGCTGCTGAGCTTTGTGCTCTATGTGAGCTGCCCTCTGTGCTCCTCATGGGCCAGGCTGGTTCCTCCTGCAGACGTCGGCGCCCAAGCCTGGATGGATGGAAGGGCTGCAGCACCTCTCCTATGGAGGCAGGCTGAGGGAGCTGCGTTTGTTCTGCCCTGAGAAGAGGAGGCTCCGGGGAGAACTCATTGTGGCCTCCCTGTGCTTGAAGGGAGCCTGTAAGAAGAGAGGGGGCTGACTTTACACGGCTTGCTAGTGCTAGGAGAAGGGGGAATGGCTTTAAACTGAAAGAAGGGAGATTTAGGGGAGATTTTAGGAAGAAATTTTTTACTCAGAGGCACTGATGCCCTGGCACTGCTGTCCTGAGAGCTGTGGGTGCCCCATCCCGGGATGCATGGAGGGCCAGAGGCACTGTGGCCCTGCGCAGTCTGGTCTGGTGAGGGGCAGCCAGCCCACCGCACAGGGGTTGGAACTAGGTGATCCTTAAGGTCCTCTCCAACCCAAACCGTCCTATGACTCTGAAGATTTTCCCCTGTGTGTGTGGTGGTGGTTTTGTTTCTCAGGTGACATGTTGAGGCAGACGGGCAGGAGCTGGCTCCGAGTGGGCTGGAAGCAGTTGCAATGGTTTTGCAGGTGCAAGGGCTGCTCCTTGCGGCGGTGAGCCCGGAGCTCCCACTGTGTGCATGGCAGGGGCTCTGCTGGGGACCTGTGCTCACCGAGGGCTGTGCTTTGTCCTGAGGAGAGCCGGCAGCTGGTTGTGGTGCTGGAGAAGCGTGGTTGTTTGCTCTCTTCACCCTGATGTGGTGGTAGGTGTATGTCACTGTGGTTTATCAGCTGCTGAGAGTGGTTGTCATGCTGCGCTTCAAATAGGCTGTGGAGCAGGCAGACTGCTCTGGGAGCTGCTGGCGCCAGGGTGAGACGTCGCTTTGCCCCAGGCCAGCCCTGCTCCGGCATCCTGCTCGGTGGGTTCCCAGCCCTGAGGAACCTCCCCTGTGTTCAAGGTGTGATATCGGGTTCTTCTTGGCGTCATCCTGCCAAATCAGGGGAATACCACATTGGATCTGAGAACTGTTAAGGATCGGGTCCTCCTGAGAGGAGCGAGGAGTCCTTCTGGGATACATAAAGATGGGGTTTTGACATGGGTTACATTATAAATAGCACAAAAAAAGCTGCCACGGCCATCTCTTGTCTTGAGTCAGGCTGATCGCTGCCTGTGTAGCTGCACTCAGGGTTTTCATGCAGTCTTTATGTCCCTTTAGAACTGCTGCTTGACTTAAGCTCTGCACAGGGTTGAGCCTGCTGGCTTGTGAAGCGCTGGCTCTTCTGAAGCCCCAGAGATGCTTGCATCTGCTCTAAAACTGGGACCTCGTCCTTTTCATGGGGAGCTCTGAAACCAGCAGTCAACATGTCCAGAAGTAGAATGAGATCATCTTTGGATGAACAAATCCAAGCTGTCGCAGGTGGTTCCTTATTCAGAAATTCAAAGAATGCGTCTCCTTTGTGCATCTGTGGTTCTCCTCATGTTTTGTTTGTTTTCTTAAACCACTGTCTGCTTTTTGCATCGTATGTTTGAAACTTTTAGGAGGAGGCTGTTGTTCAGCGTCAAATTGTGTTGTTTCCATCCTTTCCCACAGGGATTTCACAACCGCCTTGTTCAGTTCAGAGAGCTGAGAGCATTGCTGGACGGTCTGGTCTGACTCCCCAGGTGATGCTGTGCTTCTGAAGAGTGTGCAGAACAGGGTAGAAACAGGCACATACAGAGCACAGCAGTATTCAAATGCACGCTCAATGCAAATAGGGAGCAGGAGCACATGCCTCACTTGCACATGACCCATCTTTCTGGCTTTTCTCTACTAATTTTACCCTGCATGGAGCATTTCCTTCTCAACCCAGGCTGAGGGTGAAGTGGGAATCAGTTCATCTCATTTCCTGGGTGCCCAGCATCACAAAGCCTGTGAGTGGAGCCATGGTAGGTTCTCTCCAAGCGGAACTGTGCAGTTGGACTTTGTCCACACTGCTGTACTGTGGGCTCAGGTGCTCACCTTGTCAGCTGTCACATGCTGTGCCCAGGTCTGTGCCATGCCCTTGGGCTGTAAACTGCAGCTCGCCTCAGTCAACATAACTGACCCATCCTTAATATGACCCACGCTTGACTTCTTGATTTTTGCAGCCTGCCAGCCCTCTGCTCCTCCCTAAAAAACCTCATAAGTTATTCTTCTGCTTCTGTGGCCCTTTGAGGGCAAGGAGCTGCTGATGGGTGCTGTTGGCCATGCAGAGCGTGGCTGGAGAGCTGAAGCAGGTTTTGTTGGGTCCTGGCAGAACAGTTCATCCCTGATCAGGCTGTCCAATGTGACCTTTGGGCAGGACCACGGCTGTCCAGGCTTTACTACTCTGTCTTTGTCTAGCCTTGGCTTGTGCTGGCACCCAAATGTCACCATGGACATCCAGAAATGAATACGCTGTGTGTATGCAGAGTGCCACTGGGTGCAAAGAAGCTGCTGATTAAAGGCTTCTCTCTTCTGCAGTTCCTATGCATGAGATAAGACTGGGTTTGTAGGAGAGCACAGCTGATTTCCTGCCTCCACTGTTGCCTGTAGGAGCCCATACACTGTACTGGCATCACATCTGTGTTTGCTTGAAGGGTCCCTTCAGTGGCGTCTGCTCTTTACAGCCCCAGAGAGTGACCTAACCCTGACCTGAGGACAGCAGCTGGACAGCTGTTGCCACTATGCAAGGACTGCCCATGTGCCGTGCTTTGCTCTGTGAGGAGTTCATGCTGCCCTGTGCTGGGGTGCAGCCCACCCTGGCACCCATGTGTGGCCCTGGGTGGGCTCTGACACAGGACCCCAATATCAGCTGGGGCAGCCAGTGGCTGTGGTGTTCTGCTAGCACCCTTTTCCCTGGAGAGTAAATCCTCCTGTTGGGTTATTCTTTGACAGCAGAGAAAGCAGTGTGGCTGGTATTTCTTGCTTTCCTGTTTCCTCCTTTCTCAGTTGGGTTTGCAATGTGCCTGGAGGCTTCAGCTTGGTAATTTGCCAAGAAATTAAACCCATTATGACTATTCCTGTCTCTTTGCAGTGCCGTGTGTTCAGGTCAGCATGCATCCTGCTCTGGGGCATGAATCGTATTTCCTGCTCGGATTAGTTTCCTGTTGGCACCAAGTACAACCCGAGGCTCTGCTCTTGCCTGAGGAGTGCTTTTTTCCTCTTTTTCTGGCACCTCACTGAAACTCAGCTGCGTCCTGCATGTTTCCACATGACCCTGAGCAGCATGAGCTGAGGACAAGCTACGCAGCACTTGCTGCTTTATTTTCTGATCAAATGATACTTCTGAGTCTGAGAGCTACCACAGTTTCTCTCCATTTCACAACGTTCCAGAGTAGAGAAGGAGCATCAGGGAGGGCTGGGGAGAGATATGAAGGCAAATTCTTCACCTTGCTGACTGGGAAGAACCTCATTTGCTGGTGGACAAAATGACCTTGGCTCCGTTCCTAGTGTGGTTTTACCCTGTTCCCAATCCTGATATTACGTGTCTTTTCTATCCCCGATTGTGGTCTGGTTGATTTCTTGCTGACAATGACAGCAGTGTAGTTCTGCATGTTGAATGATCTGCAGCCTGGGAGAGATCTGTAAGCATAACCGGGCAGAGGGATGGATGAAGGCTCTAGTTAGTCCTATGGCACTTCCACTGAATGACTGCTGTCCTTTTGCACAGTCCTTACACTGGGGCTGTTGTCGCTATTCCAGCAGCCTTTCTTCCAGTTATGAATGTCTTTAGACACCGTAAGGTGTATCTTTGAGAGCAAAGTTATGTCTGCAGCGTGTGATTTTCATTGTGTTGCATGGTACAGGGAGGCAGTGTGTTGTACAGAACATGTCTTAGGCTGGTGAGTACAAGTGCTCAGCAGAAGCAGACCCATACACAGCTCTTGCTGTCGTCTTCACGCCACGATTTTTTGGAGCTGGCTAAGGCTCTTTTAGTGCTCTCTGGCTGTAGGTGGCAGTTTTGCAGTGGATCTGTGCAGCTGTGGCTACTCAGTCGCACCTCATTCCTTGGGACCTCAGTAGATCACCAAGTAAATGTCTATTGGAACTGGGCTGAGAAATCAAGGACACAAAGGGCTCCTCTCCAGTGACATTAAAACTCTTCTGTGCTCCCGTGGGTGTCTGTAGCAGTGCAGCCCGCTCCCAGCCACCCCAGCAGCTGCTGTGCTCTCTCCCTTTCAGGCTCCCTGTTCGTCTCCGAGTATTTCTCGCAGAGCGCACAGAGGCTGTCCTTCTACAGCTGGTATGGGAACGCCAAGGTCTTCCACTTCCACGTGCCAGAAGATACCGTGCTGCTTCGCTGGCTTCTGCAGGCATCCAGGGGGAAGGAACCTGAGTGCACCAGCATGGAGGTCACAGTGTATGTATGTCCCCTCACCAGTGCGTGCACACGCAGTCTTTCTTATCTTTCCTTTGTCCTTGTCACTCATGACTGGAGTTGTTTGTTTGCAGGAGGCTGTGAATTCATTTGCCAGTTGGAGCCAACATCGTTTCTTAATATTACACTAGCACTGCATCTGTGGTTTTTAACCTGTTGGAGCACTTCATGCTACCAGTTGATCAAGGAGCTATCAAATGCAGTGTCTAAGAGGGGCCTTAGAACCACTGGAGAGAGCTTCACAGTGAGGCTGTTGTAGCTCTCTAGAAACAAAGGTGTTTCTGGACCTTTCTGTACCTGTTAGGATCCTGTGCATGTTACCAGAGGATGTGGCAGAACTGCAGAGGGCTTGAGAAGATCCAAAGCAATTGTGCTTTCTACACCTCAGAAAGGTTAAATAAATACCCCCTGTATTACATAGCTGCCTACTTTTCTGGTATTTCACATTTTGAGATGCTTATCTTGAAAGCAGAAGCACTTGTGTTCTGGAGTCAGTCACAAAGGCCTTCCTCTGCGAGTGCGTTTTAATCGGTCTGCCCTCCTTAGGGGAGGAAATAGGGAAGATGCAGATCTTAGCTATAAAAAGAAAGCTCTTAATTGATGGTTTAGCCTAGCTGGCTATACAGGGAATTTGCTGAGGGTTGTTTTTTTTTAAAAAAAAAAAAAAAAAAAGAAAAGCAGTTTTGTGATTGGGGCTTAACCTAAGTAGGTGTTACGGAAATTTGCTTTCAGGCTTGATGGAATGATGTAAATCCTTATCTTAATAAGCAGCCAAGTTAAATCAATCTCAGAATAAGTCTGAGATAAGGTAATGCCAGCCGGTCCTCACCAAATGAAAATGATGGCTCTGCGCTCCACTTAAAATGTGGGTTATTTCGAGCCTGCACTCTCTCTGATCTCAGGCCAACCTGGGTATCTATTCATGAGTTCATATTCCAGTTTATCTCACACGTGTGTTTCCATCCCTTGGTTTATTGGGATTCTGGTTTCTCTTGCAGGCACTTTCGCTATGGAGCCCCTCCTGTAATTAATCCACTGGGCACTCATTTTCCTGCAAACGCAACCGTCCGTCCTTCCTATAACATCAGTATCACTCTGAGCAGCGCTGTGCAGAACACCACCTTTGTGAACATCACTACCCCTGCTGCAGGAGACTGGTTCATTGCTGCGCATCTCCCCGAGGCTGCTGGCAGAATTGAAGTGAAAGTAAGGGCTCTGATGAACCTCTCGTACAGCCAGCATACTCTGTCCAGTGTGTCTTGCCACATCTGACCGGTCTGCTCTCCCCTCCTGCAGGGTTTCTCCACTCCATGCACCTATATGTTTCAGGCAGATATGTTTGTGCTTAGACTCACTGATATGCCTGTTCTGGAGCCTGGTGTTGCCATGCCACAAACCATCGTCTCACCTGCTAAGCCACTGCATGTCAAGTGAGTGAGAGCAGCGGCTGGAAACACTTGGGGCTGTAGGTGGGAGGGTCAGATCTCTCAGTGGTGCTGCTTAGGGTAAGTAAGCCACTGTTGTTTCCAAGCTGGGTTGGACTGTGCTCTGGAACTCAAGGGCCTTTAACCAGCTCCATGTGGAAGGGTGATGAGGTCTGTATGGGCACTGCACGTGAGGGCCCTTCTCTGACTCTTTGCAGGTAGACTTAAGGTTTGGCCATGGGAATTTGTTAGCTCCTAGAGACCCCTCTCCTGGGAATGATATTCACAACACAAATCAGGGTGTTCTAGTTCTTGTCACAAAGCCACTGGGACTCTGTGGTGGGCTGTAGCTGCCCTTTGCTCAGAGTACAAATTGTGCAAGTTGCTGGTTCCTCTTCCTGCAGGGTTTTTGTTCCCAAGTACACTGCCAGAATGTGGTTTGAACTGCGAAGCTGCATGACAAGTGAGCGAAGAGCATGCACTGTGCGGGTAGTGCTGGGCTCAATCACACTGCCACAGTCCTTCCAGAGGATCATCACCTGCACAGGGAATGTGAACTGCAGTGTAAGCCTCGATTCACTCCCCTGGGAGAAGTGGGTGCAGATCATGGTGGAGAGTCTTGGTACTGCCAATGCCAGTGTGTCACTGGAGATGCTGGCTTCTTTCACAGGTGAGCTTCCATTTTCTCTAGCCACGGGGGGAGAGATCAGAGAGAATTTTGTGTCAGCTGCCATGTTTCTTGTACCTCTGCGTGAATAGCTTAGTGTTCTGTGTTCCCCAGCATGCTGTTTGCCTGGATATCCTGAGGGCTAAGGTCTAGTTGTTGCTTGGGGGTTAAAAGAGTAGGCTCCAGTATTCATCCAAGACCTGCCTGCTTTGGAAATGCCTGAGAAGTTCAGGATCTCTGAAGAAATTATGTGTTCCAAAGGATGTTTGAGAAAGCAGTGTCTGGTTTAAAATCTGGTGGGGAGTGCATCTACTCAAAATGACACTAGCCTCTATTGGTGTGTTGACTATTTATTGGCCATAAGCAGGCTTCAGAGAGAAATCCATCTCATGGAGGTTTACTTAGGGTAATTTGGGTTATAATGACATGTCACAATTCCACATGCCTCGGGAGGTCACAAGGTCCTGTGGCTGTCATAGGCACCTTTGTGTTGTCCTGTAACGTGACAGTGAGCCTAGTCTGACTGTTGGAACTTTGGAGCTCACCAGCTAGGTGCATTTTTTAAAGTATTCTTTGGCTAGGGCCTGGCACTGGTAGCTGAGGTGTGAGAGGGGCATCAGAGTCTCTGGGAACTACGGACAGGCTCCAGCAGTGAGATCCAACTGTCACGTTTGGCTCCAGTCACTGTAACTTTGTGTTTTGTGCCTGTAGCTGGTGTTTAGTTAGCTTATCTTGTATGCCCAGGTCTGAGAAACAGCTAGAGCCTTTTCTGCAGCCTCTGGTTCTGGGGCAGTTAAGTGCTGTGCTCAGTCAATGCCTAGTGAATATTCCCTGTCTTCTGGGTACATTGATGTGTTATGATGCTATGTATTATCCCTTCTCCAGTTCCTCTGCTTCCCAGCTGTTTCTCAGCAGCTCCAGAATATTGTGACCTGCTGTACCATTTGTCTGGCTTCTGTCAGTGTCCCACATTTGGATGCTGATATTAGGGTTTCCCCAGCAAAGATGGTGCCTTTCAGGGTCTGTAGCAAATTCTGAAGTGCCTGAACCAGCTGAAATACCCCACAGTTTGTGCTATAACATGAAAGTCTGAAGTTACCAGGGTCCTGTTGAGGTGCTAGTCCTGACTGTGCTGATTCCTCTCCCTTTTTTGGCTCAACAGATTGTAGACCGGGAAGTACCAGTTCATTCCTTAACTTCAGCAGCCTAAACCAGAGCCAGGCTGGTTCTGGACCGGGGAGTCCCACTCCATCTACAGGAATGGCTTTGCGCAACACTTCTGATCAGAGGAGCTTCTGCCTCCAGAATCAGCCTGTTGTTCGTGAGGACCTGGATGTGGTGTCTGTGCGGTACAGGCTCTTGAATGGTCCCAGTGTAGCCGTGTACTCCATCTCCCCAACCCTCCTCCTCCTCAACTTGAACAGTGGCATGGATAGCGGGGGTTCCCTTGTGGTGAATCTCCTGCTTAACAAGGTGCAGTAGGCTTCTTCATGTGATTGTCTTCTCTTTGCAGTGCTTGTCCCTGTCCCAGCTTCTGGGTAAATTTGAGGGGTTGTGGGTACCAATGGAACTATTTTCCGTTCTTTCTTGATGTTGCAAAGCACTCTTGTCCTGTTTTAGAAATTTATATCGTTTACTGCTTGCCAGTTCCGATTCAAATGCCCCAGCTCACTGGAATGTGGTGGCAGAGGAAATGGAGATGCAGCTGCTTTCCATCTCCTCCGTGGAAGCCTAGAGTCTGGCTGCCAGGAGAGCAGGCTGACAGGGAAACCCAGGGATTTCCTATCTGAGTCACTGATTCCCGAACTCCTTTGGTGGCACTTAGAAATCAGTTCTCTGAAAGCGTGTCTAGGAAGCTTTTTGCAAGGGCTAGTTAATGCCTTCCTGAGAGCTGGAACACAGCTTAGCCCTGATATCCGTCTGCCTCCTATTTCTACCGCCGTGGATTAGTGCTGAAGTCATGTGCTGGTGTAAATATTCCACCTGGGAGGCATTTCCAGCCATGCAGTCTCCCTGGGAAACTATTTTCCTGTGCCTTTCAGCAAAACAATATAATGCAGTGACAGGGCAGGGTGAGGTGAATGCAGGTTGGCCCAGAAAGAGCTGGGGAATTGATGGATGACTTTGATCAGCAGGTTTTAGTATCACCTGCTGCCCCGTAGATTGTGGGCAGTGTGAGAGATAAATAGGGTGTGGGGGGTGGCACTGAGCTGCTCTGATGTGGGATGTTTTTCTGTTTGCACAGACGTCGCTGAGCCAGGCCAATGCCACTGTGGTTGCATGTGTGAGTGCTGCTTCGCCGGTGCTGTCTCTCAATACCACGCAGAACTGCAGCACAGGTATGAGAGCCACTGACAGTCACCACCAGCTCAGCTACAGAGTCTCAGGACTAAGCTTTTAGACTTTTGCTTTTAGGAGGTGCTAACTGACTCAAGTCATTTGTGTGGTGTTTTGGGGAAGATTATTTTGGCACGAGCCCTCCTAAGGCCTTCATCACTCAGTTCTGGCAAATGCCCTGAAGTATAACGGAGTAAGGAGCTGTAGGAATATCTGCTTTCTGTGCAGCTGGTCTCAGCCAAGAATTGCTGCAGGCCTTTCTCCCCAAGTTCTGGCATATCACAGCTCTCTCTTCTCTTCAAGCTTTCTTCCAAGGCTACCCTCTGAGTCTGAGCACGTCCTCTGCGGAAGCAATGCTGATTGTCCTGTACCCACAGACAGATGACTGGTTCCTTTCCTTACAGCTCATCTGCCCGAAGGGCCAGAGGTGAGTTTATCCAGCCTTGAGGCTGAGGCAAAGCACTGTACCTCCTGGTCCTGCTGCCCTTGTCTCACATAAGCAAAACCAAATGCCTCCCACTGTCATGCCTTCTGCTTCAGGCTCAATACATGTGATAGCAGTAAGGCACTGGCTACAGAGAGGAAGGAAAGAGGTGAGTGGCAGTGCTGCTCTCTGATAAGCCCTCAAGCAGCTTGTCTGGTGCTGACCTGCTGTGTCTCACGCTGACTGCATGTGGGTGGCAGAGCCTGCTTGGATGAGCTTTCCCAGATGCGTGTTGAGGTGATAAATTGGAGAGAGCAGTGTTGTAAGTCAGAATGCTGTTACTTCCTCAAGGGGTCTTTGAAATGCACACAGTTGCTCTCATAGTCTAGCAGTTTGCCTTCCTGGTGATTCATCTGTGTAAGGAGCCAGACATGCTCTGTAGAACGGTGCTGGCAATTACTGGGTCTGAGGACCAGTCTTGACAAAATCTGAGACTGTTACAGCAGTCTGTGGAAGAGTTGAGTCCTGCCTGTACATAGGTTGGCAGTCTGAGTGGAGAAGGAGTCTCTTCTCTCCTCTTGGGAGCGATGAAGCAGATCCACAGCTGCTGAAATAAGAGAGAGCTCACGTGAGAGGGAGCAGCCTGATGCAGGGCACAGTGAGGCCAAGAGCTTTCAGAACCCCTCAAACAGAGTACTCCTGTGGCACAAGGATGCCCAGAACGGCCAGGGTACCAACAGCCTGTTCTCATTGCAGTGAATGTAACACCGCAGAAGCCAAAGTGACCGTCATAGCATACCTCACCCCGTGCTTCAATGACTGTGGGCCATACGGACAGTGCAGTCTCCTGAGAAGACATGGCTACCTCTATGCTGGCTGCAGCTGTAAAGCTGGTGAGTGCATTTTCCTAGGAGGCCTTGCTATCTTCCACCAAGGGAAGGCCACATTCTTTCGTTTTGTTGTTTAAATAGCAGAGCCAGGACTGTCACAGCTGTCACAAACAACCTGGAATCACAGTGCCTGCCCAAGTGCCCTCTGTACCCGTGGTGCACTCTATGGGCAGTGTCCTGATTTCCCTGAGGAGTGTCAGGTTCTGGGAAGTGCCCCATGGGGAACAGTGAATCAGGCTCAAGACAACTTTCAGCTGAATGGTAATTTTACTTCCACCTTTGAGTCCCCAATGGCCTTGAGAGGTGCTTCTGAGCATCCCCAAAGAGATCAGGATGCTGGCAGGGCTGCCTGAAAGCGTCACCATCAGAGCCTATGTCTCTCAGGGCAGTTTATTACGTAGTGTCCTGGTACAGGATGTGATGAGACGGGCTGGCAATCTCCGTGATTTGCTGTGATGCTCTGTCTCATGCCAGGAGCCAGGATGCAAGCCAACCCTTATGCTCAGAGGTGCCCCTGGAGGAGGCACATTTGTGTCAGCTGCTAATTATAATGAGATGAGAGAACTGGGCAGGAGTCACTAGCTTAGGGAAGATGATATCTGTTCTGTGCCTGGATGGATCCTTGTATCTGTTCTTAGCAGAAGGGCAAGGTGAAACGTGGTTCACCGCTGCTTTGGACCTGATCCAGGATGCCCTTGCTGTCTTCTGCAGTTCTGCTGCGAGGCTTGGATTGTGACAGAGAACGGCATCCTAATTTCCTCAAAGAGTGCCATGTTCTGGGAAGCATACAGCACCCCAGGGGAAATGAGGAATCAGGCTGAGGACAGCTTTCTGCTGAATCACTCGGAGCAAAATGCCCCAGCTGAATATTCATGACCCAGAAATAAACTGAAAGAGAGCAGCCTCCTGTGGGCTCTGCAGGGACAGCAGGGGGGGAAGGGGACAGCACTGCTGGATTTGTTTTTCGTGGCACTGTGATAGGATGGATGCTACTCTTAACTCTTCTTGTTGACTGTGGAGTGCTTGCATGCACCCAGGCTGCCCTGTGAGTGACCTTTCTCCAAAAGGAGGGCATGGACATCCTAATCTTGAATAAAAGCATATTAGCAAGCAGGGCTGCAGCAGCAGAGCACATTAGACAGCAATTGCAAACATCAAAACAATTAAAGTCAGCTGCTTAGTGTAAATACCATTTGGATCCTCGGTGAAACAGCAGTCTGTCTGCAAGCTGCCCCAGACGTTGGGCTTCTGATGGGCTCCCAGCAGGGCACGTGTTTGTCCTCCCTCCTCCTGATCTGCTGCCTTCTAGGGCAGTGGAGACAAGGCTCGAGATACTCCTGGGGTGAGAACACCTTCTTCTGAGGTGTTCCGGGCTCCTGCTGCATTCTGCAGGAGTACGGGGTGGGACGTGAGATCCACACAGGCCTCTCTGCTCTTCAGGTTGGAGCGGGTGGAGCTGCACAGACGATACCAAGGCCCAATCTGTTGGTGCACAGAACCTGGCCACCCTCCTGCTCACGCTGAGTAACCTCATGTTCCTGCCGGCAATAGCGGTTGCTGTGTATCGATACTACCTGGTGGAGGCCTCTGTCTACACCTACACCATGTTCTTCTCCACGGTAGGGATTAACTTCTGTCAGGTCCCCTGCCAGTTCCCCCTTAGCATCAGGAATTTGGGAAGCATTTAGTTCAGTGTTTGCTGCGTTGGACTAAAGGCTTTGGTGGAGCAGTCCATCCTGGAGCTACACAAGATCCTTTAGGATCATTGGACATGCACCTCCATGGACATGTCCTGCCCCTTCAGAGCTTGGATGAAGTGTTATTTGCACTGGGTTCTTCCAGCCACGCTGCAGGTATTCCCATTTGTGAGCTGACCCCAGGGAACTGAGATGGGAAGCCAGCACAGTGCTGGGAGGGTACGGATTGATGGCTGCTCTCCAGCTGCTTTCCGCAATGCTGTGCTGGTTTAGTGGAGCTTCCTGGGGATCCTGCCAGGAGGGATCCTGGCTACCATTCTTCTGCTTCTTTACATAAAGCTGTGGTGTGGTGCTGGATTCATGCTAGCCTTTGTTTTTCTTCCAGTTCTACCACGCATGTGACCAGCCAGGCATCGCTGTGATGTGCATTATGGACTACGACACACTACAGTACTGTGACTTTTTGGGCTCTGTGGTGTCCATCTGGGTGACGATCTTGTGCATGTCCCGGGTGAAGAAGATTCTGAAATATGTGAGTGCAAGATTTCTCTTGTGCTGCAGGGCCAGCTGTGAGCCAGCCGAGCCACAGGTGGCCGTGCTGTGCCCTCTTGTGGCAGCACTTCGGTAACACAGCACGTGCGGCAGCTCCTCTGCTGCCTGTGAGGTTCCCTAGATAGCCCATCTTGGTAGCAAAGACTGTCATCCAATGCCACTCTAATTTTTAATCCAGTGTTGTTTTATCCTAGGACCTTGCATTGCGAATCTGAATGCTTGTTTGTAGGTACTGGGCCTTGAAGGGGCTGAGGTGAAAGATTTGTGGATCCTCTAGTTTCTCCTTCTAAAGGTGGTGCTCCTGAATCGTGCATGCACACAGGGCTGGGCCAACCAGGAGATAAAATTCTCCCTGTCTTAGGCCTTTGGCATGGCCAGCCGTGCACTGGCAGAGGATGAGCTGCTGATGTTAGTGGTGTTGTCTCCTTCATAGGTTCTTTTTGTCCTGGGGTCACTGCTAATCGCCATGTCCCTGCAGCTGGACCGCAGAGGGGTTTGGAACATGATGGGTCCCTGCCTGTTTGCCCTAATCATCATGATCTCAGCATGGGTAAGTAATGACAGCCAGATAACCTACTGCCCTTTGCTCCCCTCCAGAGAAAATGTTGGCAGAGCAGGCCCTGAATGCCAGCCCATCCAAACACAGGCCTGATTTTCTTGAAACACCCTGGTGGGCAGAGTGCAGGGCAAGGAATTTACCTTCCATCTTTCCAATATCTGAGAAATCCCCTGTTTATGGATCCCTGCTGCTGCAGCTCCAATTCAGATCGCACTCGTGGCTGGAGTGTCTTGCCAGAATGGTTGCTTGTTGCCTATGCCCTGGACAGGAACTGTGGCATCAGCATTGCCCTCTGCCTGCTGGGTTTTGGTGCCACAGCTGGATGCGGGGTATTGCACATGAGCCCAAGATGGAGGGAGACTGAATTTTTCCAGAGGTATACTCTCTTGCTGTGAAGACTTTAACCCTTCTGTGCTTTCACACCTCCAGGTTTACCACGGAGTGAAGCGCAGACACTGCTACCCCTCCTCGTGGAAGCGATGGGTTTTCTACCTCCTCCCAGGGATCACCTTGGCTTTCATCGCCATCTCAGTATATGCGTTCATGGAAACCAATGAGAACTATTACTACACTCACAGCATCTGGCACGTGCTGGTGGCTGGCAGTGTTGCTTTCCTGCTTCCACCTCGGGACAAGCATAAGAAGCCCTGGGCCTGGTCACAGAAGCTCACGTGTCGCTATCAGATCTGCCAGAATGACCGTGAGGAGCTCTATGCTGTCACCTGAACTGCCTGGCTCCATGTTCCAGAGGTGAAGGGCTGGTAAGGTTGCTCTTTGCCAGGCCAGCCTGGACTGCCCCTCTGTAGCACATTGGCTATCTTCTTATGTGCTCTTTCACTGTCTGGGGCAGCACAGGTATCTAGACTGGATTTAAAGATGAAGATGGTGGACTTGTCTTGTGAAGGCAAGTTTGAGGCCCCCTCTGCTTTTCTGCTGGGATGGGGCAGGCTCTTCGTGGTTCCAAATCAAGGAGTAGTCTGCCCACCACCTCCCCCATGGCCCTGGGGGAAATTGCCAACCCTTCTTCCCTTCCTACTGTATCAATAAGGCTTGGGCTCAGCCTGTGCTGCCCTGGAGCCAGAGGGTGCAAGGCTCTTCCCTGCACTCACTCTCTTAGCGGGGTCTGTGGGACAGAGATTTCCCCTGCTATCCTGCAATCAGAATTTGCTTTGTCAAGAGAAGAACAGATTTCTTCTGCCCCTGACCTAGAGGTAGATGCTTTTGAGTGCTCTTGGTGCTAAGAGGGAGGGAGTTGATCTCAGCATGCCCTGGGTCCTTGGTTGCTGTATCCTATGTGAGTCTAGAGCCCCTCTCTTTGTGAAACAGGTGATGCTGCTCTTACTTAGACCTGATTCTGGAGGGGATGAACAAGACCTGAACTTGGGCCCTAGCTTCAGGAATTCAGGAATTCAGGACTTGCCAAGAATGTGAAAAAAATGTGGGCATATGCAAGAGCATTAGAAGCATCTGCCTCAGAACTGTGAAACACATAGCAGTGCGAGTTTAAGTTTTCCTTTTGTCCCTCTTAGTTCATCTGGAAGGAGCCAGGCCACTGTACTGTTCCCCTTCCTCTCTTCATGTTCAGGTATTTGCTGTCTTCCTTTCTTTTGTGGGTGCAGCAGCTCTGCCCAGCTAACGTAGGTGGCAGTGTCCCTCAGGACTCCAGCGTGGTTGGCGGTGGGCTGTGGCACTTCACTTGCAAGTTAAATTAGTTACACTACCCCCAGTTCCTGCACCTTCGGACAGCAAGAGTTCACTCTATATCTGTGCTGGGGTCAACCTGTACTGAGCTGGAACTCAGGGCTCTAGAGCAGCTCCAGCTTGAAGGCATGCTCCAGTCCTGCAGTCATCTGAGCACAGTATGGTCTTACGGCAGGTTTGTTAATGTGTTCTTTGAATGTGTGCTGCACCCAGCACCTTTCCTGTGCTTGCATACAGCATCACATTGGAGCTGTGCCACCCCTGCGCTTGGCCAGTTGTGGCTGAAAGGCTGTGTGTGCTGCAGTCACGGCTGCTCTAAGGCCATTGGCAGTGTCCCAGTCCCTCTAAGAGCCACCTCCATGAACTCCCAAGGTGGCTTTAGTCACTTTGGGTTCATCTGTCTTACCTTAGCCTTATTGGAGGGCACTCAGACGTAAGAAAGCAAGACCAGAAACAGAACTGGCAGTTAGGAAAGCAGTCTTTGCCTATCCTTATTATATAGATGAGGGCTACATGGTTCCCTTCCTGTTTATTCCAGCCATGGAGAATGGCTGAGGGAGAACAGTTCAGGACTGTACAAAGGTCTCCTTTCTGTACTTAGAGTTAAGACAGTTAAGATGCTGATGTCCACGTGTTTTTGTTGCAGCCTGTGGTCTGGCTCTCTGCAGGCTGACTGATTTCCATACAACTGTGGCCCCAGTAATTGGTGCATATCCTCCCACTCTGAGATCAAACACCACGTGTGTGGCATTTAATCTGTCTAATTGGGGAAGGTGAAGGTTCACACTGCAATGCTCCTGTCTGGTGCGTGTACTGCTCAGAGCTGGTCTGCAAAGCCAGCTGTCCTTTGGGGAGGAAAGAGCTATTGACAAAGGATAACGCTTCCAAGTTTATAGGAAACATTTATTTCTTTGCTTTGAATAGCAGCCAGCATCCTGCTCAGCTCTGCACTTTAACTTCTTACAATTAATCCAGTCTTTGCCTAATTAATCTGCCTGTTAATCCAGCCTCTGCCTTTGCACCGGGGAAGGAACAGCCCCAGGCGCCAGCGTATGCTGGGGGTGCCCAGCTGGAAAGGCCCCTGGGGGTCCTCCTGGTGGACACCAGGTTGAGCAAGAGTCAGCAATGTGTCCTTGCCATTGAGGAGGCTGACAGTTCTTGGCTTCATCAGGCAAGTAGTGCCAGCAGGTCCAGAGAAACGATCATTCCCCTCTGCTCAGCATTGATGAGGCTGTACCTGGAGCGTGGCATCCAGTTCTGGCTCTCCCGGTGCAACAGAGCCTGGTGAGAGTCCAGTGAAGAGCCACCAAGAGGCTGAAAGGACTGCAGCACCTCTCCTGGGAGGAGAGGCTGAGTGCTGGGGCTGTGCAGCTGGGGCAGACTCAGGGGCATCTCATCCCTGCCCATAAATACCAGAAGGGAGGGCACAAAGAGGACCCAGCCAGGCTCCTCCCAGCGATGGCACTGCGCACAGCCGGGAGCACAGCCGTTCCCTCTGCCCGTCAGGCAGCACTGCTGCGCTGTGCGGTGCCGCAGCCCCGGCAGAGGCTGCCCGGAGGCTGTGGGTGCCGATGGGGCCGGCCCTGCGCTGGGCGGCTCTGCCGGGTCAGAGGGACCCCGAGGTGCCTCCAACCTCATAGCAGTGACTGTGGCAACGCAGCCTTCCCGCAGTGCCTGCCTGCAGGTGCTCAGGGCCGCCCCCCTCCCGTCCACCCGTGTTTCAGTAACAGACCGGAGGCTCCACGCCCCTTCCCCTGCGCGTTCCGTCCATGCCCTATGCGTGCCGGCTGCCAGCAGCCCCTCCGCGTCCCGCCGTGCCCACCGGTGCTGCAGCGACCGACTGAAGCAATAATCCCCCCCCGGCCTTCTGTGCGGCTCCGGGCGCTGCCGGGGGGGGCCTTTCCTTCTTGATTTCGGGTAAAGTCGGAGGAAATCCGAGTTTGGTTTTTCGTTTGTTTGTTTGTTTGTTTGTTTTCCTTCGCTGTTCATACCTGTGATTATTTTATACGGTAAATTTTAAAGCTTCTGATTTTATAATTTAATAAATGTAATGGTATTTGAGGGCAAGCTCGAGTCGAGCTCTTATTGTGTGCGGGGCGTCTGTGCGTACGGGGGTTGAGGGGGGCGCCGTGCGAACACGGTCGCGGATTGACCCTCGCCGGCCACCGTCAGCCCGCCCCCCTCAGCTCGGCTCCGCCAGCCAATGGAAAGTCGTCCCACCCTCCACTTCCGGCCGCGGATGCCGCTGGGACCGGAAGCGGAAGGCGGCGGCGATGGTGCTGCACAAGGTCCCGCCGCGGCTGTGGCCGAAGCTGCGGCTGCAGGAAGGGATCTGCGCGCGGCTGCCCGCGCATTTCCTGGCCCAGCTGAACGATGACACGCAGCCCACGCCCGTGCACTGGCGGCCGCTGGGCGTGCGGTACCGGCGGAACCCACGCACCGGGGAGCGGGAGCGGGTGCAGGACGTGCCGGTGCCTGTGTTCCTGCCCCGTGCTGCTGACGAGGGGCTGTGGGGCGGCGAGGGCTGGATCCGCGGCTTCCGCTATGCGAACAACGATAAGGTGAGGCCGCCCTCGGGCTGCTCGCTGGGCTCGGCCCGGCTCGGCGCCGTTCGGTTCGTTTCGGTTCTGACAGCGCTCTGCCCACCCGCAGCTCTCCACGCGAGTGCCAAAGATCTGGAAGCCGCAGCTGTTCAAGCGGCAGTTCTACAGCGAGATCCTGGACGCCAAGCTCACCATCACCGTCACCATGCGCACGCTGGACCTCATCGACCAGGCCTATGGCTTTGACTTCTACATCCTGAAGGCAAGGCCCCGGCGCGGCCCTGACTGCCCTCGGTGCCCCTGGACTGAGAGCTGCCCCTGCCGGGCTCTGGGGGCAGCTGAGGGTCTCCTCTCCTTTGTGTCCATCGTGGGGGCCTGCACGCACACAGCCAGCGCTGCCTGCTCTGACACACCTGCATGTTTTGTAGCCCCTGCCCCTTGCGTGTTGGTGTAATTCATTTTCTCTCCCCAGACCCCAAAAGCAGATATGTGCTCAAAGCTGGGGATGGACTTGAAGCGAACGATGCTGCTGCGACTCGCACGGAGGGATCCCAAGCTGCATCCTGACGACCCGGCCAGGAGAGAGGCGATCTATAACAAGTACCGGGTGCGTGCTGGGCCCGTGGCCCTGCCTCTGCTGCCTGCAATCCCTGCTCTGGTGCTGCAGCATGTCTGCTGCTTATCCCTTATGCTGTGTTGCAATGCAAACGAGCTCATTCTTCTCCGTTCAGGGTGATAGGCATGGCTGCAGAAGATCTAAACATCTCTGCCAGCTGTTTCTCATCTCCTCGTGGGTTGCTGTAGTTTCTTTGCTGACCAGTTAGGAAGACAAACATCTTTTTGGTGTGAACCCTCACTAAGCACTGGTAGGAGCACACACTGCCCACAGCAGGCAGGGATTTGGGATCCCAGGATCTGCCTGGATGCCATTGTTTCACTTTGTGTAAGCAGTGGTGGGCACTGGCATAGAAACAACACTGATATCCCCAGTCTGTGGTGTTGTGCTGAGAAGCAGTGACAGAACTGATCAGAAGAGAGGGAGAGCAGTTTACATGATGATGTATTTG
Source organism: Gallus gallus (assembly GCF_016699485.2). Lineage (NCBI taxonomy): Eukaryota > Metazoa > Chordata > Aves > Galliformes > Phasianidae > Gallus > Gallus gallus. The sequence goes on from NC_052545.1 coordinate 12,144,360, forward strand.
CTTGCAAAGGGAAAAGGAGAAAAGTGAAGAGGTCTTTGGCCACAGGAAGCGGAATGGGCAGGGGAACAGTGTTTCATCTGTGGTAATGTTCCTACTGGGTCAGTTGTGTGAGTGGGCCTGGCTGGGCTTTGCATGTTACTCACCTGGAAGACCCTATAGCACCCGTTTTTCCTTTTATTGCAGGAATTTGTGATTCCAGAAGAGGAAGCTGAATGGGTTGGCTTAAGTTTGGAAGAAGCAATAGAAAAACAGAGGCTTCTAGAAAAAAAGGTGAGTTTCTGAGGCAGTGCTATTCTGCAAGCACAGAGATAGCTGCACTGGGCTGTGCATGCAGTTGATCTGAGCATCCTGACCACTTCTTATCAAAGGAAGTAGCACTCCAAAGTTCCTGAGCAGCTGTTCGAGCCCAATCAAATGTGGGAGCTTTGCTGTGTTCAAATCCTTTGCAAGATCTTATCCTCCAGTCAGCGGATGGATGTTCAGTGGGGGGATAATTCTCTCTCTGGCACAAACATCTTTGCCTTTGGTTGTGTTCTGTAATACAACTTGGATGCACGTTCACGGCTGACTCAGTTTTGTGACCACTCATTACAGCAGCTCTGTTAGAAGCAACGTGTACAGGAGGGCACACCAGAGAGCTGCTGAGGCCATGGGCCTCCCTGGGGTGGGATAGGGTCTCTTGATGACATTTCCCCCAGACCTGTTTGCTCCTGTTGAAGGTGCTGGGACCTGCACTGTGTAGGGCTCCAGCTTCTTCAAAGAGCATGTTCTTCTGACATGCTTCAGAGCAGCCCTGGTCTGGGGCAACAGGAGAAGGAAGGTGGGTGTTTTGAGAAGGAAAGGGACCCCTGGGAGCTGCTGTTGATTCTCGTGGATGGGCAAAACTAGAAAAGTTGAGGAATGTCCCACACACGTGCCTGTAATCTTTGAGGCCGCGTTACAGAACTGAACAGCAGCTGTAGGTAGAGGAGTATCACAGTGAGTTGCTTTGTTCATACACTGAAAAAACCCAGCCCATCTTCCTCTGGTTTTAACCATCAGCACTTTTACAGCACTGGCTCTCTGGACCCAACTGTGTGCAGGAAAAAAAGCCCCTTGTCTTGAATGAGGCATTCATGAGTCTCACCAAGATCAGAGATTGCAGATGTAGTACCGTGGGTGTTCTTTCTTCCTGCACCTGTAACTGGTACTTCCCAGGCTGCTTTCTGTTGCCCTTGTCAGGCTGCAGACTGGATGAGTGATGCACAGTTTGCTAACACGTGTATGAGGGTAGGGTTGGTACAGTTGGGCACCTTCCTGGCACTCATTCTTAGACTTGCTGCTGCTCAGGTTCAGGCTTTCAGAGTAGCTTAACCTCCTCTTTGTTTCAGGACCCTGTCCCGCTCTTCAAGGTGTATGCTGAGGAACTCGTCAACCAACTGAAAGAACAGGCGCTTGAGAAGGAGAAGGAAAGAAATGTGTAGAGCAAACTCCCTGCTGCACATGAAGCTGTGGGGTTCAGAAAGCCTTCTGTGTGAGCCACGCTTGTGAAAGAGGCAATGCACTGAGGGTGCTGGGGAACATGTTGCAGTTATCCACATCTCATTACAGCAGCCTACATTCGACTGAGGAATTGTCCTTGTTGGCTGAGGAAAGGTTTTCTGTCCTGTGGTCTCTGACAGCATTCTTGTAAGACTGACTTGATGTGGTGGTTCTGCCTGTGCAAGTACTTGATTGATGTTTAGTCTGATCCTGATATAAAATGAAATATTACGCATCTTGAGAATATCAGTAAACCTTTTTCTGATACTCGTTGGTCATGAGTGTGTGGCAGGAACTGCAAGATGTGGCTGTGGTGCATCTTAGGTCAGTCCACGGTTCTGTCCTGCAGAGGAGAGAAGATTGTGCTCTGAAAGCGTGACCTCAAACCATCCTGCAGCCAGTGCCTGCTGAGCTCCCTGGCTGCAATTGCTGGCTGTACTACTTACTCTAGCCCTGTGGGTTCCAGTGCTATATCCAGTGCATTGAAGAGGATGGTTTTTCCATCTTAGATCTTCAAAAATGTAGTTAAAATGGATGTAGTAAGAGATTTTGCCTCAGCCACGTCTGGGAATGAGGCATGTTTCTTCTCTCTAGCATGTAAGGACAGGTATGCTGCCTTAGTTTCTGAGCCAAAGCATCTATGATGAGAGAGAAGATGGCATGTAGAGCAGTGTGTGGCTGCTCCCTTTGTACTGAAATGAAGGACTACAGGGGATCAGAAATTCCCAGCGTTTCTTCTTACTTAAAGATTGGCAGAGAGGTGCTGCAGAAGCGGTTGCTGGGTGGATATAGCCTTATAAGGCTGGGAATGAGGGATGTTGTTGAGGTGAAGAACAGGCTTGTCTGCTGCTTTGAGGGCCTGGGATTGTGTTGGAGCCCTCTCAGTCTGTATCTGAAGCAAGAGATGAGTGGGGCATGGCTGTGCAGCCCCTGGCTGTGCTGTGTGGGAGCAGGAGGCTCAGCACTGCAGGGGACAGCTTGGGTGGCAGAAGCTGGGGTGTTTCCATTCTGCTCGCATGTCCCAGCTCTGGCAAGTCCAGGTTCCCAAGAGCAAACTTGCACAGAAGGTCACATTTGCCTAATTAATGATTTTTTAGCTAGGCCAACACAGTGACATTTGCTTAACTTCTCCCTCTCCTGCAACTGAGCTGAGTGGGAAGCTGCTGCCCAGCTCCTCCAGGGATTCTGACACTCTGCCCTCATTAGAGATAATTAGCTGGGACAAGTTCTTCATTGACAGCTCTGCTCATCATTAGGGCTAGCACAGCTCATGCATTTTAATGCAGCTCTGAGCAAAGCTGCTGCCAGTGGCTCTGTCCCTCCATCACCATGCCGGAACGTGCTGGTTCCGTGGCCGTGTGGTTGGCCCTGCTGCATCCTGGTGTCTCAGCCCTGCTCTGTGTTGGCTGGGGGCAGTGTTTGGGATGGCTGGGAGGGCAGATATCAGCTCTTTCTTACCTGAGTCTGGGTTTTAGGTACAAAAAGTGATCTTCCAGTCCTGTGGTGCCCGTATCCCTCAGAGGAGAGCTTTGGCCATGTGGTCATCCCCAGCTGCAGTGCTGCCAGCACTGTCCTTGGAGGTGACTCTGTTCCTCAGCACTTCTCATCAGGTATGCACGTTCTGCAGGGTTTGCCATCTAAGGAAGGAGGAAGGAAGCAGGCAAGACGAGAGCTTTCAGCCAGATGTAGGGGAGAGCTCCTGTCCCACTGGGGCAGGGCTAACGCCGGCTCTGCAGAAGTGCATTAGGAGCTGCTCTGTGGATGAGAGATTAGGGGCATGCATCATCCTGCCTCAGTTACGATGGCTGAATGGATTCTGCACTGTGCAGCTAGCAGGAAGCCCAGGCTTTGCACTTCTGCCTCCCCAAACCAGGGCTGGTGCCTTGAGACCACGTTTGAATTCTTGTCTGTCTCACTTGTGGTTCCCAGCAAATCATGGCCAATGATCTGAGAAGTTGCTTGAGGTTAAGGCTGCATTCCTCTACCAACTGAGCCATTTAAATTAACAAATTAATGAGTATTTTACTTGTAAATTCTCAACAAGCCCATCTGTGCTCAAACGGTACGTAATGCTTCAGGAGCTCTAAGAAAAGCAGCGGTTCTGTGTTGGAGGGACAGAGATGGAGAGGTGGCAGCATCTCTGTGTCCAGTGTTCAGAACAACACGGCCAGGCCCAGAGTATCCTGTTGCAGTGCTGCAGCCAGCCCTGCTTGGAGCAGGAGGTTGGGCTGGAGACCTCCAGAGGTCCTTCCAACATCATTTTTTCTGCGCTTCCACTCCTAGGAGCCAATCCACCCCGTGAAGCTCTGTGTAAAGCAGCCATGAGCTTGCAGAGGAGTTATCAGCAACAAAGCACAACAGCCAGCCACTGTGCTGGATGGAGAGAAAGAGCCCACTTAGGGCAGGGGGAGAAGGAGTCTGATAGCTCTGCTCATCCTCTGGGGCATGGAAAGCCACCACCCTGCCCAAGGCTCCTTATGTGCTCCCTCTTCCGTACATGCACAGGAGGAGCTCAACGTGCAAAACCACCACCTCTGGGCATCATCTGCAGGTTGGCACAATGGAACTCTCAACCATGCTTTGGGTCACCGGGAGCAGTGGTGACAGCTGGGCCAGTGGGAGCAGAGCTCCAGCAGTGCAGCTGCGGGCTTTGAGGCCAGGCTGGGCCCATCAGTGGGCCCTGCAGCTCTCCATCACAGAGCAGCTTCCTGCTCCTGCTGGCTCCCAGCTGCCCCGGCCCAGGGCTCAAGGCGGGAGATGGCTGCCTCCAACTGTGGCTGCTGTGTGGAGGGCGTGGGCTGGGGCAGGAGGGGTGTGGGGGCAGCGTGGCCTCGGGCTGGGCCACGAGTGTTTTTGCTTCGGCATGCTCTGCCATTCTGTGTGCATCTCCATCACACGCCTTCTTCAGGCAGCCATCGCCATGGCAACGCTTAACATGGTGCTGTTTCAGTCCAGTTAGAGCACAGAAGATGGCTCTGTGGAGATGGGAGCTCGCGCTCGGCCTGCAGGGCGCCCTGAGGTGTCCCCTCGCTGTGGGCGCTGTGGGACCCATCATCCTGGGGCTGGCGGTGCCAGGCAGAGGTAGCAGAGGGATGGGAAATGCTGGGGAGATGCAGCTCCAGCACCGTGGGCTCTTCCTGCAGTGCTGCTGACGTGGCCGGGGCTGGCAGAGCTCGGTGTGGCAGCGAGAGGCCTGCGGTCAGCGTGAGGGGCCGGCGGCCATTTTGTGACAGCGCATCCTCACCCCATAGCAGAGCCAGGGCTGCTCTGTGCCGCGTGGCTATGGCTGTGCTGGGCTGCAAAGCAGCGGTCTGTCCCTGCTGAGAGGGCAGCTCTGCTGTGTGGATTTTTCCTCATATGCATGACTCTGCTTTGATGAACACCTCCAGCCCATCCTGCTGGCTCCTGCGGCAGCTCCTCCTCAGCAGCGCTCTCCTCCTTGCCCTGCTCTGCTGGTGTTGGCAGCAAGCTTCAGCTCTCAAAAGGCAGCAATACCTCCATTACTCTCCTGGCTCTCTTGGAGCTCCGAAGCCAAATCTGAGCCATTGGATACAACCCCTGAGAGCATAGAAATGCACGGACGGCCAGGTAGAGATCTGCCTCCTGTCTGTAATATATCACATTTTGGGGTGTAAGTAATTTTAGAACAGATTTCCAAAGTCTGCCTAGTGTTCAGAGCAGCAAAGGAAAGCATCCAGCGCAGCAGCGTGCACCAGGCAGAGCACGGCCGTGCTCCTGGCCCTGCCCTCACTATGTCTGGCTTGCAGTGGGCTGGCTTCTGTGCTTTGTTTCCTGAAGCAGCTCTACGTGACGGGGAGAAGCAGTGGGTACCCACAGGGATGTCCAGGGGGCTGGGAGGTGCATCCCATGGCAGCAGTGCTGGCAGCTGGGAACAGTGTGGGGGCAGAGTGTAGTAAGAGCTGGGGAGCAGTGCAGCATGGGGAGCTGCAGCAGGGCTGATGGTGGCCATGTGCAGGCAGAGCTCTGGCGGCTCTGAGCCAGGAGTTACCATGGGAACCGACAGAGGATGCTCGGCAGGTGCAGAGGGCAGAGATGCCGGCATCGCTCCGTGGGATTGTTACCTGCAGCCACGCACAGCATCAAGCCTTCAGTTGGTGCCCGTGCTTTGCTCAAAGCCACCTGTGGCCATGCAGCGAGCAGGCAGAGCTGGGGCTGCAGCAGTGGGATCTGCGTGCTGCTCGTTGCTCTACTCGGCTCCCCTTGGCTCTGCTGGGGCTGAGCTGCATGCTGAACTGGAGCCAGCAGCATCCTGCGTGCAGCTGGCCGGCGTGTTTGTGTAAGCAGAGCCTGCCCGGCTGTACCAACAGCCGCCTGTTTGTCCATGTGTGGGTGGCGAGAGCCCTGACGTCAATGCCTGCCTTTCATCTCCCCCGCACGGCTGGGCTCCCTGCGAGCAGCAGGACTGAGTGCCCAACTCACCGGCACCGGGTGAGCTGTGCAGCAGTGCCCGCTCCACACAGCAGCTGCAGACAGGGCTGGAAGCAGTGATGGCACGGGTGCTCTCCTTGCTGGTCTGTGCCCACCGCTGCAGGGCTGCTTGGCTGCTGGTCTTCCCTTCAGGGTGCTTCTGCAGGGATCTGTTCTCAGATTGGGGCTTGGGTGCAGTTTAGAAATAGTCCGCATTGCTCATCAGTGGTGCTCGTCCTTTGGGTTGTACACCTGGAAAGCACCTCTTGCTCTGTCCGTGTGCTTCTAACAGATCTGGGACGGCTCTCAGTCGGGATGGGGAGGAGGCAGGGAGAGCCCATCTCCAGGTCGGTGCTGCTGCTCAGTCCCACATCTCTGAGGGCTCTGTGTCCTTCCGCCAAGCGCCCATACTGCCCAGGCACCGGAGTGGTATCTGCACTGCTGGTGCAATCCTGAGCCCATGCAGCGATGCTGGGAGGTGTCACATGGCACAGGGACAGGTCTGCAACCTGGGGGGTCCCACTGGCACCGTGTGGCAGCCACAGCCTCTGCCTGAGCTCTGGCGGTACTGATGAGGACAGCTGGAGACGAGGGCACAGCAGTGTCTGTCCTGAGTCTGCTGATGGGTCTGTGCGTTCGCATTCCAAAAATGAGCCCGGAGTCTCCTAATTCCTTGGGACAGTCCTACGAGGTGTCCTGGGGTGCTCCCCGTGCTGCCTCCAGCCACACAGCGGTACAACCAAAACCCCATTTCATGCCCCTGAAAGCTTTTGGTGACAACGCTGCCTCCAACCAGCACAGCTTTCCACATGCACCACGCTTTCCTCCCTCGCTGCTGACACCTTCCAGGCTGGCTGTTCCCAGAGGCAGACTTCCATTTACACATCACCTGCCCTTCCCCAGGAGGATAATGCTTTGATAATATTTACACAGGTGTCCACAGATTCTGCTCCCGTAGGATTTCTGCTCACCTGCAGGGACAGGTGTCTGACACAGTGCCCTGCTGTTTCCTAGATCTCCCTGCAGGAGATTAAAGGCAAAAGGGATGTTGTGTCCACCGGGCGGTTCCGGGCAGTGGGTCCACAGGGCTGGGGGAGCTGCGAGCTCCCTCTCTTTGCCCCATGTCCTTTCACCCACGTTTGTCACTGTGTGTCACTGCCACAGCCTGTGTCCCCACATCCCACAGCAGCACGGAGTCAGGAAGGGAGTGGGGCCACCCCATGGGGCAGCTCAGGGCCGCCAGCCTGGCCCTGCAGTGGGGCTGAGCAGGATGAGGGGGGTGACCCGCAGCTACAAACAGGCTCCCCATCCGACCATGTAGCTTCCCTTTTCGATTCTCAGTGAGCTGATTCCCTCTCCTTCCCTGCATCCCATACACAGGCGTCATTCCATGTGCCTACAAGGGCTGCAGGACGCGTGGAAGAGGAAGGAAGCGGTGTTTTGCCCAGTTCTGCAGTGCCAGACCATCCCTAGAGCTCGGCGTGGCCCCGCAGCTGCAATCCCACTGCACTGCTCCTCTCCACGGAGGGTGCCATGAGGTGCAGTTGCTCTCCCTGCAGCTCTCCTTGTTCCCGCAGTCTGCCCAGCCCTCACATTCTCCCTACAACCCTTTTTCTTCTGTTTTCATGGAGCTCTGTGCAGCTGCCAGTGCTCAGCACTGCAGGCAGAGTGATGCTGCAAGGCCTGTGCAGGCATCCCAGGGCTACACCTGGTGCTGGCTTGCTGTCCTTTGGCTGAAGCACCCATCCCTGGGTGGCAGGGACAGGTCTGGGGCCATGCTCCAGTTCCTGGGAGCAGGATTGGTGCTCGTGGTCCATTGGACACTGCCTGCGGGATCCAACTGCCACGAGCACCAGTCCTGCTCCCATGGGCCTGGTGGGCTGCGTGCATGGGGCTGGCAGCAAGGCTCCTCTGCACCTGATTGCATTGTGCATTGCTCTGCCTATTGTCAACACCCTCCAGGAGCAAAAGGGGCCTCTTTGCTGTAAATAGTGCAGCCAGCAGGACAGGGGGGAGATGGCCCCTCTGTACTCAGCACTGATGAGGCTGCACCTCAAGTGCTGAGTTTGGGTCAGGGCCCCTCACTGCAAGAAAGACACTGAGGCCCTGGAGTGTGTGCAGAGAGGGGCAATGGAGCTGTGAGGGGTCTGAAGTACACATCTGATGGGGAGCGGATGGGGAAGCTGGGGCTCTTCAGTCTGGAGAAGAGGAGGCTCAGGGGAGACCTCATTGCTCTCCATATCTGAAGAGAGGCTGTGGCAAGGTGGGAGTCAGCCTCTGCTGCTGGGTAACAGTGAGATAGGAAGGGAGGTGTTGGCCTCAAGCTGTGCCTGGGCAGTTCAGGTCGGGTGTTAGGAAACGTTCCTTCTCTGAAAGAGCATTGCTGCAGTGGCACTGCTGCACAGGGAGTGGTGGGGTCACCATCCATGGAGGTGTTCAGAACCGTGGGGATGTGGCCTGTGGGCATGGTGGGGTGGGCCGGGGTTGGATTTGATGACCTGAGTGGTCTTTTCCAACCTGAATGATTCCATACTTGGCCTCAACACCTGGCACTGACAGCGCGGCCAGTCCAAGGGCAGAACTCTGAGCAGCGCAGCACAGGGCTGGCAGCACCTCGGCTCAGCGCAGCCATGTTCCCATTCCCGGTGCTCCCCATTGCTTCCCCAGCCAGCTGGAGCCATCTGAAGGTTGGCTGTGCCTGGGCAGAACCCCAACACCAAGGAAGACAGCAATGAAGATGAGGGCTGCGCCATGGTGCCGGGCAGCCCCGCGTGGAGTCATTGTGCAGCCGGTGGGGAGCGGCTGACCCGGGGGAGGCAGTGCTGTCTGCAACAGCGTTCAAAGAGTTCTGCTTAAGTGTTGCTGCTCTTTAGGGCTTCCTCCAAGAAAAAAAAACCAAAAAACAAAAATCAAATCAAAAAAAAAAAAAAAAAAAAAGGCAGGGGGGGGAGAGAAAAAGATGATGAATCTTTCCATGCTGGATGAAAGCGGCCTGTCTTGACTATTTACCCAGCAATTATAAGTAAATCGGTGGTGCCTAAAGGGGCTGGTTGCCATAGTTACAATAGGATTGGAAGGACCATCATTTGGTCCTGGCCGCAGCCAATCAGGCTGAGAAGCCAAAGCTGCAATATAAAGTAAAGATTCCCATCTTCCAGCCACACAGTTGCCAAGAAAGGGAAATAGGTTCAAGAGTGTTGGAAAGTGCTCCGGACAGCAAGCAGGGCGGCTGCTCCCGTCATGGCGGACTGCGAAAACCCAGCCGGCGCGCGACGCAGCGGGGCAGGCAGGTGAGAAATCCCAACGCTCCCCATCTCCCCGGTCATTGTTCTCCTTCGCCACGGCCCCCGCCGCCCCACCCCACCCGCGGCCACCACCGACCCCCTCGCCCCAGCCCCAAAACCCACAATGAAACCCCCTTCGGGCGAGAGACAAAGAGATCCGTGCGGAAAAACGCTCCACCATTCTCCCCAAATTGTGATCGTAGGCCTTTCAAATCAAATTTCGCAAAGCAGCTTCATCAAAGGCCCCCAGCTGGGAGACGCAGCCCCATATTCCTGCCGCCCACACGGCCCCCCCAGGTCTTGGATGGTGCGACAATCGCACACAAAGTCAGCGCGGCTCGAGAAGTGTGTTTGCAAGAAAAGGGGGGAAGAAAGAGAAAAAGCGAGAGCGAGAAAGAGCGGCGCCTAAATTGATCATAGTCTCCAAATCTCATTACTCGAGACTTCTGAGGACGGATATTTCCAAAGGCTGCTATTAAAGACTTGTAAATGGAGCCCCTTTATGAGATCAAAGCCCAAGGGCCGGGCGCAGGGCGTGCGGTGGCTGTTGTGGCGGTGGCGGAGGGGCGAGCGGAGCCGCAGGATGCTGGGGGAGCCTTCCTCCCCTGCTGCTGCTGCCCTCCATGTTTCCAGTGTCGCTGCTGCCGCTGCGTGACCCATCTTGCAATGGATACTGCGAGCGTGATGTCGGGCAGAGCCGAACGCCGCCCCGGCTCCCGGCGACTGGAACGGAGATGGGCGAACTCCACCACCCGCAGCGCCGGGGATGGAGAGAGAGTTCCCAAACTCAAGCAGCTCCCTTCCAAAACGCCATAGTAATAAATGAGCCGATTCCAGTCGGGACCTCTCGGGACACCTCGCCTTGCAGATCAGCTCGCGGCACGGGGCGCTGGCTCCGCGGGGCCGTCCTGGCCTCAGGTCTTCTCCGTTGGGTCCCTTTTTGTCCCCAAGTTGCGGCATCTCGCCGCCTTGCTGGCCATGGGCAGAAGGGGGCCGAGGACAAAGGGAGGTGGACAGAAGTTGCACGACTTTTCTCTTCCCGCTGCCTCCCCTCTGATAAGGGCTGATTTCTGTTGTCGGTGACACGTTCAGCTCCGGGCAGCATTCCCAGCACCGGCACCACCAGCAGGCAGGCGCCCCATCATATTCATGGAAAGCAAACTCACAGATGGTAAAATAACAGAGTCGTGTATGTTTCAAAGAGACCTTCTATGTCAATTGTTATATTATTAGGTAAACTCTAAGAAGAAAATCTTTTAATCCACTGTGGCTAATCCAGTCCACTTTTGTTGGCCAGGACATATTCAGCATCAACAAAAGGCTCTGGCCAACGAACACCGGCATACATAATGTATTTATAACTCCGGGAGCTGGCTGGGCAGCTCCCAGAAAGAGACGCTCCTCGGGCCCGCAGCAGGGGCCGGAGTGGAGGATTTGCCCAACTTTTATCAGTTTTCTTTTCATTTCAAAGAACCCGACCGATATTTTCACTGCGTCGCTTACCAGGAGAGGCACAAAGAGGGCAGGGACATTCCTGGCTCCAGCCAGCCCTCAGCCCGGACCCGCTGGGATCTGCACCCTTCATCTCCCTCCCCTGTGTCCTGGGCAGCACGGGGATGCAGGATGGCTGGGCCTGAGGAAACACATCCAGGCAGCAGGCAGGGAGCGTGGGGCCCTGAGGTGCCCGGAGTGCCGGGACGGAGGCGGATGGGACAGGGAGCAGCGTGCCTTCTGGGAGGATGGAGTGCTTCAGTGACGCGGGCAGGTCTGTATATCCCATACATCCCACCCGGCCCCTCTGCCATGTGGTGGGGACACGGAGAGCTGCAGCAGCGCCCCAGGATAGGCTGCGGGGTGCTGTCCCCACGGGGATAGGCTGCGGGAGCAGAGGGGCCATCAGGAGGTGTTGGCTGGGCGCTGCCAACGTGGCTGTCCCCGGAACAGCAATCCCGATCCCCGGGAATCTACATGGGCTTTGCTTGGAAGGCATCATCACTTTGGGAATGGAGAGATCACCTTCCTGCAGGACAGGGGATATCAGTAATACCATAGAACTGCCGATGGCAGGCACCGAGCACGGGAAGGCTGGGAGGTGTGCGGGGCTGCCAGGGAGGGAGGTGGAGTGAGGCACAGGGACAGACTATGCCCTCACACGCTGGGGAAGCTGCTGCCACGTGAAGATGCTAAGCCCAAGGTCTGCAAAGTTTGGTGCTGTGTATCCACCACCACGTTTCCTTACGCTTCAGCCAATTGTACCTGTGAGAATCAGGATGAAACATAATCTGAGGCCTGATTCACTCATGTTTGTCTGCCCTGGGCTCTCCCGTCTCCTCCTGCAGCGTGTGAGGCTGACTCCATGCCAGACAACACTTGTCTCCATTGCAGGACCCGTGGCAGAGGAGATGTGTTGGTAAGAGCAGACCCAGGATAGCCAGAGCAGGGAACGTGTCCTCCGCCAGAAGATGGAGAGTGCACCTTGCAAAGGCTGTGGGCCATCAGGCTGCTGTCTGCTCCCACCACGGGAGAAGAGCTGCGTGAGCTCAAGGCCACGGCTGGCACGAGCACAGGCGGTGTGAGATGGCTGCAAAGGGGCAGAACCTGGAAGGCAGCTCCAGCCCCGCAGAGCAGGAGGGACAGCAGCGGCCGCAGTGTCCCGATGGGGACAGGAGCCCCAGGGCTGGGAGGCAGCACCACGTCATGAGGTCAGCCCGAGTCCCGGTGCTGCAGAAAGGTCACTGATAGCCATGGGGCGCTTGCCCTGATGCTTCCATGTGTGCAGAGCGGGGCTTTCTCCTCCCCAGGACAGAGCAGGCTGCAGGGTGCTCATGGCCACTGCTGCACAGCCCTCCCTGCTCCCAGACGCCCTGGGCTCAGGCTGCTGCTTCCCCCACTGCTCCCAGCCCTCGGCTGCTCTGCTCCAGTCCTCCTTTGTCACAGGGTGGGCACGGTTTATGGGATGGCAGAGGCAGCGTGAGCTGTTTCCCAGCAGCGGTCAGATGGTTCACCTGCCTGCTGCGGCTCCGGGAGGGGGTTGTAGCAATGGAACAGGACGGGGTTTTGCACAGGATAGAAGATACTGGAAAGGGACCTCCGACTGACACAGAAAGGGCCTGGGGAGCCCATACTGACATCCGGTGCTGGAGCGGCTCAGCTCAGGCCTCAGAGCGAATCCTGAACCCCTCCAGAGACAGAACACCCCCACCTCTCTGTGTTTCCTCTCACACTGAACTACTTTCTGAGCATTTTTTCCACCTCTGTATCACGACGACTCTGAGACTTTTCACGTTTGTTCACTCAGAGGCACCCGGACACACACTGCACCTCCACCCTCCCCCTGCGGCATGGAATCCCACCCCAGCACAAGAGATGCCCCTCTCAATCTGTCTGCATGTGGCCTCAGCCGGTGCCCACCAGCATGAGGACGGTGGCACTCAGAACTGTCCCATCTCAGTGCTGGGGTCCCTGGCAGTCTCCACGGCCCGTCCAAGATGGTTTTTGAGGTTCAGAGGCCCCACACTGATGTGAAGTCCTAATATCGGCCAGCATGAATGTAGGAGGAGGGAGGAAGTGCTCTATCATCACTCCCAGCCTCTGATGTGAGCTGTGATTTCCTGCTGCCAAAGAAGCATCTGTGGCATCTGATGAAGGTCTTAAGGTTCCCTGTGCCACTTTCTGCAGCACAGCCCTGCCGGCGTCCATCAAAGGGGCCAGAGCAACCAGCACCTTCTCCATCAGCTCCTGTCCCCCATAATACATCCCATGCAAATCAGAACTCACTCTGCCCTGTCTGAAAGGTGTGAAGCAGTGAGGAAAACCACTCTGAGGGAGAAACAAGGGGCAACCACCCATCTTTGCAGCTTCATGCTGCTGCTGAGCACTGCAGCCCTTTGACCCAGGCTTTCCAAGCTGCAGGGCAGAGGGTCAGGAGGTCTCCCCAGCTGGCCCTGGGTAGGGCAGCCTAACGAGCAGAGCTCATTAGAGGACAGATCAGCAACCTGGAAGCTCAGCTGAAAACTCAGTGCTTCTTGCATTAAGGGGCAGCATGGACATGGTTGTGGGGCTTCAGCATACAGGAGATGCTTCAGAGGGAATCATTGCTCGTTCTAGGGAGCTATGTTGGGAGATGAAGGGCAGGGTGCTGGGTCTCTCCATGGATGCTCATCTCAGCAGCTGTGTGGGTGCTGCCATGCTTTACCTCTGCCAAGCTGCTGTGATAGATACACCACCTCAGGTGCTGCTCTGGGGCTGAAGAAGCCAATATATTTCCTTAAGAAAGTGTGACAAGCTTCTGAACGATCCCCTCCTGAATGAGGGAGGTGTGGATGTGAGGGTCAAGTTTTCCTTGCTTCTTCCAAGAGCAGAATGAGTTTGCTGGTGAAGAACTAGCAATGCTATGCCAGCCAGCATGGAAACATGGTGTGGACTTTGGCAGAACCGCTCCAGTGAGAGCTGGCTTCCTCCATGCGTGGTTTCTCCACTTGGGGGTCTCAATTCACTGCTCTTTGGGTTCCTCTCCACCAAAAAGCATGTTGTGAGAGGTGAGGTAACTCGGTGCACCCAGACCTCCAGCTGGGTGCTGTGGTGCTCCTAGAGAGACACCCTTACCTGAACACACGTGAGCAGGAGTTCCTGGGCTGCACCATTAACATTAATAAACACTTGAGAAGAGGATAACAGAGAGCATCCATAGAATGGGCTGAGCCTTCTGGCCCCACTGGGCTTGGGCTCAGCTTTGACTGATGCATTTATCTCTGGAGAAAACGCCAAGGGGGTTCCATCAGCAGCACCCAATGCGAGCCCTCAGCCCAGGTTTGGTTGCTTTGGACCTGAGTAAACCAGCCCCAGCATCAACAGCCATTGGAACTTCGTGGGCTGGAAGCTTTCCTGGAAGAGGACGATTCCAAACTGAGACCTGAACTGTATCACGACCACACGCAGCGTGTGCAGGTAAAATGATTTCCAGGGCTTGTCCTGAGTGCACGAGTGCTTCTGAGATTCCCTCACAAGGCTCACTGTGCCTCTCAAAGCTGAACAGAAACCCACGGGCCGCTACAGGACTCGTGATCAGGAGTTCACTGGCCATCTTCTCTATGTCTAGGAAGAACAGATGCATTGCACGGCCTCATCCCAGAGGCGAGAACTAAAATAACCATTGCATGCATCCTGCCTGCATCACCAACTGCAGGCCAGATGTGGGCTGAAACACGGTCAGTACACACCGCTCATTGAAAACCTTTTGCTGGCTCGCTCAGAAGAGCAGGGGGGCTGACCCTCCAGGATGGGTGAGCCGGGAGCATGGGACAAGTACTCGCACTCCAGGCTGAGCTGCTGATGGGGATCGTATCAAAGCATTCCGGCTGAATGTCTGTGCAGGCTGTAGGACAGACATCAAGGCGTCGCCGAGTGCTGAGCTTGCTTTTGCCAGCTGTGCTACTGACCACATCTAAGCCTAAGATCTTTCACAATATTGCGAAACGGACCCACAAGAGTGGAGCAACCAATATTTCCAGCAGTGCTTTTGACATCAGCTTTTCCTTACCGCCAACCAGCTGATCGGGATCATTGATGGATGGATAAAAAAGATACACCTCTCCTGTCAGGATCAAACACCTTGAATTGGCATGGGTTACTGTAGGGTAACATAGGTTACAGCAGGCTGTCCCAGTGCAGCATCACTGAGCTGTCAGCTGAGCCCTGTGCTCCTACCTGAGGATGGTGACTGCTGCACACTCACCTCATCCTGTCGTGTTGTGGAGGCAGACAGCAGCCACAGCCTGGGAGCAGCAGCCACAAAGGGACAGCAAGCAATGCCCTGCAGCAGATGGGTGAGCTCCAGGTGCACAGCAGTGTGTGGGGACCGGGGACAGGAGTGCCCCACCACCAGCACTCCCATCTCTGGCTCTGTGTGACCAGTAGTACCACTGCACCGTGACCAGAGTCCCTGTGCACAGAGACAGGCCCACCACAGCATGGCTCAGGGCAGATGGGGAGTCTGGGCACGTGGATCCCACACCATTCCTGGATCCCGACCTCCCGGCCAGCCCTGGGGCACTCCTGGCCTCGAGGCTGCCTGCAAACGGGCTCCGCACCACAGCTTTTTTGTGTCCCTCACAGCACAGCAGTGCTCCCAGGTCACCAGGCTGCCATTTCAACATCCTTCCCGCTGACCATCACCATGTGTAGCTCCCAGCACTCGCAGGGGACAAGCTGACATCTTTTCTCTCTGCAGAGCAGCACCGCTGGGACACACGGAGACTGCATCCCATCCACGGCCACCCGAGAGGAGCACAGAGCCCAGCAGCACAGAGCATGGAGAGGCAAGCCTGGGGACAAAGACCCAAGACGGATCCCACAGGTGGGTGTGGGAAGGTGTGTAGGACTGGGATGTCACCGGGGAGTGCCTCCTTTACTGATCAGTGATGAAAAGCACTGGCTGAGTGTGGCCTTGCCAGTGGCACGGCATGTTCTTGAAGAGAGGCTCACCCACACCCCATAACCCTCAGTCCCCTGCGAGCAGTCAGCTTCCAGTGCAGGCTGAGGGTATGTTACTTGTCATCCTACAACAACTTCTAATATGTACCATGTCCTGCTTTACATGGAGTAGGTGGCCAAACCTGAGCAAAAACTGGGAGATTTTGGGGCAGAAAGATGGGAAGGGAGCCCAGGAGTTACTACTTGAGGCAGTTAGTCCAGGGATGCATCGAGGAAAGCTCATCCAAACCAATGGGTGTTAGTGCAGCCAAGGGCAAAGGAACCAGAGGCAGGCAGGCCATGCCACGTGGGCAGAAAGCTGCCACTGGCCATGACTGTTATTAGTTATTACCCTCGCTACAGAGGAGCAGGAGCAAGCAGGAGAGAGATGTCAGTGAGCTGCTGTGCTCTCCCTGGTCAGATAGGAGAAGTTCTGGATTCCTGATCCTCCGTGCAGCTTATTTAGCCAATGCTAGGGACTGTGGACTCGTGTGGTCTTTATAAAACAATAATAATAATGAAGCAGTATCTGAGCAAAAAGGCATAAGCTGTTTGGAGGCAGTGTCCAGAAGGACAGTAATCAGGAGTAATCCCAGGGCAGCACAGAGGTGGCCCAAACGTTCACCAGTGCATCCCAAGGAGGCAGAGCTCACAAGCTGTGCCTGGGGGAGTGCCAGCCCTGTCTGTGGAAAGGTGGCTGCTGCATACAGTCTTGGATTTCATTCGGTCAGTGCTTTGCCTCCAGTTCTGTAACTGGGAGCCAGACTGGGCTGGAACAAGCGTTTTTCTGCTTCATCCCTCTTGACCAGCACTGGAGGCAAATTCAAGCTGAGGAATTTGGGTGTGTTCATCTCTCCCAGGGCAGTGAATTGAAACCAGGTGGGATGCACAGGCACCCCGCAGAACCTGCACTGCGAGCCGTGGTGTGAGAACCAGAGAGCAGCTCCTGCTGCGCTGCAGACGCCTTTGGGGAACTCACATTGCTAGGGATGGGCTCACAGCCCACATCCACGGCTGCCAGTGTGCAGGAGCTGCCTTCCAGCCCCCATCCCAGCTGTACCCAGGCCCACTCCTCACCCTTTGCTCTCACACCAGCTGTGTCTGTGGCTCTGGGCGTCCCCCACACCGCAGCAGTGCCACTGGGCTGCAAGTGCCTCTCTGTCAGCTGAGGCCTTCAGTGTGCCTGGCCCCAGTTCTGAGGTGACCCAGCTACCTGCAGTGCCCAGCAGCTTTATCCCAGCCAAGTGCTTCCAATGCCCTGTGCCATGATGCTGATACTTCTTTTTTGACTGCCAACGTTTTCCCCTTCCTGCTCTGCAGGTGCCATTCTGCCAGTGGCCCAGCAGCTAAAAGTGTCTTCTCCCATCCATTTCTTGCATCCTTTCACCCTGTTTCTTAGCAGCCCTCTTTTCCATTGCTGTTTATGTAGCCAAAACATTTCCTGTCTCTTAAATGAATGGACTTCGGGAATGCGTAGAGAATGAGGTAAGCAGAGGAGAGCTGCTCCTCATCTTCAATAGGGATCATTTAAGATCTCTGTGTCCCAGTCTCTAAAGCTTTCCAGCCACCCAAGAGGCCCACGGGGCTTTCAGCCCTATCCTTAAGGATCTCTGCTGGGAGCCCGCGGTTCCCCCAGCCCTTCCCATCAGGCAGCCCTGACCACCACGCTTCGCAGGCACCCACCTGCAACACAGCCAAACAGGGCTGAGAAGCCCCAGGAGGCTGTTGGCCCTTTGCACAGTGGTGGTGGCTGATTGTGTTTCCCATATTTAGCACATCTCTGGGCAGCTGCTCCCTGAGATTTCCGCAGCTAGCACATTGCTGGGAGGCAGACCCAGGTGGGGGGGGAGGCTGTTTGAGGAGAGCTGTTAGGCTTAGATGTCCGTCAAGCAGCTTCAGAGTATTTCTATTTGTCCCCAGTACCAAAAAAGCTTTTATATAAAACCTAAATTTGGGACCAGCTGTGACCTGCGAGGGTCTTTTTAAACTACAGCCAAAGGTTGAACAGCACCATCTAGTGCACCCTGTCCCAAAAATGCCCGGATTGGAGGAGCACCATCTCTCACACTTGCACCGCCCGTGGCAGGGCTCTGCCATTAGGAGTGTGCACGGGATGTTATCATGCCATCAGCCGTCAAACATCAGCATTACATCTGACCCACCATGCTTTGGGCATGCCAGGCAGCAGGGGAGATTAAAACCAGGCTCCACAAACACAGGTTTATTGGCACAGGAGCTGCTCCCAGACATTAACTGGGAATCCCACGCAGCTGATACAAACATCCAGGAGATTCCTAAAGCCCCCTGAAGCTAACTTCTTGGTATAGGGAGTGTTGGAGGTCAAGCAAGTGGGGCAGATGGCTGGCTTGGCTGAGCAGGGATCTTCTTGTAGAGCTTAGGTGGAAAAGGGAAGTGCAAGGCCACTGGAAGCAAGGTCAGATGTGGGAGGGCTACAGAGATGCTGTTGACCACTGTGAGGAGAAAATCTGTGCAGGTGAAGCTCAATTAAAGTTGGAGCTGGACAGCACAGTGGGGGACAAAAAATGAGCTATTTTAAGTATGTTGACAGCAAGAGGACAGATACAATGTCGGTCTGTTACTTGATGAGTAACCTCACAAATAGGGATGTTGATAGAACAGAGAGAGTTAATGCCTTCTTTCATTCTGTCTTTAACACTGATGATGGACCCTGGGACCCCCGGAGCCCTGAGTGAAAGGCAATGAAGTCGTTGGTCATAGCCAACCCGGTTCACAAGGCAAAAGCCCTGCTTACTTAATGTCCTTTTACAACAAGTTTACCTGCCTTGTTGACCAAGAGGACCAATAGATGTGATCTTCTGGGATTTCAGCACAGCTTTCAACGTTGTCGAGGATTTGGTGGCTCTTTGAGGTAGAAATTAACACGTACACCAGGAGCTGAGGAACTTATGACATCACTCTTGTTTGACATGGGCCAGCTACAGGCTCAAACCAGGTCTGCTCAGGCTGAGCAACACACCAGAACACAGGCAGCCCCCAGCTCATGTAACTTCTTAGAAACAGAAGGCAGGGGCAATGCTATAAAACTGACCAAAGGGGAAAGTGATTGGCTTGGGTTCATTGGCCTTCACTCTTTCAGACACAAGGGAAGCAAAGGAAGTCCTGGCAGATCCTGCAGTCTGGTTCCTCCCTTGTGTAGCCAGGGACACTCGGTTTGGGTTTTCGCTCATTTGATATCCACAAGTGAAGCCAAAGTTGGCAATGTTGGCCCTAGGCAAAACTTAGGGACTGGGCTCCTTCGTGTGGGCGAAGCAATGCGTGAAAAGCAACAAGGTGACTCCAGAGGGAGCCCATGGCTCTCACTGTTCTGAGAAACAGGAAATGAAAGAGGGAGAGCTTGGCACGAGCCCGGAGGGTATTCACCTCTCCAGCTTGCAGAGAGGCGGCTGCCTGGCTACATCTTACCTGCCTTGTAGGCAGACTGAGGATCTGATCCTGCTGTGCATGAGAAGCAATGAATAGCTGGGGGCAGAGATTTCCCTCCTGAATTTCTCAGAAAAGCAACATCTTGACAGGCTGCAGAGCCCTTCCCTCGGCAGTGTCTCCCTGCGATGAGCCCTCTGCACAATGCCAGACAGCTCCACCGAGCCTGGAGACCTGGGGAGGAGGATATAAGGAGAGAAACCAGATTAGGACTTTGCTGTGATTGCACCATAGCATGACCACGGCACTGTGACCAGCAGTGCGAGGCACTGTGTGCTGTCAGCCCTCGGTAACAGGGAGAAGGGTGCCTGCAGTGAGAGGAAATCTCTGCCTGTTGGGCTGCTGGAATGCCATCAAGCCTTCATCATCATGCTGTAGCACACACAGACAAGCAGCATGCAGGCTTTCTTCCAAAGGCATAGCAGCTGCAAAGGCTGTAGCAAGAATTTAGGTGCAGTGGAAGAGAGCATTTGAGGAAAACTTGGGGGGGGGGGGAAGAACGTCTTCTGTCTGTATTGGAGACTGTGTGCCTGTGCTGAAGCAGGGCAGAACTTCTGAAAAGGACCCCGTGGCTAAACATCTGCTAGCAAGTGGGAGAGCCACTCCTCCCCAGCTAGAAGCTGGCCAAACTGCCATACGGCCACTGCCTCCAAAGCCCCGGCTGGCCCCTCTTCTCTAAGCTGCAAGGGAAAGCTCCAGTGCCTCGGGGAGCCTCAGGAGCCAGAGCCACCCCTGGCTGGGCTGTCCTTAGCAGGGCTGGCACTGCTGCAGGAGCTGCAGGTAGGAGGGTGCTAGCCTGGCACGCACACGAGCCCATGCACTTCAGCTCTGCGCATCCCACTGTACCCCTAACTGTTATCCCACCCCTTCTCCCCACCCCTTGCCTCTGGGAGTCTCTTCCAACAGCGTCACAGAGATGTGGCTTCGGTTTCTCATGTAAACTCCGTTCGGGCCACGGATTCTTTCTGGGCCTTTCTATGGGAGATGAAAAGCTCCCTAATACCTGACAGTCTCTCACCCATGAAGCTGCTTAAGCACTATAATCAGGGCATCCCTCAGGCTCCTTTGAACTAGCTGAGCAGGCTGCATTTCTCAGGCAAAGCAATTTCTCCGGAGCTGGCATCAGCTTGAACTCCTGCAAGTTTTCACCATCCTTTCCCAAACGTGGATGCTGCTCTCAGGTATCCCGCACGCGTCTGCCCTCTCTTGCCATCCTACAAACCTACAACCACACAGCTAATTCCATTGCCCCGTTCCCGCAGCCAAGGCAGCCCGAGCCCTTAGCTGCAGCTCCCAGACCCATGGCCCTGCTGCTCCTGCTCTGTTTTCCTTCCTCCCAAGCTAAGCTCCTTTCCAGCCAGTCCTTTGCAGGATGCAGGTTGCCGCGAGGTGCAGCGCTCTGTAGGTATTCTCTGCTCCTTGGAGGTGTCATTTTGCAGCTGCTCACATCCGACCACGTTTTATTTGCCTGGATTCAGCTTATAAGGTTTTCTGCAGCTGTCTTGACCTCGGCCGTGTCTCCTGCCCCCCTCATCTCCCCAGCCCTTGCATTTTTCTCAGCAGGGCTTTTTAATCTATTTCTAGGCCATTGATGAAAATGCTGAATAGCACTGGGCTTCACATCAAACCCTGCGGACACCCACTGAGCGTGCTCCCATTCTGCAAGGATTCCCCATTGATGCCTGTCGGTTTGCCAGCTCCCCGTCCCTTTAAGGTGTCCCTCTTGATGTTGCATTGTGCTAATTTTTAATCAGAATGCTATATGGATTAAGTCACATGCCTGAACAGAGTCCAGGTCTGTTATTTCTGTGCCATAACCTTTATCAGCCAAACTTGTAATCTCTTCAAAGGATGACATCAGAGTTTGACAAGAGCTATTTTCCAGAAGCCAAGCTGATTGCATTAATTATATTCCCATCCTTTAATTCTTTACCAGCTGAATCCCACATCAGCTTTTCTATTATTATGCCCGAGATCAGCGTTGCACTGTTACATGTAAATCAGCTTCCAGCATCACTCGCATGAAAGAGCCCGAGGACCCGCACCATCCTGCCGGGCTCTGTGCTGGAGCCAGAAAGGGAGCGTCGCTGCCTGGGGTGAACCTCTGTGCATTCCAGAAGGCTGAAAAATGCTGTACTTTTCCGAGAGCGTTCCCCGAAACACATGAAAACAAAGCACAAATGTCAGAAAGCGTTGAGCACGCAGGTACATGCGATAGGAGAACGCCACTTCAATCCAAAACCAGAAACCAACCCCTACCAGAGATCTTTCGGAGCCACTTCTGCTTCTTAGAGGACTGCCCTATGACTTATTTGCTGCTTAGCTTCTGGGATCACACCTAGGGGTCCGCACGCTTGGTGCAGGGCTCTGACCGTGCTCACTTTCCAGGGGAGAAGCTGGCTGTGTGTTTCTTCATAGGACTACTCCTGCCTGGTCTCTGCGTGCGTTAACCCCCTCCATCTCTGCAGTATCACCCAGCTCCACAGGCAGCACTGCACTCCCCGTGCCGGGGCATCACTCCTGGCCAGCAGCTTCCTGCAGCCATCTGCCCCTGGGCAGGACGCGTTTCCCCCCGGCCCTCTCTCAGGTCTCCATGTTGTTTCCCCCATTTCAGCCCGCGCAGTGCCACCTCTTGGCGAGCTCCCTTATTTCTCTCCGCTGCAGAACGGCTCGGCTCAGAGAAGCAGGAGACAGCCGCCCTTTGAAAGCGGCTCTGTTTTGCTTAAGGCCAGAGCCGCTGGTGGAGCAGCTATCCGTGCCCCTCCATCCCTCAGCCCACATTTGTGAGCCTCTGGGAAGGGCTCAAATAAGCACGAGCAGCGAGGCCTGCAGCACCACGCAGCCAGCATGGAGGGTCGCTGCCCTTTCTCAGCCGAGCTGCACGCCAGCCCCGTGCTGTGCCACGCTGCTGCAAGTCTCCATTGCACGAGCATCTCCTGGGCTGCGTCCTGCCCGGGATGTCCGCAGAGCTCTTATGGGCTTCTTTTGCCCACACAGAGCAGGGGGAAAAAAACAGAGGGGCAGCTCTCCGCTCCTCCCCAACCCCTGCAGCCGCTCTGAACAAAGCAGCGCTCAGCGGGGCTCTCCTGCGCTCTCCCTTCCTGCCTCGTTCCCCGTGAAGCCCCCGGCACCGTTCCAGACGGGGCAGGAGCTGCAGAGCGCCAGAGGCCACGCCGGGCTCCGTGAGCGCCGCGCTTTGTCCCCGCCGGTGCCGTGCCCTGAGCCGTGCGGGGCCGCAGCCCGCGTCGTGCGCGAACCGCTCGTGCGCTGCGCAGGGAGCTCGGTGCCAGGCCTGCCCTGTGGGGACGGAGGGCCGGCAGGGCCGGGGTACGGCGCCGGGTCCTGAGGAGGAGGGGTCGCGGCCGGGCCGCGCCGGGCCCGTGCGAGCAGAGGGGCTCCGGGCACGGCCGGCACGCGGCCCGCGGCAGCCGCGCCGCCCAGAGACGCCGCCGGGCCCGGGGCCGCCCCCGCTGACGGCTCTGGAGAGCGGACGCCGGACGAGCCCCGCGCGGCGCCTCCCCCGGGCCGGGCCGGGCCCGGTACCGCTCCGCCCCCGAGGCCGCTCGGCGCGGGCTGGCGGCGCGGCCGGGCCCGCAGTACCGGGCGGGGGCGCGGGGGGCGCGGCTGAGCCGCTCTCCCCGGCGCTGCGAGGCAGCGGCGCAGGCGGAGCGGTGCGGGGCTCGCTGCTCTCCGTGTCGCCGCCAGAGCCAGCGGCCGCGGCCATGGGCGTCCCGGGCCGCCCGCTTTGTGCCGCCCCGCCCGCCGCCCCGGGCCGCCGCTGCTGAGCCGCATGGGCCGGGCCCCGCGCCGCCGCCGCCGCTGCTCCGTGCGGGTGAGTGAGCGGGCGGGGAGGCGGCCCCGAGCCCAGGCCCTGCGCCGAGGCCGCGCCGGAGGCCGCCGCCGTGCGGGCGGAGCGGGGCCGCGCCGGGCGCCGCCGCGCCGGTACTAGGCCGCCCCGGGAGCGGAGGGCGGGCGGGCGCGGGCCGGGCCGGGCCGCGGCCGGGCGGGGGGCCGGGGCCGGGGGGGGGGGAGCGGGGGCGGCTCCCCGAAGTTGCTCGGGGGCGGCGGGGCGGATGGAGCCCGCGCTCGTCGGGGCAGAGCCGGGGCAGCGCCGCTTCCCGCGGAGCTCCGAGGCCGACGCCGCCGCGCACCGGGAGGGCTCCGCGCAACCGCCGCGGGCCGCGTCCTGCGGGGAACTTTGAGCGGGGCGGGAGGCGGCGGCGGGCCGGGAGCGGGGGCCGCGGGGCTGCGCGGAGCCCGGCCCGCCGAGGTGCCCCGTGCCGGCGCTGGGGGCCGGGGATCGCACCGCGGCGCGACAATGAGCGGCGTGCCTCGTGTGCCCGCTCCCCGAGGGCGGCTCCGGCCCCGCGCTGCGGGCAGCGCCAGCTCGGGGTCCGGGCCGGGAAGGTGGGAGCCCGCGGGGGCGAAAATCACACGCAGCCGCAGCGTGCCGGGAGGTGCAGCCGCGTTCGGTGCTGCCGCGGCAAACCTCGGCGCGGTGCCTGCGTGCTCCGTGCGGCTCGGGCCGGCTGCGGGTGACAGCGGGATCGCTCTTAGGGCACAGCGGGTGCAGCAGCGCGCGTAGGGCCGAGCAGCGCCCATCCCGCCGCTGCTGGTCGGTGGCGCACAGGTGGGCTGTAAGGACGGCCCTCGCCCTTAGCGGTGGCTTTCGGTTCAGCCGAGGAGAGGAAAAGGGGGAGAAGACAGAACGTCCAAAGGATGCGTTCGTTTGGGCGCTTTGAAATGACGGTTGCCGCCTTAGCGGGGAAAGTGGCAGCCCAGGGATTGTGTGGTGCCTCCCCCTCCCTCCCCACACCTCCCATCCTCCATGTTGGCTCTCTACCTTCTTTTAAAACGCTGTGTTTGATCGCATCTCCTTCTAGAGACGATCTTCTCATCTCCCTTTATTGAGCTGGGCGGGATTTCCCAGGCGTTCAGCGTGCTGTGTTGTTGGCTCCGATGAACCTTTTCTCAATGGCCTCTATGAGAAATTGTGCCAGACCCAGAGCTCTGACCCGACATGCCCGTTTGAAGCGAGAGTGTTGTTCACATACCCAAAGTATTGGGGTCGGTGATGCGTTTGGAGTCCCCTAGAGCTCAATGAGCTGATGCAGGGTATTTCTGAGATGCAGAGGGGAACGTCACGCCGGTGTGCCGTTGAGTGCACAGAAGACACCTGTGTTTGGTTCAGGTGTAATGTCAGTTTCTCTACCAGCGGAATGTTCCCTTAGAACATTTTTCACAAACCTTAACGTAAATCCCTTTTTGGGGGGTGAGAATTTCCTAGGTTGGTAGCCAGATAGAAACGTACTGCCTTGGTATGACTTGGTGCGTGTGCTGGCCGGGTAGGCTCAGCAGAGAGTTAATGTCAGTAGAAGTGAACGTGCGTCCTGTGGGCTGTTCAGCACTCAGCACCTGAGCGTACATCTCTTGGACATGGGGAACACCACATCCCACAGTCCTGAGAACTGCCCGTAGTGTGGGGCCGGTGGCACTGGTTGTGCTGAACGCTGGCTGTGAAGTTTTGAGATCCTCTCTGTCATTTTTAGGAAAAGAGGGCTTAATACAGTAACCGGGGAGGGCAGAATTAGTAGCTTGTAGTCTCGGAATGTGTATTTACAGTGATACTTAATGGGTTTCTTTCTTATCTGTTTCAGCAGAACGAACGTGTTCACCTTGGAGATACAGAGGTTGGTGATCTGAGATTTCGGCTCTTCCCCCGCTGTTCAAACAAGCGCCAGGAAGATGAATATCCAGGGCAAGGGCTTCCCTCTGGACCTCGGAGGAAGCTTCACTGAAGATGCTCCAAGGCCACCGGTCCCTGGTGAGGAGGGTGAGCTTGTGTCCACGGACCCAAGGCCAGTCAGCCACGGTTTCTACTCCAGTAAGAGCGATGCTGTTAGAAATGAGACCTCCACCGCAACCCCGCGGCGCTCCGACTTGGATCTGGGCTACGAACCCGAGGGGAGCGCTTCGCCAACTCCACCCTACCTGAAGTGGGCCGAGTCGCTGCACTCCTTGCTGGACGATCAAGACGGTATCAATCTCTTCAGGACTTTCCTGAAACAGGAGGACTGTGCGGATCTGCTGGACTTCTGGTTTGCCTGCAGCGGCTTCAGGAAGCTGGAGCCGTGTGTGTCCAATGAGGAAAAAAGACTCAAACTGGCAAAAGCCATTTACAAAAAGTACATTCTCGACAACAACGGCATTGTGTCCCGGCAGATCAAACCAGCCACAAAAAGCTTCATAAAAGACTGTGTCATGAAACTGCAGATTGACCCTGACATGTTTGACCAGGCCCAAACTGAGATTCAATGCATGATAGAAGACAATACCTACCCTTTGTTCCTTAAGTCGGATATTTATTTGGAATACACAAGGACAGGTGGGGAAAGTCCAAAAATTTATAGCGATCCGAGCTCAGGGTCTGGGACAGGTAAAGGGCTACCTGGTTATCTGCCTACTCTGAATGAGGACGAGGAGTGGAAATGTGACCAAGACACCGAGCCTGAGGCCAGCAGGGACTCCGCGCCCTCAAGCAGGCTCACCCAGAAGCTGCTTTTGGAGACTGCAACCCAGCGTGCCACCTCGACCCGGCGGTACAGCGAGGGCAGGGAGTTCAGGTACGTGAGTGCGCCGGCCGGGCCCTTCCTCGGGGGCCTCCGGGTGCCCTGGGGGCTGCTGTGAGTTTGGAGGTGCTGGGAAGCAGAGGGTGTTTGGCAGCTGGGAGCGCTTGGGGCTGGTTGAGGGTCAGCATGGGACTGTGTCACGTGGGCGTTAGGTTGAAACACAGCTTTATCTGAATGTAGCGTAAGTGATTTGAAGGGTGTCTTTGGCCGTTCCTGTCCAATTCCCCCGAATCACCTCTGCAGTATGCTCTTTGCTGTGAGGAAATGCTGCTGAGCGTGGTCTGGGTGTAGGAAGGAGGCGCTGGACAGTGCAGGGCCGTGGGCAGCCCCAGTGTGCACACAGCGAGCAGAGAGCTGTGGTGTCAGCCTGGCTCGTAGCCTGCAGTGACGGAAGGTCAGTGTTCAGTTACAGGAGTGCAGATGAGTACAGCTCGTGGTAAAACCCCTTGTAAATATACAAGGAAATGGTGATGAGCCACAACTGGAGGCTGCAGGAAGCTTGCGGGAAATACCCTAACGTCTGTAATGTGTATATGGGTCAAATGGGGTTCATGATGCTCCCTGTAAATGGTATTGCTTTGCAGTCAAGATTTCTGATAGTGGATTCCAGCGAGTAGGAATCCCCAAACCCAGTTAAAATCATTCTATGTTGCAGCTTTTCCCCTCATCACGATATCTGATTTTTTTCCTCTAGAGGAGTTGCCCAGTTTTTCAGCCTGTGCTTTTCTTTGGGTCCCCCACCCACCCCCAGCCAACACGCGTTTTGAAACTTGCTGAGAGCTCAGTTAAAATTCCAGACAATTAACTTAGCAGGGAGTTCTCTGGGATCAATAAGCGCGCGTGTGTGTGTAACCCTTGCTGAATCAACAGAACGCAGCCAGACGCACATTCCTACTCCTTTAAAATCAAATCTCCTTATTTTAAGACCCGCTTAGGCTAAGATCTGTCACTTTGTGATGGTTGCGAAATGAAGCGGCCGAACCGTCCTCTTCAAAGCTGCATTTCTGTGCTTCCTCTCCCCATGCCGTCCCTTTCTGCTGGCAGCTGGACGTGCATCCCGCCCTGCACAAGGTCCCGGCGCCTTTCAGATGGCAAAATGTTTTCATTTTGATTCCTGTTTTCAAACAGATTCTGAGGAGGGGGTGTTGCATGTGAAACTCAGAGAAAGAATGGGAATTGGTGTGAACTCATGCTGTTTTAATCAGGAGTTTGAAAAACAGAATCCCGGAGTCCTGGGACTTTCTCATGGAGTTAATAAAAACCTTGAGTGTTTCTTGCAGTGGGTTTGCACCGAGTGCTGGGTACTGACTGGATAGGATTAGAAAAGTCTATGATTTAAGTGTCTTTTTAATTAAGCAGGAATGGCTTAGGGCTGGCAGTACCTTCCTCAAGTTGAGTTTAGTGTCTGTTCCAGAGCAGGTAGTGAAAACCTGCATGAATGCTGCATTCCTCAGGTCCTGCTTCAGAAAAAATGCTGCTTACACATGACCTGAATACATCCATGCCAAACCTTAAAACGGCTCAGAAATACGTTATGAAATAGAAATATTTTGGGGTGGCTCTCCTCGACCTCGTGCATTTTCTTACTGGATTGGAACAGCACAAAAAAATACATCTTTACCTGGGGGATGGAGGTCAGGAGAAACGCTCTGCTGTTAATTTGTTGTGTCTGACAGCCTGTCATTGTGGCTGCAGACACTCCATTGACCTGCTGGGTCGGGAGGCAGGGACGTGTTTACTGTTCTCACCAGAGCAGGAGTCATTTTGGAGCCTGGAGTAAGTAACTGAAAATGAGTGATTATTTATTTGAAGTGCTGCTCTGTCAGCTGCAGTGGTGTCCGGAGCATCTCCGTGGAAGATGGGCGCTGCTCAGCAGTGTGGTCTGTGCATTTTGTTCTAAGAATCTGCTGAGATCCTAATTTAGGAGTCTGATTGTTCGTCTCTGTGCAAGCCCTCGCGGTTGAAATAGCTTGCTTCCTGAAGGCTGCATAGAAATAGCTGCCTCCAACAGACTGTTTGTCAAACAGTGGCATCTTATTGTGCAAACATTTCTGCTCTCTCCTGCGAGGAAGAGCCTTGGAAGCTGGTGGAGCTGCGTGCAGCAGGAAGCGATCCTTGTGCAGTGGTTGGAAGGCTGAGTGTCCTGATTTGGTTTGAACGTTTCTACAGACTTATTTTCTTTTTTTTTGTGGAAGAATCTCTCGTCTCTGTTCTGGAGGGAATGTTGCAATAAGCTGTTTTGCATTATATCTGAAGGCCTGTTTAATCTTCTCAAGATTTAACGTCTTATTCCTTGGCTTCCATGGAAACTCTAAATAAAGAGGAATTTGACCAAATGCAGTCGGAGTGTGTCTCTGGTAGCAAGGGAGCATCTTGAAGCGGCTCCAAGTTTTTTTTTTTTTGCAGCAGAAGGTTCGTAAATCTTAACGCTGTGTTTCTGTGCCCACGAGCATAAAACTGCTCCAAGTGCAGAAGACGGCGCGTTGTTAGTGCTGGGCGTTTGGAAGGTGTGCAAGCGTGCATCTATGTGGGGATATCCCCAAGCAAAAAGCACTGCTGTTACCCACTGCGTTTTTGTACGGGTAGGAAAAGGCCAATAGTCATTATAGTTAGGCTCCTGCAAATTAATTGGACATTGGTTATGGATCAGTGAACTTCAAAGAGGGCAACCCCCGAAGATCTCAGGCATTAACTCGCAGCTTCCGAAACCGACACTAACGTGGTTGTGAGCGCAGCTAAATCTTTCATTAACCTTCTCCTGACACACCGGGACTGGGTTTTTCAGATACGAGGAGCAGAAATTAAACCCGTGCCATAGAACTGCCCTGCAGCCTGCTTTTCAAACCCTCCTGTAAAACAGACGTGTTTTAAAAATTGGGAAAGTCGGCGCGTGGTGCCAACCCGTCACATCATGGTTGTGTCTGCTGTCTGCATGGGTCCCTTCTGTCATCTCTTCAGCTTTGCATCAGAAGGGTTTCCCCATCCGCTCCCAAAAACCTGCGCTCCCAGGGCTTTGGGGAACAGCACTCACAAACGTTGCCTTCGCTTTCCATGGTGGAAATGGAGCAGACCGGGCAGTGTTATGGGGGAGCAGCTCTGCTTTGCTCTCAAAGCCCGGAGGTTGGGGTTGGTTCTGCCCAGAGCTTTGTTTCACCTGTGTCTTGTGGTATGCAGCGTGTTATAAATGAAACCTGGAGGAGGGGGAGGAGAGGACAGGTGGTGGCAGGTGAAGTCTCCCATCAACAGATGATGATGGGCTGAGAAAAGGGGATGTCACAGGCAATGACACAGAAATTTGCACGTGGAAACTTTGATTTACACTTCTTTCATTATTTTTTTTTTTTTAAGGGAAGCTGGCTCCATGATCTTAGTGTTTGCTTCCACAGCGCTGAGCTGACCAAGCTCACAGCTTTCCCCAGGTGTTGGTGGTTCAAGTGGAAAGGCCACATGCCATCGGGAGAGTCCCCGCGCTGACGCCCACATGCTACAGTCGTGCTGGGCATCAGCGAGAGCAGCTCTCCTCAGGACACAGCCTGTTCTTCATAACAGGGTGCTGAGCAAGAGGAGCAGCAGCTGAGGAAGGCTGTAGCGGGATGCAACACCTCTAGTCAGAAACTCATTACAGTGAGTAATGCTGCATTGCAGGAGAGAGGAGCAGCGGAGCCCGGTTCAGGGCAGGTGTGGGATCTCTGTTGCGTGGGTTACATCAGTAGACCGGCAGTCACAGGTTTGGCCTGCATCAGGAAGGAGCTGAAATTTAGCTGGCAGACTTAATTTTGAGGCTTGCTGCTTCATTAACAATTAAATATTAAATTGCGTGCTTCTAACTGAAAACGATGCGGTGAAGGAGTTGGAGTTAATTGTGCTGAGTGAGTGGAGGACTGGAGATGTGCAGTCACAGCAGTTGGTGCAGAGCAGTCTGCATTCAGACTGTTCCAGGCTTGCGTTGCTGCCTTACCAGCACTGCCTCGAGCTGAAGAATCAGCACACGTGTCTGTGAGCTGAGCCGCTGCAGCTTCAGGGGAGAGCATTTGCTTGGAAGAGGCTGTTCATTATTGTTGTACCTGTATGTAACAACGGAAAAAAAGCTTTGGCCTCAGTCTGGTAGTGTGGAGCTTGGGTTGGCTGCCAGGGCGCACCAAGAGTGGGTGCATTTGACCCAGAGGCATCTCATTCAAGCACTGTCAGCATCCACAGAATGGAAGATGGGGCTCTAGACAGGCAATTGGACATGTTTGGTAGGGGACGTAACCAAAAATGCTGCCCACCACCTCTACCTGACTGAAATGGCATCTCTGTTTGCTTGCTCTGTCCTTTTTTCCCTTTTGCCTCTTTAATCTCCTTTCATGCTGTGCATTCCATTTAGGAAACACTGCTGGTGCCCCAGTGGTATCTCCTTTATGAGCAATGCTGCAGTTGGCCTGGAAACACATACAGGAGTGTCTGTTTCTTAAGATACTTACATTTTCAGTGGCTTGGGACAAGACTACCAGAGGAACTACCTCTTTTCCTGTCTGCAAGAACAGAATTATCAGACAGCAGCAATTCTGTAACACGGGCAGAAGGGCTGGGGTGGAACAGCGGGCGCGTGGCTGCTGCCTCAGGGTGCTGGGGCTCCTTGGGTCGTGTGGGGTCTGTGGGATGCCACGAGCACTACTTGGGTCCCATTTCAAGGAATTTTAACTCAAACAGGCCCTAAACTGTTTTTCTAATGGTGACCCTGCGTTTCTGGCAATAACTGCATGTAACTTGAAGTACCAGCTAATGGCTTGGCTTGGATTAAAACTTCTGGGCCTGTAGCACCACTTGTAATTGCTACAGTCCACAACAGTGTGCAGAGCAGTGGCTGTTTCCAAGCAGAGGTAAGCTGCAGTAGAATAGTTTGGGTTCTGCATTGTTCTTGTGAGAAGTCATGGCTGTAATGGGGGAGGCAGCATCTGATGCTGGTGGTGGTGAGTGGCCGTGTTGTGATGAGGATGGGTTGTGTTTTTGCACACAAGTTACACCAGCCTTTTTGAAATACGTGGTTAAGCTGATGAAACTTCTGCATGGAAATGCTTACATTAACAGCGTAAAGTATTTATACTGGCATCTGCCAAGTCTTTAAAATGGATTTTAATTGAAGGAGAATGCCTTTTGTGCCCGTAGCTTTACCTCCCTCTGCACAGATCAAGATGAAGAAGTGTTGTATTTGTTATTTGGTTATGGATCAGTGTTGGTATTGGCCCTCTGAGATGGTGTCTCCATTGCCTCTTTGCCCTACACCTCTGCAGCTCTGAAGCCATGAGGGATGTAAGCAGCAGGCTTCCTGGCAAACTGAGCTTTGACTTCTACTCATTTGGTCTGAGTTAAGGAAAAGAAAACATAAAGGTTTTTCTCTACCTCGACTAATTTTATAAACAGTTTGATTACATTTGCTAAAGATTTTTTTTCCTGTTTTCACACATACTGGCAATGGCGACACAAATCTTGAAGTTCTGTATTTTGGGAATGAGGTTGCAGGTTGGGCTGGTTTGAGTTGTGCTCTCTTTGGAAGGAACTGGGTTCAGAAGAGCAGAATGAGAAGTGGATGGGTCTGGGCAAGCTGAGGTGCCCAGGAGGTGAGCCACGTGGTACACCTGGGGTTTGATCTGCGGTTCTGCTTCAGCTTGGCTTTATGTTTTAAGAGTTTCTTTGTTGTCACTATAATGGGCTAATCCCTTGAATAATTAGTTACTATTGGATGTTTTAAAAATGACTGCCTCTTGGATTTGTTCTCTTTAATAGTCCTAGATTTATAGTCCTTTCTTTAATAATCCTGGATTTATTAACAAGTGGGACAGAGTGTGAAATCCTGTTACACCGAGCTTTCTTGGTGGGAAAAGGGCTGAGGAAGACGCAGGAGTGCTGGGGGAGCACATGCTGGCCTCGTGTCGTGGTGGAGCTTCTCACCTTTCCCACTGAAGCTCCGGGACTGCAGAAAGTGCCCCCAGAAATAAGTGCCATGGAGAAACCTGGTTTCAGCCATGACCGTATGCGTAGAGCAGAAAATTGCAGTATGATGTCTCAGAACAGAGGTAGTCGTATCCTAAATCAGTTCCTGGAAATATCATTGGATTATTAGGCTCATCCTCAAATCCATTAAGCAAATTACAGTTAATCAGTCAAATAAAAGAAGAAAGATCTGCAGCGAGGCCCTGCCTTTTGAGCCGCGTGGAGAAGCTGTAGTAATATTTCAATTTTCCATCTGTCAGTGAATGTATTCAATCACTTCACTTCCTTGTGGAGGACTGGAAATTAGAAACTGAGGTTAATTATCTGCATTAAATGAAATATGTGAAGACCACAAAAGCGAAAACCTTCACAATTCGGTATGGTCTGTTGAGCTAGGCAGACTGCTTCAGAAAGAGAGGGGTGATTTTTCCTTGTTTTGTTCCGATTGAAGGGTTTTAGTCACAGTAATTGAAATGATTAAAAAGTCAAATTGCTTGCGAGTGTAATTCTGAGCAGCTCTGAGAGGATGCAGCGGTGGGTGAGAGCTGTGGCACTGGGTGAAGGGTCTGCATGGCCTCACTGGGCCTTGGGGGACCTTGTTGGGTCATAGTGGTCCTTGGGGGACCCCGTTGGGCCTTGGGGCATCTTGTTGGGTCATAGTGGGCCTGGGGGGACCATGTTGGGCCCTGGGGGACCTTGTTGGGTCATAGTGGGCCTTGGAGGACCTTGCTGGGCCTTGGGGGACCTTGTTGGGTCATAGTGGGCCTGGGTGGACGTTGTTGGGTCATAGTGGGCCTTAGGGGACCTTGTTGGGCCTTGGGGGACATTGTTGGGTCATAGTGGGCCTTGGGGGACATTGTTGGGCCTTGGGGGACCTTGTTGGGTCATAGTGGGCCTTGGAGGACCTTGTTGGGCCTTGGTGGACATTGTTGGGTCACAGTGGGCCTTTGGGGACCTTGTTGGGCCTTTGGGGACCTTATTGGGTCATAGTGGGCCTGGGGGGACCTTGTTGGGCCTGGGGGGACCTTGTTGGGTCATAGTGGGCCTTGGAGGACCTTGTTGGGCCTTTGGGGACCTTATTGGGTCATAGTGGGCCTGGGGGGACCTTGTTGGGCCTTGGGGGACATTGTTGGGTCATAGTGGGCCTTGGGGGACCTTGTTGGGCCTTGGGGGACATTGTTGGGTCATAGTGGGCCTGGGTGGGCCTTGTTGGGCTATGCTGGACTCCTGGGGTTATTTGATTGTCAGAAGGCGCATGGGATTCTGCTGTTGGAGCTTGCATGTGGCTTCGGCTTGCAGTGCCCTAGGAGACACTTCTGTCACCTCTGTAGGCCTTCAGAGCTGCAGGGAGCTTTGCAGCATTGTGGTCAGCACCCAGAGGTTTCCTTTCGCCGTGTATTTCAAGTGTGTCTCCTGGAGTAATGCTCAGAAATGGAATCACAGCAGGTCACGGTTGTGCGTGAAAGCAAAGCCGTCATTACTCGCAGGCCTCGTGCGAGGTCTTCTCTGTTGTAAGGCAGGGATGAATTTAAGTAGAACTGCTGTAGTTTTAAGTCAGATTATCCAAATTCTATAAATCCTACGTGGAAATTGGATTTTACCTTTGAAGACTCCAGAGTGCAATTTTCTGGTAAGATCTGGAGTTCTTTGGTCCTGTGGCCCCTAAGATAGAGCTGCGTTCACAGGAGCAGCTTTTAGAATGTGTTTAGCTTGTTTTGATCAAAAACATTCAGAGGTAGGGAAAAAAACTCTGTAAAATGTTCCACCGAAGTGGTCAGCATCAGGACTTCATTCATCCCTGCGCTTAACTCTACAGCTAATGACCAGAACCTGTTGGGTTTATTTTTCCTTCTGTCCCTATATCTTCCATCTTCCCTGTGCCGTCATCTGTCCACTCCCTCTTTGCACTTTCCTTTTTGGTTTCTCTTTTTTCTGTAGGCTCCGTTCTTTGTCATTTTGCCTTCACGGTGTGTTCACATCATTGCCCGTGCTGGAAGAAGGAGAGCAGTACTGTGGGAAGGCAGAACTGCCTTTTTTTTTTTTTTCTCCCAGCGATCCACACTTAGAGCCATTTAGCTCTACTGGAAAGCCATGCCTTTAGCATTCAACAGGTTTACCCTTTTGAATCGTAAATTTTGGTCTTTTTCTTGGCTGGCAATCAGCTTTGCGGACTGGGAGAGACTTACCTGGAAGAGTGGCTTCCTTGTTCTGCAGTCGCTGCCAGCCCCGTGCATGCGCTGCCTTTGAGAGCTCCGTCCAGCACGTGTAATCCTGTGGGATTGGTTTTGTGATGTCTGAGGACCTCGCTGAGCTTTCATAAGGGAAGTGCAACTCAACCAAGTGCAACAGAGCTCCTGGGAACGGCCAGTCAGGGTGCAGGAGGAGATGTGCTGTGGCTGTGTCCTGCTGCAGCTCCCGAGTTGGGGTAGTGTTGCCCCGGATGCGTTTCATGGAGATAAAAGCTGTAAAGCAGTTTGGCACCAGACATGCAAATGGACGCCGGGACGAAGTGATTGTTGCCCTCGAGGATCCCAAAAGAGGAATCAACAAATAGAAATTATTCTATTAGCGGGGGCAAAGTTCACAGGTTAACCATCATGTCAAAGCAATGAAATGCAGCCTTGATCTCCCGCACAAGGGCTTTATTGTGCATAAAGAAGAGTGCCCAAGCAAAGACATCAAGTTCTTGCGCTGTAACATTGCAGCGTCTTGAAGAAAAGGAAGCTCTTTACAGGCACCAGCTTCATTCCTGCTTCAAAAGGTTGTAAAACGTGACCTCAGAACCTTCTTGCTCTCCTTATGGCCAGACCCGGATTGTATTTCCACAGAGAATGGATTTTTTTTTTTTTTTCAATTTCATTTTATTTTCTTTTAATACAAAGTTCAGATCTTTTGCTAAGAAGGCTTGTCTTTGTACTTCTAACTCAGTCCATGTGACTGTCATAACATTTATTTCCCTAGGAAATGAGAAATGTTCCTTCATGAGCAAAGCCACAAAACGAAGCTGGCAGGCTCAGGTACACACAGCACATAGCTTCTGCTGGTCTGCATGTATGGGGCTGCAGCCATCACCCCTCACTGCTTGGCTGCCTGGTCCTGCTCTCTGCCATGGAAAGAAAAAGCAAAGGACTTTTCCTCTGTTCCGGAAGTATTTGCATTTAATGTGTCTTTGAAGGTCTGCTCACTCAGGGAAACTTTGTTTTCCTCTCTCGGGAAGAGCTGCTTTGAGAAGGCTCGCCCTTCAAGGTGAGCCAGAGCTGGAAAGAATACACGGGCTTGGAACAAGATGGAAATGGGCAGCAAAGGATGCGTGGATGTGTCACCGCGGTGGGTGGGGGATTTGTCACACTGTAAAATAGCACTGTGGTTTTTCCCTCGAGGTGTGTGCAGGGAAGTCTGTGGCCTGGGGTGCTGTGAGCGCTGCTGCTGGGGAAGGCAGAGCATCCTGCCGGCCCTGTCCTTGTTCCTGCCTGCTGGCTTTGGTTGTTCTCAGCCTGCTCCATCTGATCCACCAACTTACCTCCTTCTGGAGAGAGGGAGCTTTCCAAATGGGCCTGGGAAAAACTTTCCTTTGGTAATCCTTGAGATAACAGGTCACGCAGCTTCACCCAGCGATTCTTGCACAATGACTTGTGGTCAGGCTGAAGTGTCTATTTTAGAAAGGCATCCAAGTGATGGGAGGTCATGCAGCATTTTTGCTACCCATGCCTGTGGTTACTTACTCTCACTGTTAGTTTGTTCCTTAACGCTCCCTTCAGGTTTTTGCAGCTGGAATTTTTCGCAGCTTCCATTTCCAGCTGCTGCCTTTTGGTCCGGCTTTGCTCCGCAATACCTTTGCATATTTGGAGGAGCCTGCTGAACGGGTGTGAACGCTCTCCCCAAGTGGCAGAAGCTTTGTTATGGAAGGCCCTTGGGTTTTATGAGACTTTTCAACCCTCCGGTCGACTATTAAACAAGCTGTAGCTTGTCACGGTTGACAAACCTTACGGCTGGTCTCAGACCTAACCTACCAGTTTAAAAGGCTGTGTTCTTTTGTGCTCAGGTTTCTGGGTGGGGACCGTTGGCTTCTGAGAGAAATTAGCTTGTGGCCTTCCTTTCCCCCTCCCACCTCAAATACATTTAGCTTTCTGTTAGCTGTTCTGTCGCTTCCAAACACCAAGAGGAAACGTCAGCCTGTGGTTTAGGAGGGCAGTAGATGGGAACGTCTAATTGCAAGAAAATAATTAAAAAATGAGCTGCGTGATTAGCAACGGGAGATAGACTGCGGGAGGCTCTTTAGAATGATTCAGCCATAATTATTCAAAACCAAGTTGAATTTATTCTTAAGCTTTGGAGAAGAGTTCTTGCAAACCTGGCGTGATGTTTATACACCTGAGTAAATGCCTGTCTCAGCACTTCGGTGGTGTGGAGTGCTCCGATCTAAATCCCGTCGGAGGTAAACGCAGCACACCTTTGTCTCAGCTGGGGCTCCTGCCTTTCAACTGCAAGCTGGTGAGGTCCAGCCGGTCGTAGGGGTGGCTGCTGGGGGCAGGCAGAGTGCTGAGCTGCTTCGTGCACGTTTGCTCTCTGCAGGTTTCTTTGTATGGTCTGTCTGGGATGCGGAGACCGCCTGCACCTTTCGCATGGATTTTAGGAGCGTTGGAGCGTACTCCTTGTGGCACGGCATTGCAGCTGCTGGTGCTACCTGCCCAGCCAGGCAGAAGTTGGTATTTTATTTTCAGCCCTCTGTTTTCCAAGGAAGCCGGCCTGCACCGAGAGGCCTTTTTCCAACGCTTCTCTCGGCCTGTGAGTGCCAAGCGGTTGGAAACGCGCTGTGCTGAACTGGCTGAAATCCGTTTGTGGCGGTTGTTGTTTTTGTGCTGGCGGCTCACCGCCCCGATAAGCATCCACAGGGCAGGGCCGGTCAGGGCCGGGAGGGCAGTGCTCCGCGCTCAGCCCCGGCCGCAGTGGGCGTCACTGCAGAGCAGCGCTCGGGGTTTCGTCACACCTGGGGCGCGTTCTCCTCCTGCATTGTCCCGCTGCGGCCGCGCTGCCTTTCTCCGCAGAGCGGGGCGATGGGCTGCAGCCCCGGCCTGGCTGCGTGCATCTGCAGTTTTAGGCGAGAGCTCAAGCAGGCTTTTCTGATCCTGCAGCAGCCTTGGCAGGGCAGCCAGCCGGCCCCATCTTGATCTCTTTTCCTTTCTTGATGCAGCGCTTGAGCTCCCCTCGTTGGGAGCCGACTATCCCTTGCAAATATCACTGCCTTGCGTTCGGCATCCTGGGCTGGGTGACGTGGCTGGTTGGAGCTGTAATGAGAGAGCTGATATCCCACCAGTCTTACAGGGAAGATGCCGGCCTTGCGATCCCGCAGTGCCTTCCCACAAGTCTTTCCCGTGCTCAGAAGGGTGGATGCATCCCACAGCTCCGTCCTCCTCCTCCAATGTAAGATACATCCAAGAGTCAGCGGTCGCTTGGACTCAGCAATGTCATCTGGGTTTTGGTCCCTGGTGGTGATGCCCTGAGTCAGCTCTGTGAGGACTGCTGTCTTTCTCACCTTGCGTAGGTTCTGTTGGGAGCTGTCAACCGCATTGCCAGCAGTCAGGCTATAAGCAACCCTTTTTCCTTGTTAATTGCTGTCTGTGGCTTGGCACCAGTGATGCCAGAAACCCTCCCAAGTAGCCCATCTTGGGCTGTGGACTTGGGTGTAGTGTGTTGCCTCAGGTGGTATGGAGCAGGATAATCCTCATTTCCCGGCTTTGGAAATCATCCTGAGCTGAAGAAATAGGGAGGGACTGGAGCCAAACCTCCTGTTCCAGATGGGACAGTAGTGGCAGGAACACCTATTGTCCACAGAGCTGTTGCCAAGCCACAGACAGTAATTAGCAGGGAAAACAGTTGTGCTTCTTTTAAAATTCGAACTTTGTAAATAATTTTCCTTTTTAAATTAAATAAACATAGGTTGATATGCCGAGTGGGCAAAATCAGGATTGCAGAACCAAGCATCTGCAGTTGTATAAACTTGTGTAGTTAGCAAGTTAATAAAACCAGCAGGTTTGTCAAATGGAACCGAATTCAGTCCTGAATGATAGCTGAGTGTGAACAGGATTTATTACATCAGGGCAGAAGAAATCAGCTAAACTTACGTCAGCCCCGAAGTCCAGAGGGGGCATTGCAGACGCTGGGCCTGAGGCACTGCACTGCTGGGACTTGGAGCTATGGGGTGCCATGCGGCCTTCCAGCCTCTTCAGTATAATGGCAACGACAGTAAGGGACCAAAACACCTGCTTGGATGTTGAGTGTTTTGTATTTACAGCATGTAAGTAAATATAAAATGGATTCATTAGTCTGCTTTGTTGATTAGGGCTGGAGCACCTCTCCTGTGAGCACAGGCTGAGGGAGCTGTGGTTGTGCAGCCTGGAGAGGAGAAGGCTCCGGGGAGACCTTGCTGTGGCCTCCCAGTACCTGAAGGGATCTTATAATCAGGAGGGATGCTGACGTTTTACGCGGTCCAGTGGTGATAGGATGAGGGGGAATGGTTTTAAACTAAAAGGGGAGATTTAAGTCAGATGTTAGGAGGGAGCTTTCTCAGAGGGCAGTGAGCGCAGGTCAGAGTGCCCTCTGAGTCCCAGGGAAGTGCCTTACCATCTCTTTGCTATCCATCCCACCTCCAGCTTCCCATATGGACAGAGCACGCACACGTCATTTCTTGGAGAGAAGCACATGAAAGCTCGTCCCCTTCTCTTTCAAGCACATTGTTGGCTTTCCTTGCATTAATCCTCCTTCCTTTCTTTCCCATTGGTCCCTCTGAGGCAAGATCAGAAAAGGCTGTTCAGTACCTCACTGCAGCTGATGATAACTTCTTAAAACAGTTCTGCTCTCAGTAAGGACGTGGGCCACGGCCACCCTGCGTGGTGCTGACAGCCGGCCGGCCTCAAGCACGAGGCTCTGCTGGTCCTTGGAGGTCCCTTCCAACACTCCTGTGATTCTGCTTCTTAAATAACCTCCAGGCACATCCTCATCTGTCACATGCATGTCCCGAGGACTTCATCAGCTTTTATGCGGCAATTAGCCCTGCAGAACCGTGTACTCTTACAGCTGAAGTAATGGCACTAACAGCTGTGTAAGTGGTGGCCAGGAGACAGGGAGCCACTGCTGGAAGGAATCGTGGGGTAATAGGAGAGCTCTGCTGCGTGGTGGTAGTGCTGCTCCAGCAACCACGTGAGCAGGGAGGGCTTTTTTGCACAGCAAAACCTGCGCTGAAAGTGAGGAATGAAACTGCCATGCTGTAACAAGCACCTTTGCTGGATCGTAGCCTTGTCAGCCTCTGCTCCTCTAGGGGGTCTTCTGAGATCTCCCATCTAAAAGGTTAAGCTGTAAAAATGAGAAAGGCATGTTCCCTTTCCTCTGTCGTTCAGTGGTTTTTAATTTGCTGTTTGATCTCCGTTCTCATGCACTGGCTGCGTGGGAGCTGCAGCATTGGGTTACAAACAGAGCAGGTGACCATCCCTTTTAAAAACTGCGAGGCTTAATTAAAAGAGAGCGATAGGAGTTGATTTTTTTTAGTCGTTGCTTGGATTTATACGTGAGGATCCTCCCCTATCTCTTTAAATATGAGATGTGAAGTCTGTTCTGCTGGCGATGGCATTCTCTGCAGGATGGCACTGGGAGGCCGTGCATCTCCCAGTGGGACTGGGCTGGTGTATGACTATGGTGCTGGTTTGGGATATCAGCAGCGATACATCCCAGGAGCTCGTGCAGCACTTTTCAGAACCCGGCTTGAAAGTTTTAAGTGCAGATAGGGAAATATGTCATCTTTGTAAATGACCCTAAATTACCTGCAATTTGTTGGGAGTTACCATTTCTGAGTGCTTATTGCAACTATAGATATTTGAGGAAGCTTTTGATTATCCTGGGCTTATAAAATGTAATTGGCTATTTCTTAATTGCTGTCCTCTGTGAAGTATAATCACCCACGACGTAGAGCTTTTTATTTATCAATGCCGCAAACAGGAAATCAAGAGTGTCTGATGGAGATAAGTTTGAGACTCCACCATAGCCTGCAATTGCATCAGGTGACCTGTCTGTAAGGAACCCGCTCTCCTGCTCAGCTCTGGAGGCCTTCAAAGAACCCAGAACCTCCAGTCCCCGAGATCCCTGTTCTTGTTGATGTGCACCTGGGTGCAGACAGACAGCTTGAGCGGGCTGTGCCAAATGTGGCTGCTGAGATCTCAAGATCCATTGTAGCCCAGAGCAGGGGGCTGCTTCTCACATCCTGCTCACTGCTGGGAGCTGACAGTGCGCTGTGCCTTGGGGACACGGGGACGTGTGAATAGGATGTAATGGGGACTGACATGGCCCCGTCTGGGCTTGTACCCTCTGTGTCAGGGTAGAGGGATGGAAGGGAGCATTAACAGAGCTCGTTCCTGGCTGGAGCCCTGTGCCAGGGCACTGCTCCCACACCTGAGGGCTTCCAGCACATGTTCTGGTGTGTGTGTTTTCCTTAAACGCAGTCTGTAGGTTTAAATATCCACCTTACTGTGTCTTTAGAGCATGAATTAAAAGCACGAGCCGCTCGAGAGTGTCCCGCAGAAACGTGTGGCCGGTTCCGAAAATAGCAATGCCAGTTTCCTTTGAGGAACCACCTAAAAACAAAACCTTAAAATAACCCCCCCCCTTTCTGCTCAGCTAACGCTCCACAAACACCGAGCCCTATGGTTTTATTTTTGCTCTTTTGATGGAAGGCAGTGAGTCACTCACCCAACAGAGCGCCCATTGACGGCCAGGAGCGGCGCGGGGCCGCTGTGCATTGTTGGGGCTGGGCAGGGCTGGGCAGGCTGGGGCACCTCTCACCAGCCCTGCAGATCAAACGCGGTGAGTCAGGCTGCAGAAAGGCGAAGGGCCCAAATTAATTAATCTGCTTGGGTTTTTTTGTTGTTGTTGTTTTTGTTTTTAAATCTTGTTTTTACTTAGCGGTAGGGGCACACATACACATACACACACACACACACACACACGCCAGCCCATGTTGGTGCAAGTTGAATTTTCTTGTGCCTCTTGAGCTGCCCTGGTGGGAACTCAGCCCGGCCTTCGCTCTGCTGCAAGGGGACGGAGGTGCCGGCCTGCCTCTGCCCTCATAGCCGTGTTCCCACTGTGCCTGGGCAGCGGGGAGGAGCAGGATTGCTGCTGCTGGGGCAGGCAGGAGCCGCGAGGTGCCGGCAGTGCAGCCGTGCTGGCTGACCAGCGGCTTTCCCCCCGGATTTCTGGCTCCTTTCCCCAGCATGGCCTGCTGCCAGAGGTGAGAGAACCGCATCCACAAAGCCCACAGCTTCCAACACCGCGCTTAGTCCATGAATCAAGCCTTAAAGGCTGTGAGCGCGAAGGGCAGCGCCGATGTCCCACACCCCGTGATGGATTTCTCAGCGCTTGTCCCATCCCCCAGGGCTGCAGTGGGCACTGAAGGCCTCCAACTTTATGCTGGTCTATTAAACGCAAGCGCCACACACTTTGATACCTGGGGCCATTCCGCCCCAAGCGTTCCTCAGGTGCTGGGGAAACATGTGTTCACCTCCCAGCTCACCAGGCACGAGAAGCCGGCCAATTTTCAGCATAACGCACAATCTCAACTATTTTATTGCTTAATTTAGGCCATAAAGTCCCTTTGATGTGTTGTGTAATGCAACGTTCATTCTGAAAAAGTGGGTGGAGTAGCTTTATGGTATTATAAAAATAAATAAAATGCCTGGCAGGATTTTGAAACCACATGGTCATTCCTCCTCTATCCACAGATAAGTTGATTGTTGAGAGAGAAATCTTGCTTAATATCTAACTTTGGGTGATTTATTTCTCCAGAGCCCTTTCATCTCCAGTACGTATTGGGTTATCTGTGACTTCTAATCTGATTGTTTTAAGCGTGATCAAAGAAACCAAGAGAATGCACTTTATTTTCCCACTGTATGAATAGAATGTTGTTTGTACAGTGCATTACATCACCTGTTCCTGCTGTTCCTGAATTGTGCACCAAATGTTTGTGGTATAAATAGAATACATAATGGACTTGTAGGGGGTGATGAAATTTGTTCCACTTGCTGAGTAAAACAGAGTTAACTAAATGAACGCTTTCTTCACACCCAGCTCTACCTCGACACACAACAACGCGGGCTGAAAATGCTTGGAATAACTCTTGTGTGGAGCACGGAGGTGGAATTAGGCAGCGTGGAGGGACCGCTGCGAAAATCTGCAGGAGACTGCAGGGCAGGCAGGGAGATTCCTGCCATTGGAATTGCTGGCATTCTTTCCGGGCTATGCAAAGAAAGATTTTGGCCTTCAGTAGTAGCGGCAGCGTTGTTGTGACCGCGATGGTCTCAGGGTTTGGAGGTGGGTTCTGCAGAGAGGTGGGTGATTCTGTTGGGTTTTGCGCAGCGGCAGATGGGTCTCTGACCTTGCGGCTCTCATTCCTGGTGGAGAACCTCCAAAGATGGGCCTGGAACTGCGTCTGTCTGATCCTAAAAATGCTGAATTCAAGGAAGGATGTTTGTTTTCTGGCATATCCTAACGCTTCGCCGCCGTGTAGCCTCGGTGTTCTGCAGAGGACGGCTGTCTTTGGCAGCTCGACCACATCTCTTCCTGCTAACCTCTCCCATCCTCTGTGGGGGCACCCATCAACTTTCCCCCCCTAATTATCTAATTGATTAATATATTTAACTTGGAACGTTTGTTCTCAGCCTTTCTTTTCTTTGACTTTTAGTTTGTTTCTCCATTTGCAGAGCAGGAGAGTAATCTGAGGGGCCGAAAGCTTGCAGCTTGCTTGTTTTTCCAAGCTGTATCTGTTGGCCTGGGAAAAAAAAAGAAAGAAAGAAAGAAAGAAAGAAAGAAAAACAACACCTCTCCTTTCTGACCTTGTCTTGACACACCTACAGGCCCTCATGAACATCCCACCCTGGGTAAATAACTCGTGTTTTTATTCCGAGGAGAGCTGCCATGCACCAAAGGGTCAGGTATAATCACTGGGGAGATAAAGTGGCGGCTTTATCTGAAGCGATTTCTCTTTAGGGTTTTTCTTTTCCCAGTCTCTGGTCTGTTTGGGAGTTCTTGTGCAGCGGATGGTCACCGTCAAGAATGCTAAACTGGCACAAATAGGGAAAATGTTTCTCAGTTCTGGGTTCAGCAGTGCTCTTGGGAGAGCCGAGCTGCGTGCCACGTCCTGTCCCCACTGCACTGCCCCATGCTGTCCCCATGCTGTCCCCATCCTGTCCCCTGCCACCCTGCTCACCGGAAAGCAGAAGGCCAGGGGCATTGCTGACATACCATTCCAGTGGGATGAGCTTAGGGCCGCTATCTCTCTCATCAGCCTCCGGGTAGTGATAATCTGATATACTGCAAGGTTTCACCCCTCCATGGTTAAGCTGCTGGTGGCTTTCTCTTGTCTTTAGTTGCCCAGGTTGTGGCAGCAGAGGGGAAGGAGGTGGGGAGAAGACTGGAGCATCGCTTCAGATGCTGCTGCTGCTGCTGCAGCAGTTCACTGCATGAGTCAGGATCCAGATCAGCATGGTTTCTGCAGTTTGCTCCTTGCTGCAGCAGTCACCATGTGTAGGATGGAGAATTCTCCTACGAGAGTAAACTGAGCCACTCTGCAATTTCTTTGCAGTGAAATTATAGGAAGACGGGTTTGTGTTTCTCCCTTGAAAGCTGGGCAGGACCAGCATGGGACTGACTAAGCCTTTACAAGTTTCCCAATGGAGTGCTAAGCAATGGGAACAGCAGCACAGTTCTCTGCTGTTCTATCCATAAGCCTGCTGCTGCTGGTCGAGGTGGTGATGCAGAGGTCTCTCTCTGGAGATTTGCAGGCAGCATCACATTGCTTGCCTCAGGGGCATATTGCAAAGGTTGCCTGAGCTTAAGCACTTCTCAGTTATTGTTTGCACAGTGGTGGTGGTTGGAGGTCCCCTCTCTCCAAGCTGCAGGGAGGGAATGTTATAATTTCCATTAGGGTACGGGTTTTTCCAGCCCTGGAGGAGCAGTGTCTTGGTGAAGGTTCAGCTTCATTTTGGCGTGGTTTGCCCCGTCCATCTGCAGCTGTGGGGGAGAAGGAGTCTGGATTGTCATCTGCTTTGTGGCTTGGTGCAGCAATGAGCTGAGCTCTCTTTATGGCCGTTTTATTGCTGGCATGGCAGATCCCAGAGCGTTCCGGTTGGGCTCAGTGAACTCAGGGACATCGAGCAGCACTGGAACAACTGCGTCTGCTTGAACTCACCCATTGGGATATCGCAGTTAATCTGCGTAGTTCTCTTTCCAGAACAGAAATCTGTATTTCAGTTTGATAACGTTACTATTTCTTTTTCCCAGACTCTTATTCAAAAGAGCTTAACAAGTTGCTTCAAAAGCAGCCGGAGGTGTGAATTACAGCTGATGTAATTAATTTGTGTTTGTGAGCCTGGCCCCCTGCAGTCTGGGTGGCGTTTGTAGGGCTGGCGGTTAGGAAGAACAAAAGTCTAATCTTGGAGAAGATTAGGGATTCTTTGACAAGGGTTAAGCTGGGGTTCCGCTGCTTTATCGTTTTTCTGGTGTCCTGTGGCAAGTCTGTAATTTCAGCCATCAGCAGCGTGCAGGCTGTTCCTCACACTGCACTCAGAGCTGGGCCGTCTCTGCTCACCTACTCAGCCGTTTTGCAAAACAAGTCTTAAAAAGTGGCTTAAAACAGCAGGAGGGCAACTCTGGATCCTAAAGACGCTGCAGGGATCCCCGTTGCAAGGACATTCGGGGCCAGAGCCCACTGCACAGCTTTCGGAGCTTGTCCTTCCCAAGCCCTGCGCTCCCTGCTGCCATCTCCATGCCGTCCCATCTCTTCTGCTCGTCTGTTCTCATCTCCCCCACCCTGGGGTAGCCAAGCAGCATAAATACTGTGCATCAGCCGGACATGGCTGGAAATGAAAGAAGGAAGGAGGTGGACAGGCAACAGGCAGCTTCGGAGGGGGAGGCCAGCCTTGCCTTTAATGCGTGCAGAGCCCTTGGAGCGCTGAGCCCCAGCCCTGCAGGAGCAGGATTTATGTCCCAGCACACTTGCAGCCAACGTGTTGTGGCAAGCTTCCCCAAGCAGCAGTTTCCACTTTTCCTCTTTGGTGTCTATTGTTTTGTTATTTGGGGAACTGGAATCCATGAGCAAATCTGAAACATGGTTAGCATTAAG
Source organism: Gallus gallus (assembly GCF_016699485.2). Taxonomy (NCBI): domain Eukaryota; kingdom Metazoa; phylum Chordata; class Aves; order Galliformes; family Phasianidae; genus Gallus; species Gallus gallus. Next base: position 12,189,290 of record NC_052545.1, read on the forward strand.
TTCTGACGCAACGTGTTTTTTTTCCTTTCAGATTGGTCTCAATCTCAGCACATCTTCCCCTGATCAGCTTAAGGGGTCTGCAGCAATCCTGTGACTCACGTGCTGGGGCTGTGAGCAGTGTGTTTGGTGCTGAAAGGCCGTCCGGGGTGGTTTTAGCAGTGCTGCAAAGTGCTGGCTTGGGCTAAATCGTGCAAACAGTCATTGATCACGAGTGTGATTCCAAAAGAGGAGGAGGCTGGCTGGGTTCTGATGGTTTTGATTTAGCCATTTAATGAACAGCATCAGGAATACGTTACGTTCTCAATTATTTTGATTTTAATCTAATGTGTTAATAACGTGAGGCTCTTCGCATGAAAATATATTTCCAAGCTGCTCGTAGTATTTGCTAGGGTAGTAAGTTGAAGACATATGTGAAAGGAAGGGCCATCTGATGAACTGCTATTGTTCTCTTAATTCAGCCCACCCCATTTGGGCCAGTCTGCATGAATGGCTTTGTCTTCACTAATAAAATTATGCTATGTTCCCTGCAACACATGTTCTGCATGTCCCAGCTAGTCAGCAGCAGTAAAACTTCATTTTATAGCTTTATAATGTTACCTTCTCAATTATGGCTTCTTTTAGAGACAGCGGTGCTTCCAGGGCTGACCTTGGCACAGCATTTGAGAGCTGCCGTAGCCCCGTGCTTCTGGCTCGCCGCCCTCCCTTCTTGTGCTCGTGTTCCCTGCATGGCTTGTCAGCACCACGCACCTTGTCACCTAGAGGATGCCGCACATTCGATGTTGGAAGAGAGATAGCAACGTGTTCTGTGGTCTGCATCCTTTGCATTCTGCCCAGAACGCTTGGCTGAACCCGCGGTGCATTGAGGCTGGCTTGGTGACAGGCCGAGTGTGGCCGTGGGAGCTACGGCCGCTCCACAGCCCATCTGTCTGCTGGGCTCCTGGGGGCCAGAGAGTCTGTGAGAAGAGCTGTGCTGCTCCTGGAGCCTGGGAGAGCTGCGAGCAGCCTGACGGTTTCCTTTGGGCAGTCCGTGAGAGGAAGAGATGGATGAAAAGCGACCTTCTGGCTTGGCACAGCGGCACGGAGGGAGCTGCTCGCAGCAGCTGGCTGGCTGTGGTCCTCGGGAACCGCTGCCGAGCTGGGAATCAGCATGCACAGCAGTTCTCCCATTCCTTGGCACATTGTCTTTGATGGGCTGTATGGTGGAGGGGATTAGACCAAGTTCTTAGGGGAGGAGAATAGCCAGCAGGGGATGGCTGGTCATTTTTGTTCCTTTTGTGGCAGCAAACAATCTCTCCCTTACTACTCAGAGGGGCTCACGAGCCTTTGTAATGTTTATTAGGCTGAAAGATTTGGAGACCTCTGGTCTAGATAGCTCTCCAACTGAGAAGGGGAATTTAGGCACTTGTGATAGTGTAGCCAAAGAAATTACAATAAATATTTGGGAGATTTTAGTGTTTGGCGTTCTTCAAGAATGGTTTAAGGGAATGAAATCTTCAGTGGGAAGGCTGGAAGTCCAGCCGAAATGACAGAGATGTGCCTGGGTTGGCGTTGGCACTTCTTCCCCACTTCAGGGATTAGGAGTTGTGTAATAGCGGCGTAATGATCTGCAGAATTGGCTCATTTAAACTTCAGCTGCTTTTGTTTAGGAGATGGACTTCAAATCTGAAACTGGGTCAAAATCTTTTCTTGCCCTTGAACTAAAAGTTCCACATGCTTTGGACGTCTGTTTGAGCAGACCCTCTTCCCCACCACGGTTCAACCTGCTCTCCTTGGCTGAATTTCAGCCAGGTGGATGGCCTTGGGCTAGTGATGCTCATCACTTGAAAAGGTGGCATTGGTCGGGATCAGACAAGGTTTGGTAGGAGCTGATGATGACCTTCTGCAGCTAATTCACCCTTAAATAGTCAGGATGGTGAGAGACAAAGGATTCTTTGTATTTCCCAACTAGTATCAGCTCTTCCCTCAAATGAAGTCACTGCACTCCGCTTCTCTCCTGCTGTTCAGACCATTCTCCCTGGTCCTCGTGTCTGATGGAAACATCTCCTCTCAGGCTTACAGCTGAGTAGACACCATGCAGGAGTGAATTCCATGCCTGGATTCTTACCACGTTTCCAGTGAAGTTCAGTGTCAGAGTTGTATCACTCTGCACAAATCTTCTTCGGCACTGACGTTCTTTCTGACAATGAGGCCCAAGTCATGGCCCCATATCTCCTCTGCAGTAAAGAATAAAATCCCCAAAAGGCCTTTGCATGCAACTGCTTTTCTGACAGTAAATGCAGATTCTTTTCCCTCACCCCAAGGGCAGCTGCTCACGGACATGCACGGCCCCTTCATCTTCTAGGGATGGCTGCAGTCAGGGAGATCTGCAGGTATTATTACATCACGGATGTATACAGAGTTCTGAAAGATCCGTCCTATGATAAGAACTGCTGGTGAATATTGTTCTCTTTTCCCTGGATGGGACAAGGTGCTGCCAGCAGGAGCACAAGCCAAGCATCTCTGCAGTCACATCATGTCACGCAAGAGTCTCACAGCTGTAAATGCAGATTCGCAGGCTCAGACGTTGATGTCACAAGCTCCTGCATGTTTTGATTAATTCAGCTACGTTTTCACACACAGGTTTGGGAACGGTTGCTTTCATCAACTTTGCAATCAAAATTGATGCCAGGGATATTATGACTCACGTTGCAGTCTCACTTGTAGTTTTGAAGGGGGAGTTAATAGTGATATTAAAATATCACTCATTTACTATATAGGCGGAGCTGGCAGCAGTCGTGGTTGCCTAACACTTCCCATTATATAAAACTTGGTTGTAGTTGCTCGTATCTTTATCAGACTTACGTTGTTTGGTATTCTTCCATGCTGAGATTCTGCCTCAGGCCGAATTACTTTGGCAAATTTTAGCGAAAATAGAGGAGGAGGAAATTACATTGTTTTGCTCATGTCAGACTCTTACAATTTACTTTCCATTGATTACTTTCCAACTTTCCTCTTTGAAGCAGGCATGTACCATTTGGCAAGTGGGTTGCTGGGGGGGTGGGATTGGCATGGCAGCTTGGACGTACCTTTTGCTGTCCATGTGAGAAACCACCCAAATTTGGCTAAACTGTAAGGTTTTGAAAATTGCACGAGCTCCGTTGAAGATTCTGGCAGCAAGATTCTCCGAGAGGCATATGTGAGATGGTCATGGCTGAGACTTCAGAGGCTGAAAACTGCAATTCCTGTTGCCACAGCTCCTGGTTGTGGAGGCTCAGACACTCCTTGCTGGCTGAGCCAGCTCTCTTCTCCAATCCTCTAGAAAAGGTACTCAGAGAAAATAATAAAAAAAACAACAGCAACAAAATCCAGCTTTGGGGGGAAGGACTGGGGAAGAGGTAAGGAGAGCAAGATCCTCCAGCAGCTAGCAGGAGGGAGCGTTGGAACCTGGAAAGGGGTTTTGTGATGCTCCCGGGAGCTTTCAGGTGCTGTAGCTGGAGGGTGCCTCTTCAACCTCACTTCTACCCCTTCATGCAGGAGGCAAAGCTTCCCCGGTGTGCTGTGTCTGCATGCCTGTCACTTTGTATCCTCTCATAAGGAAATGTAACCCGCTCATCTCAGCGGGTTCTGATAACAGGGTAGAATTCTCTTGTGTGCAAATGAATTGCAGGTTGGAGAGGAGAAACCCTGTTCACCTCAGAGAGAGGAAGGCTGTGAACTGATCTTAACTCTGTCATTGAACCCATAAAACTAACTGGGAGAGAGGTGCTGGCAATGTTTGTCCCACATATACAGGGGACACTGAGTCTTATGCAAGGTGCTATCTCATGGAATTTCATAACTTCTCCTCTTGTAGCTGCTTGTTGATGTGTGTGATCACAGACTTTTTCTTTAGGGTGCTTGCTCAGTTCAGTGCATGGGATGGCAGGTGCTATGGGAGCTAACAGAGGAGGGGTAGGAAGGAAAGTGCACCAGGCATGTGCATTACCTCTTGCTTTGCTGAAAGGCCACTCAGTAAAAGAGGCAGAAGGTGCAGGCAGAGAAGTGCAGGTGTTTCCATGCTGGTTTCTGCTAAAGACATCCTGCAAGGCAGCTCTTGTACCTGGGAACATCCTTGTTGTGCACGGTGCAGATTTTCTGTGCTCAGCTGAAGACCCCAGATCAGATTTACTGAACTGAGCAAGTGCATGTAAGGCAGACTTATAAAATGCTGAGTGTTAGGCCCAGAGCATTTCAAATAAAGCAGATTTTGAGAAAATGTTGACTATGTCAGCATTGGCATTGGCTTTTTGTATGCAAGAGGATAAGAGCTTTTCCCTCCTGTAGAATAACATCACAAATAAACACAGGATTCACTGGTGAAGAGTGCCACAGAGTAGTCTCCAGCAGAGTGAATTATGCTGTGTTCGGTATAACATTTGAGTGATGTAAGCTAGATAAAGTACAAAGAGGAGGGAAAAGAAGGATATCAATCCATTTATTGCGAGCCCTGGGCACGTTAAGTTCTGCAGAGGCAGTGCAGGATCAGTAATAGCACGTACCAGGTACCACAGAGGTGAGCAGAAGACAATATTTTTTTCCCCAAACAATAGGTTGCTTTGCCCTGCTGTGTTAAGGAGAAAGTATTTAAGCCTTAACACACTGTTGTAATGCCTCCTTGGGCATTCGATGCCATTGTAATGTTTCTCCTCCATGCCGATTTTCTGCTGGCCTGTCAAGGCTGAGATTTGGCCGCAGCCTTGTCATTACTCACAGCATTCAATCTCCACAAACCTTCCAGTGTTTGCTAATTATCACGGTGTAGTTGGAGCCTCCTTCCCCCCTGTCATTTGGCTGAGTGTCAGCAGGTAGGTTGTGCTCCAGGATTCTGGCAAAAGCAGATCAGAAGTGCTTAGGGTTGGATCACCTGGGCTTGTGTCTTTAAGAAATGGAGGTTAAAAAACCATACAGCTGGCTTTTATCTGGACAGTGGCTAACGTATTTAGAACAAAAAAGCAGATTGCTTGCATTGTTGCTTATTTTTCCTAAATAGAACTGTCGACTGGTTTTAATTGCATAAAGATATGTAGGAATGGAATAAGAGTTCAAACAGCTCTTTTACAGCACTTTAAATGGACATAGTACTTCATATATATGCCCACAATAATGCATACCAGATGAAAAGATATTGTGGAATTTGTGTAATAAAGGTAAAAGCTCATATATCTGCCTGTTCTAATGGAAGAGAAGTAAAACAGAAGAATTCTACAAGGCGAAAATAACAACAAACCTCAGCCGAGTTCCTAAAGTGAGGTTTCACTTGCTGTAAAGTGCATGCAGAAATAACAAACATGACTTCCCTATGGGGTGGTTTAGCACTGTAATGGGATGGAGTGCGTATCAGCCTCCAATGGCTTCCCCAGTGCTCTCATTGAAGCTGAAGGTATTTGCCATGTTCTGGAGCAGAGGTGCCTAACAAAGCCCTTCTCATTACATTTGAGGTGTCTGCCTTAAACAAGCGTTGCTAACAGACCTGTGCTGGCTGCCTTCAGGTACTGCACATCTCAGGCCTTCTGACTGCTGAGTTTAGATCTGTTTGTAAATGTATGGCTACCAGAAATTAGAAACTGAATCCTCTGATTTCGTGAATCATTTAAATATGTGACCTCCTGTGATCCTGATGCAGCCGTGTATCGTTTGGCTTCCAGGTTCCAGTTAGAGGACTGTCCCAAAGCTGCGGCCAGGACTGCATTCTGCACCATCTAAAGAAGAATTGCTTTAGTCTTTACTTAAGAGGAAGACTCAGTAACAGCTGTGTGCCTATTTCCCAGGGTACAGTAGTAAATTATTTGCTGTCAGTCTGCTAAACTCTTTGAAAACAAAAATTAAAAAGTATGTGTAGAAAGGGCAAGATCCTTTTCAATGGTCTCTGTCTCCCTCAGACCCAGCTTTTATGTGTTTCCTTCCTTCTGGTTGTTACTGTACAGTTCACCAAGGGCCCATCCCTGCTGATGGCCCCTGTCGAGGCTGGTACCCTTCAGTTCACCCTGACCTCGCCTCAGCCACCACGTTATGCACGTCAGGTCGGTCTCAGGGGAGAAAGGAACATCAGATTGCCAGCTCCCAGTGGAGACCAGAAGGCTGAGTTATGATTTATGTGCGCTTACTGTGATGCTGACGTCCCTTCAGAGTCAAGCAGTAAATGATGGAGGAGGTTAAGAACCTTTTGCAGCTTGCCAGTTCTTTGCTGTTGACACAGCTTGCTGTTTCTTGGTGTGATCCAACAAGGATCCTCTAACAGCCACCTTTGTGGAGCTTGTGAGACCCCAGAGAGCTGCTGGAGAAGCTGTTCCATGGTGCTGCACTTCTGAGACCCACTGCTGTGTCACGGTGCAGTAAGCTGGTGCCTATGGCCTGCTGCTCATTTTAAAGTATGAGATGGAGACAGAAGTCTGCTCTGGGGGACCCATCCTGCCCTGATCTAATGGTCTCTTGGCTTTAAACTTAAATGCACTCCCTGTACTGAACTGAAGCCCTTGCAGGACCTTTTAATGTGAAGGTATGAGATGTCTTTGGGAAGGTCCTTTTGCTCTAGTGAGTGGTTTTTGTCATGTGCTGCCAATATCCGATCCCGCTCCTTGACCTTTAATACACGTGGACAGAGAAGATGAGGACGTTTCTGATCAGCTGAATCTCCCCTCTGGGAGAGCCACGAAATTCCAACTCCCAGCTTTACCTCTGCCAGGCCTCCAGCTTTCTGGTTCTGTTTTCAGCTGGGTCTGGACTTTGGTCCCCCCAAAGGTTCACGGGGGAATGCTTGGTTCTTTTTTTGGGAGTTAAGACAGCAGTGAGTGGCTGTGCTTGGAGGCAGACGTCTTGCTTCATGTGTGTTGGCATGGCAGGCCTTATTCAGTGAAAGAAAGGGGTTTCTGTGTGCAGTGTTAATACTAGGAGTCCCTCAGTAGTCCTATGCACCTCATCATTAGCAGGTCTTCGTCAGAGTTCTTTGGGAACAAACCCAGATTGTTTTGAAGGGCTGAGACAGGAGCCTCACGGCTGTTCAAATATGACATCACTCTGTTTCTTCTGCCACCAAAATTTGTAATTTCACTGAAATACCAAGCTTGTTGGCAACGAATTGGTAACGATTATACTTTCCTTTGATATTCTCAATGAGGATTTAAATGGGGCCAGTAAGTCTGTGGCTGTCCAGCTCAGCCTAAGTGGCCCAGTGATGCAAGGAAGAAGTTTAACGTCAACATTGCAACTCATTTTTATCAAATGGAGCCCACTTGAGTTGCATATCTTCCCCTTTCATTTCAGCCATCAGAAACACCACTGCTTTGATTTGAGTGTCGGGAAATTCATCGCTGGAAGCAATCTGGATTGCAGATTGCATTTCTGGTTTCTATTCCCTCCCAGAAAGCTTCAGTGGTGTGAGGAGGCCCAGAGCCAGGACTGCCCGGTGTGCCCTTTGGTTCCATAGGCTCCGGCTCCCCGGTGTGGCCCACACACCTGTGGGCGCAGAGCTGCACCATCCCCTGCTCTGGAGTGCACAAGAGACTGTAGGTGCAGAGGAAGGAGAGGAAACGCACTGAAGTCTTTAGCCAAAGCTGGATGTTTTGTTCCCATCCAAAAACTTACTCATCCTGCAGGCTCTGGTCTTAAGTTTCTGAGCTTGCAGAGAAATCTGCTCGTAATTTATCCTGTAAGGCCTTTCTTGTTGAGCAGAAGTGTTGGCAAGGAGCAGCCGAGGCGCTGGAGAATCCCCAGTTACGCCTGGTTCTACCAGGCCTCCTCAGATCTTTCTTTGGAACGAGTCGAGAAGAGGAAATACTTTCCATTTCAGAGAAGCGTGGACAAACAATGTTGCTTCAGACGGGGAAGAAAAGCGGCAGACAGAATTATAGCGCTGAATCCTGCTGGCCAAAAGCATGCTCTCTTCTTTATTCAATAGTTCCTGGAACACAGTGTTCTTATTGTATTCCTCCTTGCCTGGCCCTGGCTCGGCCGGGGCGGCCCTGACTGGCGGCCTGGCGCGTCTCCTTGCTCTGCGATCCCAGTGCAGTGCCGCTGGCTGTGGGAGCCCAAGGAGTGCCACACGTGTCCCCGGAGCAGCCCCGTCCCTCGCGTGGCGCTGGGTAGATGTGTGTGCTGGAAACCTGGAGCCGCTCAGAAAGGTCCCCCTCTGCCTGGCAAACAAAGTGCTTGCTTGCCTGGTTTAGTCATTAAGTAAATTTGTGGTTTGGTTGAGATGAAAAATAACGTAGAAAAGCTGTTGAAATCCCGGGATTAATTTGATAGCTTGCAGGCAGTGGTGTTTCTGAGCGGAGCCGCTGCCTTCTTTAGGTGATGAGCAGACCCAGGTACAGCCCTGCGCTTCCCCATCCCCTCAGAGGCAGACGTTTGGAAGCCATTTGCTGCACCCAGGCCCCGGCCGAGCCCGTGGAGCAGATGTGGGGTGCCATGGGGTGGGAGCGAGGGAAGCACACTCGGCCTCTTCTTCCCTCAGCAGAGCCCCTGCTGGGCAGAGACGTTCCCTGTGTGACCCATGTACAACTCCCAGCCTGTGCCCAGGGAGAAGGAACCAGGCACAGAGGCACAGGGTCCCACACAGAGCCCCCGTAGCTGAGCAGAGGGGTTTCTTTGGGGAGCACATCTGTGGGCGCTGTGGCAGGTGGGGACCTGTGTGAATTCACACTAATAGGTTGAAAGGATACCTGTTACTGTTAGATAGCAGAACAAAATGGTCCGCTGCCTTTGCTTATTCCAGGGGGATCCAAGCAGCTTGTTAATTGATGTGCACACGTTGTGTTGCCCACGCTATTTTTATTAATTCACTCCGTGTGCATTGAGCTGTTAAGGAAATGAGCTTTTTGCTCGTATCCTGGGGAAGATAGGCATTGTTTTTAGGATCGATTGGACTTTATCGTGTGGCAAAAACAGATTTTGACACTTCTGATTTTACATCTATGATCAATGAACAGTTTGTAGAGCTCCATCAGGGTGGTTGCATAGGCTTGCCTGTGTTGGGGTCTAAATCACTTAGTTGCAGGGAACGCACCTTGTGTACCATAGTGCTTGGAAGCTGTATGTCCTTGCTAGATGCAAAGGGTTATGAGTTGGAAACTCAGGTTGTTAGATCTCGGTTTTGTAGTTGTGCTTTAATACCAAGCAAGGATTACTGAAGGTCCCCATGAAATAATCTCAGCGTACTCCCGAAATGGAATTGAATGCCTTAGAAAGAAAGAGAAGAGCTCTAATCTGTACTTTTAGTTAAGTTTTTATTTATTTCCCTTCTTCCTCCGGCGTGGGAGGATGAATGAGCGCGGAAGGAGATACAGATTTGCAAAGGCAAGGAGTGCTAAAGAGCGTCATTTTTTTTTCATCGGCTTTTAAAAGCCAGACTGTAATCATAAATTCCCTGATAGCTGGAGCATGCAGGAGTCGTCTTTAAGCCTACGAGTGACAGGCTGCTGTTGCTTTTCAAACTTCAGATTTCTTTTTTTTTTTTTTTCTTTTTTCTCTCAAGACAGAACTTTGATCTGGTTTCTTTGTAATGCTCTGCAGAGCGCTTGGGCTGCCGCGCTTGCAGGCTGCAGAGCTAGAAGTGAACTTTCTTGGTGAGAGCCATCTGGAGACCTCAAAGAACAGATTAACTTGTCCAGAATTGATGCGATCTTTGAAGAAGCTGCCCTTGCTTAGAACACATGTGATTAGCTTGACATTGGCAGTGGTGAAGTTCAAATACACAGCAGTATCTGAGTGCCCGTGATAATTGGGAAGAGTTTTAAGTGGAGGAACCCCGAGGATTTGCAATCAAATTATCAGCTAAATCCCTAATTTTAGCCTCCTGACCAGACTTTGTGTCTTTGGAGCAGGTTAAATCCTGTCAGGAGTAAAGGTTTTGGCGTTACATCCTCGCAGGCGTTTTGTTCTTAGGTTCAAAACACACAAGTGAGGATTTACTGGAGAATGCTGTGAATGCTTTGGGGCATTTCTGATAGTTTTACACCCAGCACGGTGCAGTGTCTGGTGGTGGTTGATGGTACCATGGCTTGGAAACTGAAACTTGAGGTGGACCAGCAGTGTAAGTTGCCATTCAGACTTCTCTCCAGTTGCCTTTCTAATCTCTGGTTTAAAGGTGACCCTGCCACTCTGGGTTGTTGCACTGTTCGATAGCATGTGCTATTTCAATATGCTGAAGTTGTTTGCTTTCAGCTCGTACATCATAAGCTAACGTGCTCACCTTTTAATTTGAGTGATTTGGCTTTGATAGTGAAACGTGGTACTGCATGAGGGATGTGTCAGTTACCCACTTGTTGGCAGAGATAAATGTAGGAAAGGAGCAAGGTGGGAACAGGAATTTGGTGACTGGGTCTCACTGAACTGCAGCATGGGCCTGTGGTCTCTGGGCCCTGTTTTTATGGCATCAACCCTCAACTTAAACAGCCACCAGAAGAGAAAGCTTGGAGCTGTGTCCTGCCACAAGATTCCTTGTGGTTGTGCAGGGGGGGAGTATTAGAGCTGCTTCAACTGCAGTAAACTGCCCATTGCTGTGATGAGAGATCCTGAGCTTCTGCAGAGCCTGTTTGCTGGGATGTATCCCCTCTCCTGCAGCACAGAGCTTTCCAAAGCAGCTCATGAAGTTTGGGTGGCCATCAGCTGCCTCGCTACTCAAGCTGTCTAGAAAATGGGATTTCTCCCTATTGAAAGAAAAGAGATCACCCAACCTTTGATGACTAAAGGTTCAGAACATGGCATGGGATTAGGAATATCCTTATTGAGAACTGTGTTGTGTGGATTTGGCTTTGCAGACAGAACGTTTGAGTCTTTCTCCCACTGTGGATGCTGATGGTGATACAGTTCTTTCCCAAAGCATGCCAGCCCTGTGTTTTTTACACAGAGAGCAGCATGTTTGGCACAAATTGAGCCCTTTTGCATCTTTGAATTGAAATTAAATATATGCGAGCTTGAAGTTGTGTGAAGGAATCCAAAGCCGTAAGGGAAAGAATGGTTCTAAGAGATTCGTGATGCAGTGGGAGCTCCAGGTGATCTGTGTCTTTGGCCTTATTGCTCCAACCTCTCTTCTCACTTCATTGGAAGCTCTGAAGCCTGATGCTGCTCACATTCATGCTGGTCTTGGTGTGAGGAGCGGGATTGGGGGTGTTCAAAGTCAGGCTTTGGGCAGCCTGATCTCTCAAGAAGTGTCCCTGCCCGTGGCAGAGCTGTGGATTGGATGGCCTTGAAAAGTCCCTTCCAACCCAAACCGTTCTGTGATTCTGCAAAATAAAGGGCTATGCAAAATAAACTCTGAGCAGAGAGAAGGAAACATTAGGGAAATGCTTGCTCGTTTTCTGACAGCTTTGGCCCCTGTCAGTAGCAGTGGAATTGACAGTGATCAGCGGAGAGCCGTGTGAAGAGAAAAGGCAGCGGTCGGGCTGACTTACTTGGGTCACTCTGATCTCTGTCAGAACTGTTCCTCGTGTGATTGCTTTGAAGGCTGAACAGCTGAGAGCTGCAGAGGAGAAAGGCTTTCTTTCTGCAACGTGTGAAATGTTACATGTTAATTTCAAACGAGTTCATTGCACTTCTGGTCTAAAACGAATTCAGAAGTCTGCAGGAATTTTTGTGAAGTCTAACTTTAAATGCTCACCTTTCCTTTTATTGCCCTTATCAGCACATAGAGCTCGGTATGTGAAGTTTTTAGCTGACATTTCAAAACGCTCCGAGTGTGTCTGAATCCCTTTTAAAGCAGCCTCCCCTCCCAGATCAGAAGTGACCAGTTTTTTGTTAGACTCCATGTTCCTTTAATGTTTTCCTGCTAATAGATGTTGAAAGCGTTCTTCAGAAGCACAGCACAAAACATTCAAATAGTGATATGAGCCAGCTGAAGAGAGTTGTCAGGGAGAGGGAACATTAAGAGAAGGATTGAATACAGATGGATTCCTCAAAAGTAATGTAACCTGTTATGATTGCTTTGAAATCTTATACCCTTTCCATGTACTTACGCTTACCGAAAGTTTACATTTGCATTGATGTATTAGAGGCAGAGCTAAAATGGAAGTAATCCCTGTTGTATACACGCTTAAGTGTGTAATTTTAGCTAAATACAACAGTCGTGACCAGAACTCTTCCCTGCGTTCTCTGTGGAAGAACCACAGCCCTGTGCAGTGCTGCAGGAGAGCCTCCGTGCCCCGGCTGCTGAATGGCGGAGTGCCATGAGGCGCCCATCTGCTCGCTCTTACCTCCTCAATTCCTCCAGCCCTCTCAGACTCGTACCCAATAACTCTTAAAACGCTTTATGCTGCTGGAGGGGAGGGAAGGCGGCCTTCCCTCAGCCCCACAGCAGAACCAGTCTCTCAGCTGCGCCACTGGTTGCTTCCCGGTGAGAAGAGGAGAGAGGAGGCTCAGAGCCCCCAGGCCCTCTCCTGTGCATGTGCCTGTCTGCTCTGCTGCTCCCCAGGGCTCTGGCCTGCAGGATAGTGTGAGGCTGTGAGAAAAGAGCTGTATATCGATAGAATTGTACAATCAGGTTGGGAAAGTCCTCTAGGAACACCACGTCCAACTGTTAGCGTAGCAATGCCAAGTCTACCACTAAACCATGTCCCTGAGCACCACATCGACATGTCTTTTAAACAACCTCGAGGAATGGTGACTCAACTGCTTCCCTGGGCAGCCTGTTCCAAGGCTCCACAACCCTCTCAGCAAAGAATTTTTTCCTAATATCCTTCTTAAACATCCCATGAAGCAACTTCAGGCCATTTCCTTTTGTCCTATTGCTTATTGCGTGAGAGGAGAGACCGACATCCACCTCAGTACAGCTTCCTTTTTGAGGTAGTTGTAGAGAGAGAAGTGAGGCCTCCCCTGCACCTCCTTTTCTGTAGGCTACACTACTCAGTTCCCTCAGTGTGTTATTAGCAATGGGAGCTGAATGTTTGTCCCTTGAATGCCTGGGACATGTTTGTGATGGGGACGTGGCTCTTGGAATACCCCTCAGCAAAGCGGCTTCAGGAGACCGGGCAGCATCCCCATGCCTTTGGCTGCCTTTGAGGAGGGTGCTCAAGAGCCACATACAGACCTGAGCTTTCCTTCCCAGGCAGAAGATGGGAGCTCCAAGCTGCCTGCAGCAGCAGAGCTGGGCTCCTAGCATGGATTGTGCAGCCCCAGCGCCTTGCTGGTGCAGCTGGCCAGGACAGAATGCACGGGCACAGAGCTGAGCAGCCATGGCAGGGCTGTGATCATGACCTGCGACTTCCACCTGGCCAACACACCAGAAGAGCTCTGGAAAACAGGAGCTGAACTTTTTTTTCCCATGTAGAGTGCCCTAAAAGCTGCAGATTCAAGTTCTGCCATTTCCCACAAGTGAAGGTACAGGTTAAGGTGATTAAAAACCCCATAGGGTTTTGTTTACCTTGTACATCCCAGTGTGTAGAGGCATTGCCTTATCAGCAGGACTGCCCTGGGGTGGTAGGAGGTGTGTTCCTTCCCTTTTAAGTGATCAGCGGATACAAAGGAGAAGTTGATTGATGTATGCATTTTATTCTGTATATCACAGTGCTTTCTTAATATACTGCTAGAATAATCCATGCCGCTTCCAGAGGCGCCTGACAAAAGGTCCACTAGAAGTTGGTGTTCTATTTTAATTGGGTTATCCAAAAAGCATCCTTCTCTTTGCCCGCAGGGAAGGCCTGACCTATCCATCATTCTCACCTCAATTTAAGAGGTTTTATCTGCCTCCATCATGCAACTGTCATATCAGATTTGACAGGAGGGTTACACGGCGCAGCGTTCCTTTAATATTCAGAACTGACCATTATGCAAGGGGAGAGCTGGTGAATGGGTGGTGGAAGGTTTTCACTTATTATATTTTGCTTTTTAGGGCGAACTTGTTCAAATTACTTCCAGCTTTAAATATTTGCCCTAGAAATCCGCTTGGAAATCTGATGGATATAGAAATAAGGTTGCATCAGTGCACATTTGAAGTGACAGTCAGAAAGTTTGTGTGCTAGAAAAAGTCCGTGGTGACTCACCATCCCAGGGTAAGCATTCAAACACTGCCAGCTCTGTGCTACAGCGGAGTGGCAGAACCTCACAAGGCTCCTTTTGCCTCCAACAGTAGTGATAAACCTCAAGTGACTCAGTTGTGGATGCTCTCTACTCTGCTTCTGTGCTGAGCTCCATCATCTAAGGAGAAGTAGCTTGGAGTTTGTAGTTTAGTGGCAGGCAAGACGTTGGCTTTCTCTTTGTGAGAACAGGGGTGAAATAGCTTCTAACTGACATGTAAATGGGCCTAAAACAATAGCAATTTTTGTTGTGACCTATGAACATGCTGGTGTGTGTGACCCCGTGTATTACAAGGGAAATTGGTTCTGATTCTAGGAGCAAAAGGGCAGGGTGAATAGAAGCTATTCACACTAGCAGCGTGGAAGCTGTAGCCCTGTCTGACTCAGTTTTAAATTGCTTTGGTAGTGCTTCCATCCATGTACTCAGAATCCCATAGTACTCATAAATCATTCTGAAAACCTCTACCTCAAATGAGTTGTCTGCAAGTCTCTGCTCATTTAGTGGCCAATGTAATGAGATCAGGTGATGATCAATATCCTAGTGATGGTTATCGTATGTTCATACTCGTAAAAATATGCCAGAACTGCTAACTTGTCTCTTTGCTGGTATCTTCCTCACCTCCAGTCCTTCCATCTGTGTGTTTCTCACCGTTTGGTTTGGGGGTTTTTTGGTCTTATCTAAAGGTAAACTCATCAGGGCGGTGACTTTGGTTTTGCCTGTAGGACTTTGACCTCTGCAGTACAGCTGGAAAAGCTTTTCACAGCAGAAGTGGGGAGCACAAGCTGCGTGGTGTGTCCTCCCTGGAAGGCTTTGCTCAGGGTCCGTTATGAGCCACATCAACTGGGTGCATGTTGCTGAGTCATTAATGACAGATGATGCTGAATGTGGTGATCTGGAATAAAATGCTACTCTGGTTTTCAGCGCTGGTAACAGCTTGAAAAGCTGCAGCATTGATAGCATTCAGGATGTCTGTTCTTCATGCAGCAGTGTAGGCAGGGCAGGCGGGGGATTGAATGCTGCTGCTGTGCCTGTATGAATGTTTCAGCTTGTTCCTCTTCCTGGCAAATTGCAAAGTGACTTGCAGTGACAGTAAGATGCCTGTGTGACATGGCTGATCTGATGTGTGCTATAGAGCTGGAGGCACGTTGGTAGCTGTAGCTTTCCTTTGCCAATGGCAGTCAGTGCAAAGGAACCGTTTGCTTTGTTGTTTCACAGGTTTCTTCACCATGAGCGCAGGTCTCCTTCCAAGGGAGGAACTCGCTCCTCAAGGTAGCTCATGCAGATGCTCTCTCACCCAGCCATTTTGTTTAAGGAGGTTGGCTTGTTTGCAGATGTACTTGAATAACCTGCCTGCAGGACAAGGCCTGGTGCTGTGTACAAAGTAGCCTCTGTAGATTCATGGCTAGATTGTCCATTGGAAAAGCCAGTGCTATTAGACGGTCCTTGCTAGTGGAATTTGCAAGTGTTTGATGTACCCCAGTGTGACATTTGAGGTTGGCTGCAGGTTCCACTTTGCAAGCAACTGCCTTTTCTGACTTTAATTCCCTGCCTTGGCAAACATGTTAGAGTGAAGTAAGGAAGGATGTGAAAGCAAACATTAAATCAGTGAGTCATGCTTACCTTGGAAGAGTAGAAAGAATCCTACTTTTACTAAGAAAGATAATGTCTCATAATCTAGATATTGCTTTTAGATGTCCTGCCATGCTCATAAAATGTCAGTGCTAAGCAGTTATCCAATGGATGCAATAAATCCTGACATGAATTGGACTTCTGCCATGTAGTCTTGTTTCCTCTCTCTCTTCAGCTCTAAAAGTATCATCTTCCTTAGTTCATGAATTCCCTTTTGCTTCCAGCTATGAGTCATATTGTTCATGGTTTTATCAATGCAACTTAATATGACAACACAGCTTATTCTGCAGTGTGTCACCAATGCTGGGGCTCTAAGACAGAGCCCTTCCGCACAGTGGTGCAGAGAACCCAGCAGAGTAGGGTCAAGGTTGTGTCCTTTTAATCTGACACTTTCGTTTTTTCTTCCAGGCATGGGTCATGGAGAGAACCTGTTAACCCTTACTATGTCAACACGGGATATGCCATGGCACCAGCCACCAGTGCCAACGACAGCGAGCAGCAGAGCATGTCCAGTGATGCGGATACGATGTCGCTCACAGACAGCAGCATGTAAGTGACTTTAATCCGATGTGACAATAAATGGGAGAATGGGAGTGGGTTTTTTTAGTGCTGGTGCTGTTTTTGTGTGAGTCTGACGTTGCAACAGGTGGTGTTGGGCAGAATATCTGACTAGACCAAGGTCACGATCATTCCAGCTTTCTTTCAAGTGGAGTAGTTTTGTCACTGTGCTGGCTACACAGCCTTGCTGTTCCTGGGAACATTTGCAACATCAAATGATTTAAGTGAGCTAAAACAAATGAGGTAGGAGTTCTGACAGTGTTTCTTGCCAAGTGCAAATAGATGTGAGCTCTCTTTGAGTTCCTCTTCAGGTTCCTCCTTGTTAGGATGAATCAAATGGCAACCCCATCAAGACTGTTCTTTTTCATGTCTTTTATCTTTTCAAAGTTCCCACTTGCTCCTGAAAACCACAGCATTTGGGTGGCTGATTACTGGGGAAAAGAAAAAGGGATGCAATAAGAATTCCAGTGTTTTGCTGGAATACAGCTCGGGAAACTCCTCATCCTTCTTATCCAAAGCTAAGGCAGAACTTCATTTTAGTTGTACCTCTGTTACCCTCATTTAATATCGTGAATCACAGGGCAAACCTGGGTGTAGGACAGTACCTACAAGTGATGGGACCTTGGGCTCGCATCCAGGTTCCTCACTGCAAAATTACAGTGTTACCTTCACTGCTTTGTGCCTTGCTCATGCCTAGAAGCAGCTTTTTCTCCAAAGCACATTGTAAAAGTTAAGCAGGGAAGTATCAAATTATTTCTTTAAGTCTATGTAATAGAAAGATTAAGTAGATTGAGGAGCTTTTGAAGACAGGAGATGTTGACTAAGACTCGGTAGCTGGGCTATAGGATGTCAGTAGAAGTGCACCCTAAAAGAAGAGAACTCTGGCATTTGGGAAGCTGTTCATTCAGAGCTGGCAGAGGATCCTGCTGGCTTTCTGTCCTCTCTGCAAGCATGTGCCAGCAGGGCTGTGCTGGACATGCTGGATTTGCTGCATGCATGTGTTGAGGTAACAGAATGGGTCTTGAAGGTCAGGTAGGATCTTTTACATTATAATTCCAATCCAGGATGTGCTCTGCTCCCTGTTGGTTTGTTACCACAGATTTGGAAGCTATCCACCTGTGCATATCATGGCAAGATGGTAAAGGCTGGTGCATTAGCAGCTCATCCTCAGTTGGGTACTTCACAAGTGAAACGATCACTGCGTGGCTTTGATGGTTCGGGGATGTTTAAAAACTGAAACTGATGAATCTCCACATCATAGTTAGCCTGACATGCCTATAGGAGCCTGCTTCCTCTGCCACAGATTTAAAACTAAGCCGTCTGGGGAGCTACAAGGTGTTGTCATCTATCTGCCAGACGTACAACACAGAACTTCATAAAAGTACGTAGGAATCCAGACCATCTGTATGACATTATCCACCTGCAAAAGTCTAGTGATGCAGAGACTGAGGACAATGCGTGTGCCATATGCTGTGTGAATGAAGCAGCATCTGCCGTTCCCTTCTGTAACGAAATCGCCAAAATTTTCACATCTGTGTCACAAATACCTGAAAATCCTGATAGTTCTGTCTCTGGGGAGCCAGCAACTGTAAGTTAGCCCGAGAGACTCATCACAAAACTGGGGTTTCGAGAGTGAAGGCAATCATCTCTGCCCTGCCAGGAACAGACCTCTGACACCATAAAGGGGATCAGCTCTGCAGGACTCACTGTGCCTTTTTGCTGGTCCTCTGGGTGATACGGAGATTTTGCCTGATGACCTTTCTACAGATGCTATTTTGCATTCTGTCCTTTCAGTAGGTTACCTTCTAACAACAGTACAAAACATGGACTGGGTACTAGCCTGGCTCTCGACTTGATGGCTGTCAGTGACAGAATTGCTTCTGTAAATTCAGGATATTCCTATGCTGAATGGGAATTCTCACTAATTTGTATCATGATCTATGCCCTAGGCATAGCGTGCCAGGCCAGAGGCCAAGGGTAGAAATACTCTTCTGCACCTTGTGCAGTCAAGCCAAACAGACCTCTGTGGTCCTGTACCCAAACTCAGCTGCACTGGGGAACATGTTGACATACCTGGAGAATGGGAGTTGTTGGATGGCTTTTGTAGTAAGTGATCTGAGATACGCTGTCTTCTGACTGTCCTCTGAACTGCTATTCAGGATTGACAGAGCTTTCTACTTCTCTTCTTGATTTTTTCCTGCAAACTGTTCAACCTGTAATTACTTTTCAGTAGGATTATTCACTGACCAGTCCTAATGGTCTGGTGACCATTCTGCTTTTACACAGCTTGTACTGGGGAGCTCCCTCCAAATCTTATTTGCTTTTTCTAGTTACTACCCTTGTGACAGAGCAGTGCATCTCATCTGTGAGATATCTTCCTTATAAAGATGTTCTGCAAAGGAAGGAAAAGTTATGAGTTTGCTGTTGCTGCATCTCTGTGAAGGAAAAAAAAAAAATGATTTTGGGGAAAGCATTCAATGTTTGGTCTGTTTTTTAATAGTTCAAATGTGATGTGTCTTTCTGTAGAGCAGAAACGCTTTGGTTCTTCAAGCAAAAGGTGACAGGTTTACAGAATTAGGAGACTGTTTCATTAACGGCGGTGCTGTAAACACAAAGTCCTCCAAGAGGCAAGTTTAGTGTCTCTGAATGTCAGGAGCTGTCAGACCTCATTCAAGAAACTTTCCAGCCTGTGTCATGGGTGCCATTAATGGGTGCTGCCCGTCAAGATGCAGCAATTCCCAGCTGCCCTTGGTTAATACAGTGAGCCAGTAAATCTGCAGCATGGCTGCTGACATTGCTGGCAGAATGACCTGCCCACCCAGCTCTGGGCAGTGCTGCCGGCTGTGCTCCCAGATATCCAGGCAGGGGCCCTCAGGGACCTCCTCCCCTCACAGTGCTCATGCTGCAGATTGAGATCTGTGGGTCTACCCTGAGACAGCTGCCTGCAGGATCCAGCAGATGTGAGGTTGGCAACGGTGGCATACAGGGAAGCCAGCCCCCAGGGAGAGACAGTGCAAGGAACACCTCGGCTGGGCAGGATTCCCATCGTGGGGATGTTTGGACTGACATTCCTATCCCCCGTTCTGTGTCTCAGCCTCAGAGGTTCCCCAGGTCTCCTGTAGCTCTTAACCAAACCTGAGAGCTCCACAGCTGTAATGTGTCAGCAATAGGATGCCGAACAAGCGAACCTATTCCCTCAAAACCTGAGAGAGCTGGTGAATAAGGTGACTTCTCTATCTGCTGCAGTGGCTCTAAGCAAGCCCCAAGTGTGCTTGCTGCCAGCTGTGTGAGGACATGGAGTTGTTTAGGAACAGTTCTTGAGTATTCGCTCCTCAGTGGCACCAGCGCCTCACTCCTTACCCATGTCGTGTTGCAAAATGGAGGATGCAGACCTTGGCCGAAGTAGCACAGGAGGCAAAGAGTGCCCCTGGGGCAGAAAACTGTAGAGGACCACTAATTTAAGGGGTCAGTTTAATACAGGTACAGCTGTCTTGTCACAGACTTCTATGATTCTTCTTACTCGTTAATTTCTTTGGAGGACTACTCTGAAGCTAGCAGGGGTCATGTAACTTTGTTATCAGAAGAGATAGATGTAAGAGCTCTTCAAAACTAATTAGCTTTTAGCACTTCCTTTTCCACTGGTCCATTGGGCTCATGGGGTTGCACTAATAGTTATACCTGCTGTAGGTTGTGATCATTTATGCCCAAGCTCTTCACCCTCCTAATTTTTATTTCAGTAGCCATAATTTCTTTCTCTCACAAGCAGAATAATTTCTGTTTAACCATCCCGTGCTTCTTTATTCTTTGTTCCTTTTCCTTAAGGCATTTTATCCCTTCTGCGCCCACCATAGGCTGCTTCTAGGACTTTAATTATCACCAATACGTGTACTGCCTCCTGCTAATAACTAGCCCAATCACACAGTGGTTCCTTTTAAGTAAGTCTCAAAAATCATAAGGGTATATCTATGATCCTTTTGTGCATCTCAAACTGAATGCATGCAGATTTATCCCCAAATTAGGGTTCTGGACATATGGCCTTGATTTTTGATTTACAAAGGCTGTCTGCATTGAATACTTGCCCTTCATTACCAAATTTTGTAACAGTTTCACATAATATTGCTGAACCTGTCTGCCTTCTGAGTTTCAAAGGAATTTTTGCAGAATTGCTCAAGGCAGCAGAAATGAAGAACAACCAGATTCAAGTTAGAGAGGGACTCCTGCTGCTTGACAAGACTTGCATGTCGTGGTGCTTTGAATTTAGGTCTCCTCTAAGGAAAACGGCAATAAAAGCTTCATTTGATGATGAGCAAGCTTCTTCTCTATGTATGCTGTTTACATATAGCAGTCAAGCTCAATAATGAAGAAATGTAGCTTGTGCTCAAAGGCGGTGTGTGGATGGCGTGTGATCCCAAGTGGAAGCCTCTGTGACCCAACATCAGAAGAGCACGTGTCTGGTCAATGATGATGCAGACATGGGTAATTGAGGGGTACTCCGGAGTGCTGATGGTAAACTGGGGCAGCACACAGGTGCACGGAGAGCACGGCCTGGTGCCTAGGTGTGATCTTCCACTGCTAGCCGGGTCAGGGCAGAGAAGAAGGCTAATGCATGCCATGCATTGTGGATTCCTTTGCTTTGGTATACTGTGGTTGCCGGCAGCTCTCTTGCAAGCTTTGATATCCTACTGATCATGGCAAAACAGGTTTTGGAAGTGTGAGTTCCCCACAGGCTGCATGCACCGCCGTGGAAAACTGCTAGCAAAAACCTGAGTGATGCTCTCCAGACTTCTGAGCTGGGGCAGAGGTAAGAACAGGACCCTGCGTGTGAATAGCATCTTTCCAAAGGCGAGGGTGCATCCTCTGGGTGCGAGGGGTTGTCACAACAGGTACTCAAGGGGCATAAAGGCACCTCCAGGTGTGAAGTCAACTAGCAAAAGCTGAAATGCATTAAATTGCCACGTGGTGTTCCAATTCAGATGCAGAAATGCCTCAGGTCAGTGTGGCTCTTCTCTTTATTTCTGCAAGAGCTTAGGGCAGTAAATAAGAGGTAAAGTCTCCTACTTCAGGCCAGTGTTGAAGTCCAGCTAACTAACAGCACTCACTCCTTTGGGTGTCACCTTGCTGGGATCCGAGCTTCACCTGCCAGGCACCACAGCAGCCCTTGCTCCTGACTCCTGCCCACTCTGCCCCCACTGGGGTCAGCCTGCTCCAGAGCAAGCATGGCAGTATCCTGGAACGTTAAGGGTGGCAGTTACTCCTTCAGAGCACCTTGCAGATGAAGTGCTATTCCTTCAATGACTGCTCTTTGGCCAAAGTGCCTGGTGGTTTTTCCATCGTGTTTTTTGATGTGAGAAAGGTCCCTTGGTGACAGTGGTGCTTTAGTAAGAGTAATTGGTAGCAAACATCAGCTTCTCTGTGGGTTTGCGTCCTGTCTTTCCTGCGGTCACTGATCCAGGATGACCTTGAGTTCTGCTGTAGTAACAGCTTTTTAATTTAAAAGATCCAAAACGAGGATTTCCAACTTGATAAGGCAGTGGTTGGACTTGGAGAGCAGCGAAGAAGGCGCTGGTGAGTAATGTCCCACTGCAGAGCACCAGCAAATCCTCTGCCCATCCTGCTCCTGCACACTGGTTTGGAGAGGAGAGGCGGCCACTGCATTTCCAAGGTAGCAAACAAATTAATGATCACTACGTAAGTTACAGAAACACTCTTATTCCCCCCACTGCACCTTAGCACAGAGCTTTACTGCTGCTGAAGAAAATGGCGCGATGAAACAAGTGGAAACAGCTTGGGAAAGTTTCCTTGTAAAAGTAGATGTGCTCTAAAAAAGTTGTGATTTTTATAAATATATATATATATATATATATGTATTATTTCTCTATCTATTGAAAATATCTCAAAGCAAGCTACCTGACAAAAGGAAAACAAAAGTACGGTATTGCTTTTCCTTGCTTTTCCCCCATCTATTGAATAAGGTTTTGTTGGGATAAAATTAAAGTGCTTATCTTTGAATTTGCTTCCTCTGGTTGAGTTGGCACAGTACATTGAACGAAGGAATGTTCCAAGTTCAGAGGTGGCATTGGGGAATCTAGTTAAAATGACATCAAAGGCAGCACAGCAGGGCTGAACATGTGTTTGAAGCCGGATAGATTAGAGGCCATTATCAGCCTTTCGCTACTGTGCTCTGAACAAAAGTCGCTCTTTCCGCTGGGACTGCTGCTGGGAGAATTAAAAGACAGAGAGAAAGAAAGAAAGAAAGAAAGAAAGGAGGAAAGAAAGAAAGAAAGAAAGAAAGAAAGAAAGAAAAAGGCAAAAAAAAAAAAAAAAAAGGCAAGAAAGAAAAATTGCACCTTCTAATATAACGCTGCCCTTCCCTGAAGGTCCGTGCGGCTGCACTGGGCGAGCTGTGTGCCATGCCCTGGGTTGTGTGGCTGAGATGTTGTTTATTGATTGCGACCAGCAATGGCTCATGACATGGCACAGAAAAGCTCGGCCGGTAGAACTCATCACTCCTTTTGTTGCCATCCGTTGTGGAAAAAAGCTGTGCCTCGGCGCCATGGAGCTGCTTAACCGTTGCGACTCTCAGTCGTTCCGCAAATGGAGGTTCATCATTAAAGAAAATGAAGCTTTCTAATGAAAGCCATCACCATCGCCCGTTGTTATAGCAACGCTGCGGAAAATTGCTCTGCTCGGTGGCGTGTCATTGACGGGGCGCAGCGGAGGTGATGCTCCGAGATGTGCTCTTCCTCCTCCTGCATTACCTGCGACCGGCAGCCGGGGCTGCAATTAGCCCAGCTCATTTTCTCTTTGGTCATTTGTCTTCCTACTCGGAAGCTCTTGTCATTAATCATAGGTTTTATTTTGTTTTAACGTGTTTAATTTTGTGGCGTTGCAGTCGTTGAATAAGCAAAAGCTGTAAATTAAAAGAGGAGCATTCCAAATTGCCCAGCTCTAGGGTAGCGTTTGGTTTTGCGCTAGCTGGTTTCTCTCAGCATAGCCCCGTTTCATTAGGATGTGAGCCATTTCCTTATCAGAACTGAGCTCCACTTCGGTTGCATTCCTCTCATCCCATGACGGTTTCAATGGTGAAAACAAAAATGCGGTTCTTTTTGTTTTTCCCTGAAGCTGTGCTTGGTCAGTGCTGCTTTGCCACCAGCAGTGCTTCACCCAACACCGGCAGCTGGGATGGGAGCCCTCTCAGCACACACTGCTGGCAGGCAGCCCCAGCTGCTGGCCTTCGTGGGGCAGGGCTCGCTGCCACCATGGTCAGCTTCCCCACGGGGCCCACAAGGACATGGACCTGAGCAGGGCCTGCGTGCTGCTGCCCAGGGCCCTCCTCCCTTCCTCCAGTCTCCTCTGCGGCCAGCACTAGGTTATTTCACCCAATAATCATAGAATCATTAAGGTGGAAAAGACCTTCAAGGTCCCCAGGTCCAACCCCACCATGCCCACTGACCACGTCCTCAGTGCCACATCCCCACAGTTCCGGAACACCTCCATGGATGGTGACTCCCCCACCTCCCTGGGCAGCAGTGCCACTGCATCACCTCTCTTTCCGAGAAGGAATGTTTCCTAACACCCAGCCTGAACCTCACCAGCACAACTTGAGGCCAGCACCTCTCATAGAAAGCAACTAACTATAAAGGTGCCAGGATGTAGTCCAGGTCCTCCTCCCTGCCTGCTGCCCGTGGCAGTGCTTGCAGGAGCCCTGCAGTCATCTGGGAGTCCTGCCTTGCTCTGCTCTTGGCAAATGCTGCCCGAATCCCCAGCACTATCCCTCATGCCCTCCTTCACCTGCCCTTTCTCAAGCATAGGAAGTTTCCTACCTGCCGTTCTGTGGCAGCAAGGCTTTAGTGAATATTGAGTGATGAAGACCAGCTCATGAAAGGCACTAAAGCAGGGCATGTTGTTGCTTTGTTCTGGCAGAGATGGGATCCCACCGTACAGACTCCGGAAACAGCATCGCAGAGAGATGCAAGAAAGTGCCAAAGCAAATGGACGTGTGCCACTACCTCACATTCCTGTAAGTAGCTCTGTCTCCTTCTGCAGAGGTAAATATGCAAAATATGTGAGATCTCTAGCTTGCATTGCTCTGCTTGCTCAAGCGTCAGTTTAACCTTCCTTAGCACTGCGCTCATTCGGGAATGGAAATCGTGGTGCTGAAAAGAACGTGGGAGGGGAAGGAAGGTTTGGTAGCCTTCTGCCAAACTCAGCATCCGGGGGTGCCCAAAACACAGCATTTTTCATAGAGCTCTGTCTGCAGGCAGTTGTTTCTCCAGGACAAGAATGGAAACCCAGGCAGGCTGGGGTGGCTGCTTGCAAGGAGATGGCATGCCTCTGGGGGAGCTGGGCATGTCTGGGAGGTGGAGGATGCTGCAGGGCATGAAGGCTGATGCAGCTCTCAGCCGAGGTCAGCTGGGGAGAAATGAAGCAATCCCAGGCAGTATTTTTGCAGTGGGCAGCAAAAGGGAGTCCTGCTGTGCTCTCGAGGTCTCTGCAAAGCTTGCCTGGCAGTACAAGGTGGGGAAGCAAGGAAGGTGCAGCCGTAAATAAGCTCCCCAGTTACTTCAGGTAAGCAACAGCTTTTGGAAGATGAGAATCACTGTTAGGGCTCTGCAGCACCATCTGCAGCTCTGCTTATTATTTTCTTTCTGTGAGAAGTCACAGGTGACATTTAATATTTAGCAGGGAATAAAGGTGCTTCTTTCCCCTCCGGACAGCTGGACTCCAGCACAAAACAAATTGGAGGGGGAAAAAAAAGAAAGCCTTCCATCTGCTTTTTCCAGAAGTGCCTTCAAACTTGACACAGCTGTTCTCGTCCTGCCGTGCCGTGCAAGCAGAAAGACACCCTTGTTTTAATCTGATTAGAAAAAGAAGGGGAAAAAAAAGAAAGAAAACACCACTCTTTTTTTTTTTTTTTTTTTTTTTTCCCTCTTTAAAATTAGATTATTTTCCTTAGATTTAAGAGGGTCTCCTGTGCTTTGATCAGCGGGCTGACAATAAAAGCCCTGGCTGTGGGCACTCAGCAGCCATCCTTGCTCAGCCACCTCTCTTTTCACACAGTTGCTCTCGCAGTGTGGCCGCCCTTGAAAAGGCTGGCTGGGTGCCTCTTTCTTTCACTTGATGCTGTTTTTACTGTAAGCATTGCTTTGTTAGAGTGGAAGTTTGAAAGCTCGGCCTTTATTTTTGTTGTTGTTGTTGTTGCTGTTACTGAACAGTGGGAACTACTGAGTGAATATTCCCTGACTTCAAAGCTTGTCAGCGCCTTTACCTTTTGGATAAAAATAATAGTGGCTTTCTGTTGATGTGTGCACTGGCAGTGCCTCAATGAACTGCAGGTTATAAGCTCGGAGTATGGAGCATTAAATATGTATAGTGAGCTGTGCTTTAACGAACTTCCATCTGCCAAACATTTCTTTTGTTAAAATGAATAAGTGTCATTCCAGCAGCAGTTCCTTGCAGGCTAATTAGTTTTACTTAGCATTAAATTTTATCGACCTTTTTGGGAACCTGTTAAGAGGGGAGGAGGGGGAAAACAAGGTTTAAATTGGCCACCTGCTGCTTATAAATTTATATATTATCCTACTTATCTACACGGTCCTTTAGAATTACATATTCCTTCTAAAGTACATACATGCGCTTCACAAGGATTTTGCTGTGAAACATTCGGTGTTCCCATTAGATTCTGTGCTGTAATTTTAAGTCCCAGGGAAAAAAAGGATCTTGGTGCATATTTATATGGGAGCGGAGGACTGAGAAGTCAAGTTAGTTCTAGTCTTTCTGTGGGGAATGAAAGTTTAGTTCAGACACTCTGGCACCTCCTGCCAGCCAATTACTGACACGGAATTGGCATTGACTTCAGAGAGGCACTGCTCTGCCCTCGCTTATCAATCAGCCAAGAAAGGAGATGGTAATTAGACAATGTGTTTTGACAACACCAGTGTGAAATGTTATGAAGTTGGTGTTTTAAAATACCCCTAACTGCAAGTTTATTGAATTAAACGTGGCCAATTAGCAAAGAGCCATGCAAATGTTTCTTCAAATGTTGCTTTCTAAAGCCAGTGGTTAGGATATCGTGCAGCCCGTGGCTGAGCAGCCTCTGTGAGCTGCCTGGACCTGGAGGTTAGCATGATTGTAAACACGAAGCAGTGACTGAATTGCAGCCTTTGGGGGAAGGTCTTTATGGACTCAATCTAACCAGTATAGCCAGAATCCATACTGCAGGATCTGCCTGCGGAATGCACGTCGTGTTTTTCTACTGATGGTAGAGAACCTCCAGAAAGTCATTTTAGAAGTCCATCAGAGACCTTAATGTTCCCTTTCAAATGAGTTACGGGGCGATTATGCAAAATTCTGAAAGAACTTAATATTGCTTCTAATAGCAGTGTACTTATTTAGATCTAGAAGCTATAAAGTGTTGTTCATAGGAGGTTGCCTGCAGCCATGCAGCCTCCAAACAGAGAAGACATGCGTTAGTCATGTAGGATTCCTCACTGCAGCTGGGGATCTTAGTGAGTGGATGGCTGTGTTCTTCATATTCCACACTTACAAACACTCAAAGTTTGGAAAAACTGTGTTTTCTGAAATGACTCTCTGCCCAGGAATGCAGTGGGTGAAGGTTTCTAGCAAGACCTTTGCTTTGTGCCTCTCCCAGGAACCTATTACATAGTGGGCGCACGTTGCTTTTCTTGTGGTTTTTCCTCCTTGCTCTTGAATTTGAGCAGCCATGGAGCAGCAAGGAAGAAAAAGGCAGGCAAGGTGCCAGAGGAAGAGGGGTAAAAGCCCAGAGAA
This sequence comes from Gallus gallus, assembly GCF_016699485.2. Lineage (NCBI taxonomy): Eukaryota > Metazoa > Chordata > Aves > Galliformes > Phasianidae > Gallus > Gallus gallus. The sequence continues at coordinate 12,216,287 of NC_052545.1, forward strand.
CATCGAGTCTTTCCTGTGCTGTTGTACTGTATTTACCCTGGCCCTGGCATTCATCAGTTCCCAGGTCGGGGTGGTAGATAGCCTTTTCTCCTGGGCAAAGTCAGAAGAATCCAACCTCAAGCATAAAGACTTGGGATTCCTTTTTTTGTTTGTTTTCCTGCACAGGTAAACCAGTTTGTGATGTTCTTGCTCTAGCTTGTTCATCTGGTGGGAGCTTTCCTGTCCTGCCCCACAATCACAAAAGCTGCAGCACACTGCAGTGTTTTCCTGCAAGGAGAGGACAAGCTCAGCTTTCCAGAAGGGTGCTCCATGCCGAAATCCAGCCATTCATAGGCTCTGCCACAGGTGTTTCTGGTAGGGACCTTTTGTCCTGTAAGAACATACCACAATGCAGTACATGGAGCTGTGAAACATGGGGATTCAGAAGCTCTTGTTTTCTTGAGTTCTCTAGCCAGCCATCTCCATTTCATCTCCAAGGCTGACTTTTGATCAAGCACTGGCAACTTGAGCATCATGGTGGCATCAAGCCTGTGTAAGGAATTTGAGATGTATCAACACAGAATTCTATGTCCTGGTCGGATCTGTCAGAAGTGGTTTAGCCCAACCCATGGATCCCTGGGGCTGATAAAAGACCTCCCCCCAGTGACAACACTGGGAAAATGATTTCATCTTAGTGCAATTGAATTTTATTCTTCCCAAGGGGAACCTGCAAGGCCCAGTGAGATTCTTCCCTTTCAGCTTTTTCATATGTAGATTACAGTAAAGCCAGCGCCCCTGTGATGAAGCTGAAGAGGTGGCAAAAACTCAGCAGGGAGGAAAGAATGAGGAAGGGCAGAGTAACCACAAAGAGCACGGAGCATCAGAGGTCCTGGCTTCTAACCTTGCAGACAGATGTGTGGCTCCTTGCCTGAGGTTCCATCCAACTCCACTCCACAAAGCATAGCTGGACAGAACTGGTGTGACAGAATGGGCGCACATTTCGGGTTCCTGTGTGTTCAGATGCACAACTTGGTCCTCAAACTGCTGTTTGGGAAGGTGGAATCCATCAAAAGCCAAGACCCACCTCAACCTCACAGAGCAAACCGTGTGACTCCCACTCCATCAGCTCCAAGAAAGGACGGAGGCTACCGGAGAGCTTCTGTATCTTCTGCTGATTCTTCCCAAACATAACTGAGCTGCAGACAATCGGTGTGTCAAGGATAAAGGACAGCGTTCTGATGATAGGTGCCCCAAGAAATCCTCCCTAACAGCTGTCACTAGGAAAGATTCCTTCATCCAGAACAATTCAAGCTATTTCTTTCTTGCCAGCCCATCTGGCATTCAGCCTCCCAGCCATTGTTCTCTGTAACCTCCCCAGCTCGGCGTGGTTTGGTTCTGGACAGACCTCATCTGAACTAGTGGCATTAAATAAAAGTAGATAGATAATTAAATAAAGCATTAGATAAAACAAAGTTATTTAAAAAGAACTGCTTCCTTTCTGGATTGTTGACCCAAAATGGCCAGAGATCTCATTCTGGTCCAGACTGGAGGGCTGTATCTTCCAAAACCAGCGGGTGTTGGAGCAGCCAGCTCTTGGAGAATGCTGCACCCTTTACTTGGAACAAAGGCATTTGGAGCCCTTCTGATTTTAGAACAATAAAGAGCTTATTTATGGCTCCCTGGGCAGGGCTCTGTGTGCTTATGGGGAGACAGAGGCAGGTTCAAAGTCCTGAGGCTCCAGTGGGTCCTCCTGCAGGCACAGGCTCAGCCTGGCTGGGTTTTCATGGAGTGGAGCATGTCTCCTTTCCCAAGTCAGGCCTGTTGTTTGATAGAAGTTTCAAATCCTTTGTTGTGGTAAGCCTTTTGAAGCAGATCAATGCACTGTATGCTTGCTGTCCAAGGAGACAGAGTCCTCAGCAGTGGTCTGCATTGTTTCAGCACAGGGAATTTGCATTTATTTTTTCCCAATACTGTTAGTTCTGGGGGATGTCTGAGTCGCTCATCGTTTGAGCTAGGAATAAAAGCAAACCCATGGGATTGTTCAGAGCATCATACTGCTTTCTGGCTTTCTGCAGGTCACCATTATGGGTCCCTACTAGAACAACATTGAGCGCATGGTTTGCACTTCATCCATAGCAAAGTGAGGTTTATTTCAGTTAAATTAAGCTTGGATGAACGGGGCAAGGACAGCTTCCTGGTGGGGGCCGCATCCTTCACATCACCTAGGCTGATATCACACCTCCATGAGCTGTTGTGCTGATTGAAAGCCTGCAGGACAAGGTAGTGTGTTTTGCAGATACAGCAGTTTATCAAAGAGAAAGGGAAAAGAGTTCACTGTAAAGGTTCCTAGACACAATTATTTTCATTCAGTCACTTTCAGGCTTTGAGAGAATGTGGGCAAACGGCTGAAGCATGACATAAAATACCGAAGGGGTCCTATCTGAAGCTCCCTACATAAACTAGTGACCTTGAATGTCTTCAGATACTCATTATAATGTGTTGGAGCTGTGCTTCTTAAGCACTGCTGCGCCTGGACCTTATTTCACCAGGGCTTAAACACGCAGCTTTGCAGAATTCAACCTATGTCCCCACTGCTGCAGCAGGCTGTGTGCTCGGGAGAGATTTTATTTTGGGATATTGCATTGCATCCAAGGCTATGAAAATCAAGGGAGATTCTTTCTTCGTTTTGCTTTTCTGTGGAAGCTGCTGCTTCTAATGCACTTCTAATGGAGCAGAGCTTGGTGCTGCCATCCTACAAACAGCCACAGTGAGAGCTGCTGTGTCTGAGGTGGCAGGAGGGATTGAACAGTCTCTGGTTGTGACTTGTCAGGTGAGAGAGAGGTTGCCCTCATGGGGAGCTGCTGATGTTACCGTGTGAGGTAGATGGGCTGCATGGTTCTGGGCTCACCTTCTGATGGAAGCAGGCTCCCTTAGCCAGTGCTTCCTCAGATATTGAGGAATGGGAAAGCGTCACTTGGGTCCTGGCAGCTCCACAATGAATAACAGGGAAGGGACTATCCCTGTCAGGTCTTAGCACTGTGATTATGCATGATTCGGGCATGTTTCTGTACCACACAAGGTCCAGATGCTAGAACTTGAGCTTTCTGTCCATCCAAAGGGAAGCTGTGTCTTGCCCTTGCACTTGTTGATAGCAGTAAGCATGGAAACAGATTTGGTGGCAGGGTTGGCTGAGTTTTGATCTCAGTGAGCAAAAAAACGGATGCTCTAAATTGCAACTTGGAACCTGAGTGTCACAGAAGACATCTCCAGCTTCGCAGTGCAGTGAGTGGGATACTCATTGCCCTTCCTTTTCTTCCCCTTGCTTTCCATTCAGCAGTTGGCAGAGAGGAAAACAAGGATTTGCATGCTTTTGTTAGTTCTGAGGCAAAGCGGTATTTTAGCCTCCTGCACTGGCCTTCATGCTGGCTCAGGGTAAATTTGGGTGGTCTCTAATCCTCTTTTAAGGACTCCAAGCTTGATGTCTGTTTCTGGTGCTGCATTTGTTCTTTTGGTGTGAGTTTTCTCCTATCTCCATATTTCGTTGTATCTCTGATCCTATAAAGTGTGCATTCCTCAGATGTTGGTGCTGAAGTATTTGACTGCGAGTTTTTATAATGTTGGATTTTCCTTATATTTTTCCTCCAGATTTTTGTTTTCTCTCTGCTGTCACTTCTTCTACTAGCAGAGTAGCAAAATAATGCATAAGGGATGAAAATAAGGAGAAAAATGCAATGGCTGTCAGCTTGATACTGTGCTACACAGACTCCTCATCCCAGAGCTCAGGAATTTAGGCACAAGGTAACTCAGCATAAGGGACTGAGAGTGCCCTTGAAGTTTATTCATTAGTTCACACAGGGCAGACAGAAAAGCGGTATCTCTGTGCTTGTGAGGTTGTTGATAAAGCAAGCAGGAGTCTTTGCCCAGCCCTGAAGAGATGGGATGCAATCATGCGTTCTTCTGGGTTCTGGTAAGAGAGGATGCTTTACAGAACAGTGGCCTTCCGTGGCTGGGTAGGTTTTAGCAGAAGCTGTGCCTGGAAGATGAAGAGAAGTAGGATTTCTTGAAGGCAGCTGGATTTAAACTCCTTTCTGCTCCTGTGAGCTAGATTTGCAGAGACTGGCAGTCTTATGCTGGTCCACCTGCAGTAAGCTGAACGTGCACGCTGGAGTTCTCCTTTCTGTCTAAATGAAAACATCACTACAGTAAGCATGATTCTTGACAGGTTTGTCTATCTGTTCTTTCCCCACCATCTGAGACCAGGATATTCATGTTGACCTTTTGTCATTTTGAGGATTATCACGTGCGTGTGTCTCTAAATGGAGTCTGATGCCAAAAGAGCTTGCTGCTTTTGGCTCTAGGACACCTTTGCCTATGTGAGGGGGTATATGGGCCTGGTAACAGACAGGGAGCTCATGAGCTTCCGAGTGGTCTGTCCCAAGCCTCACCCCTGTGTCTGCCAGCTTGGCTTCCCTGGGCTCCCACTGGGGCAATTGGCATTCCCAGTTATTTGTGCCTCCAGAATAAATGTGTGATTTTCTTACACCTTTTGCTAACCCCAGTGTGTTTTCCCTCCAGCGTACATATCGAATGCCAAAGGATATCCACGTTGAACCAGAAAAGTTTGCTGCAGAACTGATCAATCGTTTGGAAGAAGTACAGAAGGAACGTGAAGCAGAGGAGAAATTGGAGGAGCGCCTTAAACGCGTCCGAGCGGTCAGTAACCTCCTTGCCTCTTATACCAACCCAGGGACATTTGCTTACTTCACATCACAGGAGTTTTTTCAGCTGCCATGAAAGCAACGTGGGTGACCACATTTGTCACCTGCGTGGGGCTCCTGCAAGCTCCCTGTCACCGCAGGAGCTTCATGGAGCTGTGTGCCATGTGCAGGGCGCTGTGAGATCCTCCCTGCTGTCAGACACCAGGTGTGGCACAGCAGTGCCCACTTCTGTCCTGTTAGGGACTGTGGGTGCTCTCCATTGTCTTTGGCACCCTCACTGTCCTGTCCATCACAGACTTTGTAAACCATGCCTTTCATGTGAGGATGACATCTAGGTAACAGGGATTCGCCTTGAGCTGTGGGGTTTTGTGTTATCCGTATTTCCCCTTCTTAGGGCAAACAAGTGGCAGATTTTGTTACACTTGCAGTTGTTTGTGTGTGCCTTTAGTCTGTTTCTGCTAACTATGAAAGCCTTCTGTCCATCAGCGCCTAGCAAGCACATCCCTACATCAGGTGTAGCATCCAAAATTCCTCTCATGGGCAGAGAAATGCAGGGACTCCACGTGGGTGGCTGGGGAAGCCCAGCCTGTGGCACTGTGTGCTGGAAGCCCTGTTACTGATAGGGCCCTTCAAAGCCTGAGTATTTGGTAGATGAACCAAAAGCTTTTAGCTCCTCAGCAAGCTCTACAAGGGAGAGAAGGAGGTATTGGTCATCCAATTGTGAGACACCCTGTCAGCAGTACTGACACCTTACCTTTTCTTCTGATGTACTGCATCTCACAGGTAAGTGTTTATCTTGTGCTGGAGACACAGGAGACTCTTCAGAGGACATCACAGTGTTACTGAACATCACAAATGTCATATGACTACAGCCCTATGGGGAGAAGTTATGGGTCTCCACAGTTAATAGCTGCTGTAGCCCTGAGGCGAAGGCTGTGTGCTGTGCACCCTGCAGCTCTCCCTTAAAGCTGAGGTGTTCCTGTCTATCTCAGCTAGCCCTGTGCTTTTACAAGGCAGACCCTTCAAACTCATTATTTTTAAACACTGATCAATATTTTTTGAAGTTAATCTAGTATCTCTTTAAACAGAAAAGGCACTATAGGGCTGTAGGATTGATTTAAATCACATAGGTATTTCCAGTGTAGGAAGTGAGGATGCAGAGTAACCTCTGAGCTGCATTTCAGTTCCAAGCATTGTCCATCAAACTCGCTGCACTGCTGTGTTCAGCATCCAGCCAGAAAAAGGCCAGCAAGGTGCTGTTTTGGCATTAGATTCCTGCTCTTCAGGAATTGGTCTGTTTTCTTCTCCATACCTATTGCTTTCTAGACAAAGCCAATGCAACCAGCAGCATTTCCTATTCATAGTCCTCCTCCTCCTGCTCCTATGGCTACACTGCTGCCCCCAGCAGTGCCCAGCTACATTAGCCCTGTCCTCTACCACCCTGAAGAAGCTGCCAGTAGCAATACCATAAAATCAGCAAATACCTCTGCCAGAGAATAAATTTAAGTCTGTCTAAACATATTTTTCTGTGACTTAATCTATTTTTGAGCCCCAGCCTCCCACTATTGCTATGCATTAAACCTCTTTGCTGTCTACAGAATATATTTCATTGACTGGCTGGCATTTAGCATTAGCCATTCAGGAAAAACTCAGAGTAAGCAACTGTAGCTTTTTTAGGTCAGTACTTGGGGTGCAAGAGCTGCTGGAATCAGCAAGAGGAGAGCTTGGCTCCTCATAGATCACAGGGGTTTCTTTTTTGTGACCTGGGCACTAGGACTACAGGGTGACCTCTTACTGGTTCTGCATGGCTCATTGCACAGTAGCACAGGGAAAACCATCCGACATTACTCACACTGGGCAGTTATCAGCTTAGCAGAGAAGCTGGGAGGATTTTGCAAAAGCTTCAAAAAAGGGTTTTTCCCCCCATGGTGGGCTGCCTGCAGGTTCCCTTTCAAAGCCACATCGTACAGTAACATCTGAAAGAGATAGCTGGTGGAGGACCAGATGACTTCTGCTGATAAGAAAAATAAGGTTAAAAAAAGAAAGAGAGCAACAAACCTAAAAGCTCTGAATTGCTTAATTATGCTGAGCAGTGCAGGAGATGTTGGGAGGCTATGCATGCTGCCTTGTTACTTCCTCAGCTGCAAGGTAGCTGCAGGACTGCCTCCAAACCCAGTGAGTTTCACATAAGCCGAGTGCAGGAGAAGCCAAACCAATGCTGAGATGCTCAATATTTGAGTGTAAAACGTTGTCTGAGTAGAGAGGAAAATGGTTTGCTTGAAGATGTAAATGCATTCCTGTGCTACCAGCCTGGAGTAGTGATGGGTGGCACTGGGAGAAGGTGCGGGGAGAGCTTAAAGCAAGATATTGCTTACCCATAGCTCAGCAGTGCCTCTTCAGCCTCCCGGTTCAAAGGGAAGGAGTCAGGCTGGGCTGCAGAGTAAAAATAGCTCAGCAGACAGTGGAGTCGAAGCATCCATCTAACTGTCTCTGGCTGTGCGAGCTGGCGGAGGATGCGGCTGCCGGTACCGCGTCCCCCAAGCACCACCTAGCGGCTGTGCCACCCGCGGCTGCCCGGCGTGGGCTGCAGGCGGCTGCCGAGACCTGCATACGGCACGGCCCTGGGCAGGCTTGGAGGATGGTCCTCCTGGTTCCTCAGGTTTGTGTGCTGCAGGCCCAGAAAAGCCAGGTGGGGGGCTGACACGTGCCCAGCGCAGCTGCACTGAGCTCCCGGCTGTCTGCCCGTGTTCCTCTGGGGGCAGGCAGGGCTCCTGTGCATCACCAGGCACTGATGGAGATCAGATGAATCAGGGAAAGTGATGAAAAAGGAGAGTCTGTCCTTGTTTGTGGCATGGGGGAATTTGCAAGCTTTTGACTTCTGGACATCCTGGGCAGGTAGTGATGTGTCACAGCGTAGAAGTGCTGTTGTCTCCTCCACGTACCAGCCTTGGTGCGTGTTGCACTGCACTTGCGTGTGCCACTGAGCCAGGTTTTGATTCTGCCACGTCCGAGGTCCTGCATTACATTCCCAGCTTGAATTGTCCCAGCTTTGTGCACTGTGTCATTGCTTTCACTGTAAACTAAGCACAGTGGCATCTGCAGCCTTGACTTGTACCTTCAGCCTCTGCTCTGCTCTGCTATAGCAGAGAGTTCAGCTTGAGCCAGGCAGCCTACATCCCTGCTTACCTGCACTTCTCATAGTTGTGGGTTCCCTGCTCCATGCAAGGCTGAGCCCAGCGCTGGGGTGAGGAAGGCAGCTTCCCCCAGAGCTTGGTGACACAGATGAGCTGAGACAGGGCAAAGAGAGTGAGACAGTGCATCCCTCCCTTTCCTTTAGTCCACCCTGACCTCAGTCCTTGAGCAGAACAATGTAGGTACCAGCCCTAAAAGCCTCCACAGTGTTGAGTGTGTTGCTGGGCTATCATAACCTGCTCATAATCATTTAACCGAGCATCATGGGTTTAGGCAGTGCGTGCTCCATTCTGTCTTGTACCTGAACCAGCTGTGCAGAGATGGGGTTTTGCAGGCTGCAGTGTTGTCAGTGGAGGTGAAAGGTGCACCTGGAGATTTTAAGAGCAGTCTGTAAGAAGGTGGCATGTCTCCTGTGCAAGTGGGTATCGTGTCAGCTCCACACCTGCTGCAGAGTGACCTGCTGTCATCTGAGTCACTGTAACAGGAGTTCTGTGCTGTGGGGTCAGCCTTGTTCTGAGGTGTTTGCACAGCAGCCCATTTCTGATCCCTGCCACATGGTGAGGCGGTTCTGAACGACTTCTGCAGTAGGTCCGTATTGCAACCAGAGAGGGGAATGTAAAGAGAAAACATTTGCAGTTCTCTGCCGTGCTCTGCACCTGATTCATCTGCTGGGACTCCGTTTGTGGCGTGGTTTTGCTCTGGGCAGCCCTCCTCAGGCTGCTCCTACCAGCTCAGCGCTCACCGTGCTGCTCGGAGGGCTCTGCAGCAGCGTGGCCCCCTGGAGGAGCTGCTGGCAAAGGGCACAGCAGGCACCCATGTCTTCGGTGCTTTCAAAGGCTGCCATTGTCCTTGGTTGAGTTCTGAACCCCCAGGTGTGACGCGGGGAGGAAGTCTGTTATTTGCTTTCTCGCACTGTGGTTGGCAGCTGGGACTTTGAAGCTGAATAGCAAGTGATGGATGGGGACATCCGACAGGCAGAGCTGGTGGGAGGCAGTGTTTTCCAGCAGATGCACTTATCTGGCAGGGCAGAGATAGCGCATGCTGCAGACGGTTTCTTTTCTGCGCCAAAGGAAGAAAGGAGAGCAGGATGAAAGCACTCGCTGGAATCCTACTTATGTAATTTTTTAAAAATAAGAATCCTGTTTTCCAATAAAGAAGCTTCATAAATATTTGAGTTTACGTTGGAGCGTAAAACAGTTTGTCAGCATCAAAATTGTGGCTGTCAGCACGGAGGAGTTTTATTCTTCCTGGCACAGCTGTAAGAGCCACTAACAACAGCGTGTCCGAGGCTGCTGTGGGCCACGAGAGCAAGCAGGCAGTTACAGCCATTTCTTTATCTGCATGGAGGGTTTTGCTGCAGTGTCAGCGAATGGCTGTGAGGTGGGGGCTGTGCCAGCGGTCGCCTGGCTCACCCTGGGCACTGTGACCCCCGCTGGCGGTGTCCCAGCAGGCAGGGGCAGCGCTGGTGTGGCAGCTCTGGGATGAGGCAGGCTCAGGGTGTGTGTTAGGGAGCTCTCTGTAGGAAGGTGGCTCAGTCTGGGGCAGGGCTCCAAAGAGGGGAACGTCTCTGTGTTGAAGATTTTCATGACTTGGCTGGCCAAAGCCAGGGGTGACCCGTCCGAGTGTTGGTAACAGCTGTGCTGTGAGCAGGAAGACACCCAGAGAGCTCTTCCGTCACCTTGCTGTCTTTATGATTGTCCTCTTGTTTCTTGCAGGAAGAAGAAGGCGAGGATGCAGATATCTCTTCTGGTCCTTCAGTCATTAGCCACAAGATGCCTTCCGCCCAACCTTTTCATCACTTCGCCCCTCGCTACTCTGAGATGGGCTGTGCTGGGATGCAGATGAGAGATGCACATGAAGAAAACCCAGAAAGCATCCTGGACGAACACGTGCAGCGTGTGATGAAAACACCAGGCTGTCAGTCTCCAGGCCCCGGCCGCCACTCTCCCAAGCCACGGTCTCCAGAAAGTGGTCACTTAGGAAAGCTGTCAGGGACACTTGGAACAATTCCTCCAGGGCACGGCAAACACACAACGAAATCAGGAATGAAACTGGATGCAGCTAACTTATACCACCATAAACACGTCTACCACCACATCCATCACCACAGCATGATGAAACCAAAAGAGCAAATTGAGGCCGAGGCCACGCAGAGGGTGCAGAACAGCTTTGCTTGGAATGTAGATTCACATAACTATGCAACAAAGTCAAGAAACTACTCTGAAAACTTGGGCATGGCCCCTGTCCCCATGGACTCTTTAGGCTACAGGTGAGTCAGGGCAGCACCTGGGAGAGTCCCAGAGCTGCAGCTTCAGTAGGAAGCACTTTCATAAACGGGCTTTTGCACAGCAGTGACACAGGGTGGCTGGGCCAATTTTCTTATAGGACATGGCTTAAGGGCCTCCCACTGCACTTCCTTTCAGAGACGAATATGCTTCCTAATAGCACTTATAAATCTCTGTGACCTGGTGATGAAATCCTCTGACCAGGATTTTTAATGGCCTTGGTTATAAAGTGGCACTCCTGCTCCTTAAAGCAGCAGAGGTGCTGGGGCTTCCCTGTGCTCTGGGCAATGGTAAGGGTAGGGCTGTGTCTCAGGATCTGGGTAACAGAAACCAGGTTCTTAAGCTGTTTATGAGAGGACAGAAAGGTCCAACCTTTTGCAAGACCTAATTTTTTCACCAGACAGTTTCCTTTCTCTTCCTAACTAAGCAGTGGATGCTCTGATACTGCTGTGGCCTGCTGTCCCAAGGGGACATTCTCCCTGACGGGGCTTCTTTAGATGCAGCCCAGGATTCGGCTGGCTTTCTGGACTGCAGTATGCACAGCTCATGTTCAGAGTTTTTCATCCACCACCCAATTCCTCCATCTTCTGTCTGTGTGCTGAGAGGAGAGGGCGAAGCTCGTTCTCTGCAGCAGCAGGTTTTTGCTAGTCCTGTGTTTGAATTACTGCAAAGGTGAGGCTCAAGGCTACCTTGAATAATGAATGCTGATTGTAAGTGGGGAGTAACTGCAGTGGAGAGCTTGCTAGCTCCTCGAGGTGTGTTATTTGGGGGCAAGTCTTTGCAGTGTACTGGGGGTAGGATATTTAGTGACGGCAGGCAACCAGATCAGTGTGTAGGAACAACTTTCTGGGCTGGGAGGAGGGAGGCAGAGTGCAGGGGCAGCAGAAGCAAACTGCTTTCCAGGCAGATGGGAAAGAAGGGCCCCCACATCTGCCCAGCTTCCATAGGAAAAGGGCTAAGATATGGCTGGGTTGCTTCCACAAAGCATGCATGGATCAACCCAAAGCCCCATCTAAGTACAGAACTTCTCTCCAGCGTTGTCTGCAACATATGCTTATAGCAAATGTCGGAGGGCACGTTGAGAGTTGTCCTTTCTCTAGCACAAACTCCTAATTCCTGACTGTCCCCAAGGGTAGGAACGTCATAAGAGAAGAGTTCACATCTGAACAGTCTTGTTCTTTTTTCTGTCAGTGCTAATGAGCATACAGAAGTAGGGTAAAGCAGGTGGGTGATCAGGATGCGGGAGTGCCCGGTAAAACTGATGGCTGTGGCAATGACAGGCCAGCACTGTGCAGCCCCACGAGCATGCAGCTGCCTGGCTGCACCTCTGGGCAAATGGGCAGCACATTGCCAAGGAGGGGTGGGGTAACTGCAAAGATGTGCTATAGCCATAAATATAGCCAGGGTCTGTCTGTAACCGTGTGGTTTCAGTCTAGCTGCAGTCTGACGTGGCTGTGTTGCCCAGGTTGGTGACAGCCTGCAGAAGGCTGTCTGCATTAACAAAATGTTTTACCACAATATGAAGCCTCGGTTCAAGTGGTGGTGAGAAGCGAGTGCTTGGCATGGCAGAAGGGCAGTACGGGGTTTGGGGTGCTAGTGAACCAGTGAGCAGGTGTGGGGATGGAACGGGAAGGGCTCAGGGTTAGAGCAGTGATCTGACATGGAGAGGCAGCTGATGGATTGCAGCACCAGGCCAAACCCCGTGCTCTGAGCCTGTTAACCACGCTGGAGCAGAGAACTGAGGGTTGAACACAATGCTTCATGTGGCAGGAGATCTGCTGGGCTTCTTGCTGCATTGCTATGGCTCATTTGCCAGATGCGCTCCCTGTTTCACATGTGGCTGGACAGGGAGCCTGATGTGCCTCAGGTTAGCCAGCCTTGCCCTGAGCCTCAGCCATGGCATGGTCGGTTGAGCTGTAGTAGAGCCAAGCAGACCCTGGCAGGGCTGAATATGTCTAAGATAGACATGTCCATCCTCTGCCACTGTCTGTGGAGGTTTGGCTTAGGCAAAGCGCTAATGTCTCAAGCTTTGTTCTTGCAGTGGGAAAGCAAGTCTGCTCTCAAAAAGAAATATTAAGAAGACCGATTCAGGGAAAAGTGATGGTGCCAACTATGAGATGCCAGGATCTCCTGAAGACGTGGAGAGAAACCAGAAGATCCTTCAGTGGATCATAGAAGGAGAGAAGGAGATCAGCAGGCATAAGAAAACAAACCATGGGTAAGGGCTGGTAGAGTGAGGAGTCTTCATGCTGTCCTATTGCATCCCCTGTGTAAGGCATATGCAGGCTGTACAGTGATCTGCTGTGTTCCTGGAGGTGTTGAAGACAAGCATCCACCAGGCACAAGGGTTTAGGTCCTTTGGAGACTGAGGATCGCTCGGAGGCTTTAAGCATAAAGTTCATTTTCTTTCCTGAAGAATGAATTGTGGTGGTGGGAGAAGGTTGAAGCCTCAGAGGAATCTCACAAATTGCTGCTGTGGCTACAAAATGGATAATGTGGCACACAGCAGGCAGTATTTTTGCTTTAGGCACTTGCTGTACATAAAACAGTTGTTACTCGTGCATGGTGTTGATAGAAATGTAGGACCTGCTGCACTGGAGTCATTGGTCCTGAGTTAGCAGTTTAAGAGGGCTCAGGCAAGGAGAACTGGGTTGCCCAGCGTTTGGGCTTGTCGAGAGCATCCTCTGGGCTCACCTTGCCTCTCTAGTGCCAACAGTCTGTCTGTCTCCAGAATCTCTCCATAGTCCAGCAGGTCTGGCCAATCTCAGGGAGAAAAAAGACCTGTTTTCACAGTGCCAGTGACAAGAGGGATCTGGGGTCTCACCCGCATTGCCACCACTGCGTTAGTGACTACTGGGGAAACCACGGTTGTTTTTTGTCTTGTTTCACAGTAGTGGCTGAGATAGGTTGCTCTGCAGGCAGCTGGGGCCGTGCCAGAGCCATGGGCAGTGCCGCAGGGGCTGGCAAGGATGAGCACACTGCTGCAACATCCACTGCCCAGCAGTGGCTCACAGCCTGGCAGTGCACATCAGGGCGGCTTCTGGCTGAGTGAATTTGGTCCATCGTGGAGCTGCCTTTTGCTGGGTTTGTTTCTACTGTGCATTTCACGGCAGCCCTGAAACACACTGGTGATCTCTGTGTTAAGCTTGGGTTGCTCGCCCAATGTCTCAGCTGAACACTAGAGAAGACAGTGCTGCACTGCCCTGAAACCTTCTCTGGGGGTGCAGCGGGTTGGGTGGTGCTCCCCTCTCCCTCAGAAACCACAGCACAGCCATGCTGCAAGGAGCATCCCAGTGCTTGCGTCCAGCTGCAGAAGCAGTGCTCCATCTGGATGTGCACGTGTGCAGAGTGACTGGGCAGCCTGTGTAAAACCTTTGTATTTGTGTGTAGCTCTTCAGGTGCTAAGAAGCAGCTGTCCCATGACATGGTCCGACCCCTCTCCATCGAGCGGCCTGTTGCAGTGCATCCGTGGGTCAGTGCCCAGCTTCGGAACGTCGTCCAGCCTTCACACCCTTTCATCCAAGATCCTACCATGCCACCCAACCCAGCACCCAACCCACTCACCCAGCTGGAAGAAGCTCGCAGGAGGTTGGAGGAGGAGGAAAAGAGAGCTGGAAAACTCCCACTGAAACAAAGGTATGGCCAGAGGGTCTGAGTGTACGTGGGAGAGAAAGGGCGGAGGCTGCTCTGTGGCTGGGCAGCCATGGGAGGTGCTCTGCTCCAGTTTTCAGTGCTACCTGAGTGGAGGCACCTGCAGAGAGGTCGGGGAAGCCTCCCCAGTCTCTCTGACACGGCCCCTGATGGTGGTGCAAATGCCACAAGCTGCCTTAAGGCTTGGGCTTGTGTTTTGTGGATTGGAAGTCTGGAAATGTTCTGAATGAGCCTGGGCAGGTGGAGCCTGTTTAGAAATAGCATGTGAGGGAAGAGCTCTCTTCACAAAACTAGTCAGCCTCCGGCTTGCTGTACTCTCCTCATCTTCACTGGCACACTCATAGTTCCTTCACACACAGTGGTTGCAGAGTTCTCGGTTGGTGCAGTAGCAGAATTCAGCAGAACGCAGCAAAAATAAGTGCAGAAGAATATATATTTGCTCTTTATCTACATCTCGTTCGGTGTTCCAGCAAAGGCCGCTCATGGCAGCTCAGGGGGAGCACTGCACACTGCTGCAGCAGTATTGTTCTCTGCATGCCTGCATCCACTTCCTGTGACTCAGCTCAATGCCTGTTGCAGAGCTCATTCTTCTGCTCCCATTTTATCTTTCAGGGAAGATGAGTTGCAAGGCACACAGAGCTCTCAGATGAAAAACATTTTGGAAGTGCTTGATAATTACTGTTGAGAACTAAAAGCACTTTGACCATTAAAAAGCTTTCACAATGGGAATTGCTTGTAGTCACTTCACTGCTTTATAGCTGTGTTCTGAAAACTCTAAACTTTGGAGTCTGATGCTCAGAAACACAAATGTAATGTAAAGAGCAAGCTCCTCTAATTGCTGAACTGCAATTATTTTTGCTTGCAGTGGCCATACAGCAGACTTCTGCATATTTATGTCGGAGCATTGATTGGAAGCTAAATAATTAGAGGGCTCTCCCACGTCAGGTTGGGCCAGGCTTATTTGATCTACCTTTCAGTTGGTGTAATTGGATAGGGTTTATTTGTGGAGTCATTTGTAGTCATATTAGATTCATACACCTTCCCAAGAAACGTCTAGGTGCAGATGCACACTTGGGAAACACCAGCATGGGCTTCATACGTGTGTCTTGAATACTCTAATAACAACTTGGCAGCTTTTGTAGAAACCCCATGGCATTTCGGTGTATGCCCTCCGGACCAGCAGGAGAACAGGCTGAGCCACGCTGGGCTGTTCTGCTTTCACACTTGGGCTGCCTTCTCACAAGGCCTGGCAGTTTTCCTGAGGATGCAGGGGTCCCACTGACCTGCCTCATGCCTGCAAAGCCAGGGAGCAGTGCTTGCTGGTGGGGAGCTGCTAATGAAAAGCAAACGTGCCCGCACCTGGTAGCACACAAGAATGGATGCAGCCCCTGGGAAGTGAAGGATTTCTTGATGCTGAAATCTCTCCTCTGGATTTTGGCAGGACTGGGTGCTCCAGCTGGGGCATGCCTGAGCTCACATCTTTTCAGAGGGCTCCTGCTGTGATTAGCAGGAGAACACACTGTGCCTGCTGTGTACAGCTGTGTACAGCTAAGTGCCCTTTCTGGTGCAGTTACCTGGCTCACAGGAGCTGCTCTGTCCTGGCACAGCCCTCACTATCCATGTGCCTGCCCTGCTCACTGCCATCACCTGCCTGCAGTCCCGATGGGGATGTCAGCCCTTGTGACAAACACTGCAAAGGGAGCTGAGGCCAGAAGAAGGAACAGAGCATTACCTGTGTGTGTTCATGGAGAGGGCACACTGCAGACCCAGGGGATGGGTGCAGATGGAGGCTCCAATGAGGCAGGGCTCAGGCGTGCTGTGGCGGAGCAGCACACTCAGCAGGGGCCCATCTGGGTAAGAAGTGGTCTCAGGAGATTTCTGGGCGATGATGACAGCAGAGGTGGTTGTGTTGCCATGTTCTCAGGAGAGATATGCCTGGAAAATTGTGTTGTCAATGATTTCTTATTCGTCATCCCTGCTTCAGTTCGCTAGAGATCTGGGGATGCGTGTGTATTCTGTGATGCTCTGAAAAGTGATGTTCCTTCCTGCAAGGAGACACTGACCCTTTGGCTCTTGTCCCATCGCTGTGGGGCCTCTTGGGGTCATGTCAGAAAGAGCCAGGAGGCTCTTTCTCCCTCACAGGCTTTCCAGAAGCCACACTGTTCACACAGCCCCTTTCTGAGCCTGGGGAAGAGGAGCACAGCAACCAGTCTGAGGTCACCCCAGAGCAGCTTTTCAGGCACAAATTACGCAGCGGGAGGAGGAAGGCTCCCAGCCATTGGCACGATCCTACTCTGGCTTCTACCGTGGCAGAGCTTGGGGGGCTCGAAGTGTTGGTTGTACCAGTCCTATCTGCCCCCCCAGTGACCAAGGAGCTGCCCCCCAGCAGCCTGAGCACCATGCTGCCTGTGCAACGCATGTCGTCATGTCCCTACCAGCCTCTGTGCCAGCTCCCCTGGGCACCAGCAGCTCTCTCATAGTCATGACTCGTTTCCAGCAGCGCTAAGAGAAGCTTAGGGACTTTGAGGTTTTCCAAACCCCTTCAATTAACTTCTGGCTCACAGGATGCACAGAATTTGCCTGAATTTATGACCCATTTTTCCTTTAAATGCATGATTTTTTATTTTTTTTTCCCAAGGATGATTCAATTTCTTAATGTTTTTCTAGCTAAAGGGCATCCTGTGCTTTGATACAGGGATGGGTTCTAAGAGCCCTGCTGGCACCAGGAGCACCATCGCCTCTCGGGATGCTGCAGTCTCTCCAAAGGCCTCCAGGGCAGAGCAGGCACCAGAAGCATTGTTCAGCTGAACTTTAGACCTCTCATGGCTTTAGAAAGAGGTGACAGAATTTTCACTGGTCTTGGTTTGCAATGCCAATGTTTATGTGGGCATGCTACTAAAAAGGTGCTGTGACTGCACGCCAGTATTTAAAGGTTAGGGTCACAGCCACTTCCAGAATTGCCATTAGCTCATGTGCTCGGCACATTCTGTTTTTATAGCAACTTTCCAGTCGTATAAATACAAAATCATCTTTTTTTTTTTCTCTTTTTTTTTTTTTACCCCGTGTGCCTTTTAAATAATTTTAAAGCTGCCAAATTTGTTTTATGTGATTCTGAAAGAGCAGGCTGCCTCTGGCTGAGACCACACATGCCAAGCAACGCATCTGTGTAGGCTGCTCAAATGTTTGTGCAGCATTTACGGTGCCCCAGATGAAAGGCTCCACACAAGTGCAAAGTACCCTTATTTTTATGGTTGCTACTTTTGTCTGACTCTGGAAATGAGGTGAGGACTGGGCTGACGCTTTCAATCTGGTGATGGCAGCACATAGCAAATGCCAGTGTGTGTGGGCTGGAGGCGGGGAGCAGACCGACATCCCGAGAGGCAGGGAAGTGTGAGCGGTTCCAAGTCTGCTCACGGGGGGTTTGAGGATGGTGTCTGCCTTCCAAAATCCAGCCTGCACTGCAGTCAGGGCGTGTGTCAGCCGGCAGCCCAGCCAGGCCTTGCCACCCTGCATGGCTGGGACAGGACAGGATGGGATGAGCAGCAAAGCATCCAGGGTATGGCACATCCCACTGCCCCGCAGCTGCACGTGGGAGCTCCAGGTGCTTCACAGAAGCAGTTGCTAGCTGACGTGGATGGCGCTTTCTTCTCCTTGTCTGTCGTGGGTATGAAGGCTTCTCCTGCAGACTGAACCCTGGGAGCCATCACCAAAGCACTGCTTATATCAAGGTCCAGGTAGCACTGCTTGTACTGAGGTCCAGGTAGCAAGCCCTGAAGCCCGAGCACACTGATGCACACAACTGTGACGTTGGTTGGCTGCAATGGGCCTGTGATGCTCTGCTTTGCCCTGCCCTAACCAATTGCTCTCAGAGTTCGGTGCTGCAGGAAAGCCACTTCAAAGCCTGTCCCTGGGCTGGGTTTCTGCAGCATGAAGGGGCTGAGCTGGCACCCCTGCCGTCTTCCTCCTAGCTGTGACCTGGCCTCCATCCAGCCTTTCCAAGTGCGGACGTGTGCCAAGAAAGGTGGTCAGAGTAAAAGATGTTTCCTGAGGGCCCTGAGTGTTACTTTGGCACCTCCACACAGAAAGGTCCCAGTTCTCTGCAGATAGGAGAAGGTCCTGACCTGCACCCCCTGCCTGGGCAGCTCCTTACCCAGACCAGCACCCAGTGCTGGTGATGATGCTGGGCCTGTGCTGGACGCCATAGGTTCATACTCAGGATGTTGCTTGTGATTTTGTACAACAGGTTGAAGCCCCAGAAGAGACCGGGCAGTGGTGCTTCCCAGCCGTGTGAGAACATCGTGGTTGCTTACTACTTCTGTGGAGAGCCCATCCCGTACCGTACCCTCGTCAAAGGGCGCGTGGTGACGCTGGGACAGTTCAAGGAGCTGCTGACCAAGAAAGGGAACTACAGGTAAGGGCTGCTTGCCACGTGCAGTGTGGTGCCAGCAGACTGTCAGCACCCCCTGGCAGGTGCCACCACCAGGATGCAGCCATGTTGCTCCTGTCAAGGCGAAGGAGGTACGTCAGGGGAGCTCCTGGGGTTCTCAGCAGCCTTGCAGGGTTATGGCAGCACAGCAAAGGCGTCTGATTGCCAGGGGACGTTCCATTCACTTAGAAAAGTAAGTCCCAAAGTGAGCCAGGAATGCACTTCTTAAATTAGGGTAGAACTCATACTTGCATCTGTAATCCTGCCTCATGGAAGCGGGCTTACGTTTGGGTTTGACTGGGAGGGTCTGGCTGTTGAAGAGGCAGGTTATGAGGACGTGGGAGATTGGGTTTCCTACCAGAAATATCCTGCATCACTGTTTGCACCCCAAACAGAAGTTGCTTGCCCTACAGGGCTGCACAGTGTCCGGGGTTGGCGAGGAGCAGCATCAGCCAGTGCTTGCCAATGCTGTGGGGAAGTCCCCAACTTCCAGAGCCATTTCAGCTCCCAGCATTTCCTCCAGTGTGAGCGGGGAGGCTGGGCCCTGCTGAGTCCCAAAATGCCCGTCATTCTGTAGCACCAGGCGTGGGATAGGAAGCTCTGCAAGGCACCCCCTCCAAGTAGGAGCTGTCTGGGGAAGAAAGCCTGCTTAGGGATGCTCCAGGGCCCTGCCAGCATCAGGACCTGCAGCCAGCTTTTGTGAGAGCTGAGAATGGGCTGGGATTCAGAGCCTGAGCTCCTCAACGTGCCTGCATGCATTCTGACTACCGTCAGTAAGAGATGGCAGGGGCAGATGCCAGCCTCAATGTCTGCTGGGGCTGCTCCCATTCATCGTGAGCTCACGGGCACGGAAGTGCTGCACCCTATGTTTGGGTGTCACTGTGGTGTCCCACGTGGCCCTTAACCCCTCTGTGTCCCCGTGTTTCTGCCCTTTCAGGTATTACTTTAAGAAAGTGAGTGATGAGTTCGACTGCGGTGTGGTCTTTGAGGAGGTGCGGGAGGACGACACCATCCTGCCCATCTTCGAAGAGAAGATCATTGGGAAGGTGGAGAAGATCGACTAGGCTCCAGGGCTGCAGAGGCATTGAGGAAAGGACTGTGAAAGACTCTGGGACTGGAGGAGAAAGAAGGTCTGGGGCAGACGCTGGCGGTGCTACTCCAGGAGGTGCTGGGCGAGCCCAGGGCGCAGCCCGCTCTGTGCCAGGACCTGGGCAAGCTCTGTTGTGCCATGGGAAGTCGTTTCACCCCACAAACCTGCCAGTGGGAGCCTGGGCTCCCTCTCCGTACCGAATATAAGTGTAATGTAGCATTGTACAGTGCATTAGAAAGTGTAAAATGAACTTGTTTACTAAAGCTGCATATTTTTGATATATTGTAATAAAAGGAAAATATTTCCAATGTCACAGTGCTCTTATGTAAATGTAAAACATACAGGTACTGCAGAACTCACCCAAAGTGTACAGCCATCCGTCAGACTCCGTGTGCTCCTCACTTTCACAGCACCCTTCCCTGTCCCCTCGGTGTGGATGGCTCTGAGCAATGCTGGGGTGGGGTGCACCCGGCCGACAAGCTGCTGTCCCCCACTCACTGCTGCACTCCAGAGGGGCCCTCCACGGCGGTTCTGCACACCTCTGAAGATAATTGAGCCATTCTGAACGAGCCGGGCTCTTGCCTCCCTGGCAGTCGCAGCTACTGGACCTGGTAGGGTGGTTTTTCTCCTGAGCTTTCCCAAGGGAAGGGAGGGTGGGTGCCAGTTCTCGGTGCTGCGGGCTTCCCATGGTGCCTTCCACCAGGGCAGGGCTGTGGGCCACCAGTGAGGGTCAGCTGCTGCTTGGTGCTGCGGGGCTGGGCACTGGCATCCCATGCCCTGTGCTTGTCCCCCACGTGTGCCTGCTCCTGGGGCAGACATTGCCTCCTGGAGGGTGCTGCAGCCCCACGGAGGGCTGGCAGCCGTGTGCAGGCCCTCAGTGCCAAGGCTGGGCTTTGGCCAGGGGAGTTGCCTTAGGAGAGAGGTAGTATGGGGAGGAAACCGATTAGACACTCCAGTCTGAGGACAAAAACAATCATGTTATGAGTCCGGTGTCCTCTGTCAGGTTCTGTGTCTGTGGGGAGGCAGCTGAGGGCACTGTGGTCCAAAACCAGCAGCAGCAAAGGAGTCGTGGGGCTGTTGTACGGCCAGGTCCCCCGAACACTGCAGTCACTGTAAGGGGCGACGACCGGGGTACAGATGGGACTGAGCTCAGCTCCACCTGCCCTCAGCCCTGCCCTTCCCACCAGCCCAGGCTGTGCTCTGTGCCCCAGCAGCCGCAGCTCTGCACTGGCCCTTGGGCAAACCCAGTCCCTGTGCCCCCAGCGCCAGCTCCTCGGGGGTCCCACGTCAGCACCTGCCCTGCCCACCCGTGTGCCCCATTGCTCACTGCTGCTGCAGTACATTGGGGCACAACTCGGCTGCCTGCGGGGCTGGGGCCGAGTGGCACCGTGTGGGGACAGCTCAGCCTCTTGTACACGTCACCGAGTGCCTTTAAACATGGTTCTGTGACTTGCCTATCACTACGTGAAGTCCAGCAAAATCTGCAATCGTTTTCAGCCAGGGAACAGTGTTACGAACGTCTTTCCTCCCTCGTTTTTAAGTTCTGATGGTGTTGTGTCTGGTGAGGTTGTTACCATGCCTGGGATTTCCGTCTCCCCCTTTTTTTTCTCAGGGGGTTCCCTGTAAATATGTACATTTGCTGAGCGCAGCGTCGTCCAGCGGCCGTGCAGCCCTGGTGACGTCTCCTGTGCATCCTCATGTGCTGACTTGTACAATGATCTTTTCAAAGGTACTTGGATAAAATGAAATAAAACCCCACATCCCGGTGCCTTCTGGTTTCTTCCTTCCCCGCGGAGCAGACATGGGAGCGGGCTGAGACAGTTGGTGAATGGGAGCAGACAGAAGGGCCCTGCTTTGGCCCAGGGCCGCGGGCACACGGTGGGGCTGCCCACGGGGTGGGCATTTGGGTCCCAGAGCCATTGCTTATGGCCGGAGAGCAGCAGCTCAGAGAGAGGGGACGGTGCTGGGGACCGAGGGAGTGCCAGGGGGGTCCTGAGGCTGTGAGCCAGGCATTGGAAAGGCTCCAGAGGACTCTTTGGAGCCCCGTTTGGGGCCACAAAGCTGAAAGCCCTCTGTGGTTCCTTCATCCCCAACACCCTGACAGCTCAGCCCCATGCCTGGGGCAGCACGAGGGCCAACCTGGGCTGCCTGCAGCGCTCTGACACTGCAGGGTCAGAAGGATGAGCATCGCAGCGTGCCCAGGGCTGTGTTGGGTCCAGCATCACGGGGAGGCAAAGGCAGCACCCCCTCCATGGGAATGCTCAGTGCTGTGGGTGTCTGAGCCCGAGCTGCCCGTGGGATGGATTCTGCCCTGCACACCCCAGTGGGCTCAACCCCCCCTTGTGGCACCCACCAGCTTCACTGTGTCCCCAAGAGGCCCAGCAGGCACCATTCAGTGCTGTGTGCCCCCCCAGCAGAGGCTGTCAGCTGCACCCCACAGACACAAACAGAGCCCGCATCATTTCCAGGGTCATTTATAATGCCCACTGCAGCAGGACGGGGCTCACAGCTCCTCCCGTGCTTCAGCTGCACCGGATGGGCTCGGTGACTCTGTGCTGTTCTCCGGGGCCTTGGACACCTACAGAACGTGGTGGTGAGACAGGGATGGACGTGTCCCGTCTCCATCCCATGTGTCCTGCAGGGTCTGTGCCCTCGGTGGCAGCCCCTGCCCAGGGATGGGGGCACCTCACTCACCGTGGGTGGCTCCTCCGGCAGCTTCCCTCCATTTTCCAGGAACTTGGAGAAGGTCTCCACGTCTCGGGCGCTCCTGTATTCAACCATCTGGAGCCGGGGGACAGGAGGAGGACACAGGGTGACGTCTGAGCCTGGCCTTCCCCAGGTGCTGGCAGAGCCAGGGATGCCCCACACCCGTCCCTGCCCACCTTCCTGCCCGGCCCAGCAGGGAAGTAGTGCAGTGTTGGGTATCCGCTGATGGTGATGTTCTCCAGCTCGTTGGCCGTGGCGTCCATCTCAGCAATGACGATGTCCTCGTGGTCCTTGTAGCGCTCGCCCAGCTCCTCCCAGGCAGCCGCCATCTCCTGGCAGTGGGTGCACCATGGCGCATCTGTGTGACGGGCACGGCGCTGGAGGTCACGGCTGGGCTGGGGGCACCGGGGGTGGGCGAGGGGTGCGGATGCCGGAGTGGTCATGGAGAGGGGCTCAGCCCCATGATGGAGCTCAGGAACAGAACCTCAGCACTTACAGAACTTCACGAAGACGTTCTTGGTCTCATCGAACGCCACCTGCTCAAAGGTCTTCCCCACGAGCACTTTAACGGGCCGCGTGTCCCAGTCCTCGGGGGGCTCTGCGCTCAGCAGCTGGGGCTGTGGGGGCAGCGGGGACAGCAGCAGCCCACACTCAGCAGTGCTGGGACACGCGTTCGGGGCCGGGTTCAGACCCAAGCACCCATCTCC
The DNA here is from genome assembly GCF_016699485.2 of Gallus gallus. NCBI lineage: Eukaryota > Metazoa > Chordata > Aves > Galliformes > Phasianidae > Gallus > Gallus gallus. The sequence continues at coordinate 12,239,041 of NC_052545.1, forward strand.
TCACCTTCACCTTGCCGTCCAGCACTGCCCGCACGAAGTCGCGTACGGCCGTGGCTGAGAAGGCGTCCTCCTCCATGCGGTACTTGCGGTTGTTCTCCATCTTGATGAAGCGCAGTGTGGGCGCATCGCTGGGCTTCAGGCCAAAGAAGGGCAGAACGGTGGCACCGTACCCATCCACATCCACCACCACGAAGAGCACCTGGAGGGGGCGATGGGCGGCGCTGAGGCCGTGGTCCCCCAGGTCCCATCCTTGCTCGCCGTGGGACCGCCTCACCTCGCCCCGGAAGGTGCCAGCAGCCACACGGAACTCATCCCGCAGCGCCTGCTGCTCTGCTACGGAGGTGTTGAGGAAGAGCAGCATGTGGTGGGGGATCTTGGCCCCAAAGATCTGGCTGGAGGTCTGTGGGGCAGGAGGAGGGTGAGGCCGGGCGCCCCGCAGCCACGCCGGGGCTGGGGCGGGTGGTAGCCGTACCTCATTGGAGAAGTCCATCACCAACTGCAGGCTGTGCACGCGGAGCAGCCGCGTCAGCTTGGCCACGTCCAGGCCCTGCTCCGGGTCCACGGGGAAGTCCGTCCGCCCCTCATCGAACTGCCGGGCGTGGGACAGTGAGCACCGGGCCCCATCACAGCCCCACCGCCCCCACCCCGCTCACCTTCTTGAAGAGGCAGACGGTGTCGGCCGACAGCCCATACGCCTCGAACAGCTCATCCGCCTCGGCCACCCCGAACGCCACATCCACCACCTCCGCGGCCACCTCGTAGAACGCCCGCGCCGCCTCCCCGCGCAGGTCCTGCACAGCCCCACCATCAGCACCGCCGTGCCCGCAGCGCCGCCCTGCCCGCCCCGGCCCCGGCCCACCTTGAAGAAGCCCACGGCGGCGATGTCCCGCGCGCTGACGAAGGCGGCGGCGGTGTCGGCGTCGTGCAGCAACGTGGCGCTGGGCCCGGCCCGGCGCTGCACCCAGAGCGCCATGCCCTCGGCGTCCATGCGGCCTGAGCACGGAGCGGGGCTGCCACCGCCGCTACGGCCCTCACGGCCGCCACACACTGCCACCCCACCGCGTGCCCCCACCCCCCCCGGCACATCACCACCAGCATGCTGCCGCCCCACCGTCACATCGGAGCCGTCGTCAGCCCTTCACCGTCACCCCCCACCCGCCCCGTGCCCCCGCACAGCCCTACCGCTGTACGCCACAGGGTGGGTGCGATTGCCGTCGCGGAAGAGTTTGAGCGTGGGGAAGGCCTCGATGTGGAACTCGGCGCTCAGGGCCGTCTGCGCCACGGCGTCCACCTTGCCCAGCCGTGCTGACTCCGATCCGTTCCTCAGCAACGCGGCCGCACGGGCGAACTCGGGGGCCAGGCGGCGGCAGTGCCCGCACCACGGAGCGTCTGCGCGGGGCCCGGTGTCACCGCAGCACGGCCCACGGGGGCATCCCCAACCCGGGGGTCCTCAACCCAGGGGTGTCCCCAACCCGGGGGTCCCCAGCCCAGAGGTGAGGCTGAGGGCACCTAATGGCACATGGGAGCCGCCACGCCCCCACGTCTCATATCCCAACCTCATGTCCTCTGCCACAAGGTCCGTGTCCCTGCTGTGCCCCCCCCCAGGACCCCGCCCTCTGTCCCCACCCCACCATTCAAGCTCAGTGCCTCTCTGCCAGCCCCGGTCCTTCAGGCCCTCTCGTTGGCCCGTCTCGCACCCCGCAGCCCTTCCCTGTCCCCCCGCCCGCCCCACGGACACTCACAGAACTCCACCAGCAGCAGCCGGTGCTCGCGCAGGGCGCGCTCGAAGTTGTGCTCGTGGAGCACCAGGACGCCGTCCTCCTCCTCCAGCTCATCCGAGAGCACCTCATCCTCTTCATCCTCCTCCTCCTCCTCAGCCACCACCACCTCCCCGTCCTCCTCCCCCCCCTCGGCCCCCCACGCCGGGCCCAGCCAGGCCAGCGACAGCAGCAGCCCGCACAGCACCGCGCCGCCCCGCATGGCGCCGTCCCGCTGCCAAAGCCTTCGCACGGGGAGGGGGGCAGATAAGGGCGGCGGGGCGGGAGGTGCAGTGCCGTGGGAGCTCGTGGCCCTCCGCTACTGGCTGCCAGCAGGCAGATAAGGCAGCGAGCAGGTGGCGGATTTCCAGACACACGTCCCCGCGGCGGGCCCGGGCCCGGGGGAACACGGACACGGCAGTAAGAGACACGTCTGTAGGGTTTAATGGCGATGGAGGAGCACAGCCTGCGGCCGGGCGCAGCTCAGCGCGCCAGCAGCGCACAGCGATGGAGGTGCCGCGAGGATGAGTCGGGCGTCGGTATCAAAAAAAAACGGCGATTAAAAATAACTTTGGTTGCCAAGACCACGACCGCGGGCGCCCGCTTTGCTAAGGGCCCCCCCCCACCTTCCCGTCCGGTGGGGCGGCGCGGGCGGCAGGGGGTCCCCGGGGCGGCGGGGGGGAGCCCCGCAATGGTGGGACCGGGGGGAGGTCTCAGTCCTCCCAGCCCTTCCGTATGCACAGGCCCCACTCCCAGGCGAGGTGCTCCGTCTTGTCGTCGTCGGTGACCAGCGAGCGGACGCGGTAGGAGCCCCGCACCAGCCGGCCCCGCGGCACCTCCTCGGCCGGCGTCACCACCTCGTACTCCTCTGCCCGCGGCGCGTAGCTGCCCACCATGAAGACGTCGCGGTCCACTGGGCGAGAGGGCGAGAGGGGTTCTGTTGGGCAGGGCCGGGCGGCGCCGCCCCACCCCATCCCCGACCCCACTCACCCGGCCGGCCGCGGCGGTACGTCAGGTGCAGGCACTTCAGCCCGCACACGATCTCCCTGTTCACCTGCGGGGCACAAAGGGGCTGTGAGCGGCTCCGCGCGGTGGGCTCCGAGGGGAACCCACCCTACAGCCCCACACCGCCCTGCGATGCGGCTCCTCGGGATGGGCACCGAGCAGGGCCAAGGGGGGCGCGCGGCCTGGTGGCAGCGATGCCGGGCGCAGTGTGGGTCCCTGGGGCGGGCGGGGACCCCCAGAGAGGCACAGAGCCCACAGGTGGGTGCCAGGTGTCCGCGGAGAGGGGCCTTACCTTGAAGGACACCTTCACCCTGTAGTCCACCCCCTCCTTCAGCACGAAGGGACGGCTCTGCAGCACCTCCAGGTCTCCTGCGGGGGGCAGATGGCCCCGTCAGCACGGCACCCATCCTTCCCCTCCTCCTCCTCCCCCTCCTCCTCCTCCTCCTCCCTTCTGCCATGGAGGACCCGCAGCACTCACCCGTCAGGTCCATGGTGATGGGCCCCGGCGCCTGCTCGCACATCAGGGTCAGCTTCGTCACCTGCACGTTGGGCACGCTGGCATCTGGGGACAAGAGACGCAGTGTGGCCCTTACCCGTGGGGTTGGCACCTCGGGCTGCGGAGCAGGAGGGCTGGGGGCTCCTGGGGAGGATGCCCACGTGCCCCAACGGGCTGCACGGCGCAGCCAGAGGACAATGGGCTCCGGGCAGCAGGGCACCTCGGCTCGGCCCAAACCCTTTGTGGATGAGCCCACGTTAAAAGCCCCGTGGCACAGCCCAGCCTGGCCCAGACCACGTAGGCACAAGGGCAGCCCCTGGCTGTGAGGGGCCCGGCGCTGACAGCCCCCCCGCGGCCGCTCTCTCCGTCTCCGCCATCCCAATGAATTCCCCGGTCCCTCGTAACCGTTCCTATAGCAACTGCAGCGGTGATCCTGTAACCAAGGCAACCGGGGTCCCCGGGCAGCATTACCCACAGCAGGGGATGCCGGGGTCTCCCTGCAGTGGGGTGGGCACAGGCAGCGCCCGCGGGTGACGCGTTTGGGACGTGCCCTCCCCATGGAGATGCCTCCAGAGATGGGGACACCGCAGCTCCCTGCGCCCGCTGAGGCTGCATCACCCGGTGTGACGTGTCGGGGCGATGGGATGCTCGGGGTGTTGGGGTAATGGGGTACCCAGCCCCGGCCTTACCCACAGCCACGGGGATGTTGCCCAGCAGCGCCTGCTTGTACTTCCGCAGGCTCTCATCCCCCGGGTCCAGCTCCTGGATCTCCCGCAGGCTCTTCTTCTCCGGCGTCTTGTACGCCAGGGCCACGTCGGCATCCTCCTCCTCCTCCTCCAGCGACAGCATCACCCCCTCCTTGTCAGCCATGATGTCTGCGGGGCACAGGCAGTGGCAGTCCGGGGACGCCCCAGGGACCCCCACGCCCCGGGGACGCACCAGCATTGCCAGGCTGGGGGAGATGAGCTCAGATGGATGCGCGTGATGGCCCCCAGGCTGCCATGCGGCAGCCGCGCTGTCCCCCTGCTCGGGGCCATGGTGATGCCAGCAGGCTGCGTGTCCCCGGGGCTGCGTGTCCCCCGGGCCCGGTGGCACAGCGGAGCCCAGAGGCGGCGCCGCCGGCTGCGTTTCCGCACAGCCATGCAGCGAGATGAGCCGTGGTGCTACGTGTGTGCGGCTCGGGGTGCGTTTGCAGCCCGCAGCGCCCTTCGCGCACGGTCACCGAGGGGGGGGATCCCCACCGCCATGCAGCCCCCTGGGCACTGCCCGCCCCACAGCCCCGCCGGCTGCAGGCACAGCGACAAACCCACGGGGCCGGGTCCGACGGTGGGCGCGTGCCGGGCGGGGTGGGGGGGACGAGGGCCCCATCCACCGCATCGTGCCCGACTCCAGGAGCCCACGCTACGCGCAGGGCCCCGCGCTCGGCCCCGGGCACGTCTCCAAGCCCCGGGAGAAGGCAGCGGCCCCGCACCTCGCGGTACCGCACCGGGATGCAGCGCCGGCGGCTGACCGGGATGGGCGCTGCGGGGCTCCCCGGGCTCTGCCCCACCTGTTGTTGAAGGCTGCGGGGGCGATGCTCGGCCCGCGTTTTCCCCCCCCTCCCTCCCCCCGAGCACCCGACGCTGCCCCCCGCCCTCCCGCCCCTCCGCCGCTCACCTCGGTAGCACAGCGTCAGCCACAGCAGCTCCAGCAGCTGCCCGCCCGCCTCGCACACGTCCAGGCCGAGCATGGCCGGGCCGCGCCGGGCCCCCGGGGGGGCTCTGCAGGGGGAGGGGGGTCCCGCGGCTCCGCACCCGGCGCCCGCTGCGCTCTCCCCGCTGCGTTCGGCGCTGCCCGGCGCGGCCCGGCGGGGCGGCGGCGGCGGCGGCGGCGGCGGTTCCCGCAGACGCGGCGGCTCCGCTGCCCGCCCCCGCCCGCCCCCGCCCCTCGGCGCCGGGCGGCTCCAGCCCCGCTCATGGGCGGTGTGACTGCAGTGAGCTCATCCGCCGCCCGCCCGCACCGCGCCTGTCCGCACTGCCCGCGCCGCGTGCTCTGCCCGCAGCCGTCCCCCCCGCCCGCACGCCGCGAGCCGAGCGGCAGCCGCGGGATCGGGGCGTATCCTCAGCCGGCGGCGCTCAGCCCCGTGTCCTCAGCGCACCCGGAGCTCTGCCCGCACCCCGCACCCCGCACCCCCTGCCCGCACGCTGCGAGCGCTCAGCCCGTGCCCCGAACGGGCCCTGAATGCGCCGTCCGCCCCTCGCGTGCATCCCGCACGCACCCCGTACACCTCCCGCATATACGCGCCGCGCACATCCCGTGCACCTCCTGCACACACACACACCCCGCACACACCCCGTGTACCTCCTGCACACACACACATCGCATATCTCAAATACCCCCGCATATATACACACACCCCGCACACCCCATACACACACCCCATACACACCCCATACACACCCCATACACACACCCCATACACACACCCCATATACCTCCTGCACACGCACACACACCCCGCACACCCTCTCGCTCCCCGCCCTCTCCCCGCCCGCCGCCCCTCGATGGGCTCCGGGCCCCGACGGCCGCCCCCCGCACCGCACAGCCTCGCACTGCCCCGCACGGCCCCGCACAGCCCCGGGGGGCACCGGGAGGGCAGCGGAGCGCTGCAGCCGCGAGGGGGAGCGCAGGGCGGCCGGGCGGGGCCGGGCGGGGCGGGGTTGGGGCCGGGGAAGCCGCAGCCCCAGGCGGAGAGGAGCGGAGCGGTGCGGTGCGGTGCGGTGCGGTGCGGGACGCGCACCCGCTATGACCATCGGCGGTCCCCGCGGCGGCGGGCAGCCCCGCCTGCAGATGCCGTGCCTGGGCAAGGTGAGCCGGCACCGGGCGGGGACGGGGCGGGGAGCGGGCGGGGGCACCGCACCGGGCGTCGGGGTCCGCGAGGAGTAAAGTGGGGCTGCCCCGGCCCAGAGACAGCTCTGCCGGCTGCGGGGTGCCCCGCGTCCGGATCGTCCCCGCTCCCCGTGCCCCCTCTCTCTCCGCCGCGGGGCTGAGCGCGGCCGGTGCCCCGCAGATGGAGCGGATGATCGTCAGCATGCAGGACCCGGACATGGGCATCAAGATGAGGAACCAGAGGCTGCTCATCACCGTCATCCCCCATGCCATGACAGGTGGGCTATCGCGTCCGGGGCGATGCGGTGGTGGGGAGGGGAGCGGTGCCACCCGCGCGACTCCGAGCGGTGCACGGGGACGGCCCTCGGGCGGCACGGCACGGCACGGCACGGCACGGCACGGCACGGCACGGCACGGCGGGCAGCTCCCGGCGCTCAGAACCGCAGTTGGGAGCGATGCTGCGTCGGCCGAGCGCTCCCTGGGGAGGGCGGCTGTGCCCCGTAACCCCGCGTGCCCCCTGGGACCGGGGAACCGCACCGCACCGCACCATAGCGCTGCCACGATCCTCAGGGAACGACATCGTGGAGTGGCTCATCCAGAAGTACGGCATCTCGGAAGAGGGTGAGTGCCCGGGGCGGGGCGGGGGGGGTCCCGGCAGGTCTCGGAGCCGCCCAGCAGCCCCCGCTGCCCCCACTCAGAGTCGCTGCACCTCGGCAACCTGATCGTGAGGCACGGCTACATCTACCCGCTCCGGGACCCCCGCAGCCTCGTGCTGCGTGCCGATGAGTCGCCGTACCGCTTCCAGGTGGGTGCCCTCTGCTCTCACGGTCCCGGCACCAACCCCACAGCACCCCAGTGCCGCTCAGCCCGGCCCCTCTCCCCTCAGACCCCGTACTTCTGGACCAGCACCAAGTGGCCGGCCACCGAGCTGGACTACGGTAGGTGCCCACCGGCTGAGACCCCACAGACCGCAGTGGGTCCCGGCCCCGCTGAGCGGCTCCGTTCCTCTGCAGCCATTTACCTGGCCAAGAAGAACATCCGCAAGCAGGGCGAGCTGATCGAGCACGAGAAGGTGAGCGGTGCGTGCGATGAGTTGTAGGGCCTCAGCTCGCCTGGCATGAGGGTGCAATACGGGCGCTGCCCCTGTGCTGGAGCAGCAATAGGACCCAGGGCAGGGCAGGGGTGCGGGTGCCACGCTGCGCCCACCCGGCTGCTGCCCCGCAGGACAACTACAACCTCCTGCACAAGAGGATCAACCACACGTGGGACTTCGTGGTCATGCAGGCGCGGGAGCAGCTGCGGTGAGCGTGAGGACATGATGGGGATGGCGATGGGCGGCGGGGACGGGGCAGCCCCCGGGTGCCAACCCCCACTGCTCCTGCACGGACAGGGCAGCCAAGCAGCGGCGGAAGGGTGACCGCATTGTCATCGACTGCCAGGAGCAGGCGTACTGGCTGGTCAACCGGCCCCCGGTGAGGACAGGCTGGGAGGGACACAGCCGGTGGCACTGTGCAGCCCAGGCACGGCCGGGTGGGTGTGCGTGGGGGTCCCCCCAGCACGTTGCTGTCGTTGCAGCCGGGAGCTCCCAACGTGCTGGAGCAGGGCCCCGAGCGCAGGAACTGCCACACCACCCGCGTGCAGCTGGTGAGCAGGGCTGGGCCCATGGGGCTGTGTTTGTCCTTGTGTCCCATTGCCCCCACTGGCACGGCTAAGCAGGGAGGGCTGTGTTTGCCCGTGCACCCGCTGCCCTCTGTGCCAGTGCTCTAATCCCTGCGCTGTGAGCCCCGTAGCCACCAGCCCTCCTCTCTAACTGCTGCCTTTTCTCTTCTCTCCTCCGTGTGCCGTGCCATCTGTCCACGTAAGTGTCACCAGCCCAGGGCCGCTGCCATGCTGCAGGGGGAGGGAGGTCGGGTTCATGCTGGGATGTGTCAGTTGGGGTGGAGGCACGCGGCGCTGGCTCAAGGGGTACACAGAGAACCCCTGAGCCCTCACCCAGCCCTGCACATCTCTTCCAGGCCAAGAACATGGACTACTACAAGCGGGAGGTGAGTAGGGTGTGGGGCAGCCGTGGGGCTGCTGCGGGGCGCAGGGCCCTGACTTGTGTCCGTGGCTGGCCCAGATCGAGTACTGCAGGAAGGCCATGGCCAGGACCAGGGTGAAATCATCCATCTGCCTCGAAGGGTGAGCTCCATCCTGCAGCGGGCTGGCAGCCCCCCTCAGCACGTGCCCGATGGTGATGGGCAGAACCGAGGCCATCGCAGAGCCCAAAAGTGCACCCCCTCCCTGTGCTGGCCTCATGCATCCCATGAGAGTCAGGGCCATGGTGGGCAGCAGGACGAGGCCCAGCCCTCCCAGCCACCGCTCCCTGCAGGTACCTCAAGTTCAATGAGCAGTACGTGCCCCACGACCCCATCATGTCGGGCTGCCTACCCAGCAACCCCTGGATCACCGACGACACCACCTACTGGGCCATGAATGCCCCCACGTAAGCACCCCTGGGGGCCACCAGCCCCAGGATGGGTGCGGGGAGAGGACAGAGGCAGCCCTGCACTGTGGGGGCCGTGCCTGCAGCCCCCAGCCCTTCCCACACGCTGCCTGCAGGGTGACGACCCCCACGAAGCTTCGGGTGGAGCGCTGGGGCTTCAACTTCAGTGAGCTCCTGATGGACCCGCTGGGCCGCACACAGCTCCTCGAGTTCCTCAAGAAGGAGTTCAGTGGTGAGTGAGCCCCGTCTGCCACCCCGCCTGCTGCTGCACCTCACACCAACTGCCTCCACGCTGTGTGGCTTTGCCCTGCCCTTGGGCCCAGCTGGCACCTGAGGAGGGTTTGCCCATGGGTGGTGTCCAGCACCATGTCCTCCCCAACGCCATGTCCCCATCCCAACACCATATCCCTCCTCCAGCACCACCTCCCCATCCCAGTACCAGGTCCACCACCTCCCCATCCCACCACATCCCTTCCCCAGCGTCACCTTCCCATCCCCTACACCACGTTCTCATTCCAACATCACATCCCTTCCCCAACGCCACCCCTCCACCTCAACGCCACGTCCCCATCTGAACACCACGTCCTCTTCCCGGCACCGTCTCTCCCCTCCAACGCCACGTCCTCCTCCTCAACGCCACGTCCCCACCCCAACATCACCTCCTCCTCCTCAACACCGCGTCCCCTTCCCCAGCTGAGAATCTGAGCTTCTGGGAGGCGTGCGAGGAGCTGCGCTATGGGGAGCAGTCCCACATCAATGAGATCGTGGACTCCATCTACCAGTGAGTGCCATGCGGCGGCAGGGCCGGGTCCTTGGGATGAGGCCATCCCAGCCCTCCATCCCAGCACGGAGCCGGTGTTGGTCACCGGGTACCGATCCCCAGGCAGTTCCTGGCTCCCGGAGCCACGCGCTGGGTGAACATCGACAGCAAAACCATGGAGCGGACGTTGGAGGGCATCAAGACGCCCCACCGCTACGTGATGGACGACGCACAGATGCACATCTACATGCTGATGAAGAAGGTGGGTACGGGGCGGGCAGTGCGGGGACGCAGCCTCGGCCTGACGCTCCGCTCCCCCAGGACTCCTACCCGCGCTTCCTCAAGTCGGAGCTCTACAGGAACCTGCTGGCCGAGGCCGTCATCCCTCCGGAAACCAAGAAGCGGTGAGGGCAGTGCTGGGCCCCGTGGTGCCGAGGGTCCCCGCAGCGCTCAGCCCGGCTCTGCCCGCAGGGTGTTCCCCTTCATGCGCAAGCAGCGGCACTCCAGCCCCAGCCCGGCCCTGCTCCTGCCCGCCGGTGACACCGAGGCCAAGGGAGAGGAGAAGAGCAGGAGTCCTGCAGCCGTGCCCGAGGAGGAGAGCTAGGCTCTGCCCCAGCACCCTGCCCGCAGTAGCACTGAAGGAGAGAAGCCATACGTCCCCGGCAGACCCCACTCACTGCTCCCAGCCCCTTCCTACCCCCAGAGGGAGCTGGCACCCGGCCTGCCCCATGGAGCAAACACAACATAGGCAGAAATAAAGGATCCCACGGGGAAAGCACTGCGGCTTTGCGTGGTGTTGAGCAAGGGGTGACACGAGAGTGCAGGAGGGATCCCTGCAGCTCTGCACGCACCCCCAGCATCGTGCGCCCCCAGTGTGCAGCATGGAGCTGGGCTGGGTGCAGGGGGATGACAACAAGCGAGGGATGCAGAGGCCCCATGGGCTGGCAGGGCCAGGGATGGTGGCTGGCAGCTGAGCTGCTCTGCCTGCCCGCCACCCGTTAATCTGAGCAGAGCCCGAGGATCTCACGCAGGATTATTCTCTTTCCCAGAGCTGAGCCCCAGCTGTGGGGGATTAATAGCGGCCGTTATATAAACACGAGGGGGGCTCGTGCCCTCTGGCACTCAGCCTCGGAGCTGAGCACAACCACAGGGCAGCATGGGGTCATCCCCAGCCCATGAAGGAGCAAGGGGGGGCAGCCTGCACTGTGACTGCCAAGAAGCTGTGCAGCTGTGCAGGATCACGAACCCTTCCCTGCTGCAGGTGTCAGAAGCCCCATCACGGAGAGGCTGCTCAGGGCTCAGCTCGGTGCCGGGGCATACAAAGGCCCTGGGGTGAGGTGCTGGGGAGGCTGCAGGAACCTCAGTGGAGGGATGGAGCCTGGGACACCTCAGTGCTGGCAGCCACGGGGCAGCGACAGATGGTGCCACGCTCCAGGAGACACTGCGTGCTGCACGGCTTCCTCTGGCTTGATCCAAATCCAAGCCCTGGAGAGAGATTTTCATGCTGATGGACTGCAGCGGGAATCTGGGGTGTAAAAGCAGGTCAGTGAGTCCCAGGCAGGGGGAAGGGACAGGCCAGCCCAGCTCTGTTACCTAACTGCCTTTGCAGGGTCCAGCATCGGCACTGCTGCAGCAGGAGAGCCGGGGGTCTGCAGTGCCACCCCGGAGGTGCACATTTGCAAGGATCCCTGCACAGAGCGGCTGTAAGGGGCCCAGTGGCCCATTTTTTTCCAGCAGCACAGTGCTCCTCTGTGCCAGAAGGGAGGAGTGACTGCTTCAGTATCAGCTCACGCTCTTCCTGATCACCTCTGGCCTGACACATCCCAGCCGCTTCCTGGGGTTACGCTGCGCTCAGGGGGACCACCAGGACAAAGGGGAGAGGCAGGCAGGCACCCACCTCCACAGGGCAAAGACGTGCTGCAAGCAGGGGAGCATCACCAGGACACCGGGTCCCTCCCAAAGGGGGTTTCTGCCTTTGGGAAGTCACACAAAGGGCTGTCAAAATTCTCCCTTCTTGCATAACTTGAGCTGCTCGTCAGCAGCAACGACAGAAGCAGGGCACCATTTACAAACAATGCAAAAGAGGATTTATTGAAACCATTACAGTTAGACCAAGTCCTATACAGCACAATTCGCAATAAGTTAAAGAACCAAACAGTCTCAGTGTTAAAAAACACACTAATGCATAACACAGTGATATAATGCCATCATCACCCATCTGAGTTATTGAATCAAGGCACGAAGTCATTCATTAAATACTGCAGAAAACAATTACACAGGGAAAGAAGCTGGAAAAAGGACTCATTAAGAAGGTGCTGGTTTGGCACTGATTCATTTAGTTGAGCTGCCACGGGGAACTCTGGGTCTCCAAAGTATTTGGAAACACAAATGGACAACTTAAAGCCAGAAAGGCCCCCCAGAGCTGCAAACCCAGCATTCCTAAGGGACGTTCAGTGTTACCTACTGGAAAAGTCAGGTCTGAGTTGGGAGCTGAGGATGAAGGACAGTGTCATTACAATGAGAATACAGCCCAGGTACGTTGCTCCCACCCACAGAATTGCAGTGGGACACGACCTGCAGCACTCAGCCCTGGGCCACAGTACAGCCACAGGGCCACCTGACAGCAGCAACAGCTGCCCACTCCAAGCACTCAAGAGGGAGGTTTCTAAGGGTGCAAACTCCATCACGCTAAGCTGTGCGTTTTCTGCCCACCTTCTCCTCAGCAATCAAATGGACACCAGTGTACGAACAGTGGTTGTGTCTCAGTGCAGCTGGTGCAGGGACAGCAGCTTTCAGGACCAGGCAGCCTACTCAAAATCTTGTCCAGGCTTTGCACATTGCTTCTGCGGCCTGCACTGGTGCCCACCAGGGCATACACCTCACAACCAAGAAGCCTCCAAGTGAGACATCACCTCCACACAGCAACCCACTCCCTGGGGACACCAGGCTGGCCCCTCACAGCCAACAACTCGGAGTTCTTCACCCAGCATCGCTTCAAACCAGGGCAAGGAGGCAGCACAGAGCTCTCTGTGGAGCTGTGCTGCAAAAACAGCCCCTGCAGTTTCAGCAAGTGGCTCATGTCTGTCTTGCAACATGCCCGCCTCCTGGCAGAGGGGACCATACTCAGATGGGCACCACAGCAGCTGTAAGGCTACGGGAGCATTTGCAGGACAGTTGGCATTGCCATTTGGGAACAGGACTCCGAGCTGCCAGGAAAGGGTTAAAGTGCAATTCCACTATTAAAAAATGGCCTAAATCCCCTTGCACTTTGAAACCAAGAGGAGAGGCGGTGTCTGTACCTGCAGGGACCAGTCAGCCTAGGCTCATGGTGGTTTTCATGCCCCCTATAAACACAGTGGGGCCAGGGGAACGTTGATGCATAAGTCAGGTAGGAGACCAGCTCCCCTTTGGTGTCATCAGTGCTGCACAGCCTGGCTGGAAAGGATGTAGCACAGAGCACAGGTAGGTTTGTGACTGCAGGGAGAGGCACACGGGGCTGTTCTTAGGAGAAAAGGTCATTTTCTAAGTAGAATGACACTTCAATCTGCATTCTGCTGGCCCAGGTAAGACCTAGCCCAGTCACAAGGCTGGAGTCTAGCACTACACACACTCACTGCTGAAGCAGGGGCCCAAATTCAGGAGAGGGTAACTGCAAATCAGCCTGCAGCCAAGCACCTCTCCGGCAGCCAGGAGAGCTGATTCAAAAAGGAAACCTAACACCACACACAGAAGCTCCACTTCTCACGCAAGCACCCAAGAAACAATCAGTGCAGGTATCCCCAGTGAGCACGTTTTCCTCCATCTACAGGCTGAGCCAGCACGGTTCCGTGGACACAAACAGACCAAGGGGAAAGCCCTCATTCATCCCTGAGCTCATGACACTTCAGTGGTGGCCAAGCACTGAAGTCCCATCAGCTCCCACAACGGATGCACTGGCAGCTGCTCCCTCATCCCGGGCATACCCAGGCAGTGGGGGTGCTTCCCTGCCAGCCACGCTTTGGTTTGCGGATCGAGAAAGGCAGCCTCCCATTTGAATCCACGATCTGGGTTTGCTAAGAGTGCTGCTGCAGAGGAGAGGCAGCCTGCAGACTCTCCCGGTCTCCTGGCAAGCTCACACTCTGCTGAGGAACCGCATCCTGTAGAGGCGGTCACGGATGTACTGCTCACTGTCCACAGCCACCTGGCTCAGCCAGATCACCCTGCTCTCAGAGACATCCTCCTTCAGCTTACGCTTCATCAGAGACACCAGCCCAGGCTCCTCGCCGGGTTGAGGCCCCCTCAGCAGCACATAGCAGGCGTGACGGCTGCGCTCGAACAGCGTGGCTGTAACAGAGCAGAAGGAACAGCCCAGCATAAGACGCCTGCCATGAACCCAACACTGAGCAGCCAGCAGTCCTGGAGGCAGCAGCAGGTGTCCTCCTGCACCTCCTCGCTGGAGGGCCGAAGGGGGAGAACTTACCATTGAAGGCAACTATCTGATCTGTGCTGTTGCGGAGCTCCAACAGGACATTAGTGTAGGAAGGATGGAAAAGGTACAGCTTCTGTAGAGGAGCAGCTGATATCTGTAACCAACACGACATGCTCAGTTATCCCAAATAGCAGGCTCAACCATTACCTCATGTTCAACAGAGTGCATGCAGTCGGATATCTGTGCGTGGCCAACCTATCCCACCTGACGCCACCAGCACCGGTGCTGGGATTTTACTGACTGCTTGGTGCCTTACTCTCCAGCCCGACCTTCCTGCAAACAACAGGCCTGTCTGCTGTGTGAAGGAGACAGATTTGCCCCAGGGCTGACAGACTCAGCAAGAAAAGCACAGGAAGTTCAGCTGGTGTTCAGGCATCCTCCAAGACACAAACTGTCACTTAACACTGCCAGCCACTGCTCCAGCAGGGCTGTCACACAGCTGAGCAACACATCATGGCCATCAGACACTACCCTGGAGCACAGGGAGGATATTACTGTGGCCATGAGAAATCACTGCGTGCAGTACTGCTGCAGAGGCTCCAGGTCAAACAGCAGCAGATTCAGAGGTGCTAACCCAGCAGCCTCTCAACTCCAACACAGCAGCACACTGAGGCAAGCCTATGGACAATCCAGTGCCTTTGCTCATACAGACAGTAAGTCCATTTTCTCTACGCAGCCAGGCTGAGGATGGTGAATGTTGCTGGTGCCACACACTAGCTGCCAGCAGGGACATTGCAATGGACACTGTGAGGACCTTGTACAGACAAGACCACATGCCTGCTGCACGCAGACCGGACTGATCAGAGACGTGTGGATACTCCACACCCTGCACAGAACGATGCCGTGTTAGTGGAACACATGGAACTCAATGTGAACACTGAGAAAACGGTGTGGCTCCAGACAATTCTGACTCTGAGTGTAGAAAAAAGCAACCATTCAGCAGCACTACTCACCGTTTCATTTCCTGCTACTTGGTATTCACCCCAGATGAGGAAGGTGGACCGGTGATCAGCAGTAGAAAGTGTGGCTGGCCTGGGGCTCTCTGCTCTAGAGTTCAGCTTCAGGTCCCATTGGACTGCTCCAGATCCACCCTCAACAATCATAACCTAGCAGGGAAGAAAGAAAAGGAACACGTATCAAAGAGCTCTACGAGCTGTGAGTAAGAGGTCAAGTCAGCTGTCTCTATCCCACACTGTCTAAAGGAGCAAGTATCTGACACACGGGAAGACAAGGAGACACGTGAAGCTGAGCTTCTACTTGATCACAGAGCTGTGAGACCTGGGGTGGACCACGTTAGTGTGAAGTCACAAGTCTTGCAAGTTATTTCAAGGGGTTCAAAGCTCTGTCATGGAAGTCACTTGCTGAGAATTAAAGTGTCTGGGCTGCCTTCAGTAGCTTCTTAAAAGAGATCCTTTCCCAGCCAAAAGCCTTCTAAAATCAGCTGGAGGCAGCACATCATACCAGCTGCCCTCGACAAAATGTCTGCTTGAGCTGAGACATGCAGAGAAAAAGGAAGTTAAAAGGAAGAGCTTTCAAACCTTTTTCCTGTTGGGTCCGATCTCACTCTCAAGGACAACATCAAGAACATCAGGTTTGTAGTAACCAAGCAGTGGCTCACTAAAGGAAAGGAGGAGATCCAGATCACAACACAACCTAACAGCTTGTGCATACCCTGTTCTTTCAGAGCAGCTTCTATCCTCACATAAAGACCCTAATAAAAGACTCAACTGCTACATGGCAGGCTTCGCTGTTTCAAACAAAAAAATAGCACCTGTCAGGATCACTGCTGCTGGAAACCATACAGAACCAACACAGGTAACATCACCTCATGACACGGGACACGTTGAGGGTCCACAATGTCTGAAGATTTTGTGCACTGATCAGCATGGCCGTCTCGGAGCTCACAAGCAGGATGTTCTCCCGTGATCTGCCAGGAATTTTTGCCACGTAACGAATGTCTCCAGTGCTGAACAGGAACAGAAAATGGATTATGCCTTCTAGAATGGTTCTTGGTGCAGTTTTGGGGGGTGGGGGAAGGAACTCCTCTTAAGTTTTTTTCCCCTGCGCTGTAAGAGTCAGAGACTCATCCTAACAGGCAGGGAAGTCAGGCAGGGCTGGGAGCTGAAGCACCAGGTTCTGCAGTTGCCACGCACTGGGTGAGCTGTCAGAAGTACCAGTCATGCTCCAATTGCACACGCAAACGAAATCCCAACCTGCTTCCCCTCCTTTACTGTGAAATCCTGACAAAGCCACCAATCCCAGCCCCCTCCCCAAGGCATGGGCAGTCAGGACAGAACAAAGGCAGGAACACCAGAACCCTCCAGCCCAGCAGCAGCCAAGCTCCGATACCAAACCTGAGAGGGGACAGGCGGTGCGTGGTGTGGTCGATGTTCTTCTCCCACTGAGGATCTTGCTCAAGGCCAGGAAGCTTAATTTCCATCCCAGTTGCTGCACTGTACAGATCTTTCAGGGAATACGCATAGAGAGAGTTGGCTGTGCAAAGAAAGAAGGGCAAAAATGAGGGAGAAAAGTTACCCCGTGCTTGCTCTGAGTGCTATGAATTTCCAGATCATGTCTGAAGTGGATCTGGCAGATGAACAATGAGCTGCATTTTTAGGGCATACATCATAGAGCTGCAGCAGTATCTTGAGACTGAAGCCTGCTTTTGAACACTTTTAGCATCTTATCTGTTCACAACCCATGAGTTCCACAGGCATCACTTGCTATGAGAATGACTGTTTACAACCTACATTCTCAACGTTTTCCAAATGAAATGACTACAGTATGTAAGGAACTTCAGTTTCAGCAAAAGGCCCTCCTTCTCTTGACCTCAAATACCTCCTTCACCGCATGAAACGTGACATAGATTCGAGAATGTAAAGCACCATTTCCAACAACTCTTTGGTAATTAACACTTCACAGCTATAATCACTCTTTCAGACTCAAGTCCTACGCAGGACTGTACCTGTATAGAAAAGGAAGTAGTGGGAGGAGCCTGGGCTCAGCATGACATAACGAGCTTCCCCATCCACATTCAGGCTTCCAGTGGAGCCGATCTGTTTGCCATTTTTTCCTGAATGGATGAAGGTCTTAATCTACACGGGGATGGGATTGAAAAAAGAAAGGGTTAAAGTTGCATCGCTCCAAACACAGCGTTCTCACACAGTGTTCTCTCAGGCTGCCTGCAGAAAGCACTGTGCAGACCAGCCAGCACAGCTGTTTCTGTCCTTGCAGGCCTGCCCAAAGCAGGGGGACCCAAGCTCTTGCCACAGAGTGGCTCTGCTACTACTTTTAGTGCCCTAAAATCATCCTCTTAAAGGTGCTGTGAGTTCACAGAGACTACACGTAAAAAAAAAAGCTGCCAGGTTTCTTTCTATTTATTCTCTTAGTGCAGGAATCAGAGCAACAGAATCCACACAACACTTCACCCAAGAGAAAAAAAGGGTAGAGTCGAGATGAAACTTCGAGTGGGCAAGAGGTGTGATGTGGGGGAAGCACAGCACACTGGGACTGAGAAACAGCATCTTGTAGGGGTGCTGAGTCAGGCAAGAACAGAGAGCTTCCCTCCTCCTTCAGCAGGACAAACAGGAGAGCAAAGAAAATCTGCTGCTCTTCAGGTGACTTTGGGGAGTCTGGTAAGTGAATAAGGGATGGAGTTTGCTTGGGAAGAGAGCAGCACATTCACCAGCTGTTCCCAGCCTCTCACACCAGCACTTACTGAACAGCTTCACCTTTCCTGGGAAGCACTGGTGCAGCAGCTGCCCCAGGACAGCAGCAACCAATGGTACTCATATAGTCAGGGAGAATACACAGTACCTTGTTTAGGGCACTGCTTCATACTTCCGTGAGCAACAAAGTTAGGAACCTTAAGGACTGAATCTCCCTCCAGAAGGGACTGCCCTTCCCAGCTGCAGAGCTGCCCTCAAGCTCCCCACAATTTGTGCCATTTCTCAATGCACAGTGTACTCTTACTTGAGTTGAGAGAGTGCCTGCCAAGTCCCAAGGGAGGAAGGGAAGGGTTTCATACAAGAACAACCAGAAAGGTTAAACAGAAAACAAATCACACAGCAGTTTTGCAGAACAAAGACTACTTTCAAACATGTCCTGGCTGCCTAAGATTAGAAAAACAAAAGTCTGGAGATAACTGGGATAGGAAAAGCAGCAGGGAAAGGAAACAGAAGAGAAATGTAGGAGTTGGAGAGGATAGAATTTCTGATGACTCTGGCAACAACAATGCCTCAGACAGCAGAACTCAATCTGCTTATAGTGCTCTGGTGTGGGGACACACGGCCTCTCCTCCCATAAGCCTTGCAGGAAACTACAACTTCTGCATGGTTTGAGCAGGAAGGACAGATTGCACGTGCAGGTGATGCACATCACTCAGTTAGGGATATGGATGGATTGTGATGAAAACATTTTTAGCTATGTCACTTTTTCCCTTCTAAGAAGCGGGAAAAGCAATACTGGAAAAGAGAAATGGCAACTAACAGCAATTTCACTGCGTGAACCCAGGTCAGAACTAATCAGCACAGCGACAGCAGGAAGAGAACTGAGCAAAGCAGGCAAAGCACAGCCATGGAAGGTACCAGGAAGACCAGTGGTCGTACAGAGGCACTGGCTGTCAGACACGCTTTGATCCAGGAGCCAAACCTGTCAGGGTTTGTTCACTTCCACTTCTCTGAGCACAGTCCTAGAAAACTGCAAGCTCATCTTGCCTAGCTGCTCTCCATACACAGCCTGTGAGGAGCACAGACTGAAAAGGGAGACTGGTTCCTGCCCGGTTTTCTTCTTAAGCCATGCAACACTTGCACTGACTTGGGAGTACACTTCTGCAGTGTGGGAAAGAGCCTTCCCCAAACACAGACATCAGAGGCCTCTGGGCACTTCCTCTGCAATCTGCAGGACTGAAACAAACAGCATTCCTGCCATGCCCTGCACTCTGGTCACAGGGCTTAGTGTAGCTTCACAGTGACATACCTTATCTCCTGTAGCAATAAAGATTATCAGGTCCTGAACTCCATCACCATCTACATCTGGAATCACTGACAAGGGAGTCAGCACAGTATAATTAGCTCCAAAGTCATCAGACTGTCTCCACTGAACTTCCCCTAGAAGAGAGTTATTGGGAAATGTTCACTGAAAAGCACTTTAGGTTGAAAGGCTTTAAAACACTCTTGTTCCTCAAAGCACTTTGCAGCAGTCACTCATAGACAGCCCATCAGCCCCGCAAGGCAGCCACGATTATGCTCATCATGGGGTATTTCTGCATTTCAAATGAGACCCAGAATCCACAATTCCAGCCCTTACTGGAAAGCAATTCCAGCTGCCTGCATAAAGACTCAAGTCCACCAGGCAGGCACAAAGAACAGCTTGCTTTCAGTGCCCCAGGTTAATACATTTTCCTTTGTGTTCGCTGCACAGAAAACCCTTTCCAGCTCTCTAAAAACTTGATTCCGTGTGCTTAAATCTGTGCAGGCGTTCTAAGACCATAAAGAAGCTGAATTCTGATCACAACGTTTATGGCTACTCCCAGCAGCACGTTTTAGTGCAACCTGACCCCTGCAGATGCTCCTGGGGCAGTCACAACTCAGCTCACACCCCTCCTCTCCCCCTGGTTGGAGGAGCACAGCTCTTCAGACAGTTCTGCCCATCAGCTGCTTGTCAGTGCAGGTAGCACAGCTTGGGCTTCACTGAGATGCACTCTGCCCAGGGCTGCTGGAGACTTTCCAGACACTGACACAGGGAATCTGCAGCACTATTTGCTGAGAGACTGCTGTGCTTTTGTGATTTTTTTTTTCTTTTTAAGGAAGACTTAAGTGCCTGACTGGGTGCTCTGAGGGGAAATCCTTAAGCAGCCCCTTTGAAGTGCATCCCACGCAGCCATCCTCAGCTCAGGAATGCAAAGCAATAACTGTTCTTTGCAGGCAGTCGCACTGAGGGCCAAGGAATGACTGCCCCACGCTGCCTGCAGTCCTTTAAGGCAGGCTGCATTGCCACTGAGATTCCTCCACAGCTTCCACTGAAATACTGGAAAAAAAAAACCCCATACGTGGATTTGTTGCTATGACAACAGATACGAAATAGAAAAGTGCCCCCAAGGAAATAAGGGGAAGGCAAACAATTTTACCCTTAAAAAAACCACCGAAAAACAAACAAACAAACCAACCCCAAGCAGGCAAAATTACAGAGAGTTTAAGTTTTAAATAACCACATCCCGGCTTCAGTATAGCCCAAAGCTCCATCACCACATCAGGCTGCTGAAATTCCCATTTTGATGCATAACACCCAATTCTTTGCTGGTTAGACAGTGAAGAGAGTTGTAGAGAAAGGTGTGTTACCCCCTTGAAAAGGTCTGATTTAACAAACTCATAGTGGTAACTGAGACAGCTTCAACACAAAGGGCTTAAGGAGCTTATATGGTCTCACACAGCCCCCAAGGAGCACGAACTGTGAATCCAACCCCACTTGGCTCTGTTAATGAGAGATCTGACTGTTCTGCCAGACAGGCAGAGCACTGCGATGCTCCCTCACAGCCCAGGATCACAGCAAAAGCACAGCAATGTAAGCCAGCAAGACAAGTGCCTAGACAGTAAATCCAGCCTGGGTGAAGGCTTTTGTTTTGGCCTGGAAGGAATAATAAAATTAGGACTTCGAAACTTCTGTGGCTGAGTTCAGCCCTCACTCCAAGGAACTGCAAAGGGAAGGACCAGGATTGCTTGCTTCATTCTGGATGAATGCACACCCCAACACCACGTTGCCCCAGTGAGTAGCAGCCTGCAGCTCACACACTGCCTGAGATGAAAGCAGGTCTCTTGTACTGAGCACTGTCAGACCTCTCTGCCACGTCCTTGCCCACTTGTTTACTGAACACCTTTGAGTTCCCAGCCCTCTGCACACAGCAGACATGCAGACAGATAAAAGAACCACGGAGCAGTGAAGAACTGTGATGGGAAACAACCATTCTTTGTGAAGTCATGAGCGATAAGCAGAAAAACAAACCTACCTCTCCTTGTCACACATTCTTCAGGCTGAAGAGCCTTGGTTTATTTCATGATTTCTTCCACTGAAGAAATGTCACCAGACCCACTGCCAGGGCTCACACACAGGTAAAGGCAGAAGGTGCCACCATACACCCACCCCTGTTCTTCCTCTAGATGTTGCTTTCGGCCGTGGTAGAGGCAGAACACCCACCTACGCAGACCTTTAGTTTGGTTTGGAACAGCTAATCCTAAACTCCTGTGTTCCAGATTGCTTGTTTTACCTTCACACGCAGGAATGTTAAGGGTCCCACACAAACAGAAGCACACAAATACCTACGCCTTCCCTCCTGTTTGCTCATGTCACGTACTCTGGCAACAAAGAACGCAAGACATAACACAGTTTGAATTGACAGAAAGGCACTAACTTTATCCATCCCACATCAGTCACTCTGAGATAATCTGCCTACTGCTCCTTCAGCCTTCCTACAGGCAGAGATTGAAGGCAGAGGTCCCTGGAATCTCACCAACCCATCACAACGTTGAATCATTAACAGCTAATGACTGACCTGGCTACTGGTTTTAGTTCAACGTGATGAAAGTCAGACTTCACCACTTGAAATACACTCAACCTGATCTTTTATTCCGACCTGTCCTCCTAACCCATAGCAAAAGCACTAAGAAGCTGCTTTTGACCTACTTAAAGCCACAGCAAAAAGGTACCGAATATGTCAACTGTTGGAGTATTCATTTTTGTATCAGAAGCAGTTTTTGACCTCTTGCTTTTAATTCATCTGCAGAATGTTCTCCTACCAGGTTGTTCCTATGACTTGTGGCTTAGCCCAGCTGTTTCTCCACATACATGTGCTGTATCTTTATGGCTGACTTCAGTTACAAGGCTTTGGCTCAGCAGCCACCCTTCTACGCTTTGACCTAAAAGCAACTACTTCATTAACGTCTATAAATAACCTGTACTAAAGCCTGTTGATGAGGAAAATGGTGCTAATTATCTCAGTTATTGCAGAAGCTTTCCAGCTGACTGCGTGTGCATGTGCTGTTCCAGCTACACTGGAAATTAAAAGCTTCAATAGCTTTTCCTCAGATCTCTTAGAGCTTTATTTCTTGCTATTCCTCTCCCCCAGCATTCGGAAAATAGGGTGTAAGGGGTGCAATATCAGACACAGAGGACATTATCCTAGGCATGCTTCCAAGTGAGAACAGGCATTGTTTATAGCCTTTGAAACAGTGACCCCCAGATGGAAATGTATCTCAGCGTTCCTCAGAGAGGAAGGCTCAAGGCACGACAGACTTGCTCCTACAGAAGCACAGGCACTCTTTACCCTCCCCCCAGCTTTAGGCAAGATGACGAAGAACCTCTTCACCTAGAGGTGCAGAAATGAAGAAGGCTTCTCAGAGAAAGCAGGTAAAATCCCAGGCTACAGACCAGTGAGTGCTTCTCCTGTGTACTCTCCCTGATGACCTTCAGATATCCAATCCCTGTAACTCCCATGCTTGTTGCCACTGCAGGTACTCCTACCACTTGTTCACAAACGACTGAGAAACACCATTGGTTTGTGTCCAGCTCACAAGAGCATCAAGTAACATTCACAGCTGCTAGCTGCTTCTCCTGTTTTAAAAGTTGTTGAGAAGTTGTTCTCATAATACAGCAGCTGGCACAAAACACCACAACAGAGTCCAGTCCTTGGAACAGAGGACAGGCAGTTCTCAAAGGCCCGGCCAAGGCCTCTGGCAAGGTTTTTAAGATGATAAATACTCCGTGTACATTGTCCACCTCACCTCGTGATGTCACAACCATGTCACATCCATGGCACGACAGCCACCAGGTGAGGGATGAAAGTAGTGCTGTTCCCTGTTATTCTGCCTGCCACCCACCTGTGCGCTGGTCAACTGCAGTCAGTGCCACCGGCTGCCCCACCAGCAGGCAGCCCGGGGCCCCTCCGAGCTGCTTGATGCCACACTGCATCCATCCCACCTCCATGGCAGCAGGCCTCTCCCAGAGCACTCTGCCATTCGTGCCGGACACAGCAGTGATGAAAGCACACGGAGAAGGCAGACCTGGGGGGAAGATGCATCAGAGGTAGCGTGAGCCCTGCCCACATCTGCTGCACTGCACCACGTGGGTGCTGTGCCTTGCCCCATGCCTCCCCCCACCCTGTTTTCTCTCCCAGAACCACCGTCTTTCCCCTTATCTTCATTCCAGTGCTTCAAACTTAATGACACAGAGGAGAATCGACATTATGGGCACTAGTCCAACAGCAGCACCCACCTCAGGACATCAGCCACAGCAGCCCCGTTAATCCTAACTAAAAGAAGGAGCAGCCCTTACTACGAAGCCTTCTGTTTCAGAACCAGCTACCTTCATCCAAACAGGAGCTGTTGAAGCTGCTGCTGCCATTGCTGGCTTTGAAAGCAAAGATGACATCTTGCACTTTGTCCTCGTTCACATCTTCTATAGCAAGAAACCTGTAAGCCACTGTAAAAGAGACCAGAAGTCAGGCACTGGTGAGGACTGCCTCAGCCATCAGCACAGCTGGCTGCAGCAAAACACACATTCCCAGAGACCCACTCACTGCCTCCAGCTCTGACTACACGACAGCAGGACAAATTGGCTTTTGTACTAACAAAAAGAAAGGCATCTACATGAGCACTGAGCACTGGAAGTCAGTGCCAAAGGGTTATTTGTTTTCATTTGTCATCCCCCGGAGGATTTGTCTCTTTTTATAGCCAGGCATCCAGAATGTGAACTATGTTTAACAACAAACAACTCTGGTCTTGGGGTGGGGTTCCTATTCCCGAAATATGAGGGGAAAAAAAACCAAACCAGTCCCAAATATACCATCTTTCTCAGTTTCAGCTAAAAGCAGCCATATATATCTCAAAGTAGCAGAACTTTGGATTTAGGCATTAAAGCATAAAGTTCAGTCCCTGCTGGGGAGCACTATCTCTGCAGTGACAGCTTAACCAGCATACAGTCACCACACACAAGATTAAAGGAAAGCAGTGACAGAAGTGGATGCTGAGTCACCAAGGAGCAGTTCCCAGGTTAAGGAGCTGATTAAAACAACTGTAACTTTGTGCAGCTAATAAAATAACAAGATGCAATTGCTCTTCTCCCTTTCCTTTTAGCCACAGAGAAAAGCTGGAAAGCCATGCTGATAGAGAAAGGATGCCTAATGGTCCCCAAACAGAAGCTCAAGCTTCAAGGGAGTGCTTCACAGACCAAACTGCAACACAGATTTACTCCTAGGCACCCTTCCCATTATTTTCCAAGTAAGACCGGTCTGTGAGCTCATTAGTGCCTCAGAGCAGCATTTAATTTCTCTATTAGTTCCTGTAAGCACCTCCTGGAAGGCCACTCCAATTATGACGGGCCATTGCTTATCCAGGTCAGGTGTTCACAGCCCTCACTCCCAAGAGCAGCACCCCTGCAGGCCCAGCTCCAGATCAGCCTTAGGTAGAGCTCAGCAATTCCAGTTCATAACACATAAGGGAACGGGACGCAAGGTAACTATTCTGCTACAGCAAACTCACCTGCATTGTCATAGTTTCGGAGCCACGTTCTCTCTGAGACAGGCCTCTCAGGGCAAGGAATGATAAAGGAGAAGGCAAACACGATGATGAGACACAGAAATAATGAGATGAAGAAGGCGGCGGTGCGCCAGCGGGACAGCCGAGACAGCTGCGACGACTGCTTGATGATGATTCTCCTCTCAACAGAGTTCTCATGGTTCTCTTGAGCTTTCACATCCTCTGTCTTCAGGGGGTGGATCTCAGCTTCTGAGTCTTTGTTATCCATTGCAGCTCACTCACAGGCATTCAGACACCCTTCTCCTCCTTCACCTGCAACAACGGGAAGAAGAGTTAAAGCAGACTTTGGAACGTGGCAAGAAATGACCAAGCATTCTGTCCCTACATGATATTCAGGTTGGAGACATCTAACGGGAGGCGACAGGTTACCGTGCTGTCACAGCTGGGTGCCAAGCACCTCTGACACTGGGAGTCTCCTACACACAGCAGCGGGGGGAGATGGGGACACACAGAAATAGCAGCATTTCTTTCTTTGGAGGAGGCAATGAGCTCTGCTAGACCCGGAGCAAGGACAAAGCAGGCTATGGGTTCAGTGCTGAATGGCCTGGCTGCTCCTGCAGGTCCTCCTCGTGAAGAACACCAAAAGCTCCCTTTGCTGAAAGGCCTTCTGGCACCTCCTGTGTATGGCAGCCTGACGCCAGGTGGGACGGGTGAAAGGGAACGCTGGTGGCCCTCATTTCCCAACACAAGGATGTGCCCTGGTGTAATGAGCACATGAGAGAGAGGAACAAACACCAACGTACTCTGCTGCGTAGGAGTAGAACAAAGCTATTGAGCACCATCCCCAGCAAGTGCTGCAGCCCAGCCCTACAGCAGGCAGGACAGCAAATGTTTCCCTCTTCGTTGTGAAATGAATGCATACAATTAGACTAAAACTGGGCAAATTTGGTTTCATCGCAGTGGAAGAAGAGCCAACAACTGCTACTTTAGTTTCTCCTGCTAGCTGTCATAATCTGTAGTTAATGAAATGTCCCCCTTCCCCCAAATCATCACGTTGCTTTTCTTCAGCTCGACTCAAAAGAGCTCTCTGCAGGACAGGGCCGGGCTCCTGCAAAGGGCAGGGGCTGCAGTAAGCAGATCCTCACCCACCCCACCAGCTATGGATCTTCCAAAAGGGAAAAGGGGAAAGCCCCTTGTTGGTTACAATGCCTGTAGCATTACCCACAACAATAACAAACAACTTCACAGACAGTTTTCAGGCCTCTCTTTATAAAAGAAAAAAAAAACAGCAGAAGAAAGAAAGGACACCACATTCCAGCAGCCTTGGAAAGAGCTGCACGACCACGTCATAAGAAGTTCTATCTGAGCAAATAAACATGACAGCCCAGCCAACTTTCCATGACTGCGCCGTGACGGCCGTGTGCCCAAATCGCCCGCCTCAGCAATTGGCTTCCCCAGCAGAAAAGAACTTCAAGTCAGCACCGGTGTGAGCGCAGAGCCCTCCGGCCTTCAGCTCCAATAAGGAGGGGACTCATTGCTGTAGGGCTGCAGGGATCCCAGGAGGAAATGGAGCAGCAAGGAGAGACTCCAGGGAAAGCCCTCAGCTCACACAGGCATCCAGGGGTAGAGCCAGCGAGCCCAGAGGGATGCAGCGCAGGGAATGAGCAAAGGAGTGGGGAAAAACAGCTCAGCACAGCAGGAGAGGGGATGGCCGGGTCAGACCCCCACCCAACTGCTGCATGCGTTGGGCTTTCAGGGCTGTAGCTGTGAAGCACTTGTACCGAAGTGCTGTGGCATTTATTCTGCTACAGCGCATCAAGTACAAGATCTCGCTCCAGGCAATTGAATGCAGGCTGCACAACACCATGCAAATTCAATTAAATCAATAATGTAGAAGCTGTATCCCTCTCCAGAGCCCTCACTCCAAAGACCTCATCTGCCCTTCCCAGCACCTGAAAGAACTCCTCGAGGCCATTGGATCCCAACCTTCTGCAGCACACAGTGGGCACCCAGCAGAGGCAGGACGAGTGGGGAAGGTGAGAAAGAGCAGTGGATTCGGCTGTGGCAGCAGTGAGCAGAGCATTGCTTTGCTGGCACCACAAGGAGCCAGCCCATCAGTGGGGTCAAGGTACGAGGCCACAGCCACGGGCTGAGCAAATGATTTACTGGAGTGGAGCAACAGCAGCTTCTGCCATTGCGGTGCTGGGGAAGAGGGCAGGAGTCGGTGAGGTGATCTCCCTGCACTGAGCTGGGAGCAGCAGCCCTTCCTCCTCAGCACTGCGCTGATGCTGCTGGGTCACAGCCTGAGTGCAGCCCGAGAACACTGCTGCCCATGAGGCAGGAAGCCAGAAAACTGCTAGGGCACAGCAGAGTGCTTCTAGCACCTGTGACTCCTGCAAACAGCGTGTGATGGAACCGGGCTGCTTCTCTGCTCAGACCCAAAAGGGCACCATCTTAACACTGCTGTGAAGGCACGCTTCTGTGAGGCGTTACCAACCACTCCACTGTCATCCAGAGTGGGATGAGAAGAAAAAAAAGCAGTAATTATACTGCCAGCTGCAGCAATTCCCCTTCTATTGCAGCAGCGACCCTAAGAGCCGCTGATTACAAAGAGCTCTCCGTGCCTTTAAAGCAGCTCCTTCCTCCCTTCTTCTTTCAGGATCTGAACGCTGCCCTTCGCTCCCCTGCCAGAGCATATGGAGGGCCAGAACAATGACCACCAGGGTTCAAACAATGCAGGAAATCCCATTGCCCGCAGTGCCAAAGTACGTGCTGGCAGCACATGAAACAGTCTGATCTCTGAACAACAAAGCAGTCCGGTAATCAGTTTAATTGGAGACAAGCAGAAAACGATAAGTGTGTGTTTCAGATGACTTTCCTGTCCTCTAGCAGCCGACATTTTGTCTCCCATTGGTCGAGGGCACAGAATACTTCCCTGGGGGTTCTGATGCACCCAAAAGCTTGCAACGAAATACACAGCAACAGGATCATGTGCTGCTGCAGCACTGACACTGCTGCACGTGCTGGGTCTGGGGGCCAGCATCAGCTCTGCTCAGGGACAGGAGGCCTCACCTGAGACACTGCAAGAAAAGGACTTCCTAGGAAAGGAAGGATAATACTTAATTACAAGCAGGAGCAGTGAGGCACTCTCTGAGCTCTGAAGGCCGCTTGCTCCTACAGGGAGCTCCGAGCACCAAACAAACCCCTTTCCTGCCCCACAGAACGATGCTGCTTCCAGGACGAACACGGCTCCCCAGTGTAACTCACCTTCACGGGGCACTGGCTGTCCTCTTCTACAGCACAGCTTTGTAGATTTGATCTGCATTAAACCAGTGCAACCTGTGCAGCAAGCCACCCGTGCCAAGCTGCAGCCAAACCAAAGGGACAAACTGTCATTACCAGTGAGCTCGTGCAGGGAACTGCACAGAGTCAGATGTATGGTAAGTGGAGACAGAAGCCATTTAAGTGCATTGGTGTGACGGAAGGTTTAACTCATTTTCCACCCATAAAATGCCCAAGCACAGTCCTGATTACAGTAATCTCACAAGATAGTGATTCTTCCTGGAAATCTTCTAGCAATATATCATACCTATGTTTGACATTCAGTGTGTTCACATATTTCACAGCGATGGAGTCAGATTACGACCGGTCCTTTTAGGAACACAAATACAGCATTTGCTTTGGGGGGTTTGTTTGTTTGTTTCAAACCTTACAAGCTTGTGTCAGCCAAAATAGTTGAAACCCCACCCTGTAATCCCTGATGACAAAACAGCTCCCAAACGTTGCCGTGCATAAGATGCAACATCCCCATTGTGGCTGCCTCCTAAGAGCTGACTGCGGTGTGATGTGTGCAGCACTGCAGCGAGCTCACTGGGCAGTCACCTGCTGCTACAGCATGTCAATGCGTCATTTTTTGGGTCCCTTTTGTGCACTCCTACTTAACTAGCACCCAACCAAGAGGAATTAACACTTAAGATTCTCCCCGACTGGGATTTTTCCTCTCTGAATACACTCAGACTGCACTCTGAAGCTTATAGTCCTGCGGGGTCATCTGCAGCCCATAACTCTTCCTTGACAAAGCCACGGCCCTGGCATGCACACAAAGCTGCCACAAACTGACCGTTCCCTTCTGGCTCTGGGGGCACTTCCTGTGATCCTTATGGTCTTTGTAAGGATGCGGTCTGCATCCCAGAGTTGGAAGGGACCTCTGAAGGTGTATGGGAACTGTTGAATCACGGCCCGAACCTCTGATTGACCACCTGAGGCGTGAGCTGTCAGCTGCAGGGGCACAGGTGAATGCAATTTCACCTGAGTGAGTAGAAGGGGTGGAGCTCCACCCCTCCTAGACCCCATTTAAGGGCTGACTCCCAAGGAGGAAGGATCTCTCTCTGGGGATCACTCCTCTTGGAGCCCTTCTGTGAGCCCAGGATATGGGTAAGCTCTTTATTTCATTACTCCTTTTTGAATGGGATAATCTCTCTGGTTCTATGCCTGTATACCTTACAATCTGTATACCTGTTTGCCATACAGAAGGCTATCTGGTCTGACTCCCCTGCAGTGCACAGGGACAGCACAGCTAGGTCAGGTCGCCCAGGGCCTGATCCAGCCTTGCCTTGAAAGCCTCCAGGGATGAGGCATCAACCACATCTCTGGGCAATCTGCTGCAGCACCTCACCACCCTCATTGTGGAAGATCCATTCCTTATATCCAACAGAAGTCCACCCTTTTTGATGAAAGGCAGTACTAGCACTGCAAAGCTACAGGGAGCTGATTACGGGTTACGTCAGTGATAATAACTGAGCAACGGAGACATGAGCAGTTCATCAGCACCCTGGGATCAAAGCCACCCACCCTCACCCACTGCTGCAGATCCCTTGCGAGCCTGTGGGATCAGCCCCAACCCCACTGCAGCCATAGGCTTCCCAGCCTGCGTCAGAGCCTCAGTGACATCCCTGAGCTGCCAGAGATATCAGAGATTAGGGGATAGTGCCAGGCACGGAGGCTGTTTAGAAGATGCTGCAGTCATTTCATGTACGTTTATTGAAAAGACAGGAAGAAAGGACAGTTTTTAAGTCGAGGGCTCGCTCTGCAGATCAGGTCTCCACTTGATGCACAGGGCACACACTCCTTGCTGCCCACTGGTTCCCTCATGCTGCTGATAAGCAAGGCACGTGGTGGCATGAAGTAATGGCCTTTTTGCACCTGCTACTGTCACTATCAGCTACTGCCAGGAGAGACCTGTTTCTTTCCTCAGTCCTCAGAGTTGAATCCATTTTTCTTTCCTTCTGTCTCACAGCACACACAGAGGGAAGCCCATGGCTCCCAGGCCACACACCTCACACACGCTCAGCCCTGTGGAGACACGCAGCTTCCAGCCCAGCATCAGGGCCGGGCACTGGGGACAGCTCCAGCTCCCTGTGCTGCCCCTCTGCTGGGAGCCTGGCACGGGGATCCGGGATCGAACAGCTATGAGAGCCGCTCGGGTCGGACTGCAGCGGGAGCGGCCCCGGGGCAGCACCGAACGCCGTGTGGGGCACCGGGCAGCCCTCACCGCGAGCTCCGCTTCCTCCCTCTAAGCCTAAGCGCGGCACCGCGGCCAGCACCGGCCCTTCCCGAGCCGCGCTCTGACAGGCCGGAGCGGCCCCACAGCCCACCGGGAGGGCACAGCAGCGGCCGGCCGGCCGGGCACCGCCCCCGTGTGCGCTGGGTTCCGCCACGCCGCTCCAGAACGCCGAGCGGGGCGGCGGGCGGCGGCATTCCCCACCACGGCCCCGAGGCCCCGCGACCGCCGCGCTCCCCACTCACCGCGCCGCCGCCGTCACTTCCGCCTCCGTTCCCCGCACAGCCTCTGCCGGAAGTGACGTCACGGGGCGGAGCGCGCGTTCCCGTCCCGCCCGCGGGCGCCGTGCGGAGGGCGGGAGCGGAGCGCGGGACGCGGAAGAAGGAGGCGGAGGCGCGGTGCTGAGGCACAAACACGTCTTTAATGCGAGCACAGCGCGGGGCTACAGCGCAGTCAGTACAGGAACCGCGAGCGCCGCGCCGTCCCGGCGTACGCTACAGAGCAGATCCCGGGGAGCGGCGGGACATGCACGGGGACAGCACACCGGGATGGGGTCCGCACCGCCCCGGGGTACGCGGCCACGGGCACCGCAGCGCTGCCCGCCTCCCTGCTGGGAACGAAAGGCAGGCAGGAGGACGCCGGGCACGGAACGCGGCCCGTCCCGCCCCGCACCGACACCCAGCGCAGCCCTTCGCCCGTCGCTGCACCGCTCCCGCTGCCCCCGGGGCCGTTGTGCAGCACTAAGTCGGAAAAGCCCACCGAGGAAGCTGCTTTCTGACTGCAGCGCGGGGTAAATAGGCAGACCAAACGGTGCTCTGCTCCTCTACGAACAAGAAATCAATGCACGTTTTTCCTCCGAGCACAGTTTGTTTTACACCCGTTCTACCGGGAACAGAAACGTGCTCCAGCTGGTCCCGTCCCCATCACAAAGCTGAACGGGGGGACACGGGGGCCAAATGGCGCCTGGGACTGCAAGGCGACTCTCAGCTGCTGGAGGTGTAAAAACGAGGTGGCTAAACACTAAAAGGAGGGGAAAAAAGCTTTTCAATGTAACGTGTACAAGCAAAGAAAGAGACACGAATCCAATCAGAACCAGCGCTACTGATGTTCCGAATACCAACTGTGAAAAGGGGCAGGGAGGTCTCTTGAAAAGGGCTGAATTGTTCACAACCAGCACGGCAGAGGAGGCTTCCAACCACAGCGCTACCTCTACTGCCGTGTTCATTGCAGCACCACAAACACAGCGCGTGAACCGCCCACCTGGGTTGAAAAGGAGCCGTCAGGTTTATTGATTCCTACTAAAACAAAACCCTGTTCAACAGTACGGGGGGGGGGGGGGACCGGGTGTCTACAAACTCACAGCTATCTGCCAAACAATAAAAATTCAGAACTACAAAAGATGAGTCGTATTCAGTAAATATAAATGGGAAATTTAGGCTTTGTGTAGAATGTTTATCGGACTATTTACAGTGCAACGCCCATCGTTTGAGTTCAGATCTCGCCAGCTTCTCTCTCCTCTGATCTCTTGGAACGAGATTTGCCATTTGTGCTCTCGTGCCGCCTCTCAGAAGAGCTCTTCTCTTTCCTCTCTCTGTCTCGTGACTTCTCTCTTGAAGATCGATCCCTAGAAGATCTGAAGTACAAAGTAAACCATCGCTATATGCTTCACAACTGAAGGAGTTGACATCAAATGCACGTAAGAATGGCAACATCTTTGCTCATGGGGCCCTGCTGGAACAGGTTTCTTACAAAAGTGTGCCTGGGTACTGCAGTGTCAGTAGTGCCACCCAAGATGGGAACTCTGGTCCCTCTATAAGCTTTTATGTAAGAGGACGCAGTGTTGCAGCGCTGACTGCACTGTGCAGCCTCTGTCAGTCCCTCAAGGTGTTCCCTGGGCCCCTTCTTGGTTTACTGGGCCGTACTAAAGCACTTCCAATCTTTTTCTCATCATTGTTTGTGTCTTTCACAGTGTGTTTTGCTTACGCTCTAAGCTAGTGGCCTTCTGCTCAACTGCTTTAAATGCCAACTGTATTCTTCGGATTCAAAGGCTTGCTCAGTCCTGGGCTTTTGTCACTTTGCATCTTGACAAGCGCAGTCTTTAACATCCTGGGTTCAAAGTCAGGATGATAGAGATTTTAATTCAGAAACCACAACAGGGACAAATCTTTTCACAGCCTGCCCAAATGAGAGCTACAGATTTTCAGCGGCGCTTCGCTGTGTCAGCCCACACAGAATTAAGCAGAGGGTTTCATACTGGGTCCAATTTTAGAAAGCTTTTATGCTCTATGATTCATGCCAACTGTAAATAAATCAGTCATTCAGCTTATCAGCTAGGTGCTGGCAGCCCATACCCCTTCATAACTAGGCAGAGGCTTTCAGAGACCCTGCACAGCACACTGTATTCTAGAACTCGGTACGCAGGTCTCTCTGCAGTCATAAACAGAAGACCTGGAATCCAGAAGGTACCTCATGGATTCCAGTTTTCACTCCTGTTCATTCTCATGTTTGGAACTATTGCACAGTTGTATTAAAACCTTACAGCCCTCTGCATCGCATCACGTGTCACTTTCATTACCTTAGATTGTACCATTTAACCACAAGACGGGAGACAACACAAGTCTGATCTGATCAACTCTTTTCCCATCCCCACGCTGCCTGTTGCCCATAGCTCTCTTACCCTAAGACCTCCAGATCCTGTGATGGGCTAGCTCTTTCCAGAAGTGAGACTTCAGACCAGCAGAACCAGAACATACATATCATGAATTCTCAGGGCAAAAACAGAAGCCACACTTTCAGGGATTAGGGTTTCTCATTCACTTTTTGTTTCTAATTTTGTGGAAGTATGTCACAGAGCCAATCCTCCTACAGCCTCAATGGGCTGATCTGAATGTGTTCAAGGTTTTCAAAGTAATCCCTTACCTGCTCTTTAGTAATAGTTATTACAGGGTCTTCCTCACTTCCTAATTGTCCAACCTTCTTTTCTTTTATTTTCCATGTTCAAGACAGATTTAAAAAAGGACTTTAGTATCTCAGCCATTGGAGAATCAACAGTATTTACAGCCCCCCCTCCCCTCAGTTATTAACAGACATATCTTTTTCAGACCGTTATTCCCCTCCCATTCATCAGGTGTCTTTAAAACCTGTTCTTACCCTTTAGCTCAACACAATACACAACAGTAGGTTTGTTTCTAGAAGTGTATTCTAGTGGTGGTCCCTAATCAAGACACTGCTGAAGCACTCCCCTATTAACTGATAGCACTAAAATAAAGGCTAGATCTAACTCCAGCAAACACCTGATTATATACTTGCTCCCAGGCTTAGAAAGGTTGCAGGGAAATGCAATGTTTCACTTCAGTCTTGCTAATATGACTACACATATATGCTTGCTTCTTCTTTCCTCCAAAACAGTGGGCGTTTTGCTAAGTCTCAGAAGAGACTTAAAGCCATTTTTCAGACTACAGGACTTCTTGGTGACAGGAGAATGGTGTACTCCTCCTTCCAACTGTCTTTCTCCCTCCCTCAACAGAGATTTCTAATAGCTGTCTCTCAACCTGCGCTGTGATTACCCTAACAGAAGACTTCCCTTAGTTCCCAAATCATACACTTCTATTCCCCATGCCACTGAGAGCAAGAAGCTGGGAAGCAGAAGACAACCACAGACATGTAATGCCAAAACTGCCTCCGTTCCTTGGCTTTTACACACCTGAGGAGGCTGCGTGAGCACCAGCAGGCCTTTGAGCTGCTGCTTATGCAGGAAAACCAGCAGTTTCTCAAGGCTCAGCATAGCAGATCAGAAAATGACAGTTCTGTCTCCTAGACTCTGCTCTTAAGCTGGGACCTTTCTGTACAGTTACTGCTCTCACGTGAAAGCATCTACAAACCGCCCCTAGGAAATACTGCTTTGGCTCAGGAACCAGCACTGCAGCTCCCAGCTTGAGAAAGCAGCGGTAGTCCTGCCCACCCTAAGGGATCGGAGGAGGCTCACTTATGTCGGGGACTCCCCTTTTCAGAAGCCCTTGCATGAGGAATACATACTTGTGTTTGGAACTCCTGTCTCTGGACCCCCGGCGGTGACCTCTGCTGTGGCTGCGGGAGCGGCTCCGGTGGCGTCTGTGTCGGTCCCGGGACCTGGAGCGAGACTTCCGCCGCTCGCGGGAAGCTGACCTCGAGCGCCTCCGCCTCCTATCCCGAGACCGTGATCTGAAGGGGGCACAGACTGCCTCAGATTCAAGAGATAGGCCAGTGCATCGGATCTGTACACCCGTGCCCACCTCTCAGACATTCCAGACTAACGCAAACCCGGAGCATCAACCCTCACCCCCCATCCCTGCCAACACAGAAGGCGAATCACCCACAGGGTGAAGAGACTTTCCTGGGCTCGTGGCTACCAACAAAACACCAAGGGGTAAATTCGTGTTGCTGGGAAGCTTATGAAAATCACTCCCACCACTGATGCGTTGATGCCTAGAGCACAGCTTACCAACTGTGATACAGGCCTCGCTTTGGCTGAAGAAGTCAGTCATATGTGAAATTGCCATAACCTCTATGGCAGTCTGCCAAAGAGAGCATCCCCCTTGTGAAAACACTGCACTTTCAAAGCAGATTTGTTTCCGTCTGCTCTAAAAACCAAATAAAGGGTGCCAACATATATGTAGAACAGTAGAGAAGATCTCGAGGCACACAATCACTTACGGAATGTTGTCATACCATGAAGGCAAACTCTTCACAGAGATGGGAGCTTTAATAACAAATCTCTGTATTTTTACACCTGAGGTATTATATGTAACAGGTACATTTCATACTTTAGAACTATTAAAGTATGTGAGATATTTATTGGCAAAGACATTGAGTGCATTCTTAGGCTGGTAGTGCAGAGCACACAGCTCCCTTTCTCTGGCTGGGCTAGCCCACTCCTGACTTCCAGCCCAGCTGCTGACATTCAGCTGCACAGTACTGCAGAAGGGCCCAAGCAGAAGTTCCCATTTCTTTCAGGGAGCACAATGAGAAGACTGAGGCACAGCATCAACTCCATTTACGAGACCTCATTAACTACATTAAAACACAAAGAGGCATTTGGGAGAACTGCACACTCACCTTCGACGATCTCTATTTCTCGATCCAGACCTAGAAGGAAGAGGAGAGCTGAGTGAGAGAAGGAATGGCACGGTTCTTATGTTTCTTTTTCCCCCATCAAACAACCCGTTCTCCCTTGCAGCTCTCAACAGGAGCAAAAATAACGCAGTAATTAAGATGTCAGTTAAAAAGCTTGCCATACAAGCCTAAAAACATCAGCTTCAGTTTTGGGGGAGGGGGTGGGTGTGTCACAGACCTGTCAAAAAAGGACAGAAGCACCAGTTCCAACAGAGCTTGTTGGGACAGCTTATTGACTCCACCAAGAGCTTTCTAGCAAAGCAGGAAAGATCTACCAACCAATCCCACTGTGTTAACGCAGTATTACAAGGCACCTTTCTAACTTCCAATTTACTCTCTGTGGTCTAACATCAACCAGATGAACACTGTCATGAAAAAGTGCCACTCTCCAGCCAGTGTGGGCTAGGACTGAACAGCATTCTCATTTTGGTTCCTTTGAGGTGGCTGCACATTGAAAAAGAAATGGTTTGAATAAAGGAAAAATGAAGTGCTCTCTCCCTAATCACGAGGACTTAACAAACATTCAGTGGAAATTTCCATCCATTATTTTTTTCCTGCTTAGGAAAGATGAGCTAGGAAGAAAATAAAAGAGGAAGCAAATGTGAATAACTGTTACTGAACAGTCACAGAGATACACTGGAAATTCTTCACCCCAGATTATATAAATCAAATTGAGAAGAATCATCCGGGCCTCATTCATTCTCACATCTCCATGGCATGCTCAGCTTAACAGCATGCCAGCTCCCCAGAGAATTACAGTCTGAAGAGATCACTGAGTCACCAGCAATAGCAAATGACACAGGACTGTCTTTTTGTTTACCACTATGGCTGACAATCCAGTTCACTCATTCCCCTATGGAAATCAGTTTATTTGACAGACAAATTAAGTTACAGTTTCACAAGCCCATCTACAGGCTTCCATGACATGACACAGTGCCTGTAAGTCACTAAGACTTCTCAAAGTCAAGTGGTATTGTTCCCCTTACGGGATAACACCACAGAGATACTGCACATGAAGACATGGCAACAAGAGTTATGAAGGATCATGTTTTAAGTGGTTTTTAAGTTTCAAGCTCTGCTTGAGAAGCAGCCTCTTAAGTCAGTTGAAGTCACTGATGTGTTTTTGATGGAGAAACACCCCGGTAAGCATGGCAATGCACAGCACCCAGAGCAGTGGATACTTAGAAATCAAGAAATCTGAGCTCTCGTCCCAACATCCACTGGGAAAACTAATTTCCTTCTTTGGGTCAAGTTCTCATTTCGGAGAAGAAAACAATGTGACCTCCTCTATACTTCACTCCTGGCTCCACTATGTGGTTTTCTCTTTAGCATCTGAATAGAAGAGCACAGAGATGGCTCCACACAGAGCGAAGGCAAAGGCTGGCCACAGTCTTCAAGTAGTGCAAAATACCAAACCAGCAAGAATTCAGACCCCAGGCCAACTCAACACAGTTCTTGCTCTGACATCAGGCAATCCAGACCAAGAGGGAACCTTTATGAAACACCCTAACTAGAGAATGCACAACAGTTTGAGGCGTACACCTTCACAAATCACTAAAACCACCAAGCCACAGTCCACAGGAGACCAAGCTGCCTCAGTTCTGGTTACTTGTTTACAAGCATTTCCAGAAACGTATATTCGGAGGCACACCGTGGTCATGCATCTCATACATCTTGCAACCAGATGGCTGAAACACTCTTCAGCTGACATCGAAAAAGAGCTCTCCACGGACAGCAAGGTGGTTTTTTGGATTCACAAAGTGTAAGACTGTGAGGAGAAATATACCAAGTTACTGGGGAAGTGATGTAACAAAAACAGCACTCCTACTCAGCCACTTCCTTTGCATGACCAGTGCAAATAGCCACCCTCTTCACACCACACTATTTAACTGAGTCATTTACACACAGGGAAGAATTAGTTTTTCCAGTTTAGCTGGCAAGATGCTTGTCATGAGAATACCAATGTTGTAGCCACTCTGTATGGGAACTATGTATGAGTCATGGCCTGAACCACTGATTGAGCACCTGGGGAAAGGACCCGGTCAGCCCTGGGAGCACAGGTGAAGGCAATTCAGCTGTGTGACCAGAACAGGTGGAGCATGGCTGCACCTCTCTTAGACCCCATTTAAGGGCTGACTGCCCCAGGGAGAGGATCTCTTCATGGAGAGCCCTCCCTGGTGAAGCTTTCCCCCATGAACCTGGAATCTTCTGATATGGGTAAGCAATCTTCTTCCCTTCTGTTATAGCACCTTTCTATTGTGCTGATCCTTCTGTCACTATACCTTTGGTGAAACACCTTTTCTCATCATACTGATCTGCCCAATTGCTACACACTCCCACAGCTCAAGGATTATAGACACGAGCAGAAAATGACACACGTGGCCATGAACATCAGAAACAGCCACTCCTTGGGGTGCCTCTGAGCAGAACAACCTCAGGATGTCCTGAGAGGTGTTCTCCAAAACTGTGCCAGAAATGCCTTGCTGCTGCTGTAGGAAACTTTCTGAATAAGACAGGCAGCTTGCCACCTGGCTGATGGATACCAGCTCCACTCTGTTGTCACCTCCTAGCCTCGAAGCAAGGAGGGCTGTCCCAGGAATTTTTGTGCTAATCGAGCCATTTGAGCATTCATGTTAATTCTTTCTATTTGGATGCACTCTGTGAAGTCACTTCATCCAGACTCTAAAAAGACAGGGACTAGGCCAATAAAAGCCTGAAGACTACGTATCTTCTGAGCTTCTATCTTTCAGATGGTGGAGGTTACAATCATTCTGATGTGGGGATTTTGTGCATTTGTTTTAATTTTTATTTGAATGCCAAGGTGCCCACGCAGCATCCAGAGCATGTCCAACAGCTGATGCAGCAACAGCTGCTGCTTTCCTGCAGTACTCAGAACCAAGAAATCAGACTCTTTCAAAACTAGCTTCAGAAAACAGTTACCAGCTTTCACTTACCGCCTGCCCATTCTCTCCTCTCGTTCCCTCTCTTCTCTCCGTCTCAAACGATCCTGGTTTCTCTTCTCTTGCTTTTCTGCCACTGTTTTCTAGGAGGAAAAAAAAAAATTCACCTCATACTTCAGTACAGTAGCATGTCAGAAAGATCTGCAAGGAGCTTACTCAGGTAGTAAGACAAAGAACAGTTTCACTGCTTTCTTTGTGCTAGTCAAAAATGAAACCAAGAGTGACAAATTTCAGCCGTACCAATGGAAAAGACCATTGGTACAGTCACATGCATTTAAAGAAGAAATTACAGCAGTGGTCTGACTAATTCCATTTGAAGTTGTTCCATTACATAAACTGCAGAACAGAACCCAAGATAGGGCTAACCAAACTTGCACTTGAAGTTTCAGGGGTTCTGACATCAGAAATTTCTGGGCTTATGTAAGCATTCTGCAAAGAATTCTGTATGAACTTAATGTATGTAGTGAATGCCTTTAGAACTACAAGGAGAAGGTTTAAAACAGACAAGATTACCCTCAGCTGATCCAGTTTCTCACGAATCTGAATGAAACCCAAGTGTAATTTGCCTCCAAAGTGGTCAGCAAGACGCCGGTCGTTGTCATGGAGACCAAGATATGCTGAACAGACTTCACACACACGCAGCTTTTGCTGTTGGAAGCTGGATGCAGGCATTGAATTTCTGTATTCTTCCTGAAGGGAGACCAGAAAAAAAACAGGCAAATGTCAGTTGCAACCCTCCAGGGAAAGTCCTGCAAAGAACGGCCCTGATGCTTTCAGGGATTATTAAAAGCACCCTCAATACAAAGAAGGTACCATGCAAAACACTGTGAGCACAGCTAACCTGACATTCTATCCCTGCAGATAACTGAATGCTGACCAGATATTTCAGGAGAAGAGCTGCCACCTGCCCAGTCATCTCTCTTCACCAGGTAAGAGTTTCTACAAAGCTTCCCTTCACCTCTCACACTACGCTGCCAACAGCTTGCTGACACATTGCTGACATTCAAAGAGGAGGTGCTGGTGAAATAGGAAAAGAGGTAGGAACCACCCAGGTGTCTGTCACAGACTCAGCCTAACTCAATCACCTACTACATGTCACAGGAGAACCAAGGCCGTACCTCTGCCTCTTTCTTTTTTGCTCGGACTTTTTCCACTTCCATCAGGATCTTCTGAGACTCATCAACATTCCCTTCAGCTCCCAGCTGTTCAGCTTTAGCTAGGAGTTTTCCAATGTCTTCATTCAGTTCGTGAACCTTCTCTGCCTAAAGAAAACAGTTGGTTTTTGTTTTGTTTCTTTGTAAGACAAAAATCTTGCAGAAGATTGCAAGACAACTTCTTTTTTCTCTTAAACTAAAAACACCCACTGTTTTGCATAAGCTGTTGTTAGACCATAAAAAGTCTCAACAAAAAAGGATTGGTGTGCCTAGTACAGGCAGTGCAGTCATAGGCAGACAGTGAAGGGAGAAAATATACAGGGACAGGACATCGTTGGCTCTGCTGCAAACAGTGGTGCATTCCTGGCTTAGAGGACAGGAGAGACACCACAAATCCAGCTTCAGAAATGTTTTGTATTGTCCCAGTGCAAGACGTTCCCAAAGAGGAAACCACAGGAGCATTTGCTACATGGAAAGACAATGATTATGTGATGGATCTACTATTCTAAGCTGCCATATGAACACTGAATAGAAGGGAAAACCTATATATTTCATAGCCATGATTAAGCAATATAATTTAGAGTTGATATTTTACCTTACTATGACCCTTGGAACCAAGGTTACTACAAGAACAGCCAGAGCAGCATTTGAAGATGATGGCTCGAATCCATAAAGTCTTTATTGAGCATAACTTCCCAGTATCGAGCAACAACAGAACATCAGGGTTCTTGCACAGACTTTCAGAACAAAGGTTAAATGAGAGGACTTATACCTTCGCAGATACTTCAGCACTGATCTCTTCCTGTGTCTCAGCCAGGCGCTTCTTGGCCAGCTCTGTTCTCCTGTCACACTCCGCAATGAAGGATTCCAGGTGATCCATAGCCTGCACATTCAAAGAATTGTGAATCTACAGACCTACAGCCAGCAGCTAGGGGGTGCAATCCACAACAATACAATGCACAACCAACCTCAAAAATGGATGCCTTGAGAAAATAACAAAGGACACTTTGCAAAAGAAGTCAAATTTGATCCCTGCTCCTATGTCTTCCATCTACAGTTTTGCAATACAACTTCCAATGTGTGAGCAACAGATGCAAACATAAAAACCACTGCATGAAACGGGAAGGCAAAATGTTCTTCCACTTGATTTGTTTCACCACAGAAAGCTAAATGTGGCCAAAAGCAAAACCACTGAGCAAAAGGCTTCTAACATTCCTTCTCCTTCTGGGACAGCCCACCAGGTTACAATGACCTGCTACAGAGCAGCAGGTGTGGAATGCAAGGAGCGCCCAAAGAGCCTCCCAGCTAGCTGCACTGGTTTGGTTATAAGAGTCATAATTACTTTTGCAATTTAAAGTCAGCATCGAGATGATGTTTGGGAAGGGCCAGGCCATTTTTGCCTTATCAAATAATATGGTTAGCTGAGACATCCACTGAGTTCTATGGTTCAGCCAATGACTTCAAGAGGCAGTTTCCGTAAAAACTAACAAAACAAAAATCCCCATACTTACATCCAGCTCAAAAAAAAGGTCTCTCTCTTTACTTGCAATCTCATAATCTGCTCTCAGTGCCAGGTCATGGATCTTTGTACACTCTCCTAGGTCCATTCTCTGTTCAAAAGGAAAACATATGTAAGATAACTCCATTATGGCAACAGGCTGAAAATACGTAACTCTTGACAAGTTCATCATATCAAAATAGAACTTCCTTGGGAAGAAAAGCTTCCTCTTTGCCTGCCAGTAACAGAACTAGCCAGAAGAATCATGTTTGCTAGAATCACTTTTCCAGGAGTCCTTCTGACAATATCAAAGCACTTCAAATACTTTAAGTCCAGACCCACCCCTGCTTCAAGTCACAGCATGGCCTAGGAAATTGCTGGCATGGAGCTGGGAAGGCACAGCAAGCTGCAGCAGGAGCTCCTTCAACAGACACCAACTACAAACACCTCCTGTTTAGAAGCTACAGCACAGCAAGCACACAGCTACGTACCCTAAGTTTAAAGCTCACATGGAAGAGTATATCTGTATCAGAAAGAGCCTTGAAAGAACAGTGAAAAATGGCAAACCACAGCATACAGATGGAATGCTTCCTTGCAAGGACAAGGGGATTTAAAGTAAGCAGGGGTATGGCCAGTAGGAAAGTACAACGCTATGTTCAGATACAGCAGATCCTAACTCTGCAGCTAGCCCTTCCTGCTTTCAGCTGCTGCTGGGACTTTAAACCCACCAGTTCAAAGCTAATTCCTCTGCATAATGTCATTTTGGCATCTCTGTCTAATGACAGACTCCATGAGAGCATCTCCTTTCCTGGAAAACCCTGACTTGCATGCTGCTATTGACTTCCATTGCAGATAATGCTATTTAAATCTGTTGGTTTCCCCCCAGGTCTAGTAGCTAATGGCCAAATAACTGAATTATGCTATCAAAATGTGGAAATTGCATTTGTATGTTATCAATATGTAAAGGAGAACGTTTCTCTATTCTTTAAATAGAAAAAGAACATGCCATTTTTGAAAGTCAAAACAACAAAAGGCCTGAGTGTGGGCCATAGGGAGCAGCACAAGCAGCAGGGTACGTGCCAGCTCATAAGGAATATCCCAGCAGCACTCCTCTTCTCTCCTGGCCATCAGCATCAAGGAGAAAAACCTAGACAGAACTGCAGGAAAAGCTAAATACAGCTCCAGAGGGGTCAGCACAGAACCCCTGAGCATCACCCCGAAGTAAAGCTGGGGTTTGCCAAGCACATGTTATGAAGCAGTGCGTTCCAACAGCAGCAATGGATTTGCTGAGCATGAAGCAAAGCCATCAAAGAAAGCTCCACCAGGTAATGCTTGGGTTTCCAGCAATTGCCCGCGTTATTAACTCTTTAATGATTCAAGATGACTTGTCACTATTTAGTCTCACTCATTTCGCTCACATTTACCAAAAACAGGAGGCACTGACAGCAGGCTCAGATACTGCATTCAGGAACAGTGTTGTGAGCTCTAATGGTAAGAATTTAATGCCTACAAAAAACAGCTGTTCCAGTACTTTCAGAGCTTAACAATGTTCATCTTTAGGCAAAACTCTTGAAGGAATGCTGAAGAGCTACTGGAATTTTACCATAAGAAAAACTTAATACAACATCAGAGCATTTACATGACTTAATTTTTTTTATTCTTATCGTTATTCTACTGCAATCTCTTTACAATATAGGGAGAAAGAGCAACACTCCACAAGGTTGTGACAGATCGTAGGTTATCTCATCTGAACTCTTCTGGCAAGCTGAGCCACTCACTCCGCTTCAGAGAAGGAGCTCCAGCAGAAGGCTTCAGAAGAGCCACCGTGTTCTGTATTTCTCTCACTCTTGGTTAAAAGGCAGCAAGTCTCTCAATCTCTTCTGCCAGGGGAAAATGCCCAGCTTTCGTTGGCATACAAACCTCACGTCTTCCTTCAAACACTTCAACGTGATCTCTATGCGTGGAGATTTCCTCATGTATCACTCACCTCAGGGAAGATCACTAGCCTTTCTGTTTCAAAGACTCCTCTTGTCTCATCTGGGAGGCCTGGCACCAAATACTCATAGTTTCCAGCAGGGATTGTGACTTGCTCCAATCAATACCCACAGCTGTTCTGTGACACAGGTACTTAAGATGGTAGAGCCTAAGACTTAACTCCCCACTCAGACACAGACCAAACTTGTTTAGATGTCAGTGGTAATGAATCCCCCTCGTGTCTGTTGCACAATCCTGAGGTCTCTCTCTGAGTACCACTGCTAAACAGTTAATTCACCAGGTCTCCTTCCATGAGGAACATTCTTCAGATGTAATCATGGCTCTAGTGATTTGCTCAACCGAAAAAGCAGGAGCACAGATACCCATGAAGCAATACTGCAACCTACAGATGTCAGCTCTCTCATCTCCCACTGGGGGACACAGTAACTTCCTTGAATACAACTTCCAAGTACTGTTGTACCTGCACAGCTTTTGGGCTCATCTGCCTACTCATTAGCAGAGCTAGAAATCCCCAAGGCTTACCAGCAGACACCAACTCCAAACATGCTGCAGTACTTCCATGAGCAGCAACACACCTACTGCTCACTGCAAAGCTTAGTGCAGGCCTCTGACCACCTAGATGTCAAGCCTCTCCTGGTACCTGGCTATAATCAACACTAACTTGCATTCTCCCAGAAATGTCCTCCTTTCCCATGGAGATCAAGAAAACCATGATAGTAGAGCCCTTACACACAGGCACACTGGCCTACCTAAACAAAGCAAATGTGTCTTCTGCAGCTGTCAGGAACATTCCAGAATGTTCCCCGAAATCTGGACTCCTCCTACCCTACACGTGAAGTTCAGTGAGGGGGATGTGATCTTGTCTCACTGAGCACTGCTACTGACCAGATCCAGTTCCCTGCTCGTCTCTAACCAGCCTCCCACTAAGAAGCAGTTGCATACACGAAGGACGCAGCAGTAACTATGTCTCCAGAAGGAAGGATGTATCACAACTGTTACCAGAAAGCTTGGAACGTCCCTTGGAAGTTGCCAAGAAGATCCAAGGTCCTGATTTCTTCAATAACACACATCCAGAGATGGATGTTACCCCATTCAGTTAAAGCTGGTTCACCCATGCAGTTCCTTCATTACCAGAGCACCAGAAGATGCCAGTAAACCTGTCTGGATG
Organism: Gallus gallus; assembly: GCF_016699485.2. NCBI lineage: Eukaryota > Metazoa > Chordata > Aves > Galliformes > Phasianidae > Gallus > Gallus gallus. The sequence continues at coordinate 12,282,892 of NC_052545.1, forward strand.
CACAATGAAAGCCTGCGTGATTCGTTCTGTGCTGGCAGTGCCGACAGCTGAATGGTTGATCCTGCTCCAGACCTGGCATGTTCTCTCCAAACAGACTTGTGGCACTGATGCATTTTCTCACTCCCAAGAATCTACTGTTAGTGGTGCACAGAGCTCCTCAGCCACTCCAGGGACACCACAACATCTTCTGGGTGATCCACAAGAACACCTGTGCAGCAGCAGTCCTCCTTGCTCCTGGGTGCTTCTCCAACCCAGGACATTCAGAATGCGCTTAATACCCCAGGATTCCTCTGTGCCTTGTCACCATCAGCAACAGTCCCTCACAGTGCTTCATTCAGCCCCTTCAAATCACCATCAACTTTCTGCTGGAAAAATGCCAGAAGAGATGGAAGGCACCACATGTCTTCAAACCACACTGAGGCTCCAAAAACCTGTTGTAGAGTCTCACGCTCAAAAAACTATATCCTAACCCACCCTGTTTCACACGAAGAATGGAAGTAAGCAGAAGTGATTTCAGAAGCTTTAGAAGTCTGAAACAGAAGTGACGTGACATGGAAACTGATGCAGTGATGGAAAATACACCTGAACTTCCAAATTTGGTCCTGCATCCCTTAGGACACTTTGAAAACACAAAGACTTGTATTCCATTTTTCCAGACTTACTCTGCAGCAACAGCCATTTAGAAGCTGAAGCCTGCCTGCTCAGTGCTTGGTAAAGCTCTCCATGTTAGTGCTGCCATGCCGCCCTGCCATCACAGTGGTATAATGCCAGCCCTTCCCTCTGCTGGGAACCCATGTGTCAAACCCCCGCTCATGAAATAACACAATAAAAGGCTATAAACAAGGACTGCAGTTAAAAAAAAAAATCTGGTTAAGTGGATGGACAACATGAAACGTCACAGCATTTAGAGACAAACAGTGTTATTCATCTCCATCCTGCAATTAAGTAACACAGTAATTACCAAAGTCGTATACTGTTTTCTTTTGAAAGTTGGATTGCATCTTTCATCTGGGCATTGAATCGGATTCTTACTCCATAAGATCTCATTGTTACCACATCACCTTCTGCTCTCACAGAGAACATCCGAGCCAATCCTCTGAAACTTGGCCAGCTGTATCCCCAGAGGGCACCAGTGAAGGAAGCCGTCCCAACTGTTTGAAACCAGTCAGGCAGAGCGACATACTGCTCACACCAACAAACTACAGACAAAGCTGGCCTGAGCTGTAACCTGCCATTATATGCCAACCTTTTATGATGAAAAAGCTGAAATTCCACTGGGAGAATATCACCCGGTTTAAAAAAGGAGACTGAAAAGCTCTGAGGATTGAGGGTTATTGCAGCTCATGAGGCCTGCCAAGCTGAAGATGCAGTGGTGAACTACAGCACCCTGGACAGCAGGCTGCCTCCCCGAGGCTACGATCCCATGACCCCCACAGGACAAGTTTCACGTCCTAACTACCACAAGCTACCGTAACAGAAATAATCTTGCAACTTCATATCGATTGTGATAGAAAAAGCAGTGTGGATGAATTTAGAGTAAACCTAACTGTAGTGGTTCCAAAGACAGCAAGGAAACTGAAATGAAAACTGCTGGCTGTTCCTAGAGCAAGGGAAGTCTGATGTTTCCCAGGCTGCACCTCCTAAAAGGTACTTTGGGTGGCACAGAGGTGCCCTGAAGAGCTGTGCCAACTTCTGCCTTACCGGAATTCCTTATTCCAGAGGAATACTTACTGTTCCTGCCAGGATATCATGAGGACAGCAATCCAGGAGGTGGCTCTTGCAGACACGATCGTCTGTAAACTTCACCCTTTGCCTGGTTTCATCTCCTGAAATTCATTTGTGGTTTTAAATAAGGAGACATTAGAATACTGATAGGAGAACAGAAATGTCGGTATGATCATTTCGTCTCAATATGCAGATTAAAATACTTGGTGTTCCTGCTCCCCAGAATTACTTGGAGGGCGACAGGATATTCTGGAAAACTTGTAATTGGCAGCAAATACCATTCTAGCATTTACTCAACGTACACCATGTTAAACACAGTGTTGGCGAGCCAAGTAATGTCCAAGGCCTGTCATCCATATAAAGAGACTGCACAGCCCGAAGAGGAAAAGGAGACAGTCTGGCTCAGAGCCAACGCTTTTGGTTGTTTTATCCCCCCTTTTATTTTGTCGTAATGAAGGGGCAGGAGATACCGAAACCCAAGCTAGCAGAGGGCCATGAATCACGAAACAAGGCTGTGCTGGGCAGTTGGGTTTGGTCTTTTTTTTTTCTTTTTATAGGCAACTGCTATTTGCTAATCTGATGATTAAGACATCAGTCCATTTGGTCTCAATACCAAGTCTGCAGTGTGTTTTCCAAGGCCGTGAAATGCTGCATCTCGTAGGTCTCGGCCCGGAGCACGAAGCGCACTTCCCACCCTCCTCCCGCCCTCAGGAGACATTTTACACTCAGGAGCCACTTAAACAAGACAATATCAGAAAAGCAAAAAAGAAAAAAAAAAATAAAAAAGAAACAAAGTTAGTCAATACACACTGCGAGCTCCAACATATACTATACCCATCTGCATTCTTCAAGACCTCAGCTGCAGAATTTTATGCCCACTGTTGAAAAGTTTTAAAGGAAAAGCTTTCTTGCCCACACCTGCAGTAAGGAAGTCAGGGGAACGATACATAAAAGTAAAGGCAAAGTGGTAATGGTATGTGACAATTTTAAAGCTAAGCTGTGTATAGGACACAGGCGTGTAATACTCAATAGGAATAGGGTTTGCAAGCATCCAGGAATTGTGTCTACTGAAAATGGGTTTTCTTTCTTTCTTTCTTTCTAAGCTACACTTTTAAAGTTACTGGTGGGGGGAAAAAAAAAAAAAAAAAAAGCAAACACTTTTTTTCGGGGTTTTTTTTTCTTTTCTTTTTTTTTTTTTTTGTTATAACAGCTTTAAAAATGGGTTGTGACTCACGGCTCGATGAACATGAGGCTTTTCTGCAACTCCCTTGCAGATTGATGTAGGCAGGCAAAGATACACTGAACCTTTATAAATAAAATAGAGGGGCCACAATTGTTCAGTTTGTATGAAATAAAATATATGGGAAGCAATTCAACAGCAACTCAATACACAAAAAGAGAGAAAGGCACTTATTCACTTACGAAACAAAGTGCAAAGGACCTGAGCAGCCCCGCTACAAGGCGGATCGGAGCGCTCGGGCGATACGAACCGCAGCGCTCCGTACGGCCGTACCGCAGCCGCACGGCGGCCCGGCTCCCGGCGGGGCACCTACCTACGGCTCCGACCCGAGGGGCACGGCGGGGCAGGGCGGGGCGAGGCGGCCCACCCCCCCCGCGGCCCCCAGCCCCAGTGCCAGCCCGAGGGCCGCGGGCGGAGGCGGACCGGGCCCCCCTCGGCCGCCAGGCCGCGGTTCCTGCAGGCCCCGCCCGCCCCTACTCACCGTCCCGGGCCGTGCCCATCAGCTGGTCCAGCAGGGCCCGCATCTGCGCCTGGGCCGACATGGCGGGCGCGGGGCCGCGGGGCGCGGCGGGAGGGAGGAGAGCGGCGACGGCGACGGCCTCAACTGCGGCTCCGACCTCGGCCTCGGCGACAGCGGCGGCGACGCGCGGCGGGCGCTGGGCGGAAGCGGCCCCTCCCGGCGGCGCGCGGCACGCCGGGACGTGTAGTTCTGAGGCGGGGCGGGGCGGGAGCGCGGCCCGGGCCGGGCTGTGCTGGGCTGTACCAGGCCGGGCTGTACCGGGCCGTGCTGTGCCAATCCCTGACAGGCCGTACTGAGCACTGCTGGGTCATACGCTGAACCTGAACTTGTACCAGGCCGTGCTGAGCCACGTCGGACCCTTTCGACCTGTGCCAGGCCTCACTGAGCTGTGGCATGCTGTGCCAGGCTCTACCAGGCCAAACGAGGCCAGGCTGGGCCTCACCGATCCCTGCCAGGCCGTGCTGAGCTGTTCATGCCATACCAACCTGTGTCAGGCTGTGCTGAGCCAAGTCAGGCCCTGCTGAGCTGCACCAACCTGTGTCAGGCTGTGCTGAGCCCTGCCAGACCCTTTCAAGCTGTGCCAACCTGGGCCAGGCCCTCCCACGCCATACCAAGCCCAACCAGGCTGTGTTGGCCCAAGCCCTGCCAGGCTGTGCCAATCCCTGCCCAGCCATACTGAGCACTGCCAGATCGTGCTGTAGCAACCTGTGCCAGGCTGTGCTGAACCACGTCAAGCCCCTTTGAGCTGTACCAACCCGTGTGTGGGATTCCCCTGGAAAGGCAGGCTGAAAAAAAGGGAAAGGCATAATTGGGTGAAAGGTGGAAAACAGGACTAGGCAAAGGTCTGGTAGTGGTTTTCTGCCTAGTAGTCCTGTTTACCCTTTTGGTACATGGCCTGCAGCGGTTGTGTCGCTGGGGAACAGATAAACCTGACTGTCCCTCCCACTCATGGCCTAGCTAATGCCAAGAGCCTGACCCAGCCCCAGCTTGGTGGATTACTGGCAAGTGTGCGGCTTGATTATATGAGACAAAATGGTGCTACACTGAATGAGGACCACAAAATGACGCTCACAGGTATGGCTCCGTGCCTCTAGGATGAGGTAAAGAAGTGCAGCTAACTCCTGTAGGACCCAGGGGAGGTTTTCCTTCCACTTCCATGAGGCAAGTCTAGCACAGCTTATCGGACTAACCCCGTTTAGCAGAAGCAGTGTGCACTGTAGTGATTAAGTAACAAACTCAGCAGAGATCAGATGCTAGCAGAGTATAAAACAGTGCAGGGACCACTATGGAGTGGGATCCCCTCCCAGCTGGGCTGAGCCCCACACTACACACAACAACATCTGAACCGACCAGTGAACATCAGGTCGTATTATCCTCCCTAAGAATATCTAGAAATCTCCCTTCTTGTCAGGGGGTGTTGGTTATGGCCCACTCTCAAGGCATGTGGTCTAATACTGTGCCTTGGGGGGAATCAGTGGACTCCATTACTTGGCAATTCATGGAAAACCAAAAGTACACATCCTGCTCGCACCCCTCCCCCTTTACCGTGTTAGCTGTCGTATGCTTTGCCGAGACCGTTTGCTTGTTTGTGTGTGTTTGGAATTGTTATCTGTTGAGTGTTTGTCAACTGAGATTGTAAATGCCATCCAGAGGATAGAAACCCTGCACAAAGAACAGAAGAAGGCGGGGGGTGGGGGAAGGAAAAGCATGATATGCTCAGTCCCAGAAGCATGTCTGTCTGTCATGGGCTCAACAGGAGCCTACCCCAATTGGGAGATGGCGTTTAAAGAACTTAATGCTGAGTTAGACAAAACTAAAGTATCTCTACCAATGAACTGAAACAGGAGAAACAGAGAAGTCAGGACTATAAAGCTGAAGCCGACAGGCAGAGGAGATATGCAGTCTGTTTGGAAACTACAAATAGCAGCTCACAATTGGAATTAGAAGCGGTGAGATGGGAAGAAGAGGATCAAGAAGCAGCCCTTGCTGAATCTGAAACTCGGGAAAGAAAGTTACAAGAGGAATTGAAATTAATATTATATTGCAGATGTCCACCACCTGTGAGCCTTTAAAGGTTCCTAATCTGGTGTCTGATGTCGACCCCAGGACATGGGATGGCGATATCTGGGACTCTAGCAATGACAAGGGACCTCCCCCTACAACCACACTCAGACCCACTGTAAAGATGGAAATGGTGACTGAGGCAGGAGGGAATGACCAGCCTGGGCACATTTCCACCACCACCAGGGCAATTCTGTGGTCCCTGGCTGAGCTAGCTAAATTACAGGAGAAATACTCCAGGAGACTGCAGGAATAAGACTGAATATCTTCGTAGGGTGTCTTTGACAGGAGGAGATAAAATTATGTGAAGTGATATGGAAGCCAGTGGGTTTTGGGGTCCTGACATCTTTCTCAATATGATACCAGGACTTAGAAAATCACTCTCTGACCACCCATGCGGCGTATTGGGCAGGAGAAATTGACCTGCAGGACTGGGGTTACCCATTAGTCATATGAACAGCCAGATTTTCAGACTTCATGTCATCTGCCTGGTCAAAAAGCTGCCTGTATCCAGGCCGTGTACCAACAAGGGCTGGTAGCTGAGTCTCTTATGCTGGCTCCCCTCAATCCTGATGGACTCACTCCCCTATTCCGAGGTCTCCCTCATAGCGTCAAGACAGGGGAGAGGACCTTGTGAGTTGTGATGAACCTGAACCAAAAGTCTTGATGCCCCAAGCTGTCTCAATCCCTACTGAGCTGCATCAATCTGTGCCAGGCTCTACCAGGCTATACTGGGCTGGGCCAGGCCATGGCAGGCCGTGCTGTACCAGACTGTGCCAGGCCGTACCAAAACATGCCACGCTGTGCCAAGCTGTGCCAGGTTGTGCATTGCAAGCAGCAGTGGCAGTGGGTGACATCAGGTGGCAGATCGAAGGCTGCCCGTGGCTTATCAGCTCCCGCTGGCCGTGTTTGCCCAGCGGTGCCTGGGCGGGAACTGCTGCCCCCCTCCCCCTCCCCCCCCCAGGCTGCCAGTGGGGGTGTATGGGGAGGGATGGCAGCCCGGTGGGGCATGGCTGGGGCTGAGACCTCAGCTTGGTCCCCACATACAGGGTGGGGTGGGTGATGGCCGTGCCCAGGGCTGCACCATCCTCAGCAGCACTGGGGAATAGCTCACCCCAGGGTACAGGGCCAGACCAGGAGCTGATGTCAGCCCCCAGGGCAGAATGGCTCTGGAGCAGGTTCTGCCCATCCCTGAGCCCAGTGTGTGGTGTCCTACCTAAGAGCCCCAGCAAGAGCTGCAGCAGGGGAGACAGGACTGAGTCAGACCGGTGACCATTCCATGCGTGTCCTCCTGCTGTCATCTGTGGGTTTTCCCATTCCTCTGGCCACCCCGTGTCCCCCAGTTATCCCATGTCCACTGTCTGTACTCTGCACCTCTCTGGGTGGCCACACCATCATGTCCCAGTGCCAGAACAGAAATGGCACAGCAGGACCACAGCCTTCTCCTGACATCAGCTGCTCTGTTGTCATCTCTATCCCTGCATGGACCAACACAATCCCGGGCCATAGGGGGGACACAGGGCATCCCAGCACCCTGTCTGTAATGACAGTGCTGCCCCTGCCCTGGGGCTGGCCCAATTCTCCCCACAACAGCGTCCTCCTCTCTGCATCCAGCACTGCCCGACAGAGACACCAGCCCCAGCACCCGAAGTGCCTTTCCTGCTGTGCCCTGAGACCCCAAAATGTCCAACCCTCACCCCAGGGCTGGTGCCGGAGCCCCACATCCATCTTGGGGTCTGCAGGGAGCGTGGGGCTGCAGATGGGGATCGGGAGCTGCACGGGGGGGTTAGCAGCACCGTGGGACCCCTCGGAGGCTGCAGCCCGGAGGCTTCACCCACCACAGCCGCAGCTCTGTTTGCACAGGCAGCGCTCGATAAGCACCGTGTTCTTCAGAAGATCCCCTACTCCAGGAGTCAAAATAGCATGAAATTTAATTTTACGCCTATTTGACAAAGCTTGATTTTACCTCCAATCAGCGGGGAGATAAGAGCCCTCGGTACAAGTGTGCGGGCAGTTTGGCAGCTGGGGCTGCCGATTTAATAGGTGAATCTACAGGAACAACACTTGAAAATCCCCTGGCGAGTGAGCCATTAAGGTGAGCCCTGCCTTCCGTCCCCGCGTCCCTCCCCGCGCCGCTCTCCCGTTGCTGGGTGCTAAAGCAAACCCTGGCTCTGTTTACCGAGTCTACTATTACAATACGGCTACCAAATATTTGCCAGCCGTCATCTCGCTGCTCCGCTATAAATACTTCAGGCCCAGGTGGAGGGACAGCAAAGGGGGAACGGCGCGGGAGCCTATGCATGGCCGGGCAGCAGAGCCAAGGTGAGTGCCGACCGAGCCGGGCTGAGCCGGGGCGCTGCAGGAGATGTGGCACCGGGCAATGCCCTCCAGCCCCTGCTGCTGTCCCTGCTTCCTGGAGGTGAGCATCCCTGCTGGGCTGTGCGGAGCCCCAGGAGCTGAACCCATCACTTGCCCGTGGAGGGGAACGGGGCACGTGGCTGAGAGTGCCCTGCCATGAGCGTAGAGGGGCCTCATCCAGCTCGGCAGGACTCAGCTGTGGCCAGAGCCCATGAAAGCAGTGCTGGGAGGGGCCCAGGTTTATCCCCTAACAGGGAAACCGTTGGGGTCCTTGTGTGGGCCGGGCACGGCGCTCAGCATCCTGGTGGTGCAGCCCATGGGGCGCAGTGCTGTGCTCAGGGTGGGAGGTGCTCAGCAGCATTCACCAACACACAGAGCCCTGGGATAACAGGGAACGTGCAGGGGAACACCAACCTTACTCTGTAGCTTGGGGGATATCCGTACTGCTCCACATCCTGCGGCTTGGAAGGGACGCCCCTGCCGCCTCACACCTCAGTGGGGACATCCCTACTGCTCTGCAGTTAGTGGGGTTAAGTGGGGACACCCCTGCTGCTCTGTGTCCCATGGATCAGTGGGGACACCCCTGTTGTTCTGCGTCCCATGGCTGAGGGAGATGTCCCCGTTGCCCCCATTCCAGGGACGGGGGTCCATTGGGTTCATTCCCTCTGCCCCGCAGCCCCACGCTGTGGATGGCATGGTGTGACACAGCCCCGCAGTGCCTCAGGGTGGAGCACTGCAGCGGGGCAGCAGGACAGGGTGGGAGGACGGGGCTGTGTGCCACCCTCACGCCGTGTCCCTGCCCGCAGGGTGAGCCCAGGCCCCGGGGTGTCCCTTTGCACCGACATGGCTGCCGGCGTCATCCAGCCGCTGGCCGAGCTGCGGCTGCCCTCACCCTTCCCGCACGGCCTGCTCCTGCCTGCGCGCCCCGAGCCCGACTTCCCCGACCTCTCTGAGGAGGACGACGAAGAAGAGGAGGAGGAGGAGGATGAAGAGGAGGCAGCAGAGGAGAGCGCCGGCTGCAGCGGGCCGGAGCCAGCAGGCCCCAACGCCGCCGAGACCACACTGCGGCTCCTGCGCTTCTCAGAGCTCATCAGCTGCGACATCCAGCGGTACTTCGGGCGGCGGGGCCGGGAGGAGGCCGCTGGCGGCCACAGCGTGCCCGAGGACTGCAGCTCGCCCCACAGCTCGCCCCGCGACGCCAGCCTGGGGCACACGGCACGGGGCGGCCGGGCGCAGCCGGAGGCGGCACTCGGCGGCCATGGGGCTGCGCAGAGGTTGGGGCCGCTGGCCGAGCTCTTCGAGTACGGCGTGCACCGGTGCCTGGCGCCGCGGGTGGTCAGCGGGAAGACGCAGCGGCTGGAGAGGAAATACGGCCACATCACCCCCATGCACAGGAGGAAACTGCCGCCCTCCTTCTGGAGGGAGCCGGGTCCCGGCCCTGGCAGCCTCCTGCATGCCAGCACCCCCGACTTCAGCGACCTGCTGGCCCACTGGACGGTAGAGCCGGGGCCAGAGCTGCCGGGCAGCGGGCGGGAGCTGCCGCCTGTGCTGGGCCATGCGGGGCTGGAGGCCGAGCCCTACAGCGGGCTGTGACCCACTGCAGCCCCGGGCCGCCACGCGCCGCCCGGTTAATGAGCAACCCACGGGCAATGGGACACCTGGAGCCAGTGGGTCAGAGCCAGCAATAGGATGAGTGAATAAATGACTCCCGCAGGCATGAGCGCGTGCAGTGTCCTTCACCCCAGTATCCCTGGCCCTGGGTGACAAAGGGCTGCAGCACAGCACCCCTCGGCACAGCCGCTGGCTCCAGGAAGAGGAGGAGGGACGTGCAGTGGCTGGAGGAGCAGAGTCTGTGTTTGCTCGGCAGGCCCAATGCAGTGGATCCCATCCCCTTATCTCAGCTGTGCCGGGGCAAAGGGCAACGTAGGGCCTCCCAAAGCACCCGGCTGCCAGCCAGGGATATGCTGCAGCCCGGGCAGGGGGGACTCAGCAGCACCATAGGGACCCAGGGCCGCTGCACTGCCAGCAAGCAGGAGCCAGGCTGGAGGATAGGGCTGCACAGCAGCCCTTCCCCTTCTCCACAGCCTCCTAGCTGCTGCTGGAACCCAGCCCTGTTACCAGGGTCCAGCCAAGGCATCCCCCCCTTTATTACAGTGGCTCTTTGTTGGCCTTGAAAAGGAAAAGCACCCAGGAAGAGGCTCTGGGCACCCACCCCTGCCAGGGGGGCTGTGATGTGCAGCACTCCCTCCCTACAGCACCCCCCAAACCGATGGCAGCCCCAGGCAGAGCAATGCTTACATCCCCTAGCACCAACCCCGGGGTTAGGGCTCAGCTACTGGGAGCTGAGCTCCAGCAACAGCACAGGGAGATGGAGGGAAGCACGAGACAGGCACTGCCAGAATAAAAGTACAAACGGGGTTTATTTCAGCACAGAAGTGGTTGGAAGCCCACAGGCACCAGCGTTCCTCTGCCCTGCACAGCTCCCAGCCCAGAGCACAGCACAGGGTGCTGCCACTGCAGGGTATGGTGCAGTGCAAGGAGCAGGGATAGTGCCAGCACCTGCGGTGATGGTGGCAAAGGAAGGCAGAGGAGGAGGAGTTACACCAGGGGGATGTGAGGGCTGGAAACTCTCCTCCTCACCCAGGGAGAAGCAGACTGGTCTCTCCCTGTGACCCAGCCCAGCAGGAACCAGGTGACTGTGTCACTCTGGACCAAACTGCAGCAAGTACAGAAACACAGCTGAGGGCACTTTGGACCCAGCATCACTTGGAGCAGCACTTCTGGGACTCGGAGGAGAGCAGGAGTCAGAGGGGACCACACTCCAGGACCACCACCCCCCAAGGAAAAGGGGGCTTTCCTCTTCCCCTCCCCACCTGGAGCCCAGGCATGGCCACACTATCCCTCACCCCTCGCTCTTAGGGGCAAAGCAGCTGAGGGAGCCAAGAAAGAGATGGAGGCAGCAGCTGCTGAACCACGGGAGCCCTTTTATTGCACAGCAGGGCAGGGAACTCCTCCAGCCGGAAGAGCAGAATTGCAGGAGAAGGACAGGGCTCACCCCAACAGTTGGCAGCAGCATAGGGAGAAGGGATGGGGCCTTTGAAGCAGGAGGAGCCCCACCACTTCCCATCCCCACACAGCCTGACCCAGACCCATAAGGGGTGCTCAGGCAGGGCCAGGCCCAGACAGCCCAGGGTGGCAGCAGAGACAGAGGACAGATTGTGGCAGTGAGACTGGGCCCAGCTCAGCAGGGCACGTCAGCTCCCCTGGGCACGCTCCTGCCTTCACCCAACCCGTGGTGAGCCTATGCAAGGAGCTAACAGAACCAACCATGTATTTTGATCCCTCAGGGAAGCAGAGGAAGGAGTGAGGAAGAGAAGAGGAGCCAGCAGACTGGAGAAGGCAGCAACACACGGAGAGCCAGGGCAGCATGGCTGAGCCGGTGCTCCAGGCACCGCGATGCCTCCACAAGCCAGCCCCGTCCTCTCCCTGCCTCCACCAAAACAGGTCCTGGTCTCAGAGGGGCCAGCGCACAACTCCGCTGGGTGGTGCTGCCCCACGTCACGTCTGTGCCAGCGACAGCTCCTCCAGTCCCTCCTTCCCCAGGCGGTACCTGGCCAGGTCTTTGCGGGTAACCATGCCCACCACCTGCAGGGGAAGGGACAGAGTTAAGCCCCGCACTGATGAACAGAATGTAGAGACAACGGCAGCATCCCCATGAGCTGCCCCAGGGCCTCACCTCGTTGTGATTATTGACAACCACCAAGTGCCGGAGGCCCAGGGCTCGGAAAAGCTTGAACACCCGTGGCAGAGATGCTTCCTGCAAGGCAGAGCAGGGCCATGGGAGTCACGGCGTGCCCAGCTGGCCCCCAGGGTGGTGGGCTCCATAGGGGCAGAGGGGCCCCACAGCCGTTACCTGCGGCACAGTGTAGGGCGAGGGGTTCATGAACTCGCTCAGATCAATCATGCACTCGCGCTCATCCTGGGAGACGTGGATGGACTGGATGGGGGGGAAGCGGGGGTAGGCGTCCCGAAAATCCTTCAGCTTCAGCCGCCGCTGCACCAGGTTCAGGTTGGCCCTTTCCACAAAAACCTGGGGAGGAACGAGACCCTCAGGGACCGCCCCACAATGCTCACCGGGGCACTCAGCCCCACGGCACCCACATGGGCAGGGAGGGAAGAAGCCAGAAGCACAGGGTGGGCAGAGCTGCTGGAGAGGAGCACGCAGCTTCCTGATCCCGGGGGTGGTTTCTGTGCGCTCACCTTGTGCTTCAGCAGGACGATGAGCTGGGAGCGCAGGATCAAACCCCGCAGCCCGGCCACCTGCAACAGAGCACCCAGCATGAGGTGGGGCTGACTGGGGCAGCAACAGCCGTGGTCCCACACCACAGCCAGCTCGTGGACAGACGACCCCCAGGTAGTCCCCAAGCCCACCTGTGTGGTGTTGGGGTTGCTCTCCACCACTGGGAAGCCGTTGTGGTTGGAGGAGGTGTCACTGAGGATGTCCACGACGGTGCCCACCCGCTCGATCCTCCGCAGGCAGGTGACAGGTGTGCTCATCACTTCCCTGCAGGGAAGGGTCGGTGTGAAACAACTAGATGGCAGCACACCCCAAATCCGCCCCAACGTGCACAGCTCTCAGCCCTGATACGTCCCCACTGTGTGGGGGACGTGGGAATGGACATCACCCTGCTGGGGAAGAGGCTGGGCTGGCAGCAGCATGACCCCAGGGGTGCCCACAGAGATGCCAGACCCTCAATCCACCTACCTGGCTGTGAGCGAGTGGGACGTCACTGGGGCCTCCCAGTGCAGGAAGGGCACACTTTGCAGCTGGATGTGCATGTCATAGAGCCCCTGCAAGGAGAGTCATGCCATCAGGAGACATGCCAAGGGGGCACAGTAAGGCAGCAGCTCCTCTCTGCATCAGAGCCTCAGGGTTTCCTCCCAAAGCTCTGCAGCGCCCCAAATCCTCACCCACAGCCTCGCACCCAGTCCCAGGCTCACAGTGAGTGCATCCAGTCCTCACCTCCACAAAGTAATCTCCCACAATCTTTGCTGTCATCAGCACCAGCATGATGGGGAATCCGTAGGTGACGTTGCCTGTTGCCTCCATCATGATGACAGTGAGACTCAACGTCATCCGCACTATCCCACCTGCAAGAAGCACCAGAGGGGACCAGGGGCTCAGGAGAGAACACCCAACACCCCTAAGTTTCTGGCACAGCAACCCAGAACTCTCACACAGGCACCACCATCCAACCCACCCAGGGACACTGCTCCCCTCTGCTGGCTTTGCAGGGGGGGAGCAGTCACCAAGTGACAGCAAACCACACAGTGACAGGGCTCCAGGGCAGGTTAGGGGAAGCCAGAGCTCCCAGACCCAAACCAGACTGCAGCCCCGCAGCACCTCCAGCCCCAGGAGCTGCCCTGGACAAACCCAGCCCTTGTTTTTGCTGCAGTGCTGCCAGCACTTGGTAGTGCTGTGAAGAAGCTGAGAGCCAGGCTGGGTTTTAACCTGACAGTACAGGCTGCATTTCAATTAGGGGAAAAACTGCATCATAGAAGCAGAGAGCATTTTTTCCCCATGCCACCTTCACTATGACACAAGTTGGATGTGGCCATGACTCCCAAAGGGGGGCAACTCAGCAACTCACCCAGCTGTGCAGCAGCTCCCATCAGGGCGTACTTCCCAGGATCAGCCCAGATCTGCACACAGGAGAGAGAAGGGACTGTGTGAGCCGCTGGCTCCGGGGCACCCAGACGTAACGAGCGGTGTCCTGGCCCCAAACCCCACCTCTGAAGGAGCAGAGCAGGCCAGAAGCTGCCTGCACAGCCCATGTGTCAGCAGGGCTCTGTCAGGGCCAGGAAAAGCCCAGATGCTGCTCAGAAGAACATCAAGTGAGGAGTCAACCCACCCCACACTTCTCCAGACCACTGCACCAGGCTCTCAGCCAGCTCCATGCCCACTGCCTGCGTGTGCAGCCAGGTCAGCAGCAAAGGAGGACAGCGAGGAGCTGCACCGCCCCTTCTCATCAAGCACTCACCGAGCCCTTGCTCAGGTAGGACAGGGAGATGCCAAACAGCCGTCCCCAGGCAGCACCGATCAGCAGAGAAGGGATGAAGACCCCTGCAGACACCGTGAGGCCATACGTCCAGCAGGCCAGGAAGAAATACATCAGGGTGAACATGCCCAGTGTCATGGGGTTGTAGGAACCTGCGATGGGAAGAGAGCAGGGAATCAGTGCCAGTCCCACAGCCTGAAGGGCACTGCAGCCGTGGGAGAACAGCCAGCAGCCCCTCCTGCAGGGCAACGTGACGAACTTTGCAAAGCCCTGAGGGACCATCAGCATCAGAGGACAAGGTCTGGTGGGCAGAGGCACTGGTGAACTGGTCGCAGAACAGCTTTGAGATCAAGGCAGCAGCCCCAGGGGGCAGAGAACACTTTATCATTACACGGGGTCCGAGGGAAATAGGAGCCGGAGTCTAAAAGCCAGATTTCATTTCTCACACAAATCCAAACTCCAAAATCCACCCCTGCAACCTACCCAGAAGGTAAAGTCATTCAGGGGCAAGAGGCCCTGCTAAGTAAGAAACCAGCCAGAGATATTTCCAGGACGGACTCCAGAGAGCAAGCAAGGGTCAGACATGCTCCCACACAGACCCGAATGACAGCCTGCAAACAGGCACAGACAGAACTGATTCCTTGTTCACAGGCAGCCCTGAAGGCAGAGTCCTTTGGCTGAGCTCACAGTGTCTCCAAACACAGCACCCATCCCTCCTCCCTCTGCTGCAGCAAAGGAGCTGACTTCTCCTTGGGTAGCAGGGAAAGGAGCAGCTTTGCTGTTAACATTAGAGTTTGCTTGCTGGTAGAAAGACCAGACCACTGCTACACCCATCACAGCACTGTGTGCTGCAGCCAACACAAGGCTCAGAGCAGATCTGCCCTGATGGCACTGATGGGTGCATGGCCACAGCAGAGGAACACCAGCACCTCCTGTTTGCAGCACTGCATGGGTACTCAGGAGCTGGCAGCCACAACAGCCACTGCCTACAGCCCCACACAGCGCTATGCTGGACCCCACCGTGCCCTCTTTGAGCCACACTAATCATACCCCATCCCATCCCACAAGCAACAGGGGAACACGTCAGCCACTGTGCACACACTCTGTCCTGCTCTGCTCTTCAAGGAAGCATTCACTTGGCACACAGACCTGGAGGGTCATGGAAGAGGTTGACAACACTCTTCTCAGGTGTGTTGAAGAAGGCAGTTGCCATGGAGTTGTACTCTCCATCAGCACAGAAAAGCTGGAAGGGATGGAAAGAAAGAGTTAGAAATGGCAGCTGTGGGCTGCCCCACAGCAGGGCATGCTGCCGTGCTCCAGTTGGGTGCAGAGGTGGGGGGACTGCAGGCAGCAAGCACACCAATGCCACAGCACTTCCATCCAGCTACCGTGCTGCTGGTGACAGAGACCTGTGCAAAGCAACACTACAGCCCAGGTGGGGCTCACATCTCTGACATGGGTGTTATGGCAAGGATTCCAGGGCAAACTCAAGGTCTCCAGCTCCACCCAAGCAGAGGGAAGTGGCTGCAGGGGAACCAGCAAGGCCCAGGGCCGCAAACTCCAGCAGGGTGTCACTGCCCTGCTCAGCCTCGGGGTATCCCTCACTCCAGGTGTAGCTCCTACCTGCAGAGGATAGGCCACTGAGCTCCCCTGGATGGGCTGGCAGTCTCGGGAGCAGTAAATCATGACAAAGCCCACAGCTGCCGTCACTGCTGCAACCAGCATGGCCTCAATCACCTGGAGGCAAGGCCTGTGGATGTACCTGGAAGGGAGCACAGCAGTGAGCCCAGCTGCACCCAAGGGTGCCAGAGGTGAGACGCAGTAAGCCTCACAGGCTGCAGGGAATGGAAGGCTGTGCCAGGAGAGGGAGGGCAGCAGAGAGCCAAGCCCAGTAAGCTTCACCCCTGGAGGAGCGATGCCCTGGGAGATGCTGCAGACCCTTCACCAGCTCTGCTGCTGCCACGGGTCACCCCTCTCTGACATCCCAAGGCTGGTGCTGGGGTTTGAAATGCTGGTGGCAAGTATGGCTGTGCCAGAGTGGGCTCTGATGAGTTCAGCAGCAATCTTGGCTCTCTCATTGCTCTCATGTAGCAATCATGTCTTGCACAGTACTTGCACTTGTTTGAGCAGCCAGGTCACTAAGGATAAATACTTAGCAGTATCATAGCAAAGGTGGGATGCTCTGGGTCAAAGCCTTGGGTGCAGGCAGCAAGAGGGACACGGAATCTTTATGTGTCAGCTTCCAGGGGCTGCTATCGTTATGCATGAGGTTACAGCCTGGCTTTGGCTGGGAACATCACAACCAGGAAGCACAGAAGATGGCAGCCAACCCACTTGAATTATCTTGGCTACCCACAAGGTCTCACCTGATCCGGAACATCGTTAACCAGTAATTCAGGGCATTGAACAGAGCCCCCAGGATCCCACCTGCGAGTGGAAAGGAGGGAAGAGTCAGCATGTAATCTCCTACGGCCACACAAGACCCAAGAGAAAAGGGGAAGCTCAGAGAGACAACGATGACACACTCAGCATGACTGGCTGTCCCAGGACATGTGGCAGCACGGGGCTGCCCATGACTGCAACGCTCCGAGCCCACAGAGGACTTTGCATTATACAGATTACACGGTCTCTCCTTTGCTCCAAGGGTGAGGGCTGGCCCACCATCCTGCTCTCACCCCCATAAATTCCACAAACAGCCTCTCCTCTTGAGATAATGGCTTTTCCACTCCCCTCAGGAAAGTGGGCCTAAAAAAGCTTCAGGATCCAGACAGAACAGAGGGAATTATTCATACGAATTGGATTGAAAGAGCAGAACTCCCTTACCGACCACTCCCATAAAGATGAAGATAGGAATTTCCTGGATCGTGTATCCCATTTTCTGCAAACAAGAGATGGGTTTCAGATCTTCTGGACATTTGACTGCTAGTCACTGTCTATCTGACTGAGGCAGCACGAGCCTGAGGCAGTGGGCAGCTCCTGGAGCAGCCCCAGGATGCGCCCTGAACACTCCTCAGCACCCAGATCCAGCAGAGGCTGCAGGAACACCTTCTGCTCACACCGGTGGAGCTGGGATCCAGGCAGACCCCACAGCCTTCCCCAGGCAACGTTTGAAGAGACACCGATGTCCCAGAACCCCTGAGCTGCTTCTCACTTCCCCAGCAGAAGGATCCGTGGCATACCTCGCTATCAAACCTGCCAAAATTGATGAGCCCAGGGCTGGACAGATCCCAGGCATTGCCGTGGTAAACACTCAGGACAGAGTTCAGAGTGAACGTGGAGATCATGGAGGCAAAGAACTAGAAAGAGATGCAGCACAGAGTTACTGGTGGGCAGATCCAGCCCAGCTCCCTCCACACTATCCCAAAATATCCCCCATGGACTTGATAGCCAGGATGTGCTGGGGACAAGTGGTCACATTCCCCATGGTAGAGCTCTGGGCAGGTTACACCAAGCATGGGCTCGCTCCTCCTCTCACCTCTCCACTGCCCTGTGGCAGTTCCCTTGGAAAAGGGGTTGGCAGCTTCAGGGAATGAGACCTCACTCTGCCAGACTCAAATTCAGCCCCCGGGGGCTAAAAGGGGATTTGGGATGCTCTGATCCCTGCGATGCATTACATGCATTACATGGTTGCCCAGTGCAAGGATGAAAGGAGGCACACAGCTGTGGGACACAGAGCCTCAGGGCACAGGGGAAAAGATGATGCCTCAGTGCCAGCACACCCTGTGTTAACTGGATTAAGGCCTGCTTTAATTTATTGCTTCTGCTTTGCAGCACTTACAATTCTCCATGTCAGGAACTGGTTCCAGAAGGAAGCTCCTTCCTCTAAGCTGAAGAGGACACCACCTGCAAGTGCAAGACACAAACATCTTCACAACAGGCACATGTTACAGACACTCACCTCTCAGCACCAGCTGAGGCAGCCAAATCCACACCAGCTCGCATGTCCCACAGCTCCCAGGATCAAGCAAAGGGACCAGCCAAGCCCAACAAGCTTGATGTACTGCTTGTAGCAAAGCCCCTTCGCTGCCTCCCCTCCATCCCAGGGAAGCAACATTTAGGATCAGAGACAGGTAACCACCTCCTCTCTTCCCACTACCTGCATGGCAGGGCAGGACAGCTTGGAGGAGTGGCGGGCACTTTTCAGGAAGGCTCATGGCACAACCACAGAGCAGCCACAGTTTCCCTTCTCAGTGCTGGAACTGGCTGAGGTTGGCAGCAGACCAGACTGTGTTGCTTACAGATTCCCACCATGCAACACCCAACCCCTGGGCTTCCAAGCAAGCCTCTGAGCCTGGAAGTAAATGCAGGGCTCTCCCAGCCCAGGCTCCTGCAGTGCCCCATGCAGATCCCTGCAGGCAAGAGCAGCCCCCTGACAGATGCATGCAGCACTGCTCAGCATCAGAGCTGAGACACATACCCACAGGGGCACCAAATGCCGCAGAGACGCCAGCAGCAGCTCCAGCTGAGACAAAGTCCCTTTTTTCTGTGTCTCTGCGGAAGTACTCAAAGATCTGAAATACCAAAGTGAAGGTAGGTTCAGGCATGGCCAAACGCATAAGATAGAGGAGACACAGATACAACCCCTCGCCACCGGCAGAACCCCACAGAGCTGTTTTTGGGCACCATCAGCAGCACAGGAGGGGACTCAGGTGGTACCAGATGGAGTCCACAGCTCCCTCCCTCTCACCAGGCACCTCCCCAGAAGAGTCAGGGCTGCACCAGCCCACAACTTGTCTGGGCTACGACACCAGGGAGGGCAGCCAGGCAGCGTGCTCTGTGCTCAGCCTGCAGCAGAACTCCTTGCCCTGAGCACCAACCTTGAAGTCTCTTTTCAAAGACGTGGATCTTCCCTGAGAGATGCCAGCAGCAATCACAGCTCCAGAGTGAATCATCGGTCCTTCCTGTGGGCAGGAGAGTGGAGTCAGACCATGGAAGGAAGAACTGCTAGAGCCAAGGAAAGCTGGGGAAGGTTGGACGCTGATCCCCCAGGTAATGGCCCTAAAGAAGCTGGATGCTATACCTGTGCCAGCTCTGTTGCTGCAGCTCTAGTGATAGAGGATTTTAGTCAATACAGACCTTGCAATTTCTCCCCCAGCCCCAGATCCTCATTCTAGCTAATGTCTCCTGTTCCCACCAGCACTCCCTCTGGCAGAGCAGACAGGAGCTTGCAAAGACTGCCTTCCTTGCCTTCAGCCCCAGCAGGTCAGCCAGGTCTGAGGGTGGCACCTGTGCTCCCCCAACTGACATTCATACTGACGAACACAGACAGACACAGGCTGCTGCTCTCCTGCCCTCAGCTAAGCCACACAGCGGACTGGCAAGGAGTAAAACTGGGAAGTCATTGCAGGGCCATCAGCCCCCCATCCCCAGTGCAGGGCTGGTGCTGGGCTGTGGCACTCATGCCAGCAGCAGATAACAACATGCCAGGAGCATGACAGAGAGAGCTTTGTGCACATCACCTTCCCAACAGCCAGGCCGCCGACCACTGAGAGGATGACCCCGCAGACTTTGATCACCAGGGTCTGCAAGACAGAGCAAGAGGCACAGCACATCACGAGGGTGACAGGAGCACCCCAGGCTGCTGCAGCAGCGAGCCCAGCTCCATCTCTGCCACAGCACACACAGGGAATGCCCCATGGCACGGGAATGAAGCACGTTTGCTCCAGCCCAGCCCACGCAGTAGGCGTTCATCCCATGAGCTCCCACTTCTTACCTTGAGGCGGACAACATGTGGGATCTTCACGCCATTGAGGTAGCATTTGATCTGGGGAATGCCACTGCCAGCTGCGACAGGCTGTGAGGAACAGGAAGGTGTTTGTAGCTATCACATACGGGATGGAGAGTGGGGACATGCTGGCCACCTTACCCTGTTCCTAAACACAGGCTATGCCAAGCACGTCCTTGGGGAGGCTCAAAGCTTATTTACAAGCTCTTGAGAGGCATCTGCAGTGCCCCCACAGACACACCACCCCAAAGGGCAAACAGATGCAGTCAGCAAGTTCTAGGGGAACATAAGGGTGTTCCCTGCAGAAGGCTCACACTTGGTGGCCAGGGAAAGCTTTGCCAGAGAGCAAGGGCAAAGCAACAAGGAGGCTGCTGCTGACCTGCAGGGGATCATTGCCCCCTCTCTGCAACAACCTGCCCCCCAGACATCACTAGCCAGCTGCCAGTTTCTGGCTTTTCCTCTTGAGTGTGTCTCGGAGCACCTAACCTGCTTGCTCACCTGAGATGCTCACGAACACACAAAGCAAAGAGGGTGACATAGCATGAACTGACATAGTTTGAGTGAGCTGTGCCTGCATCCAAGGCTGAAGCATGCCCTTCTGCCACCTCCCCTGCCCTAGGCTGCTGGGGCTGCAAATGAAGGGCAGCACATCCTGACAGCCTGACACCTAAGGAGAAACCCTACAGTGCAGATGTTTCCAGCCAACACCAAAGCATTGGCCTTCAGAGGGCCAATTCAGCAGAAAGGCATCTGATGGGTGTTACAGGAGTACCCCCACACATGCAGCCTCCAAACCCTCACCTCTATAAAAGCGACGATAACAGAGCCCACCATCACCACACTGGCATTCAGAGTGGCCCAGAGTAACAGAGAGAAAGACAGGCCTCCTTTCTCCGTGAACTTGTCGATGTCTGTGGAGGAGGATCAAGGAAAGGCTGCTATCAGCTCAGGAATATCCCTCCCACCATCACAAAGCATCACCGTGGAGCTCCCGGGGCTGTGGTGTGCAGAGCACGTTGATGGGAGCACTTGGATGCAGGCAGCACCTCAGAGCAGTGCTGAGAGCAGCAGGACCTGTGCACCAAGGCCAGGAGGAAGCTGCCCTCTCCCCCAGCATCCTTCTTGTTGCCACCAGGAGCAGAGGACACAGATCCAGTGGCTCCTGCCTGGCTGGAGGCCTGCTGCATGCAAGGATACTGTCCTTCACCACACGGTACTTCAGCCCAGCCAGGTTCTCCACCACGATGTCGATGAAGCAGGCGACGAGGCCGGTGAGGATGCCAATCATGGCACAGATGACCCAACGCTTGATTTCCACTGTCCGGAAGGCCTGACAGACAAACAGACAGCCATCAGAAACTACTGCTCCCCAACCCTGCACCCACAGCCCCGCTGTGCGTTGAGATGGGCTCCAGCCCACCTTCCCAACCAAGTCCCAACCTTCTTTATCCTCTGCTTGCCATAGAACTGTAAAGCCTGACCTATTTCAAGGCAACCCCCAGTGCCCTTGTCCCTCCGAGGGACCTCTGGCCAGAAGACAAGCTTTCCCAGCTCACCCGCCTCCATCAAGCCTCTCAGCATACCCTCCTGCTCTATCTTGCTGCAGTACTAGCTCCCAAAGCCCCCGGGGTAGTGCCTTCCCCACTGCAGGTGTTCCATGCATCTCCACCCAGCCCAGCAGTATCACCACAGCACCAAGGCAAGCTCCTCATCCCTCCCTTGTGCCACACTGGGCTCCTGCAGAGCTGGCCACCCTGCCCATTGCAAACTGGTGGACACCCATCAAACCACACAGCTCAAGCACTGCTGCTGAGCACCACCTTCCCCTGGCACGGAGGGAGCAGCGGTTGAACGGTGTCAGTGTGCAGGGACAGTGGATAACCAGGTCACGGCAGGACTCACCGCGTGGTTTATCCTCCTTTCCTCTTCCAGGAACAGCTGGTTTTCACTGTTGTCATAGTCCAGGCTCTAGCTCAGAGAAGAGATGCTGTTAGTGTCTAATGCTGGGGAAGACCCCTGTGCCAGGGGAGGGCCAATCTGAGACCCTTACTCAAGAGCTCTCCCACACCAGTGCCTCATAGAGGGCAGCTGGCAGCAGCAGAGCCGAGGAAGAAGCAGGGACACACATACCTCGTACTTGAGCGACAGGAGCTTCTCATTGTGGGGGATCTCGTTGGGATACGGCCGGGGGAGCTCTGTCTCCTGTGGGACATGACAAGCAGGTTGGCAGGGTCCCTGCTTGCCTCCCTGAGGGCAACCAGTAACTGACACAGAAGCACTCGTGCCATAATGCTGGCTCGGTGCTGGCTTTACTGCACGAACACCCAGGAAGCACAGGAAGGACAGCAGACAGAGCAGTCTTATTGCCCAAGGCAGTTTCCCACTGGTCAGTGCGTGTGGATTTAAGTCAGCTCAAATAGCCCTCTGTGTGTGCACCCCCGGCCCCCCTGTACCATCCCCAAGCAGGACGTGTCCCATGGGCAGCCACAAATACAGCAGAGCAGGGACCAGGCAGGCAGAGGTTGTGCACAGCCAGCACCAAACTGCCATTTCAATAAATCAGAGCGGCTCTGTGCTCCCAGTGGAGGGCAACATTTCACCTTGACAGGAAATTCCTTTGGCCTAAAGCAAGGAGCTATTTCAAGCAGATCTGTGCTTTTGAGTAGAGACTAAATTCTGTTTCATAAATGCCTTTGATCACGCAAGCTTCTCCCAGCTCTGATTTCAGGCATTTACTGAGGCTGCAGGAGGGGCCCCACTGGCATCACATGCCCTTCTTCCAGTCCTGCATCACAGCTACATCCAGAACTGGCCCAGCCTTGCCTCCAAACATTAAGACATGCTACAGCAACCCAGCCACAAGTGTTCCAACTCAAAGCAGCGACAGAAATGCCTCTCAACCGCTGCAGCACTCGAGACCCAAGGATGGCCACGCAGGAGCCCCAGTGTGACAAGCAGGATGGGGGAGAAAGGGCAGCGCTCACTGTGCCCCATGGCCAACCCTGCTGCCCTGGGAGCATCCCCATGGGTTATTTCACAGCAGGGAAACAGTCGCGGCCCCTCTCTGCTCCGCTCACCAGCTCACGGATGTCCTCGTTGAGATCCACATTGCTCAGCTGCCCAGGGCGCAGGAAGGAGGAAGGAGTGAACTACAAAAAGAAGGGAGAACGAACTGAGCTCCTGAATGCACCGCCTGCAGAAGGCCCGGCTGGTGCCAACTGCACGCCGCACAGCCTCAGGCCCAGGCCGGGTCCTACTCCCCAAAGTCCTTCCATGCATGGAATCCCCATGGAAGGCCAAAGCTTGTGTTTGCCCACCCTTTGTGCCTCCCTGCCAAGCTTCACTGCCGGCCAGGAGCCGTGTGAGGTGTTGGAAGGAGGGACAGACCCCCCCTCAAGCAGTCAGGGCTACTCCTCAGCCAGGCAGCATTAAGGGATGGCCAATGGCACTTTTTGTTCTTCCACCTGCTCTGCAAGAGGGTTCCCAGCCAGGGAGATGAGCACATCAGCACGTTCACTTCCCTCAAAGCCCTCAGGGTGTTGGGCACAGCACAGGGCCCAGGCTGGCTGCCAGCATCAGCAGGGACACCAGCACTGCTCAGCAGCACCCAGGACGGTGCCGGGAAGGTTCTCCTTTCTCTGGTGAGCCCTCGGGCTTGTTACGAGCAGCACAATTGCACAACACAGGAGTCTGGGGATTTTTCTGGGCCAAGGCTGGCTTGGGCTCAGGCCGAACCAGCCAAGCAGTGCACACGGAGCCCCAGGAGCAGTAAGTGAGCTGCCCTCACCCGCTGCTGTTGTGAAACATGGGGACATGCAAGGGCGTGAGAGCAGCGCTGCCACTAAGAGCGGCCCGAACGCCATTTCTCAACATCCACATCTTCCCCTCCGCAGCCTCACCCCTCCGGCAGCCCTACTCCCAAACAGCTGAACGACCAGAGAAGAAAGGAGCGCTGGAGAGCAAGAGGAGGGTCCCAGCAGGGCAGCCCCTCTCTGCAGGCGTCTGCAAGCTGCAGATCCCACACAGAGCCCCTCCTGCTTTAATCCCCACAGATCCCGCCTGGAACGCGCAGGCCAGAGCAGCGGGAGCCACGCACGTCACTGCAATGAAGAATACCCCTTTGTGTTTGCAGCCTGACCTATTTTCCCTTTCCCCCATCTGCTCCACGCTCTCATCTACTCCCTGACCCGTGGGTGGGCTTTGTCCCCACTTCCCAAACCCTCCGGCGCCCGTTCAGTGCCAGCACAGCTCCTATGAGGCAGGCAGACCAACACTGTCACCGTGCAGGGACACATGGGAGCAGGGGGAGCTCATGCAGGCAGCAGCCAACTCCCCAGGGGATTACACAGCACTGGAACACAAACAGGAAAGGAAAAGGAATTGCAAGTCGGACCTGAAGCTGAACTCCGCGTTACATTTGAAAACATCTTGCTTGTATAACACAGAGTCCCTGCCCTGCTCATCCCGAGCCCTGGCAGCGCTCAGAGCACACTTAGAGCACAGCTGGCTCCATCCTGCCAGCACAGGGATCACATGCTGGAAGAACAGGAAAAGGCTTTTTCCATCAGCACCCATTTTCCATAGGAGGAACGAGGGATATGGGACAAGCGGGTGCAGACAGAGGGTTATCTGTGCACGGCTCAGAGATGTGCTCAGCCCAGGCAGCATGAATGACCCCAGCCTGGATGCTTTCCAAGCACAGCCTGCTGTTCCCAGGCACATATGATGTCGGCGTGACTGCAGAGCATTTATTCCCCTACGACAGCACACACTGCTGTCAGAACCCAGAGGATGCAGACGGACCCTCAGCTCTCCTGTCCCATCCCACGTGGGGACACCCGGGACCTTCCCACCAGCAGAGGAGGGGCGATGTCACCCAGCCCTCAGCAGCCCCGTTGGCTCAGGGAGATCTTCGTGCTGTCCCAGTGATCTGATGAGGGGTTACAGAGGAGATAAGGCCACACGTTCCTCGGAAGTCCTATATCCATAGGTCAGGAAGCAGTAGAGTTGCAGCTGGCTTAGGGAAAGCCCATCACAGCAGTGCTGTGTCTCAGAGCAGCGGTCACAGCACGAGGCTGGTTTGTGAATAGAGGACTGACTTCAAACAAGGCTATCTAGAACAGCCACAGAGCAAACACTGCCTGTGTACACAGCAGCCTTTTAGTGCCTTGCTAACTGGACTCCGAAGAACCACAAATGGAGCGTTTGCTTTGCAGCCCATCCACAGGGCAGCCAGCAAGGCCATCCCTGCAGGACATCACCCCACCCACGACCACCCCCCAGAGCCACAGTGCCCTCCCATAAGCAGTTCTCTATCACCACCCTCACTAACAAGCTCTGAACGCACATGGCTTTGTTATCAGTGAGATAAAGCACTGTGCACAAACCACACCAG
Organism: Gallus gallus; assembly: GCF_016699485.2. Classification (NCBI taxonomy): domain Eukaryota; kingdom Metazoa; phylum Chordata; class Aves; order Galliformes; family Phasianidae; genus Gallus; species Gallus gallus. The sequence continues at coordinate 12,307,975 of NC_052545.1, forward strand.
GAGCCTGCGCTGCATAAGGAAAAGGAAGGAAGGAAGAGTGTTTTCAGCCCTCAGAGACCTCCTGGCCATGCTCAGGGCTGGGAAAAGATGACTCCTGCCCTCCACGCCACCGGACAACTCACTGTGGTACGTGGGGGAATATGAGCAGTCCCATAGCCTGACAACCCCCCACCCACCCTCCCCTTCCCTGGCACCCTCAGGAGGATAAGCACTGCACAGGTCTCAAAGACAAGGCACTGCAGCACACATACAGGATGCATCCTCAATGGGCAGCAAAACAATATTGTTAAAAAAAACAACAACAACAACACACACCTTAAGCTGATGATGGGAATTGGCTGCTCTTACTGAAATCGGCCACCCACTTTTCGGTTTGAGAATCGATAGACGTTACGTGCAACTTGAAAACATGGCAGGAGGGCGACCCACGCGTTGGGGCACGTGATGCTCTGACGTGCACACAGCACCCTGCATCGCAGCACAGCCAGGTGCTGATGGGATGAAGGCTGACCCAGCTCTGGCGCTGTGCTCAGCTCCCCCCCAAGCCAGCGAGCCCCAAAACAGAGAGCCCAAACACATCCCTGCAGCACACCTCTGTACCAGGGACACACACAAGCAGCACTCTCACCTCCCACCCACCAGCTCTGGACTGCTCACAGAAGTTAGCTGGGGAACCACAGACCCGTATTTCCTTTCGGCGTTTTAAAATCACTTTCATTTCCATTAAAAGAACATGCAAGAAAGGGAAGAAGCCCCAATCAGGTGCCATTTCTGGTGTAGTATCACGACTTCAGATATAGGCTCCCATGACAAAAACAGCTCCACCCTCTGCCAAAGCTGTCCTGTCCCCACTTCTCAGTTCTCCCTGCCTGGTACTGTGCTGTCATAGCACCCAGCTGTGGGTTCCTATTGGTGTAACCTGGCCAGAGACAGCTATGAGGATATGAGGACACTGTCTGAGCCCTGCTCTCCCCCTCATGTACCCGTACGGCTGCGCTCATAGCATCACAGAGCCACAAAGGGCCCTACTGAGCTGTACGGCATTAAGGTCACGGGACCATCCGTGGAGAGAAGCAGCTGTGCCACACCAAAGGGCGATCCCTGCTGTGCTGCCAGGTCATCCCCAGCCCGTGCTGAGAGCTACAGCACAGCACTCGCCCCGTGTTCTGCTAAGGGAAATGGCACGCAGTGCTCTGCCACCAGCTGGACCACCAGGGGACAGACCAGCAGGGCCGGGTCTCGCTCACCCCACCCACCGTCCCCACTGTTTCTTCAAAGCTACTCACAGAAACCCTTCTTCTAACTGACCCCAAGCCAAGAGATCGGGTTAATCCTTAACTCCCTGCGTGCTTCCCATAGGAAGCTCACCAGCTCCGTGCTCAGGCAGCCCCTCTCCCCCCCCCAGCACTCACACAGCAGCGCTCCACGGACTCAGCGTGTCCCAACTCACAGCCCCGACCCTCCGAGCATCGCACGGAAGCTTATTTCAGGATGCCATTAACTGCTCCGAAGCGATCTGCAAAGAAGGAACGGACCTTCCTGGGCTAAAAACACCGCCCACCCCGGACTCGCTCCATACGTACACCACCGCGTCCTCCCGTGCGCAAGCCGGACCCGCACGGCGGCAGCGGGCCAAGGATCGGCCTCTGCCACAGAACGGCGTCTGAAGTAGGAACTAAAAGGGCGCTCCCGGCAGCCGGGAGTCACACACGCCGTACCTGAGGCCCACCCCGCCTCACCTGCCGGGCGCCGCCCGCCGAGCCGGGCCCGGTGCCGTTGAGCAGCGGGGTGGTCTCCCCCGCACGCTCGTCCTCGTCGTCGCGGGGGTCGCGGCCGGACCACGACACCTTCTTGGCGACGTTGGCCATGCGGGGCGGCTGAGGCGCGCGGCTCCGGCGGCCCCCGTCTCACCGGCCGGTCATGTGACACGCGCCGGCGTCACGTGAGCACTACGGTGGCCGGCGCGGCGGTGGCGCCCCGGGACACAGTGGGAGTTGTAGTCCCGCGTGGCGGCACGGCGCTCCCTGCGGGGCCGCGCTCAGCCCGGGGCTCGGCGCCGCCCGCGGGGCTGTGTGGTTGGAGGGCAGGGCGGACGCGCGGGGCGGCGGGCAGCCGGGCTGGCAGCTCTGGCTCATCGCGGGGCACGGGCGTTTCCATGCCCGAAGCTCCCCGGCTGTGACTCAGTGGCAGATGCTGAGCGCGGGGGCGCCCGGCTGTCACCCGGCACGGCGCTGCGCCACGTGAGCACGGCAGCACGGCCGGGAGAGCGCGCCCGCCTGGGAGCCGTACGGCTTTCGGAAGCCAGCAGCTGTCAGAAGGCACCGCTGTACTTTAAAACCCGCCTGAAACGGAATTCCTGGGACGCTGCACGCCAAGGCAGTGCAGTGCAGGATGGTGAGGTCAGGGCAGGACAGTGCAGGACAACATAGTGCTGGTTAGTGCAGGCCGGGGCAGTACAGGACAGCACAAAGCAGTGCAGGATGGCACAGGTGGGATGGCACAAGCAGGATGGTGCAGTCAGGGCAGTGCAGGACGGTGCAGGACAGGACAGGACAAGAGGGCTCAGGACGTCACGGCGCACTTGGCGATACGCGCCACCACGGGGCGGCAGCACGTGTGCACCGCGCGGCCAACTGGAGGCGGGGCTTCAGCACAAGGGGGCGTGGCTTGTGTGGAAGTGGGCGGGGCTTCGGAGTCAGGGGGCGGGGCTTCAGCGCCAGGTGGGGTGGGAGGACGCTGTGAGTATGCCAGGGTTGCGGCGTGTCCCATTGACCCTCCAGGATATGATGGTGGCAGGGGTGACCCTTGCCTGCTGGATCACTCTGTCAGGTGCGCTCCCCTACAGCTGTCCCTTGCAGGAATGCGAGTCCCCACATCCCATGTCCCCACACAGCCCCTTCTGTATATTGCAGGGTCCTCACGTCCCCTCTCCCTGGGTTGGGTTCCTCTGTGTCGCTGCACAGCCCCTGTCAGTGTCAGGGTTGTCACACATGTTTGGGCAGTGGCCCCAAATCCCCCTCATGCGTTGTTCCATGGACTCCCCTACACACTCAGCCCCACGTTGGCTGGCTGTGGGGGGCAGCTGCATGCCTTAGGTGAGGGCTGCATGCCTTCCCTGCATGCCTTCCCAGCCAGAGCCACCTGGGGCTGCTGCTGAGGCTGCTTCACCCTGCAGCTGTGCTGGCTCAGAAGTGCAGCAGCCCACACTGCTGGGCCCAGGCTGCCTAACCCCAAACACTGGCAGCCCCGTGGTGCCGGGTTGTCTTTGCTGCACCTGGAGCAGCTCAGCTTTGCTGTTCTGCAAGAGATCAGGTTGGTGAAGCAGGACCTGCCTTTCAGGAACCCACGCTCGCTGGGCCTGATCCCCCAGCTGTCCCACGCACCCTGAATGATCCTACTCAAGACGGTCTGTTCCGTAACCTTTCCTGGCACTGAGGTCAGGCTGACTGGTTTGTCATTCCCTGGTTTCTCCTTACCATCCCTGTTTTAACTATCACCCCAGAGCCTTTCCCACAGCTGCACCATGCCGCCCAGGGACTGAGCTGTGCCCACAGGGGCAGCCATGGGGACACCGCCACGGGATGTAGCCACACTGCGCCCAGGTGTGCAAGGCAGAACCCAGAGGACAGCAGGGTGGGGAGGTTTGGAGCCTGCAGAGCAGGTGGGGCAAGCAGGCAGAGCAGTGCAAGATGGTGAAGGCAGGACAGGACAGTGCAGGACAACACAGCGCAGGTTATGAAGGCCGGGGCAGTACGGAGCGGTGCGGGATGGCGCAGGTGTGACAGTGCAGGAGGAGACGGGGCAGCACTGCGGGACACGTCCGCCACCACGGGGCGGCAGCACTACAGTGCCGGGCGGCCGACTGGGGGCGGGGCTTCAGCATAAGGGGGCGTGGTTACTGTGTGTGGGCGTGGTTTAAGACGCGGAGGGCGTGGCTTAAACGCGGGGGGCGTGGCTTTCAGCGCCAAGGAGCGGAGCTGCGGGGGCGGAGCGGAGTTGGGACGTTTGGGGCCGATCCGCGTCCGCTTGACCGTCCTGGAGAACATGGCGGCGGTAGCGGCAGCAGCAGGGACTTTTGCCCGTCGGATGGCTCGGTCAGGTGCGTCCCTCACGGCTGGGCTATCCCGGGTTGGGGTTCCCGTGTCCCCGTGTCCCCCCTTGCCGGTCCGAGCGGGACCGTCCCCACGGACTCCCCCCCACGACAGCCCCACGGAGGGTCGTCTGATGCCCCCGTGCCCCCCCACGGCCCTTTCCTGTCCGCAATAGGATACTCGTGTGCCCTCTCCGTGGGTCGGGTTCCTCCATGTCCCCGCATGGCCGCTCTCGGCGTGTCAGGGCTGTCGCGTGTCCCCCTATATGGCTCAGGGTGTCCCAATCCCCCCCACGTGTCGGGGTGCCCCCACGCCACGTCCCTGTCCTCCCTCATCACCCCTCTGCACTCTGCAGCGCCCCCGTATCCCCCCACAGTGGGTCGCGGTGTCCCCACGCCCCCCCCCGCAGTGCTCAGGGTATCCCTGTGCCCCTCTCCCTGCCCGCCCTCACCCCCCCTCTGTCCCCCAGGTGTGCTGTTCCCACGCAGCAGCCCACAGGTATGGCCCCAAGCTGCCCGGCAGCCCCCTGGCCTCCTGCCTGCCCAGCGCCGTGCCTTCAGCAACAACAAGATCCTGGTGGAGCTGGACACGAGCTCAGGTACGGTGTCACCTCACCCCACAGAGCCCCACCGTGCAGCCCTGGGCATGGAGAGCCACCAGAGCCCCGTACTTTCTGCCTTCAGCCATGTAGGGCCAGCAGAGAGGAGAGCGTGGGGACAGGGATGTCACCAGGTGTGGGCTCCTGGTGTGGCTGTGTGCCACATGCAGATCCTCGCTTCCATAGGGCCCCTGCTTTGTGTCCCCAGCAGAGGCAGGCTGGGTACAGGCAATAGGGAGCAGCTGTTGGGGTTTCGGTGCCCTGGCAGCCAGGAGCAGCTGTCACAGGGCCGTGTCCCCTCTGCTTGATGTTCTCCAGGGCCTCCTTTGGCCGCTGGGGCCCTCCTGTTGGGCTCAGGGCCTTGGGAGGGCTTCTGGAGCGGGACTGCCCTGTGTGGGAGGGCTGAGGCTGCATGGCCTGCTGTCCCCTGGGCACAGCTGTGTGCTGGAGGCCTGGCCTCATCCAGCTGAGCTGGGGGGCTTTCTGAGGAATGAGTAGAGCGGGAAAGCAAGAAGGCAGATGGGATTCTGAGCACGGCAGGTGTACGGGCGGTGTGTGCTGCTCTGCCGTGGCGTTTCTGATGCCTCTGTGTTTATCACGGCTCAGGCGTAGCCACGATGAAGTTCAAGAGCCCTCCGGTCAACAGTCTCAGCCTGGACTTCCTCACTGAGTTCTGCATAAGCCTGGAGAAGCTGGAGAACGACCGGGCCTGCCGAGGCCTGATCATCACCTCGGTACGTGCAGCCCTGGGCTGGCAGTGCTCTGCAGGGCGCTTTGCCTCTCGGTGATACGTGTGTTTTCTTGGTCCCAGGCCATCCCCAGAGTCTTCTCATCTGGCCTGGACATCACAGAGATGTGTGGGAAGAGCACGGAGCACTACGCTGAGTTCTGGAGGGCTGTGCAGGAGATGTGGATCCGGCTGTACGGCTCCAACCTGGTGACGGTCGCTGCAATCAATGCAAGTCCTTCACATCTGCTTCTCTGCCTGCTCTGCTGCTTGCTGTGTAATGTTATGTGTGAAGGGACGGCCCCCAAACCAGGGGGGGGCGATAAAATACAGCATTGGGATGCGTGGGTCTGCTGCACTGTGGGGTGGAAGTGCTTGGGAGTGGGGGACATCATAGCCTGCAGGTAAAGCTGCCCGTGCTGCTGTGTTGCAGCACTCCTTGGGTGGTGGGGAGCTCACCCTGCACTCATGTCTGGCTAATAGGGGCTCACACCTAAATATGTCAGACGCTGCTTTGTGCAGCAAGAGCCAGTCTCGGCCCCAGAAGTCGCTTGCAAGTCTGCAGAGTGCCTGGCACGTGCATGCCATTTGCTTTGTCACAGATGAGGCTCATGGGAGCTGCCTGGGCTTGTTTGCCTGGATGTTGCGCTGCATTTATGGCCGGAGGGGAGGAGATTGGGAGGGAGCTGTGCAGCACTGCAAATGATTGGCCTCAGCCCTTTGGACAGCAGTGCTTTGGAAGCCGGGCATTGGAGCACATTCTTATCTTATTCCCTCCTGTCTGGTTTGTCCTCCTGCCAGAACCGTGGCCAGTGTGGAAATGCACTTTGAATTGCAGCGTCCCTAAATACGTTACCCACTCAGCATCGTGTTTTCATTTTGCAGTGCAATACTGCTTTGGCAGCTCACAGCTCTGTGTCTGTCTGCAGGTTGTCATTGAAGATGGCTGGGTCTCTGACCAGCTTCCCACAGGCATCCTGTGCAGGGCTAAGCAGGCACTGAACTGTGGCTGAAACGGGAGTTTTGTAGATGGCAATGAGGCTCACAGACTCATAAGAAAATGCCATAACAAATCTCTGCGGGTTTTGCAACCCAAGCAGGGTTTTCTCTGCAGGTGGCTCTGAACGAAAGAGCAAAGCTCAATGGGAGCAGAGCAGTTACTTAGATTTCTAGAAGCGAAGAGCACTAAAAATGGAAGGATAGAGTCTAGCAAGCATATCAGAAATCATGAGTGGTGGTTTTGAATCAGGTGATTGGAGCCTTGGGGAGACATGTGTGCTGTCCTTGGCAGCTCTGTCAGTGTCTTCTCTGCTCTGGAGAAGACAGCAATGCTGCTGAGGGTGTGCGGGCACTCATAGATGGAGCACGAGGGCTGACCTGAACTCACTGCTTCTTTCTCCTTGCCAGGGATCCAGCCCAGCTGGAGGATGTCTCATTGCCTTGTCGTGTGACTACAGAATCATGGTGGAGAACCCCAAATACGTCATTGGCCTGAACGAAGCCCAGCTGGGCATTGTGGCTCCCTTCTGGTATGCCAGTGTCTTTCATGTCTGGTGTCACTGAGAGGTCCCTAAAAAAAGAGATGACAGAGGTTTTAATAAGCTTTAATTGGCCACTGAGATATAGTTTTGCATCCTTCCTGACAGAGCTCTTGGTAATTGCAGCGGGAGGGTGCAGTGCCTCAATCCTCCATCCTATCCTGTATGTATCTGAAATGCTTTAGTGCTGCAGAACGTTCTGACATCCTGTTTGCAGCCTCCACTGCACGGACCTCAGTTCTGACTCTACAGTCCATACAGAAACCAGTGCTGGGAGCGTGCTTTCCTGTGGGTGTGTGCTGTGCACCTGCAAAAGCTTTTCCTGCCATCTCTCCCAGGTTTAAGGACACGTTTGTGAACGCTGTGGGACACCGAGCTGCTGAACGCTCCCTCCAGCTGGGCCTCCTGCACTCTGTGCCCGAGGCCCACCGGATGGGCCTTGTGGATGAGGTGGTGCCAGAGGAGAAGCTGCAGGAGAAGGCTGTGGCTGTCATGGCACAGTGGCTGGCTCTGCCTGGTAAGGGAGGCACCTCGTGCTGCTTCTGCTGCCCCCAGGACAGCAATTGGATATGGGTGTGGGGGTGTGTGTGGGAAGGGCAGGAGCTGAGGCTGGTATATGGGGCTCCCGTTTGAAGTGAAGGTGTAAATGGCAGGGAGTGCTGTCCACGACACTAAGTCAGAGCCAGCAAGAGTCTATCTGTTTGAAGATGTCCATAGTGTGCAGGTGCTAAAGCAATTTTGGGTCCGCGGTATGTGAGATTTTCACTCTCATTTCACTGATATGATGTATGTGCAACATCATGCAGCAGATTTACAGCTGCAGGGCTGTGCATGGTGTGTGTGACCAGATGTATGCTGAGGGCCTCAGTCAGCTCCAGCAGGCAGCGATGCTCCAGCAGCATCCCCATTTCCGTGCTCAACTATGCAGGCTGTGGCTGGGATGGCAGGCAGAGCCCAGAGCGTGCAGCAGGGATGAACCCATTGGGGACAGTGCTGATGGCTTTTGTGCGGTATGTTTGGCACATGCAGAATATTTTCTAGAGGCTGAAGTTGTTGGGAGAACTTCAAGCCAGAGAAGGTTCAAAGAACAGATGATTTTGTCCTGATCCCAGTCATGTGTAACAGTGTGGGAGTTGGATTCTGGAGGGCACAGGAAGGACAAAGGTGCACAACTCTTTGTAACGTGTCCCACTAGATCAATCATTTCCACAGTGGGTTAGAGATCAGAATTTATTGCATGAGAATGTATCCAGGTCAGCTTCCAGGCAATTGAGTTCTCCTACACCTTTTTCCTGCTGTTTCAAAGAGCCCTTCAGTGCATCCTACCTCTGCTTTGGAGGTAGCAGCACACGATGACAGTGAGCAAGAGCTGGTTGCTCGCAGCAGGGACCATGCATGCTCTGCATCCTCACTGTCCTCTCCACAGACCATGCCCGCCAGCTCACCAAGTCCATGATGAGGAAGGCAGTGCTGGACCACATGCTTGCTCACCGGGAGGAAGACATTCAGAACTTTGTCAAGTTCACATCCAAAGACTCCATCCAGAAGTCACTTTCAACGTACATGGAGATGCTGAGGAAGAAGAAGAGGTGAGGAGCAGCCAGTGGATGCTTTTGTGACCCACACTGCAGTATCTGTAGGCCTTCACAGTGATGCTGTCTGCAGTGTGAGTGATGGGTGAGATGCTGCCTGCTCCGAGGTCACCACAACCACCCCCTCCTGTTAGTCCCCATAGAGTGCCTGTCACCACTGCTGCCTTCCTGAGGGCAGGGAGAGCTGTTGGCTCAGCTCACCCAAG